>NW_026526688.1:75462065-76073454 GCF_024362965.1 Panthera pardus
CTGGAGGGAGCCCTTGGCCTTCTGCAAAAGGGGGATAAGTCATGCTTGTCCAGCCGTTGGGAGCATCTTGGGAGGTTCATGTTTCTCTCTGCTGCTTTCAGACCTCAGGACCCTTATCAGTGGATACACACACTGATTTGCCTCCATGGGTAACCACTGTAGCTGCAAGTTCCCCTGCAGGTGTTAAGGGATTCTGCTCATTTCCACTCTGTAAGTATTCAGGATGTAATAGAAGGAAGGATGAAGCGGAGGAGGAGAAATGAAGCAAAGTGCTTGAGGAGAGAACCTTCTGGGTGATGGCAGAACACGGCAGCTTCCGAAGGGAAGGCCTCCTTACCTCTGCTAGGGTCACTTTGAGCTTTCACCACTCAGGGGGTTAATATTTCTGCCCCCAGAGTAGGCTACAGGGAGTGGGTGCTGCTTTTGCACTGTGGGTGTCCAGCAGCTCCTCCCCCCTGCCTACCACACCCTCCAAAGTATGGCATGGAACAGTAGCCTGTGGGGCTTTTGTCCCACAAACTTCATTAGGATACAAGCCCAGTCTCATTACTTGAGCCTAACTTTGCCACGTTAACCTGTAGATCGGACGTTCAGAGACGCTACTGGGCCCACATCTAACTTTCCCCGTCCTCTGTTCGTAGTGGCTCCATCTGAGTCATACCCTTCTGGACACTGAGTGAAGATCCTCTTGTACCTCTTCCAATATCCGATTTCGTGGCTCTGTGGAATCTTATACACAATGTCCCTAAATAAGACCTCAACCTTAGCACAGAGCTCAGCCCTCTATTATCCAATCCCTCTTCACACTGGGATCCACAGTCTCATCGAAACATTGACACATGACCTCCACTCCCATTATTAGACGCGTACCCCCAAGAAATGCCATCTTAGACTTCAATTTTCTATTCTTACCCAAAGAGCCTTCCAGAGTGAACTATCTTGTGGCCTGTTGCCTGTCCCCAGTATCAACCAGACATTTCCTGGGAAACTGATTCAGGGTCAGACTGTACAAAATGAAGACATACAAAATGGAAAGGAGAATTCTCTCTCCATCTTTCCATTCCACCCCAGAGAAAAGATGTTCATTCTTATAATTACACCATAACTATAAATAATAGGTTTATTTCTTTATCTGGATTCACCAACTTCCAGTTGCATCTATTGCTCTAGGTAATGCTTATGACACAAAAAGTTGGGAAAAGTTGGAGCCATTGCTCTATCTGTACTTGTAAGTAAATCTTTTTTCTTACAACCGCTCCCTACCTCCTAATGCCCCCTCTTTGATGCACTGTGTCTTCAAAGCCAGTAGGCGTTTATGAATGTGAGGGTTCATGTTGGGATGGGCTTTGATGATGACTGGCAACGGTGGCCATTTGGGACATGTG
Source organism: Panthera pardus (assembly GCF_024362965.1). Lineage (NCBI taxonomy): Eukaryota > Metazoa > Chordata > Mammalia > Carnivora > Felidae > Panthera > Panthera pardus. Next base: position 75,463,451 of record NW_026526688.1, read on the forward strand.
TTAAAGGAGAGGACAGACGGCAGAGTAAAGCTGGCATTCCCCTGCAATTTTTCATTCTTCCACTATTTCTCCTGCCCAGACAGCACTGGGCTAGAGCAGGGTCCTAGGCCTGTGGGTAAAAAGCAGATCAAACACCACCTTTGTCCTCCACATCCGGCAATTGCTGCTGGTGCGCCATGGGCTGCTAGCGTCCCTTCCCAGCCCCACCTGTTCTCACACCAGCTAAGGGAACTGATGGGCCACAGACACTTCACAAGCATCAGAGACTTAGAGAAATGAGGCAAACCTGAGAGACGAGATGTGGGGGGAAGAAATATCTGGCCTGAGACTCCCTGCTCACCCTCTCTTCGGCTGAACCAACCTCCTGCCTTCCTCTTCCATTGTCCTACAAATCTGATGTCCTCCTCTTCCCTTCTCAGCTCTGCATCGTGCACTGTCATGACCCAGGGAGGAAAACCATATTTCCTCATATTTTCCTCATATTTCCATTCCTTTGTAATATACACAAGAAAACGCTTTTTTTTTTTTTTTGTCTAAACCTCTTCCTAGTCAAGGCTCCACTCATCTCTGTGTAAGGAGAGTTTGTTCAAAGATTTTCCCTAAGACAAAGGCCCACCATTCCACCTTTGATAAGAATTGCACCTCTCTGCTGGCATGCTGAAACACTGGACTGAGTTCTCTTCTGCTTTCGGGACAGGGATGGGATGCAAGCCAGCCCCCAGGGGGCCCAGCAGGCCAAGGCCAAGGAGGAACCTGAGTGCTGGACTTAGATGGGCAGTCTGGAAGACTCTGTACAGACACTGATGATCAGAGCTGAGCAAATCGGAATCAGGCACTTGGGCAAAGCGTGAAAGACCATATCTAAAGATTAGCAGACCGAGAGAAATAGAAGCAAACAGTAAGGTCAGTGAATTTAATTCTCTTATCTGAAGAGGAGAACCCTGAACTGGTTAAACAACCGGCACAGCTGACGATGAAAGGCCTCAAAATCTGTGTAATGCCGGAATGTAGCAAACAGATCGACTCACAATGAAGTGCAAGCACGTTAAAGAAAGTGCGTGGTGCTGCGGGGAGGCCTCACCAATGAAATAAGCACGCTTCAGAAAAAGTTTACTCTAGAATGGAATGGTTTTAAATAAATCCCACTTTTCTTTTGACTTTTGGCATCAAATGGGAAAGTTACCCTTCACAACACAGCAAGAGTTGAAATTCACGACTCCACGTGAGTGCGTGAGTGTGTTTGTGTGTGTATGTTAACTAGGAAGAAAAATCAAGAACTTTTGTCGCTGTTGTTAAATACCAACAATACTCATGTTGAAAACAATGCATGGGTCTACTCAAAATGAAAGCAGTGAGGGGCACATAGTAAGCAATCAATGAGTACTTGTTGATTGATTGAAAACAAATCACAAAATAAAAATATAAATTAGGAGTTTGTGCCTCTGCTGACCATCCTTTCCCTAGACTAATGAGTTGTTTATTTCACTGGCGACAGCTTCCCCTTAGGGTTTGTTAGTGCAAAATGGTGTTTACTGAGGCTGGGCATGTGCTAATCAGTGTGAGAGATTAGTCTGTACCTCGAGCAGTGGTAACTACAGAGACAAGACAGCGGGGACAAAACTTCATTTGTTTTCATCTCACAGTGGGTTCTGATTTAATTCACGAGTCCTATAAACAAGGAATTCTGTGATTGGCATCTCAGTAAGTGGAGGGGCCCTGTACACTTGGGACATGTCCTGTGTTTGAGGGGCTAAGAAAGAGGCACTGGCTGGTTAGGAATTTCAAGCCAGACAGTCAGGTCTGTAAGCAGGAGCTGTGAATACTTGTACTGCATGTGGCTTGTGCATGACGCTCACATTGCCAATAATAGCAACTGAATGGGCATTTGTTGTTTTTACTGCTAAGTGTCCATTTCTCCTTCTTCAGATGAAAGCGATCTTACAGATTGCTTCGGAGGGAGTGATGTTTCTCTTCCCGCCCCTCGTGTTACAGCGATGGCTTACTAGCCATAAGGAAGACACTCCAAAGTGTAGCAGCTCAAAAAAGACACAAGGTTATTTGTCTCTCATATGACAGACAATCCGGAGCCAGGAAACAGGCTCTGCTCCATGCGGTCAGCCCGGGACCCAGCTTAGCAGGGCAGATCCGCCATCCTCATGGTTGCCAAGATGGCCCCAGTCTTTGCCATTTCCACCCAGCGGGAAGGACAGGAAACACAGAGGAGTGCCAGTCCTGGAGGTGTCTACATATCACTTCAGGTCATATTCCGCTGGCATGAACTTTGTCCTTGACTACATTTGGCTGCAAGGGAGACTGGAACTTAGAGTTTCCAGTCAAGCCCCATGTGTTGCGGCCATACTCTAGGCAAAAGGCAAGCACATAATCAAAGCTAAGGCAAAGGACACCGTCCCACAAACACTCTCCCTAGAAATTTGAATCTTGAGCAGCATGGCAAAAAGCCTGGAAACGGCTGGAGCCGGGCCAGCTCAGTGGCAGCATCCTGAAGAGATCGTCGACTGATTTCTGCCATCTGCACTCCTGGAACCACCCTAATCCTTGTCTGGCCTTTTCACCTCTCCCCACAGCATTGCTGTAGGTAGCCGTTGCTGTTCTGCTAACCCAAGTTGGTGTTCACTGCTTCCAAGAAAGACGCACCTGATCCAGCTACCTCTCGTCAACCACCTAACGTCTGTCCCAATGACAAAGATTTCTCGCGTGTCACCTGTTGCCAGACAACATTCTAGGCGCCGGGTTACATCATCGTGCCCTCACTGAGCTCTGCTTCACAGCCACATCCTCTGATTTCCTGTGAGCAAACCTCCTGGCATTCAGGGCCCTCTCCTCACTTTCTCCCCGGCAGCCTGAGACTCCGGATGGCACTCTGCAAGTTTCCCACAAGGGCAAGCGCGGGTGAGGAGATGATCAACACGGCTTGTGCTTTCCATGGGCATTCTCACTTTTATTTTGCCCGGTTTTTTATGTTTGCAATATGTAAATTAATTGCCAGTGCATCTTGCAAGTAGGTTATGTCCGGGCAGCGATCTGACTATTTGCTCTGCAGCCTCAACAGCTCCACCAGCCATAGGCATAATTTTGGTGACAAGCTGGAATTTGCATATTTAGCAGGCATCAGTGCACTGCGTTCCGGTGCACCCAAATGAGAATTCCATCTTCCTTCAGGCTATTATTACCCGCATCCAATACCAACAAGCACATTCAAAAACAGATGCCTTCATTAAGGTCTCCCCTTCACCTCATTGTCATGCAAATAGCCCAAATCAAGGAGTCTAGAAAGTGCCGGAGAGGTGACAGGAGAGCATCTTAAATAAGTAGCAAGTCAGTGTTCAGGGCATTCCTTGATTAATTGGGAGTTATAGCAAAGTGCTACAGGCTTCAGCCAATGGGAGCTTGCTAACACCAAATTATCTTTGAATACCTCCAGTAACTCTGAGAAACTCCCTCTCGCTACTTCTGTCGAGACTTTGTGGGGTTTCTTGTTTTCCCCACCTTCCCTTGAGGCGTGGAGGTGGGATGGAAGCAGGGTGGGGCTTGGAAGGAGTTGCCTTTTGCAAGTATTCCAGCTAATTAGCAGAGCACAGGCCCGTAGCCCAAGGGGCAGGTGTCTGGGCAGTTTCTCCGAGTCTGGAGTCTGATTCGGGTGGACCCTGAGCACTCAGTAATAGCCCTCTAACAGGTTTCAACCCTAAAGATATGTGGTGGCATGAAGGCATGAATAATTCAGTGAGCATGAGGTCTTGAACCCACGTTTTTCTCTCATAAAGAGGAAAGCCATGAGCCTCAGGTACCAAGTTTCCAACTTATCAGAGCTAAATCTCGCTCTTTCAGAGCTTGGTTACTAAGTGCTGTGTAGGTGTGAAAAGCCTCATTACCATGTAATTTTGTTGGGAGCAGACTTCCAAGTACCTGCTTTACTTTATATTCACATACACAAAAAAGATCAAAATGCATTTTATTTCCTAACAATAGCCAATTTGGCTATAATTATTGTGGAATACTGAATTTTAAGGCATAGCACCCAAGTGACTCCCCACGTCGCTCCCTTCCGTACGTGAATATATTCTTATTTATTGCCTTCCCCATAATGAACTTTGAGATAAACAACAGAAAAAGTAATTTGTTTTTTGACAATGCTGAACCTTTGAATAGAGAAAATCACACAGTTAAACACAGAGCGCAGTCCTGTGTGGTAAGTGGTATCCATGGCAACCAATAGATTTTATGCTAAGTCTGGCCTTTAAAAACATTTCACGTTTACCACTGAGAAAAAGATGGCCTTGATTTAAAAATGATACAACAAGTACCTCGAATGGGCATGCTTTCTGCTCTGAGCTGCAAACACAATTAAGAGGCATCTCCTCAGCCCAGATCACCTCAATAGTATTTGTGTCATCCTTGAGGAACATCACGGCCAGCTGCAAAAAAAAGAAAGAGGTTGAATATTTTGTATTCTGCTGCAGGGGCTGCGAGGCAGTTTGTTTTTTACTTGTTCTCCTTGTATTTAACACCAGGAGTAAAAAATAGGGAGTAAAAATAGCACGTTTCCCTCTTATCTTAGTCTGTGATCATGGCGACAGTGAAAATATTATGGCCTGCTTATCTTGGGAGTAGCTCCAATCATGCCCGCTTATTATAACTTGAAATAATGGATGGAGAAATACCTACCATACCAACTTCAGACTGAGCGACGCTAAATTAGTTTCTGTTCACATTTAGAAAGTTGGGTACCAAAAATGGAATGCAGTTGTGGCAAAGAGAGGATGTTGCCTTAATAATACACTTGAATAAAATGAGAAAGGACAAGCCCCCTTCTTCTTTAAAAGGAAAAAAGAGAGAGATTTGATGGATGATGCATCAAAGGAAGGAAACATAATTAATGTCTTTGGGAGGAGTTTGTTTTGCTGAGCTATTTGTAAATGCTTCGATAGCTCCCTTAAGATGGCATTTCTACGTTTTTTTCCCCAAGATGAGTTGTCCTTTATTCCTCAAAATGGGATTATCTTGACCATATCAAGAATTAGAGAAACCTCGATATATTTCGTCTGAAGGTATTTTCAGCTGGAAGGCTTTTGCAATTGGCTGGTGTTATGGGCTGAATTGTGTCTCCCCCGAATTCGTGTGTTGAAGCCCTCACCCCCAGTGGCTCAGAATGTGACTTTATTTGGAGATTGGGCCTTTCAACAAGTGATTAAATTACAGTGAGTCTGCTGGTGTGGGTCCTAATCCAATCCGACTGGTGTCCTTATAAGAAAAGAAGATTTGGGCACACAGAGACACACAGGGGATGTGCATTCACAGAGGGAAAATGACATGAGGACACAGCGAGAAGGCAGCCATCTGTGAGCCGAGAGAGGCCTTGGAAAAAACCAAACCTGTCAACACCTTAAGCTTGGACTTCTAGCTTCTAGAACTGTGAGAAAATCCGTTTCTGCCATATAAGCCACCCAATCTGTGGCATTTTGTTATGGTAGCCCTAGCAGATCAATGCATCCAGGGCGGGAGTGAGGCATCCTTTTACAGAAAGAACAGCTTTCCAGAAGGTGTGTTAATCAATACATTGGGGAAGAAGGTCAGGATGGAAGAAAGCCTCAGTTGTTCTATCTTCCCTGAAGCATGGGGGTTTTCTGGGGGACAGTATCTGTCTACTTCACAAATACTTCTCCTACCTCCTCTGACTCAGTCGTTCTTATTTGTCAGTGGCAAAAAAGATAATTTTGTGACACCTTACTGTCACCTTTAATTAAGCAAGGATGCTTTCTGAGCCATCCACATTTCATAAAGACAACAGCTTACACTTCTTTCATATCGCCAAATACCTGAGCAGTGACATAGACCCAGGAGGGTGGTGATGCCAGAAAGGAATGTGTGTGTGCAACGGGTGAGGTGGTTGGGGTGGGGGCGGGGGGTTGCTGTACTTTGTTCCTAACATTCATAAGCTTTGCTTGATGCCTGGGCCTCAGGCCCAGGACCACACATCAGCCACCTGCCCAAAGGCATGGGCCATTCATCTTTCTGAGATAATTTTCTTCTTTCAGTCTACAGAGAGCTCTGGGCTATCTTTGGTCAGGGAAAGAATGTTGACTGTTTCACATACTGAAACATAAATCACTCTCTCTAGGCCTTGTTAACTTTTACTTATAAACTGTTTTAATGTAGAACTGTCAGGACCCTGTGAAAATAATGGGTGGTGACAGGTTTAGGATTAAAATCTTCTCAGGTAGTTAGGGTGGTGAGTCAGGTTATAAATTGCTTTTAAAGAGCTGAGGCATGGACTATGAGCTTCATATGCTTACTCCAAATGGACACCAATGAGGCAGCTGGGACAAGTATATGCTAGTAATTCATCTTAATTATTTGTCAGCAAAGCCATCATAATAAGAGATGTCTTTCATTTTGATTAAAATGACCCTTGGTAATCTCTAAAGGGTCTTGTCTGAAAAGCACCATTGAAAAAGAGAAGTTGAATCTTCTGGGGCTTGGGATTTTATGTCTCAAGCAAGGAGGCCTGAATCAGAAAAATATACCAACGGATGTGAAGATATAGCTCAAGTGTCCAATTATAGACACATCCATAATTCTCTCAGATGACCTCATTTGCTTCAGTGCCAGGGCATCGGTAGACTCATAATTTCTCTTAAAACACATCATGTCTCAGGGCTTACTGGATAGGGATGGCTGTTTATTCACAGAGAGCTCAGGCTTTGAGGAAGGACCAGGACCTGTCATTATACCCCACAGAGACGGTATGTATTGTCTAATGTAGAAGTTCAATGAGTGGACAAAGCAGACAGCAACCATCTCCAGCCATAGCGAAGCAAACAGTTTGGATGGCCATCAGGGGAATGAAACTTGAATGGGAATCTAGGCAGGAACCAGATTAAACACTGGGTGAGTTGAGAAGAGCAGACCCGCACTGCTTGGGGAACCTATGGGAGGACAATGGCCACACAAAGTCATCTTCAAGGGGTCAGACTATCAGAATCTTCTATTCGTTCATTCAGTAAACAGTTATTGCATGGCTACTATGTGCCAAGACTGCTCCAGGGCCTGTGTACCTCTATGAAAAAAACTGACAAAAACCTATCTTCTCGTGGAACTTACACTCTAGGAGAATCTGTTACTCCACATGAAGCCTCATTCACCAAATGGGACAAAGGCAACTTATGTGGTTTGTTCCTTGTGACAAGAGTTGCCTGGGAAGGACAGCCTCAGGCAGCTGGGAAAACACTTGCCAGGAAATGAGCTGGAGGGGTTGGCTGCCTCAGAATCACACATCCTCTCTGTCCAATGCTTCTGGTGGAGAAGCCTTTCCATATCTTGGAGAAGCTCTACAATTCAATAACAATTCACTAAGATGTTTCTGACTCTTAAAACATGTAACTATAGCTACAGACAAACTGCATTACGGGGCTTCAGAGAACCATCTGCTAGACTTTAATTTGCTTCTTAGGACTGAGAGGATTATAAATCATGCAGTAACACATCTAGGAACATTCTTTCCTCCATATTTCAGCTTTAAAAAATTATACATAGTAGTATCAATTACTTTACCCTCACCCAGAACCTCTCATCGATGGACGGAAACAAAATCTCATTAATATGATGTTCAGTTTTACTAATATGATATGCTAATGCAAATAGAAAGTAATTTGAAATACTTTTCCATAGGAAATTTTTAACATTTTTTCTCTGTTAAATCTATAAGGCTATGTCCATGTTATTCCAAAGAGTCATTAGCAGACTTTGAGACTTAACAATTGAAGGAACATCTAAAACTCATGGATAAAATTATTCAGGAAAGATAAGATTTCCAGCCCACTATCCTTAGGAAATGCACTTAACTTTGTATTTCTAATAATCAAATCTTCCATTTGCAAACATTTGTTGAGCACCTGTATTATGCCAAACCCAGGCCCCTCTTAGGAGCTCTCAATTTAGTGGCAGAGAAAGACGTGAACATGAAATCGCATAAAATATGATACGGCATAAAGAACTATGTTTCAAGATACCATGGATGCACAAAGGTGGAAGTCTTTAACTCTGCCTGGTATGTGGTTCCCAGAGGAAAGGACATTTTCACTTCCTTGGGGAATTCCCGGAAAACACAAACCGCATACGTAAAAGAGGAGAAAGAAAGAGCATGGAGCATTCTGGCGACTACAAGTGCTTCAGTAAGAATAGAGCCCAGGGTCCATGAGGCAGTGATGAGAGATGAAGCTGGAAATATTGACTAAAACCAGATCATGGTGAATCTTTTCAACTCTACTCAGGGATTTGTACTTGATTTTAAAAATAAGCAGCCTTTAGAGGAAGGTTACTTTTTCTGATTCACCTACCAAGTGCTTACTCCATCATCTCTGAAATAATGAGATTCCAAAATGGTACACTCTGTGCCCATGACACAGAGAGAAGTTAATGTATCCATCTAAGGATCAAACCTTGTCCTTGGTTTTTATGGATCCATGCCTTAACAGTTGCTTTGACTTAGAAAAATAGTGTAGTGATCTAGGAAAGAAGGGGCCTATCATATAAAAGGACAGTGGTCCCGTCTATGGCCATACCACCCTGAATGTACCCTATCTCATCTGATCTCAAAAGGAAAGTGGTCCCAACTTTGAAATCCAAAGTATGGGTAAGGAAGATTAGTATCTTTCTGACCTCGGAGACCTGAGGTTTCTGCATCTGAGGCTCATCCGCCCAGACCATATCTCTTAGGGAAGCCCCTAAACTGTACAGCTATGAAACTTGGAAGACTAAAGTTAGGGATGAAGGAGGGGGCTGAGAGCCAACTAATACATCCTGGTTTTTCTATGTCTCTTTGCCCCTTGTCACTTAAAAAAAAATCATATAAAGAATAATGTCCAGGGAATGTTTTTCTTTAGATCTTGCCCGAACTACTTTCAGATGTGATGAGATGGCATTCTGCCTTATTTAACAAGCCTGGAAGAGAGGAGTAAATGAGTTGATATGACTGGAGAATTTTGAAACCCTCTCTTTAAATGGCACTCATTTGTTTTATAGACTGGATGGGATGAAATTTAGCAAATCATACTTGCCTTTCATTGTGGAGAAGATTGGAATCTGTTGACAGAACGTTTCTACTTGGACTCTCATGGTTTTACCTCAAGCATCCATCAGTTGCTCTGGGTGCTTTAAGTTTTCCTTTCACTGTCATTTGCTGATTTCCACCACAGAGATATTTTAGCCAACTAACACTTCTGTGGAGAGAGAAGGTGTTGGCGGATTGAAGAGAGCCCTGTCAATTCTCCCTATTGCATTCTGAGCTCTGACAGTCTCTTGATTTGTAGGGTGGGACAAAGCACTTAACCTTTGTGTCCCCAAAAGCAAATGATAAATTTTGTCCCATTTACACTGTTTATTAACAGATGGGAGTTGCACATGATTAACTGCTTGGTTCCCTCATTTCTTTGACCTTAAGATGCCAGCCTCGCACGAGGGGTTGCTATGCAGAGATGTATAGCATGCAGAGCCTCGGAGGAGGTGAGCAGCAAATGTTTGATGATGATAATGATGATGATGAAATTCACTTGACTTCTTAGCAAATGCCAAACTCCCTGCAGGATAACACATGTGGAAGCTAAGCCCTATCTACTATGGAGCCCTGGAGGAAGCTGTGTAAAGCAGAAAATGAAAGTGAGGCCTCACCAAAGCTGAACCTACCCTATTTTACCATAGAAAAGTCACTGATAATAACTAAAGTGGTTCAAAACCAAATGACAGGTCAGATCTTTGATAAATTACTAGAGATTAAATCAGCTAAGTGCTATTGACACTTGGCCACTAAGCCCAATGGGGATTCTTTGACCCGGGAAAACACTCATCACCACTATCTTGGCAGTAGAGGAGAGAAGCAATGAAGTCATGGAGAGTCTAGCCTTCCATTTTCCATTCACTTTATGAATCTGTTTGTCAGGTTGCTCCCAAAGTCTTCTGCATAGCAGCAAAGGATGCTTCTTTTTCCCCAGATGAACTATAATTTTCTCCTGCATTTGTGTGTGTATCTGAATCCATATGAAGTTGCAGGGAAAGATTTAGAGCTTTCTCTAAACTCATATTTTCTAAAATATGTTCCATAGAATGCTAGTTTCAAAGATACTCTTCAAATTAAAATTCCTTCAAGTAAGTTTGGGAAATGTTTTCAAAACGTATTTCCTAAGTGCTGGGGGATACAGTGATGAACAATTCATTCAGTGCCTGAACTCTCATGGATCGTGGCATGAGGTAAGGTCAGTAGAAAGGCAGAGATGGATCATGTCAAGTCTTATAAACCATGGTAAGAACTTTGGCTGTTATGATTAGAAAAGGCAGTTACTGGAAGATTTTAAGAAGCTTTGATCCTGTATATAATGGAATACTAAAGTCTTCAGGAGCTTCTGAGAGAAAGAAATCTGTAAGACTTTCTTTTACATAATTATTCCAGTTTACTTGACTTATAACACCTACTAAAACATTGGGAAACACAATGTTGAACTTGAGAGGAGGATCACTTTGCCCAATTTTGATGCCCTTGCATATTGTGCCTATTTAACACTAAGATGCTATTCCTGGCCCAGAATTTTCACTGCAAAATTGTTCCCATTTTGAACCTTGACTACTCTATGTTTTTCCCACTCCTCTGTTCACAGTGTTGAATTACTGTTGTGTGGATTCATTTATTTCTTCCCCTGTATTTGTGTAGGTTAAGTGCTATCATTAATAGACCTAGAAAAGTATACTGGCTCAAGTATCATAGAAATATATGTCTTGTTGATATAATAACTATAAAAGGCAGGTGAATAAGTCGGCAGTTATCCTTCCTCCACACAGCTCCATACAGTCATCCAGAGACCCAGGCTGATGGAAGTTTTGCCATTTTCAATACATGGTTTCAAAGGTTTCTCTGGGACTCATCTTTATTCTAACCAGAGTAGAGGAAGAGAGCATGAAGAAGTATATATATGCAAGTGTGTGGGGGGTGGGAGGTCATGAGACAGGGCCGGAAAACACCCAACACTTCTGCTCACATTTAGAACTAGAAATTATCAGATACCTGAGTGGCTCAGTCAGTTAAGTGGCCAACTTTGGCTCAGGTCATGATCTCACAGTTCATGAGTTCGAGCCCCACTTCGGGTTTTGTCCTGACCGCCAGATCCAGCAGCCTGCTTCAGATTCTGTGCCTCCCTCTCTCTCTGCCCTTCCCCTGTTCACACTCTCTTGCGTGCATGTATGCATGCTCAAAAATAAAACATTAAAAAAAAATTTTTTAAAGAACTAGAAATTGTCACATGACTCTACTTAGGTGCAAGGAAGTTAAGAAATGTAGTCCCTGCTTGTGCAGCTACAGTCTACACTATGGATGGCTTGCATGAGGTATGTTGAACAGCTACTCATTTCTGCTACACACCTACCATACTACTAGCTCTTTGAAAGATGAACTGTAAGTTTTAACGCATTCATCTCTGTTAGTTTCATAAATATATCATGGTTCTGGCATAAAACATATGTCCAGTAAATTCTGGTTGAAATAAGCAACGGTGTACCCCAATTTTAAATATCTCAACCAGGAGGATGGAAAGAGTTGAAGAGTTACCAGGAAACAGAATAAGGTAGGTATCTGGTATTTCAGTCCCAAAGAGATATACATTGGCAGAGAAAGTGGCTGAACTTGAAGTGTAATTTCTCCCATGATTTATCTAAAGGAAGCCTTAAGCAAAGCAGAGGCAAATTTAAAGACAGGCATGAGATTTTCAGAGGCTTATCTACAAGTAAGGAAAGTTCTACATTTCTTCATTGTGCTTTTGGCTTGGAACCTCTCACCAAACAGCCTGAAATGCTGTCAGACATCTTCTGGGTCATAAATCACACAGACGCATGGTGAGCGCTAAATCAATAGAGTTTCTAATTTTTGAAAAAGTGGGAAGGTGCTTATATAACCCTGCTGGGGAAAGGGAAGGCCACTGGCAGCTTGCCTTGTTTATCCTGAATCAGATTCACATTTGGAGGCCTCTCCACTCCCTGGAAGCCCTTTTGCTCAGATGGCACTGGAGAAAATGCTGAAATCTGCAGTCCTTGGACACCCTATTTCCCCATATTATCTTGTTCTAACCATAGTTCATTTTGCAATTGGGGCTGACTAAAGAGAGGTGTTTACAAGTATTGCACACTGTCATACTGCTAACATTTTCTCTTCTGTAGGAGTAAGAAGAGGTGGGAGCTGGAACAGAATGAACATTTATCATCAGGGACACCTTCCCTCCCAAATGTGATCATCATACCTCTTCAGAGAAAGAAAGCATTTTGGGTGCTTATTTTGTATTATCAAGAAGTTTTCAATCCCTAGCCCATAACACCCCCACAAGATGATCTCAAAGCAAAGAACATCCAAGCAGAAACAGCCCGTACTTCAGCCCTCTAAGCTGCTCTGCCCAACCCACCCCCTTTTTTATCTCCATCCAAAGACAGCTAAATGCTTTGGGCTTTCTTTATCAGAAAAGTGGGGTGAAAATGTGTTATTCTTTTGAGCAGAACCAAGGTGGGGAGAGGCACCAGCAGCTTAATATACCACACACATGGTCCGTTGAATCAGTCCAGCAAATTTCACCAGAGATATCAAAACTGCCCTTCACGGACCAGGGAGAGTTAAGTGGGAGAGAGATAAAAAGATGTGGCATAAATGATCAAAGCAATAAAACTCACTGCTCAATTAGTCCCTCGGAGAGGCAGGAGGTAGAGGGGATTGGTGGTTGAGGAGAAGTTGTATATTTGCTCTGCAGGGGTCATGTTCATTTACTAGTGTCACCCAACCTGCCTGATTCAGCTGCAGAATTCAGACTGGTTGTTAATTTTATGGGAAGTCCACCTACCTCACCCCCTCCTGTTCTGTTACTTTAAAATATTAGCCAGTTAAACTAAGGATATCCATCATCCTATGCAAATCATGCCTCTCTGTTTTGATGGTAGGAGAAGAAAACAGTATTGCACATACTACAACTATTGCTGGTAATTTAGGTTTCTTTCATTTGCCCCAAGCTACCATTATAGGACTGAAAGCAAAAATTCTTTAGGGTCCATCTGGCAACTTCTAGACACCTATATGAATATGTTTTTATCGGCTCAAAGCTATAAGCAAGTCTTGATATTAAGCATTTCTGGCAGCAGCTCCCAGCCTGACCCCGGAGGGTGTTCTAGGAAATTCAGAACTAGGGCAAAATTAGCTGTGCCCCAGAAAATCTGGTCTGTCATTGAGAAAGAGCAATTTGTATTTTTGAATTTTTCCAATCTGGTCTAAATTAGCCCTTGTACTGCCAAGGTCTGGCTACCTAATGAGAACAATTATTTCTGGATTTCAATTAAATTGAATTAAAGAAGTATTTTATTTGTTTTTATTTGTAATTTTTTTCATTATAAAAGTAATATAGCCACATTATAGAGAATATGAAAAATATATTGGAAAAAAAGACTCTCATAATCCCCTGCCCTGATAAGACCACTGTATCAATCTTGGTGCAACTGAATAATATTTAGGGAGCATCTAAATATGGGACAGTGCACTGTGGTGCGACAAACAACTGCACAACAAGAGCATAAAGTAAGAGCTTTGCAGGCTAGTTGGGAAGGCTGTACATGTGCATATAACTCAAGTAACAGAATGATACAGTGTGTGATATGGTCCAAATGACTGGTACAGGCCTCAGAGGGAGGAAACAAACAAGGGTTAGCAGGTCAGGGAGAGCTCTACAATGGGCATAGGAAAAATGAGCGGCACTTTGAAAGGTGGACAGATATGATGGGGGAGAGGCTGCCAGATCAGCCAGGCAAGGGAAGAGGGATCGTGGAGCCTGGACAGAACTAGGAAATGAATCTAGCATGTTGGCAAGAATAAAGAATTTTGGCTGAAGGATTTACATAGGGGAAAAGTCAAGTATAAGATTTGCTAGAAAGTATGAGCCCTCGCAGTATAGCCTGAAAAGTTCTTTTGAGAAGGGATTGTGTTATCCTGCTCACCAGCACAGTATCTGTCACATAGTGGGCACTTAATAAATTATTGTCCTACTATTCACTGATGTACATCTTCAGACCCACACAGTGCTCAAGCAGTGTTTTTTCACTAAGTAAATCAAAGGATGGGGTCAGGTTATAGAAAGTCTTGCTCCTTCCTCAAGACTTGCAAGAGTCTTCAAATTCAAGAATGAGTCTTGCTACTGGGCTTTTTGAGTCAGAGTTGGGGGAGAGACAGAATGAGAAGGCAATCTGAGAAGGTGTTGTTGTGCCAGAGTGACTGATGGAGTGGAGAAGGGGGAGCTTAGAGGAAAGTAGAGATAATTGAAAATTATTATAATAATCAAGGAGAGGATGTGATGAGAGGCTTGAGGAAATGGTAGCAGGGGAAACAGAAAGGGAATGGAGAGAGAGGAAGGAAGGACAAGTCTGAAGAATAAGTGGGTATTAGGGGGAGAGGTCTTGAAGAAGGCAAAGTCAGAGTTTTCATGAAAGCCTTGAACTTGGAAATCTGGAGGTATCAGTGAGGGAAACTGGGTCAAAAAATGCGTTCTCGTAGCAGGAAAAGAATATATTCCTTTAATTCCCATCACCTATTTCACCCATCCCCCTACCCACCTCCCCTCTGGTAACCATCAGTGTGTTCCCTATAGTTAGGAGTCTATTCCTTGGTTTCTCTCTCTCTCTCTCTCTCTCTCTCTCTCTCTCTCTCTTTTTCCTTTGTTCACTTGTTTTGTTTCTTAAATTGCATATATGAGTGAAATCGTATCATATTTTGTCTTTCTCTGACTTTCTTCACTTAGCATCATACTCTCTAGCTCCATCCATGTTGTTGCAAATGGTAAGATTTCATTCTTTTTATGGCTGAATAATATTCCATTGTGTATATATACCACTCCCTCCTTATCTATTCATCTGTTGATGGACACTTGGGCTGCTTCCATAGTTTGACTATTGTAAATAATGCTGCTATAAACAGGGGTGCATGTATCCCTTTGAATTACGTTTTTGTACTTTTTTGGGTAAATATCCAGTAGTGCAATTCCTGGATCATAAGATAGTTCTATTTTTAACTTTTTGAGAAACCTCTATACTGTTTTTCATAATGGCTGCCTCAGTTTTCATTCCCACTAGCAGTGCAAGAGGGTTCATTTTCTCCATATCCTCGCCAACACTTGTTGCTTGTGTTTTTGATTTTAGCCATTCTGACAGGTGTCATTATAGTTTTGATTTGTATTTCCCTGATGATGAATGATGCCAAGCATCTTTTCATGTGTCTGTTGGCCATCTGGGTGTCTTCTTTGGAGAAATGTCTGTTGATGTCTTCTTCCCATTTTTTAAATTGGATTATTTTTTTGGTGTTGAGATGTATCAGTCCTTTATATATTTTTGGTACTAACCCTTTATCAGATATATCATTTGCAAATATCTTCCCCCATTCAGCAGTTTACCTTTTAGGTTTGCTGATTTTTTTTCCTTCACTATGCAGAAGGTTTTTGTTTTGATGTAGTCCCAATAGTTTGTTTTTGCTTTTGTTTCTGTAGGCCCAGGAAACATATCTAGAAAAATATTATGGCCAGTGTCAGAGAAATTACTGCCTGTGCTCTCTTATAGGATTTTTATTATTTCACTTCTCACATTTATGTCTATAATCCATTTTGAGTTTGTTTTTGTGTATGGCATAAAAGAGTGTCCAGTTTCATACTTTTGCATGTAGCTGTCCAGTGTTCCCAGCACCATTTGTTGAAAAGACGGTCTTTTCCCTGATGTAGATTCTTGCCTCCTTTGTTGAGGATTAATTGACTACATAATTGCAAGTTTATTTCTGGGTTTTCTATTCTGTTCCATTATCTATGTGTCTATTTTGTGCCAGTATCCTACTGTTTTTATTACTACAGTTTTGTAATATAACTTGAATTCTGGTTGTGATACCTCTAGTTTTATTCTGAATGATAGTGAATATTAATTCATGTTTAATATACTTTTAATAATTTTAAAACATTTTGTTTACTTTATGGGCAGATCATATTATAATTTTTTTTACCTTGCATGTGGCTAATGGAAAGCTGGGGTAGAGTGTCAGCTCTGCTGGTTTCTTATTGTTTGCTTGTGCTTCTATCAGAAGTAGGGTGAACACATGTTCCAGTTTGCTTAAGACATTCTCAGTTCACACCAACTTTCTGGAACAATGACTAATAGTGCTTCCTTTCCTCTCAAAAGAGTCCCTCTTTGGATGATAAATTGGAAAATCACCCTATTAGTACTATCTTCAATTTATTGTTTTATTGCAAGAAACCTTTTAAGTCACTTGTCCAGCTTGGGTGGGCTAGTTTGGTTAAAAATAAATGATACAGGGGGGCCTGGGTGGCCTAGTCGGTTAAGCGTCCGACTTCAGCCAGGTCACGATCTCGCGGTCCGTGAGTTCGAGCCCCGCGTCAGGCTCTGGGCTGATGGCTCGGAGCCTGGAGCCTGTTTCTGATTCTGTGTCTCCCTCTATCTCTGACCCTCCCCCGTTCATGCTCTGTCTCTCTCTCTGTCCCAAAAATAAATAAAAAACGTTGAAAAAAAAATTTTTTTTTAAATAAATTAAAAAAAAAATAAATGATACAATCCATAAATCCACTTCATCGGCATGTAAAAACATATGTGCTGCAACTGCCTTCAGTAAATTCTGGGACCACTGTCAATCTCTCCTCATGTGGGCATCGATTCAGCCCTCAAGGGCCACTGTGTACTACACATGATCCATGACTGTCTGACTTGTAGACTGAGTGAAGGACCACTATCCACAGAAATACAAATTACTAACAAAGTAATTTCTATCTTAGTTTTTACACAAAAAATAATTAGGTGTTTGTTAAAGCATTCACTTTAGTGAATTGCCATGTGCTCCCGGTGGGGATATCCATTCTACTTTGGGATCTTGGAGGATCTACCTTACTCCTGTCTCTATCACCAGAGTTTGACACTGTATCTAGAACATAGGAGGTATTTAGGGTGTTCAAGGAATAATCAGTGAATGAATTAAATATTTGAATGAATTAAATTCAAATGAAATGCAGAACTGGAAGTGGTGAAGAGAAACTAATGTCTATTGAATACCCTTCTTGAACTCGATGCTTTTTTTTGTTGTTTTTGTTTTTCTAAGTTTTTGTTTAAATTCCAGTTAGTTAACATACAGTGTAATATTAGTTTCAGGTGTAGAATATAGTCACCCAACACTCACATACGACACCTGGTGCTCATCACAAGTGTCCCCATCACCTATTCAACCTACCCCCCCCCCCACCACCCCTCTGGTAACCATTAGTTTCTTCTCTATAGTTAAGAGTCTGTTTCTTGGTTTCTCTCTCTGTCTCTCTCTCTCTCCTATGTTCATTTGTTTTATTTCTTAAATTCACATATGAGTGAAATGATATGGTATTTATCTTTCTCTCACTGACTTATTTAGCTTATCATAATACTCTCTAGCTCTACCCATGTCATTGCAAATGGCAAGATTTCGTACTTCTTTATGAAGTATATATATATATATATACTTCATCCGTTTATCATGCAGATGAAATATAAACCTTTTTACCGAGAGCACAATAGTGCACCTGTTTCCCTCATGAAAATATGATTATGTTCCACAGCAAAGGGGCTTAAGTAGGAGTGACATATACCTCAGGGCTTCAGGGTCCAACCTGTTATTAGCTTTACAGCATATTCTGGGCTGGTGGAGTCACACAGTTGCAGGGCATAGTTGGAGTTCTTCTCCTTAGAGTTCATTTCCAAACCAAAGCAAAGAAGATAATCAAAATGACTTTTGGCTGGAAGCTGTGTTGAGCCATAAGAAAAGGGGGCCTAACTCACACTACTTTGCAGAGTGAATTAACTCGGAGGGCCAAATGGGAGAACTATATGAAGTATACACACATACACACACACACACACACACACACACACACACACACACATACCACATCTTCTTTATCCTTTCATCAGTCAATGGACATTTGAACTTAACACTTTCATTAATGCTTTCATTCAGGTATGCTTTATTATTCCATTCTTGCAGATGAAACTGAAGTTCAGAGGAATTACATAATTTGTTCAAAGTAAGTGGCCGAGTCAGGTCTGCCTGACTTCAAACCCATATTCTTGCCAAGCACTGGGAGCATAGAGGCAATATTCACAGGCACAAAAATCAATGAGTTTTTCAAGGCAGAGAATGTAAAGTCAAAGAAGGAAATGGCCAGCGACTGAGTTTGGGGAGTTGCCTACGGGTGAGGACCAGAGAGAGAAGGAGTGAATGGAGAAGTATGAGGGAAACCAGGAAAAGTGCTGGGTGCTGACATCTGCCAAGGGAGAAGAGAATTTCCTTAGTAAAGGATGACACGTTCAAGATTTGCCACGAACCAAAGAAACAGGAGCTGTGGGAAGAGTGACTGGTGACCTCTGAGAGTACATGATAAACTGTATGGATAAAGGCCATGCCTTTGAGAGTTTAAAGAAAGAGTGATTGATGAAGAAATACAGAGAGAAGCACACAACTCATCTGGGAAGCTTCTCACTGAAAAGAAGTTGAGGGCCAGGAGAACCAGGCAATGTTTTCTCAAGTCACAGGAAATTTGCGCATTTGTGAAGATGTAGCAGAGATGATTGGGTGTTCACTGAATAGTCCAAACAGCCTCCCACACGTTCCAGGCTTCTTTGCAAATAGCTTTAGGGCTATGTAATTATTTCTGTCTATGGGCAGAAACTTTTAGTGGAGGCTAGTAAGAGCTGATGAGTCTTCTCCATCACCCTTTCACGGACTCAGTGTCTCTGAATGTTACATTCCAGAGAGCATCACTTCAGAATGATGGAGGGCAACCAAATCCTTCCCAGACTTTGTGAAAATGACACAAAAGGCTGTGTTAAGCCAATGAAATTGGGACTGTTGTCTGATAAAACAGCTTGTGTCAATTATTCTAACCAAGGAGAGGATGGGATGAAAGAGAGAGAAAGGGAAAGTCTGAGAGTGGCATTTTTCAGGATTCAGGAATGAATGGGGTTTTGAAAAAACACTTATTCCATTGGAAATGGAAGAAGCTCTGAGAGGACAGGAGTCAAGGCTGAGGGTTTCCATAGCGTGATCCAATCTTCTTGGCAAGCAGAAGATGATCTAGTAAGCACTGAGCCCTCTGGGTGTATGTGGGCTTGGAGCTGCAGGAGAGACCACAAGAGAACAATTGCCTTCCTCCCTGTGCTAACTGGAGAGTTAATGAGGGATCATTAAAGGGATTACTCACCTAGAGCCCGGCTAAATTTGAATTTCTCCTCAAGAAAACTATAAAGAGCCTGAAAATGTCCAGAGGATAACTAAAAGGATCCAGGAAATGTGAATTTTATTGGAAGAGAAGCGAAAAGGATTAGAACCCTTCAGCCTGGAAGCACAGTCTGAACAAGATGTGATCAAGGTGTTGCTTCCATGAAGGGGACAGAGGAAGAGGAGAAGATGGTCTGGCTCACCCAAACTTGCACAACCATGCAAAGGAGCATAGCCTGAAACCTGAAAGAGGTGGTGTGAAGATAGAGAACCAGAGTACTACTGTCTACAGCAGGTTCATTATTGGCGTGAGGTATGGCATAAGTGTAAATATAAATATAGCAGAAAACTGACTTCTGAGACCAAATTAACAACAATTTGCACCGGCATTAAATATAACAAAACAAGGAGTTTGCATGGTCTAAGGCAGAGTGGAAGTAGAATGTGGTTTCAAGACAGAGAGACCTGGTTTCAAGCTAACTGTGTTCCATCACACATTCAACAAATATTTATTGAACACCTACTATGTGCCAGCACTGAGCGTCACAACAGATTCTAGCAGCAAACGAGATGTACATGGTCCTTGCCCTCATAGAGTTTACAGCCTAGTGCAGAAAGCAGATATCAAATAAATGATTGCAGAAATAATTATTTAAGTTAAAACTGTGATAAATTCCTCCAAGGTCAGGCCCAAGGTGCTGGGAGAGCATCTGGAGGGACTAGGCCAATCTGGGGTGTGAGGGGGAAGTTTTCCTCAAAGGAGTAACATAGGAATTAAAATTTACATGATCAGTAAGAACTGGCAAGGGAAGAGGGAGGAGAGGAGAGTTCTAGGCAGAAGTGAAGGCCTTGAGGCCAAGTTCCTTGCCATCTCTGGGCCTTGGTTTCCTTACCCGTAGTAAACGCCATGGGTGACTCACAGCAGGCCATTACGCACCTCCCCTGGCTGTCCTGAAGGTTGGATGCAACAGCTCAGAGCTGCCTCTTTAGAGAATGTGTTCTCTGCCAGCAGAGCTATTTGACCTGGCAACACCCAGGAGGTTATGACATCCCTATCCTGCCCTCACTCCGTGCAGGTGGAAAGGGTGGGTGCAGCCCACAGCCGAGGACTGACTGATACAGGTAACAGATGGACAGCCCCTCCCCCAGCATGGTCTGTCATCCACACTCCAGAGCTTGGACAGGATCTGGCTGAGTCTGGACTTTCACTGGAACCATGGTTTTGCTTCACTTCCTCTCCCGCCTTATCCTGTGGCCCTCACTTCCTCAGTGGTTTCTCTCCTGAGAGTGCCCCCTCCATAATCACTTACATAAGAATCTCCAGCTCAGAGTCTGCTTCAGGGAAGGCAAGCAGAACAGTTCCCTTAACTGAAATAATGGATGTCAAGAACTTGAACCATATAGCAATAGCCATGGAATGGAAGAGCCCTGGACTGGGTGGGAATCCACAGTGCTGGCATGAGGAGCACTTGGGAGCACTCTTTCACATCTCCCCTCCTCCAGATATTTGGCTCCCTCATTCTGGGCAAGGACATTAACCATACTGTTTACAAAGGATATTTACATCCTTTGTCAAATTTGGCCCTCAAAACAACTCCCTAAGTAGGAAGGAGCAGGTATTCTCCCATGCCTTGTGCTCCAGAGGAGGAAAACGGGGGTCGGAAGGGTGAAGTTCATCCATTAATGGTGCCAGGACTCATAGCTACGACCCTGATCCCCAGGCACGCACACTT
Source organism: Panthera pardus (assembly GCF_024362965.1). NCBI lineage: Eukaryota > Metazoa > Chordata > Mammalia > Carnivora > Felidae > Panthera > Panthera pardus. The sequence goes on from NW_026526688.1 coordinate 75,484,493, forward strand.
CCCCGTAGCTGCCCACCCGCCCTTGACAGGTGCCCCCAGAAAGCCTGAGCAGAGAACATGATGGGGGACTTGCCTGACTTGATGTGGCATTTTTCTGCTCCTGCGGATTTGTTTTCATAATCTTTGCTAATTTGACCTTGAGGGCAAACATGTTAATCGTGTGAGTGCATGCAGCACTTTTCAGAAAGTGTATCTGTGTTTCCTTTTTTCTAACCTAAATGAGACGTGCTGCTTTCCTTTTACTGCTGAAAATTTTCCCCCTTCTTGAAGTGCAAAAAGCAGAAAATCTTTTAGAGTTCAGCTAGTCTGTAAAAATCTCAAGGGGAAAGTAAATGAAATGCTTCAGGTATCATTTCAGTTAGGGAATTAAGGGGGTCTTAAAGAGCCATGGCCCCCCAGGTAAGTTTGCTGAAAGGGGTTGAATGGATGGTTTTAGGGAATGAGTCCCACCCACCCTCTCCCCTGGTGAGCTTTGAATAAGAGGGCAGAGTCACCTTGTGTGTCCCCTGTCTGGTCCTGACATTCTATAGGCAGAATAGAGGATGCTTTGGCATTTGTGTGATAGCCTCTGGATTTTTCTTTTCCTGCCTCCAAGTGCACAGAAACAGGACTTTCATTTCTTGAGAGTTAATTTCCTTCAGCAGCTTATTCTCATCTGAAGTCACAATCCTCTTTGGGGAAGCAATTGGTTATTGTGTAAAGGATTTTGAAGTTACATACTAAGGATTATGACTCTATTTGGTGAGTAAGAAGCAATGTCAGGAGAACTCTTAAGCACCAAATACCCAGTTTTGATGAAAACATTCCGACTGGAGATCAATAAGAGAAGGAACAGTAAAATTTATGAAGTTGTCGTAGGTGGGAGACTTGTTAATGCGAACTTTATCCAAATGCAACCTATCATTTTATCGACCACGCCTTGCAATGTGTTTCTGCCCCATGTTATAATGGAGCTTCACTGGTTTTAAGAACCTCTTCGTTTCTGTTCTTTGTATCCCATCACTCTCATCATAAACATAATCCCTGCTCCGCCTACCTCAGAGGTTGCAGCGAAGAACACATGACAAAAGGTGCTTTGCCGGAAAAATACTTCACGTCTGCAAGGAGACCTGCTCATCATGTGCAGCAGCACTCTCGCCCCACAAAACAAAGCCCTCAGCATGAGTCCTCCCCACCCTCCTGAGTGTTGACGTCTTGAACGGTTCTCCACCAGTACTGTTGTATTTAAACATGTACGCAAACCTGACCGAAATAACACTCATGAAATATTAACTTGCAAAATTTAAGCCCAGGATGCAAAGAGGTGGGACAGTTGCAAATTTCATAACGTTGATCATCCGGTGTCTTTCAGTTCTGTTTAAATTTTTATGAAAGCTGTATATTTGCAACCAGAACACGCTGTCCTGGAACTCAGAAAGTTAACTTCAGCCTCGCGCGGGACAGCTCAGAATCTGTACGGGTACCTTACCAGAGCTGTGCTCATCTTTACTCAGGGGAGGGAGGCACGTTCTCCCATTTGGCCCTCCGAGTTAATTCACTCTGCAAAGTAGTGTGAGTTAGGCCCCCTTTTCTTATGGCTCAACACAGCTTCCAGCCAAAAGTCATTTTGATTATCTTCTTTGCTTTGGTTTGGAAATGAACTCTAAGGAGAAGAACTCCAACTATGCCCTGCAACTGTGTGACTCCACCAGCCCAGAATATGCTGTAAAGCTAATAACAGGATGGACCCTGAAGCCCTGAGGTATATGTCACTCCTACTTAAGCCCCTTTGCTGTGGAACATAATCATATTTTCATGAGGGAAACAGGTGCACTATTGTGCTCTCGGTAAAAAGGTTTATATTTCATCTGCATTAAAGTGAATTTTCAACCATTTCAAGCTCTTATTATTAGTTCCCATGTGTCTATTTGCAGAGTCAGTAGTGAGTACCCATTTATCCTGAAGTCCATGTGCAATGCTCAAATGGCCATATTTTTCCTGCACAGTGACAAGTGACACTCTTAATGATGATTCTGAGTACTATGAGACCCTGTGCCTGTGGAATCATCAAGGAGACAGGCTTAGGGTTAGTGGTCGTCATTTGGCTGTAATTAATGGCAAAACTCCGGGTTAGATAAATTATTAACCCACCATCCTATGATCTCACTGTCAGCTAAGAAAAAAGAAAAACTGACATCTTTCAAAAATGGAAGCTAAGAGAGCCACTTTTAAAACAAATCACCAAAAGAATCAGAATTTGGGCTTTTAATAGCTATATTCATGATGAAGTTACAGCTGCATTCACCTTCTGAAAACAATATAGATGTGTGCAAACACATAGCCTTTTCTGACCCTTCAAGTCACGATCACTCGAGGGGCAGTGAGTTTGCCACTTGCTCATAGGGAGAGAGCCAGGGGATGGCTCAGGTCGTAGTTCTGATGAAAAAAACCCCAGGGAGGCACATTTTCGTGAGGCTTTGTACCCAAGCCAGGGGAGTAAGCCAAGTCCCACCTCTTTATAGAAATAAGGTTTCTCCATTGGGCAGTTTTGTAGGCGTGTCTCTGTGGGGTCCTCAGCATACCCATCTGCTGGAAGGTCCTACTGCCAGCTGGGACTCAGGGGTCTAAGATGACTTTTCAGTACGACCCACACCCTTGGGGTACCCAGCAGTTCCCCAGGTGTCAGGATTGTCCTAGACAACAGCATATATCTGTTACCTTTCAGAAGCTATAGGATATTGGTTAAGTGCATGGACTTTGGTGTTAGCTACACCAGACTTAAATTTCCTTTTTGCCGTTTACCAGCTGTTAGGTTACCATGGTCAAATTACGTCACTGATCTAAACTTCTGTTTTCTTATTAGCATAGCTAGGAAAATAATGCTAGCAATAATGTCTATTCGTAGAGCCACTATGAATTAAAGGAGATGATGTATTTATGTCTTAGGCACAGTGCCTAGCACATAGTAAGTCTTCAATCAAGAATGACTATTATTTTTATCTGGCAAATTTCCACAATTATATATATATGTGTGTATATATATATATATATATATATACACACATATATATATACACACATATATATATATACACACACATATATATATATATACACATACACACACAGGCTTCCATTATCTTTATTGATTTAATAACCTAAAATCATTTTCTTACTCATTATTATAATAGCAATCATTATTGCAATTACTGTTTGTTCATGACACCTCACATTATTGTAATTATTATTTTTATCCTACTCTCACAAATGTCATCAATAACTACCAGCCATTAGTTGTCATTAATAATTACCAACTTCATGACATCCCACCCCACTGCTCAGGATAAATGAGTTTGTTTTATTAGTACTAAGGGCCAGCTGTAAATGAAGGATTTCTCTCCATTAAGCCAAAAAAATCTCCCAGGATATTCAAGGTGAGTTTGTTTTCTGCTCTGAATTTAGTTCAGTAGCTGACTAAATTTAATGTCTGACCGAAAACATCTGAAAAGACCATGTTCTGAAGGAAAATATTTCAAGGCTCTGAGGCATGTGTGAAATCATGTACACCAGACAGGAACTTGCCATCCACTGTTTTGTGAGGCAATATTCTAGAAGAAATAACTACGTTAGTTGGTTAATTAGCTGGTTAGTTTGTTTGTTTTAAAAATCACCTGAACTATCGGCTCACTTTGGTAAACTCTCCTTAGTGAATGCATGAGTATATGGATATGTAAGCCAAATCTCACTTTAGGTTTTTCTCAAATTATTTTATTTTATTTTATTTTTGGATTTTATGAAAATTGAATACAGCATATGGTATAGAAGCCAGACCATGGGGCTCCAGCCTCCAAGGAAATAAACTGCAGTGAGATGTAGCTTCACTTAAGCCATGAAATGATGAGCCTTTAAGAGTGACAAATGAGATGAAGAATGACCAACATTCCATTTTGAGTTCTAGACCTTTCATTTCCTTCCTCTGCATAGCTATTTTCTTTTGCCTCCAGGGTGAAGACACTCTGGAAATCAGGAGGTTGTAGAAGGGATGTAGGGTGGGTCAGCTGCCCTCTTCTCCCCTCCTCTTTGAGGTACTACCCGTGCTGGGTCAGTGTGCCACTTCCACAGGAGTAAAGGCATTTCATCAAGTCCCCCAAATGATTTTCTACTCATGCAATTTATATACTTTTGATCTGTTCCCTTAATGGTAAGGCTGCAGAATTCTCAAGGTCAAGCACCAAGTTGGACTAGGTTGGTATCTCCAGCACTTTACACAGAAGCTGTTGTGCACACGTGCCCTACAAAGATTCTTGAATAAAAAGGAGGATGTGCAGAGTCCATGTAAGAGTGGGTGGGAGAGGCATGAAATGGGCAGGCTGGAGCGTGAGCAAAAGCAGTGATCTGGGCTCTTTCCATCCTACAGAACAGGGTCAAGTCACCTTGGATCAAGTCTACCTTTTCCTGTTGTGATATATTGCCAGTAGAGAGGTTTTAGTGGAACAGTATGAAATCCCATCTTTGTTGGTCAAAAATGTACTCTTATCAACCATTTAAGTTTCAACCTAACAATAAGCAGGGGCATGTATTTGAGATGCAGAGATGTGCATTTGGTTTCTGACCACTGCTTAGAACCTGCATGACATTGAACGAGTTAATTCACATTTCCAAGCTTCCATTTCTTTGTACAACTGAGGATGCTAACACTTGCTTAGTGGTGAAGATCGAGGTAAGGTTATACACATTGACCACTTAGCTGGTACGTTCTCCAGGGTCTGGAGCACTCAGACCGTGTTGCTTTGTGTCTGCCTCTATTGTCTTAAACCTAGACACTGGCTGCTTCCTCAGTCACCCTGCTATGCTGCATTGTACTTTTTGCATGATGCTAGTTATTACACTGTTTGCCATTTTAAAACTAGATTGAAATAGAAGCTTAAAAACAAGGCATTCAGTTGGACTTTTTCCTATTAAAATCAGAAATTTCAATGCATGAGGAAAGCATTTTTTTTGTATTTAATTATTCAAACTAATGGGTTTTATTGTAATGAGATTTTTAAAACCATTATGATGGGCAAAGGGCTGAAGCTTAAAATATTTTCATTTACAGATAGGTTCTGCTTTAATGAAATCCAATATGTAAAAATCTAAACTCAGGTAAATTGGAAGCTTTATCTACATTTACATTGTTTACATTACAAAAGAGGTATTCCGCCTTACAAAAGCTTTTGGTTCAGTGTTCCTTTCAATAGCGAGATCCCTATGTTGCATTTAGAATACAACTTGAATTATTACCACGTTATTTACACACAGGTGTTTCATGTAAAGCAAGGTTCACCCCAGGGAGAGGGTTGGGTTGCAGTAGGAATGGCTCTGAATTTCGTAATCGGAGAAGAGGGATTGAGAGAAGAGATTTTGAGTGACACCCTCCACAGAAAGTAAGAAAGGTTCAGCATTAGACTTTCAGGGCTCCTATCTAATCTTGATGTGAAGGCATCTGTCAAATGCACCATTATATCTCTTTAGCTTAAACGGAGTGGTGTTTAGCGATTAAAGTAATAGAACACGAAGCAGGAGTCATGTTTTCTGCTTCTGTCTCTTCCAGCTTCAGAGTAGATACTCTTGACATGTTCACTCCAAGGCCAGTTGCCCATTTACAAAGCAATTATTTCCATCCTGGGGGATGTAGTAAAACCTTGTTAATGTTTTAATAGCCTTGTGAACGCCTCAGACTGTCCGAGGATCCGGCCTTCTTGCCCTCCCCAGCTTGTGAACCAATAGCCAGAACATCCTCCTCACCCACCACTTATCTTTACCTTGAAAAATAAAACAAGTGATTATAAAAGCCAAATCATCCGTTACAGAATCAAGAAACCAAAAATGTGTCTCCCTCACTGTACATAAGAACTTTCTGGAACAGCTTTATTAAATAAAACTTTAAATGGACAGCAACCTGTTACCAAAGCTGTTGTATGAGCTATTTTACCCAAAGAAATGTGTTAATTCCATCTTAGAAAAGCAGAGCCAGTATGTATAGTCAGTGAAAAGACAGAAATATCCTCATTACACAGAGGTGGGCAAAATATTGAGGATACATCTCACAATTTACATCGTGAGAGTTTGAAAGCAGAGTTTTTGAAGACTTCAGGCCTATGGTCTTTGAAAACAAATACTAGTTCTAGAATTATAGTGGAATCAGATCCTCAGATACAATCATTTAAAAATACAATTGCTTTGGGGCACCTGGGTGGCTCAGTCTGTTAAGCGACCGACTTTGGCTCAGGTCATGATCCCACGGTTTGTGAGTTCAAGACCCACGTCAGGCTCTGTGCTGACAGCTCGGAGCCTGGAGCCTGCTTCGGGTTCTGTGTCTCCCTCTCTCTCTCTCTGCCCCTCCCCCACTCATGCTCGCTCGCTCTCTCAAAAATAAATAAATATTAAGAAATTTTTAAAAATACAATTGCTTTACTTATCTATTAAGGAAAAGTGAACTATCTTTAAGGGAAAACAAGGAGGTATGTTCTAGTGTGTATTCAAACAGAAAAAGGAAGATGCCAACATTATGAATTAAAGCTACGGTTTAGTTAAATATAAGTTATCCCCATTCCTTTTGCTACCAAAAGTAGAAGTGATTCATTTATTCCTACTTTCAAAATTTAATATGAAACCAGTCTCCCCAGGACCTGAAACTGTGCCTGGAACAGAGTACCCACCTAATAAGTGAGGGAATTAATAAGTAGTCACCTAATCAATGAATGAATGCATAGGATGGATGTAATCCATCATGAAGGTGGGATCTGGAATTATAGACCAGGCCCTATTCAGAGACTATTCCCACCTGCAGTTAGCACCAGTGGTTGGTTAGCAAAGGGCCGGGACCCAGTCACTGTAGCCCAGCTGGGGGCAGCCACCCAGAGGCTGCAGGACTCCTGGGAGGGTACTGGTTACAGTAGGATTTCAAGCCCCAGAGAGAAAGGTGGCAGAGGTGCTAGAATAAGGAGCCAAGTACAAGGTCACAGCCAGGCTAGAAACCAGCAAGCCTTGATCCAAGTCCCTGTGCTTGAGGGCAGGATCTCCAGTGGGAACTCAGATCAGGTTGAACCTGAAGATAAAGACCACAGTTCCTAGCTGTGGGGTGAAGCATTACATTAAGGCTGAAAACCTGGCAATGCCTCGGAGTTAGCCTGTTTACAGCTTCCTCGGTGGTGAAAGAAATAAGAAAGAAAGGCTTTAAAATCTATGATCCACTGACATCTCGTAAGGTGCTACTGATTTACATATCAGAAAAGCAACAATTATGAACAAGGATTATTTGAATTAAGGCTTCCTTTAAGCATTCCATTAATACTGATCCCAGAAATAGTCTAGAATAGATATCTTGATTTTTTCCTTTAATGAAGAAATCTTTCTTCCTCTGTATCAGGAAGGCATGAAACAGATGGCACCCTGAAGCTAGATAATTTGAAGAGAGTTTAATAAAGGAACTATTTACAAAATAGGGCTGGATTTAGGAAACCAACAGAGATAGTGTAGTGCCCTGGACTGTCAAAATTGGGGAGTCATTTCACCCTGGGGCATGAAAAGTGGTGTTTGGAGAGGGCTCCCTACTGATCTTTGTAGAAAGATGCTCAGAGGGGGAGCTGGGGAAATAAACACCCTCACCTGTTTATCTTCCACTGCACCTCACCTTGGCTGAATCCAACCAAAAGCCAGAGAGCACACAGAGCTTCTAGGGCTGGGGACGGTGGAGGAGGATAGTGAGGGGACCTGTAGGGTCAAAGGTAACCACCAGCACACCTCACTGGGAAATTAAGTCATGTTAATGGTACCTCAAAGACACTACAAAAAGAGTAAGAATATTCATTTGGGGAAATTGATAAAATCAGCTCCATTTGACTCTAGCGTAATGTATTTAATATTGGTGATACATTTCATAAAAGCCTCCAATCTGCAAGTGTCTTTGCTTAGACTGTGAACTTCCTAAGGGCAGGAACTGTTCTTTATTCTTTATCCTTAACAACTAACCATTGCTGGCACACAATACATGTTCAATAACCATTTGTTAAGTGATTGGGTAAGTTAGTAAATAAGTTTTTGAATGAAATATGTTTCAGTTTATATAATTTTCTTGTCAAAGGAAGCTTTATCCAAAAAGAAAAACAATCACAGAAAGCTTCTTTGATCTTCACCCCCCGTGATTGAAAATTCTTCCTAACGTATAACATTGGCTGTTCCCACCATTCTAAGAGGATTACACTAAGCATGAGGAATATTTCTTTTATGACTGAGAAGCTAGCAACACTCAGGGCTGTCATTCTAAACTGTAGGTGTCAGCAACAGAGCTGACTTTCAAGACGCTGAAAGTTTTTAAACAAAATAAATAAACACATGGAATTGCCATACCAGATCAGACTGGAGGTTAGGCTGCCAAGTATTCTTTGCTAGGGCTAAATGTTCTACATTCTTCCTTAAGCATAAACTCTGTGATTAATTTAGGAATGAACTAGTTAGGTTCCAGTGAGTAGAGATTTTATTTCTTCATCTAAAAAATTTTTTTTTCTGCCACTGTCATATTTTGACTTCTCTTCTGGTATTTTTCCAATTTTCCCAACTGATTTTCTATTTTTATTAAATAAGTCTCTGGACCTTCATTCAAAACATTGTTTTACTCTCTTAAGTCAGTCTGATAGGGGTTAGGTAGCCTTATCTTAATTCTTCTTTGAACTATCATTTCTTTAGGTGAAATAACTACAAGTCTCTCTCAAACATTCTGTGTAATCCAAGTTCCCCAGTAATGTGATCTAAACCTCTCATAATCTTGAAAGAAGGTGAGGGACATTGATTTGCCCCCCTTTGGTGTTCCGGGGACAATATGATTGAGGGTCTGTCACAGATACAGATTGGTCAGAGAACACTGACTTTCACATCTTGAAAAGAGGGTTGAACCTGTGTGGATTTTTCCTGCATCATTTTGTTTATCCCTAGAGTGATTTCCTGGCAAGCTTCTATTGATTGGAAGCTTCTATTGATAGCTTCTATTAATGTGATTTTGGTAAGCTTCTATGGTCCAGACTTCTTGTCCCTTTAGAAATCTGGCTTTTACCATCAGTTCTGTCCCGTTTCCAAAGTAACAAACCATCACAGACATGTGGAAACTCCCAGCCTTATAGGACTCTTTAAAAAAAATTATTTTTTAGTTTATTTATTTTTTTGAGAGAGAGAGGGAGAAAGAGCAGGAGAGTGGCAGATAGAGAGGGAGAGCAAGAATCCCGAGCAGGCTCTGCACTGTCACTGCACTGTCACTGTCAGTGCAGAGCCTGGTGTGGGGCTCAAACTCACGAACCATGAGATCATGACCTGAGCCGAAATCAAGAGTCGGATGCTTAACCGACTGAGCCACCCAAGCATCTCAGGACCCTTTAAGTATTCTCCTCCAGGGCTTCCTAAGAGGAAATTCTGCCCCTGTTCCTTATACTAACTAGACTTTGAAGTCACTCCGTTCTCTGTGTTGCTATAGAAAGACCAATCCTGTTCTGGGATAGAGCCTTTATGAACCCAAAGACTGACCAAATCTCTCCTCAGTCTTCTCAGCAGAACTGAGTGACACAGCCCTGTAGCTTGCCTTTTCTATTCCTGCCTTCCTTCTTCCCAACCCACCCTCCTCTCCCATCATGCCGAAACCATTTTTGTGGCTTAAACTTGAACGTCCTGCAAAGTCCTCTGATTCCTTCCTCAGTTTAGTCCTCACTTCCTGAAGAATGGCAAATTATAATTTAATAAGAGGATAAAGTTTATTTTTAGAATAAAATTTAGGTTATACTAAATACATGTATAAATGTGTAGGAATGTGTTTGAGAAGACATATACAAACAAAAAAATAAAAATCACAAAATAGATAAGTGAAAAAATAAAAACCAAAAAGATAAAAGTCACCTTTAACCTTATCACTTAGAGACAGACATTGTTTCTATTTTGATATGCGTACTAACGGTCTTTTGGAAAAAAACCTGTAGGTACGTGTTTTTAATAAAATGGGACAATACTATTTATAACTTTCTTTTTATCTCTGCTAAATAATACATTAGGGATATTTTTCATGTCATTAATCTTTGACATCATTGGAAATGACCACATGATATTCCATTTCATCAATGTTCCTAATTTATTCAACAAATGTCTTCTTGTTTCCGATTTTTATTTCATTACTGATGCTCCCATGGTCACATTTATGCCTAAACACTTGCACACATACCAATATAAAGAGGTAATTCTGAGTGGAATTACTAGATCCAGGATATGAAAAATGGTGAATTGCGTTACAAATCAGACACAGGGCTGAGGTTTAGAATCTGATCTGCTGAAGAGATTGAGAATTTGAGATAAGAGGAAAGATAAGAAGCAAATGAGGCTGTTTGAGAAGAATGTGAAGAACACAACTAGTGAGGGAGACTAATAAGAGAGCTGATGCTTAGCTTGTACACAAAAACATCTTGAGGAATGTTCTTCATTTTCCAAATGTTCTTCAAATTCAGAAACTTCAGAAATTTTGTCAGACTTAACTGGAAAACTTACTTTCTACTTTGGACACCTCAGCACTTCTCCCTATATTTCTTGACATGTTTCCTCAGTGAAATAGTTCTTAGATCAAGGTCAGATAGCAAGATCAAGGTCTCCATAGTTTTTTTAAAAAGGATTAATAGAAGGAAGTTTGAAAGGCAGCATTGTTGATTTCACATAGTATTGCAAATTTCCCCCAACAAATCAAAGCTGCAGTAGGCTATATAACCACCCCCATCCTTATGACCTTTGAAATAAAAGATGTGAAATGACTGTTGTGACATGTTTGTCTCTTTTGTGACAAGTCTGGTAAGGGTGTTGTCCCAGTTGTTTTAATGTCTGACTAAAATAGAACCTTGAAATAAATATAGCAGGCTGATTCCCCTTGCAGAATAGTTCACAAATACAATTAGGCTTAGGGAAGGATTTTGAGATTGTGTCCAATGAGGCTATTTTATTATTTTATTTTATTTTATTTTATTTTATTTTAGAGAAGAAGAGCACATGAGCAGGAGAGAGGGGCAGAGGGAGAGAGAATCCAAAGCAGGCTCCACACTCAGTGTGGAGCCAGATGCAGGGTTCAATCCCACAACTCAGGGATCACGATGTGAGCTGAAATCAAAAGTCAGGAGCTCAACTGACTGAGCCACCCAGGTGCCCCCAATGAGTCCATTTTAAACATGACTTGGGGCACCTAGGTGGCTCAGTCAGTTGGGCATCTGACTTCAGCTCAGGTCATGATCTCATGATTCATGGGTTCGAGCCCCATGTCAGGCTCTGTGCTGACAGCTCAGAGCCTGGAGCCTGCTTCGGATTCTGTGTCTCCCTCTCTCTCTGCCCCTCCCCTGCTCACGCTCTGCCTCTCTGTCTCAAAAATAAATAAACATTAAAAGTTTTTTAATTAAAAAAACACGACTTAAGGAAATTAATAATAAAAATCACTATCTGATGTCTTGGTGGCGGCCATGGAATGTGCCCTCGATTCTGGACTTGCATATTGGTTCAAGCCAGGATGACTCTGGAAACCAGAGAAAACATAAGGCACACCAAGCAAAGAAGGAAAGAGAGAAGGCAAGAAGGAGTCAAAGAGAAGAGTAAGGAAAAAAGAAGGCAAGAAAAGAAAGAGGTACAAAAGGAGAGGAAATAGAAAGACTGGTTCATTGCTGACAATGGCATGAGAGTAACGATTTGCTAACCATGTTCTGAAAACTTCTGTACCAGGAGTCTTAAAATACTGCATTCTCTTCTCCTCCAGAAGAAGAAGAAAAAAAAACACAAAACCTTTCTTTTTTTTAATTTTTAATTTTTATGTCAGCTTGCATAGCATTGGCCCTTAACACACACACACACACACACACACACACACACACACACGCAGGCAGTACTTAAACAGTCTCCCAGGAACTAAACAGAACGAATGTCAGAGTCCTTGACGGGTTAGTCTGTGATGAGCCAAACAAACAGAACCTCTTGGGAATGCACTTGTAGGAAATCCCTTCATGGGTGCTTCGAACACAGCTCAAGGGCAGGGTCTTTGACGTCCGTTCTTTTCGAATGGGTTCTTTAGCATAGACCTCTCCAGAAATGTAAGCCCCACTTCTCAACATTGTCACCAGGACGGAGAGATCCTACAGCTGACAGCAGTGACTGGCAGGAGCCTGGGAAAGTACAATAATATTCTAAGTTGTCTTTAGTCTTATTTTTATTTAGGCTAATTTGCATGACTGGTTTATGCCAAACGAAGATATTTTTCTTTCTCCTTGGAATAGCTTCATGTTAAAATATCACTCTTTTCAAAATGCCCAAATATTACTGTGATGAATAATAAGACAGATGGAAAATAGGAAGGGCGGAGCAAGTTCAAAACGCTTTCTACATGGCAGAATAAATTAGCCTTGCAGGTTCCCAACCTCCATCTACTTTACCCATCTCAGGGCACCTTCCACTCCATCCTGTGGAGATGTAAGGACCAGAGAGGATCTCAGCTTCCACAGGAACCACATCAAACTCTACTGGCTCCCTACGTGGGACCTGTTCAAAGGGCATGCGGCAGCTCACTGTCCTGAGCTTAGTGTGATATGCTCTAAGGAGGGAGCAAGCCGGAGGAAAGCTTCCAGGCTGTGGGGTTTGCTGCTTGCGGAACTCTGCCTGAAGCATCAACCGTTTTCCGCGAGGAGTACCAAGAATCCAGTGCAATGTGGATTTTCAGAAAATGGGGGATTGCAAGGAGTTCTTTCTCCCTCTAAGCAGACGAAAGCAGGAAACAACTACCAGCAAAATATTTGACTAAATCAGGTTCACAGTTTTGTGTTGCTAGTAAGAGGGGTGTGTCTGTTTGATCCCCATGGTGGCAGCTGCCATCCTGATGGATTCCAGTGTTGTTCCCCCAGCTATAGCGTGCTTCTGTCTCTCCTTCCTCTACCAAAACCTAGCCCACCCTCCAAGGCCCACGTGAAATGTCAGCCGCTCTCCCAGGAAGCCTCTCCCATGTAGATGCCTCCTTTCTGTACCAGCTCTTCTCTCCACTAAACAATTTAGAGATTAATAATGTAGCAACAGGAGAGAGATTAAAAAGCCATCTGGTGAGCAGCCCCTGACACAGCCTAAAATACCTACAAACACAAAAAGAGAGCTCACAGTAAAAGCAAGGACTTGGAGTCAGGCACACGTGCATTCAGTTTCTCGACCTACTACTTACTAGCTGTGTACTTTGGGGAGTGGTTATTTAACCTCTTCATGCTTCAGTTCTGAGAATAATCGTAACACTTACCTCATAGGGTTTGAGAGAGGAGTGGATTATAATTATAAACAGGATAAGTGGCCTGAACATTAGCTATTGTAACTATGCCTTTCAGTGGGCTGGACCACCTAGTGCCATGATCCTGGGGGATGGTCCTCTAGCTTACTGACTGATGAACCCGACTGAAAATGCAACTGCCTGTTGCCATCAACAAAAGCCTGTAAGTGGGCAGAAGGACTCACTGTTTCTGACCTTCAGTCTATTCCTGAGTGCCAAGAGCTCACGGTACCATAGTTCATTCATTCATTCATTCATTCACTGAACAAATATTTAGTGACTGCCTAGTAAGTACTGAGTACTAATCTGGGAGCTGGATATAGAACGATCAACAAGGCTAACGAAAATGCATGCTCTCGTGGAATTTATAGAGAAAAAACAGAAATAGAAGTAAAATAAATGATGGTAAGGTAGAGGCCCGGGGAAAGTCACCAAGTGGCTCTGACCCTGGGGCAGAGGAGCCTCCATCCCATGGGGGGTGATGACTGCAAGAACTAAGAGTGCTGAATGCCCTGGGGAGCACCGAGGCCCCTCTCAGCCAGCAACCTGCTGGGGAAGCCAAGGGCACTGTCTGCTGTTTCGGCCCCTGGGGGGCCGGAGGGACTCGGCCTGAGACCCAAGGTGGCTCCGGTTCCTTTCTCCCCTTAACTCTCCCTTCCAAAGTGGTGGCCCAGAAAGCATCTGTTAAGAAAAATACCTCATGCTGTTTTTATTTATTAGTTTCATCTTCAGCCTAAGGGAGCTGTAAGCATGTTGAGGACAAAGCCCAATTCTTATACTTGGATTGTGCACAATAATTTTCTTAGGGCTAAGTACAATCATAATAGCAAGTGCTTACTGAGTACTCACCACATGCCATTGTCCCAAGCACATCATGGGCCTTGACTCCTTTAACCCTCACTCCACACAATGAGGTGGTACTTATCATTATCTCCAGAGGAGGAAATGGAGACACAGGGAGATTAAATACCTTGCCTGCGGTCACTCAGCTGGTCAATAGCAGTTTAGCCTTAAAGTTACTGTGATGGGCTGAATTGTATCCCTCTGAATTCATATGTTGAAGTCCTAGCCCCCACTACCTCAGAATGTGACTCTATTTGAAGATAGGATCTTTAAAAAGGTAATTAAGTTAAATGAGGTTGTTAGGGTGCGTCTAATTCAATATGGCTGCTATCTTTATAAGAAGAGGAATTTGGACAGGGGTGCCTGGGTGGCTCAGTCGGTTAAGCCACCGACTTCGGCTCAGGTTATGATCTCACAGTTCGTGGGTTCGAGCCCCACGTAGAGCTCTGTGCTGACAGCTCAGAGCCTGGAGCCTGCTTCAGATTCTGTGTCTCCCTCTCTCTCAAAAATAAATAAATATTAAAAACAAAAAACCAAAAAAGAAGAAGAAAGCTAACATTAATGAAACCTAGTATATGCCAGGCAATGTGCTTAGGTATCTTCACATAACTCAGCTAGCGTCTCAACCATAACAGACACTGCTACACAGGACCGGGGTGAGGCAGGAGAGGCTCCTTTGCTGGCCCCTCAGAGTGTTGCCTCCTTCAGCTTTACGCCACAGATGCCTCATACTAGCCCCGGCCCTGTGGCTCCACCACACTTGTCCCCCTCACTGTGGCCCGGCCACCCGCCCCTGTGCAGCAGGGAGCGGAGCTCTCTCTCAGAAGCCGGCTAGGACAGCAGGAGGTCAGGAATCGGTGGAATGTGAAGGGGGGCGCTGGAGGATTCACATTCCCAGGCAAAGTCCAAGATAGCAGAAAAGGTTTATAGCCCCAAGAGAAGACCCAGAATATAAACAGAGAGATAAACGGGGCTATTTTAAATGGCTGCCCAAGAAATGCTTTCGTGCTATGCATATACCAACGGAAAAGGAGAAAAGCAAGTGCCTCAGCTCAGGTCAAAGACACTTTAACATACACTTACAGGACACTTTCAAAAGTCCCAGCAGCACTTAGGTAGAAGGAATTTCTTTTATTCGCATCGTGTTTAGCTCTATCACTTCCCTTCCTCCTTTACTGATGAGCACAAGTAAGAGCTAAATAATTTTGCTAACATAATATCCCTGAAGGGTGACTGAGCCTTGTGTTTTAGCTAGGTCAGTATCTGTATTCAAGTCCACAAGAGAACTTCGTTTTAAAATTTGATGCTAGGAAAAGCTTTGTTTCCTTTTCTGCCATAAGAGCTACAGAAGTAACTAAGTTTCCCCTTTTACAGTGGCTACCAGGAAACTCAGAGTTGTGGTTAAGTTTCAACGGTTGCAACTATGTTTTTACTGCTTTTACTATTCCCATTGTTTGATCCTGATTTTCTGTCCTATCTGTACTTATGGCATCATTGCACATACTTTTCTTAGAAATTACTGTGCATTCTTTGAGAAGAGAGTATAAACGAAAAACCAAACAAGTTCTATTATCTGTCCCTAAAACTAGCTTCTCGAACTAAGAATTTCTAAATAACTTCTGTTTTGGTCATTGCTTTAACAGCCTTGGCCACTCTGGTATGACAGAGAGACATTGCCTTAGTACCTGTAGCCCCCACAGGAAATAATAATTTGAGTTCAGAGTGTATTATTTACCCATTACTACATTTTGAAAAGCTTAGCAACTTAAAACAACAAGCATTTATTGTCTTACAGTTTCTGTGAGTCAGGAATGTGCAAGTAGCTAAACCGGGTGGTTCTGAATTAGAGTCTTTCATGAGATTTTGGGCCAAGATGTCGCCCAGGGCTGCGGTCATCTGAAAGCTTAACTGAAGCCGGAGGGTCTGCTTCCTGGAAAGCTTCACCCCTCTTGCATGACAAGTGATCCAGAGGGTGCAAGGCCTGAGCTATGATGCCCTTTATGACCCAGTCTTGGGAGTTACATGACATCATTTCCATTGTATTCTACTCACCAGAAGTGAGTCACTAGGCCCAGACCACACTCACGGGAAGGGGAACTAAGCTCTACCTTTTGACGGGAAGAGTATGAAAGAATTGGGGACATATTTTTAAAACGCTGTTCAGAATATGATGCTGCTTTCATTTTTTTTTTAAGTACATGCAACCAAGGCACAGCTTGGTATTCAGTGTGCCTTTACCTAGATGCAAAGTAGGACAGAAACGAGGATGAGAAAGAAATGCCTTCCTCAATTGATATGCTGCCAGCAACATCCAACAACTGCAGGCTCCGTGAAGTTCCAAACACAGGCAGACGTGGGAGAGAGAACATGACCCCAAAAAGAGTGGGAATAAGAAAGAGAAGGATCAAAATTTCAAAAGGGAAGAAAGGGAACTATGTTCCTAGCTAATCTTAAAAGTCAGCCAGCCCCACTGGAAACCACAGCAGAACACTAAGACCAAGGTGGCAAGGTCTAATGCGTCTAAAAATTACTTTCATCTTTTGTCGAGCCTTCTAGTTAGACCCCAGGTGAGAAACATGAGTGGTGACTCAGAAAGCAAGGTTGATAAGAGCTGAGTTCATCTCTAGAGGTGACAAGGGTGTTGGAGAATGGGGACTCGAGGGGGTATTAATCACAGCTCAAATTGTTGTAGATCAATGTTGCCAGGAAAAGTCTAGTAACTCCATTTGGCCAGACGCTGGGTGCCTGGCATATCCCCCTGCTGTTCTGGATCCATGCTGTGGGGATACTGACCTTCTCATTAATTTAAAGATCTCCCCCTCATAGTGCAAGAGGCAACAGGAAATAGGGAAGCTCTCTAACTCATCTTAATATGCTTGCTTTGGAGATTGAACACCTTAGTGCTAAGGTTGATTCACAAGACGGTCAAGTTTTTCTTCGACTTAAAGTCATCTTTGCTCTTGCCAATACACACCAACTAAGCAATCATGAGGTGCGTAACATTCTTGTTATGTGGGAATTAACTGGCCTAAAATATGGGCAGCCAGAGAGTATATTATGGAATGAAGCATGGAGCTTAGAGCTTTTTTCTTTATTAAGAAACCCAGGTGCCGCTTGGGTGGCTCAGGTGGTTGAGCAGCTGACTCTTGATTTTGGCTCAGGTCATGGTCCCAGGGACCATGTGGGATGGAACCCCACACTGGGCTCCACACTGAGTGCAGAGCCTGCTTGAGATTCTCTCTCTCTCTCTCTCTCTCTCTCTTTCTCTTTCTCCCTCTGCCCCTCTCCCCTGCTTGCACTCTCTCTCTCTCAAATAAGATAAAATTAGTAAAATAAAATAAAATAAAGTAAAATAAAATAAAATAAAATAAAACAATTAAATAAACCCAGTTACCTACAGACATTAAATTTGTTCATTCACTAGCATTTAACCACACAGCACCCACCTCCACCCGTTGGCCCACCTCCCACCCCACCATGCCCACCATCTGACCCAGCAGAAGACACTTCCCAGGCCTCCTGAGTCTGATTCTGTGCCCTCCTCTGGGCATCCATAGGAGCCCTATGCATAATAAATGCCCATTGCGTTATGCTTATCTGACAAAGGGTCCGTTTGTACTTCAGATGTGAGCCCTAGAGGGAAGGGATTCAGACTCAGTTACATTTGTGCTGAGCCTGAGATGGTGCTGAGGCAGGTGCTTTACTTTGAGAAAATGATCCCAGGAGTAGGGATGGAGTGTGGGGAGGGAGAAACAGGGAAGGAAGGGAAACCAACGCAAGGGTATGTTCTTGATGTGGTCACCACTGGGTGAGGGAGAGCGTGTAGATATGTGCTCCCACCCCTTACTGGTCAAGAAGTGCAATAAACCCCTCACCCTTCCAGGTCCCGTGGGATGTGCATCAGTGCAGGGCTCTCTGCGGGCACCAAACACGTGTGTGGGAAAAGCCTTAGGGCAGCAGAGATGTGGTACTGTTGGGAAGCTGGTTGCTACAGAGGTGGCTCATTTAAAAGGTATAGGCAAAGGATATGAGGCAAGGGACAAGAGGTGACCGGACAGTGACCAGACAGGGAAAAGAGAAAACAATTCAGAGCCCATTGCATTAATCTATCCAAAGGTGATAGGGACTTGAATTCACACCTAATCTGTGGGTACAGAGAGGAGGAAGCCGCGGGGAGAGCTATTTTGGAGAGCACACTGGTAGACCTTGCATTTTCGATGTGGGTGAAGGGAGACAGGACAGCATGGCTGAGAATGCCTCTCTGAGCTGCCTGGGCAGAGGGTAAACCTGAGAACACAGGAGGAAGAGAGTGGGAATTGAGAAGCCTGGGTCAGGGAGGGGGTGCGACAGTCATGGAGGACCTTGGAAGTAGCTGGAGACCAAGGCTTAAGGAGAGGGAATGAAAAAGTGCCAGTGAGGGCCTAGCTGAAGTGACAGGCTGTGAATTCGGCTTATATTGGCCCCAAGCTGCATGGTGTTGATGGTTTCTGTAGGCTGGATGAAGGAAGAAGTAATGTGGACATCAGATCTGATCTGAGCTTGGGGCTTTTCTGGGTGGGTCTGGGAGAACGAGGGAACAAAGGAATTGAAAATATGCTGAAAGTGTGAAAATATGCTGAGACCATGTATTACATTTTATGACAGGTTCTAGATGATGTTGGCAACCTTTTCATATGCTCCAGATTCTTAAATTAATACATGTAATAAGGTGATTTGTCCTGTCGGTGAAACCTGAGAAAGAAAAGCAATGTATCTGGTATTGGTGCTATTTAGTATTTATGGCCAAAATTTTCTTTTTCTTTTTTACTGGCATTGGCCAGAAGCTCCTAGTAGGTTTCCCAGGCAGCTGAAATGAGCTCCCGGTGACTCCCCTACAAGGGCTGAGTTAGTAAACGTTTACAAGGCACATCCTGATGTGGCTTTGCTGGCACTCAGCTGCCCTGCGAATGACAGTCACGTAGAAAAGCCAGAAGGGCTTTGAGTGGTCTCTCCCCAACTCAGGACTCCAGCGGCATGTGCTTGCCTCTCAGCCATGTTTTAGTTCTCATTTTTCATTTTCTGCACTTCTCCCCTCCCTTTTCCCTCTCCTCCCACCTCTTCCCTATCCGTGCCTCGCTCCAGTCCCTGGTACTGTAAGGTGACAAGAAAATATTAGAATCCGCCCCAGCATGTTCCCGTGGGTCATTTCCTTGAGTCCTGCATTGGTTTTGCAAGTGCTCCAATGACCCTGAAGAGAGCCGAAGCCTGGGGCAAGGCTGGCCCTCTCCACCACTACAGGTGCTTTGTTATTCAGGATGGAGGCCACAGCTGTTCTTCCCCTTGTGAGGTCACAGGGTGGGGGACAGGACCTTAACCCAACTCTGCTGAAAGCTCCAGGGCTTTTGTTTTCTCTGGTTCTTTTGTTAAGGGCTTCTCTGTCTATGTGAACAGTATTCCATCTAGAGTGAGTTTTCAAACTCTTGACATTTGCTTTAAAGGTAAGTCTGCTTTGAAGACTGGTGGAAATTTCAATCATATTCCTATTCATAGTCAAGGAGTGAGTGGGAACTAAAAATATCAGCGTTTTGGATTTTTTTTTTCTCCTGAAGCCCTGAACAGAAGCACAGCAAGTTCTCCAAGCGAGGTGGTCTGGCCCCCTCTGCCTCATGGCCAGCCCACTGCCCCCATATCTGCACCAGCTCCAGGAGACCCACAGCTCTCCCGCAAAAGCACCCACGAGTTTTCAAGGCCGATTTTCTAAATATCTGAAATGAAGTTCCCTAAATACATTACAAATTTAACAGGCAAGACAATTTGGCTACAGAAAACCCTCAGAGCAGTCAGGATGTTCGAAGTATTAAAAGCCAAATTAGCTGACAAGTATCATCTCCACTCTATGTGCAGCCTGACATCAAGCAGTTCTAAAAGTTATTAGCAAGGCATTGTGGCCAGAGAGAGCTACGTGCTGCTTTCAAGCCCACGTTCATTATTCATTGGCTGGTTCTGCCTGTGCCCTTACAGGGCAGTTAGTGTCTCTAGGCGTGAGCAAGCCAAGCAAGTGCAGGATTGGAAAATATTTTACTTGAAAGGCAATTCTAGCACAGATACTGATTTACCATTGATGGCTTCTTGTGAGTCAGTCTTTCTAAAAGAGGAAAGTTTCTTAAAAAAAAAAAAAAACAAAAAAAACCTCCAAAATCTGTCAACTTCTTTTTAACCAGATCTGTCTTCTGGAGTTAGATTTAAATTAAGACAAGATGACTCACTCTGCCAATGCCTCATTAAAATAGAGATATCTTAAGAAAGCCAGAAGTTTGGACGTTAAGAGGTTGGACACAAATTGTTCTTCCATTTCTGGAGTTCTGCTCTTCCAAAGACAAAGACATCTGGCCAAGTTCTTATTTCTTGCCCAACAGGGTCAGGTTGCCCCCTTAGCAATGTGGGCACACATTCTGATTGACAGGCGGAGTTACCAGTCCGTAGCCAAGGTAATAACCATTTGGTAGGACTATACCAAAGCTAATTATTAAAGTTAATTAACAGGAGGCTTAATTATTAGCCATCCAACAGTGGAAAAAGTGCTAACGGTCACTAAGGGACTGGTCAGTCCTCTGCTGTTTTATTTTGGGTTAAGGGCAAAGCAAGAAAATATTTACCAATGAGACAGAACAAAAGAAAAAATCGCTAAAGATCAGAGGCACCATGGTAACACTCCATTCTGAATGCTGTGCTGCAGCCAGAAGACAAGCGATAATGGTAACAATTTCTGGTAAATTGTATTAGATAATGCTTGTCACAGATATACAAGCAATTGAGCCATTGTTTCCTTACTATAAACTTATCTATTCCTTTCATTTAAAATCCAAGGGGAAGAAACTCATCCACATGAAAACAGGTTACACTTTGGATAAATTGCCTGAGAGTTTTTGCCAATGCAGAACATGGGAACCTGGTGAAATAAAAGTAGATGAACCTAATGGGCACTCAAGAAGCATTAATTACCCATTCACCCTATCTACCCGTCCTCAACCAGGCCTATCTTTATGATTAGATTCATCCTTACTTTCTGGCCAGAAAATATTAACATGACCTGTAAATGTCAGTAGATTACATGTAAATACCACATGTAATCTACTGCCTGTTCAATGTTGGGTAAGTTCATCCAAACCCATGGAGACCATGGAGGAAAGAACATGGGTTTGTAAGCCGGATTAACACAGATTCAACACCTGGCCCTGCCACTTACTAGGTGTCCCTCACGCAAGTCTCTCGGCCCTTCTGGACCTTCCAAGTAGCATTGTTGAATGGAATAAAGGTAATAGAGCTAAATAGCCTACCAGTGTCTGGCATTGAGTAGGAGCTCCATAAATCAGATGATTGTGTTGTGTGGGCTGTTTAAGTGACAATAAGCAGAGGGCCCATTTTATGGTTTTATTCCTTTATTTGTATATGATTATGGAGCACAATCTACATCCACGTCCTAAAGGAGCGCCAGAGAAGACCAGACTAGTCTTGCGTGGTGACCCCTGTGGACCGTGGGGCCCATGGGAAAGTATTTGAGCCATTCCACTCTGCCCAGGGTCTTATTCCACTGAAGTTGTCCTTGAGTTACCACATAGTAATGGTTCTCAAACTTTTTGGTCTCGGTACCCCTTTACCCTCTTAAAAATTACCGAGGACTCCATATTAGTTTTCTTGTTTTTGCTGTAACAAATTACCACAAACTTATGGCGCAAAACAATGAGATCATATTACCTTTCAGTTTTGAAAGTCGGAAGTACAAAATAAGTCTCACTGGGCTAAAGTTAATGTGTCAACAGGGCTCATTCCTTCTGGAGGCTTGGAGGACAATCTGTTTCTGCATTTTTTACAGCTTCTTGAGGCCACTTGTACTTCTTTACTCATGATTCAGTCCCCCATGGCTCTAATCTCTGCTTCTGTCATCACATCTCCTATTGCTCCCTCTGATCACCTGCCTCTCTTACAAGGACCTGTGTGATTATATCAGCCCCATCCAGATAATCCAGGATAATCTTTATCTCAGATTTGTAATCATATCTGTGAAGTTCTCTTTGCCACATAAAGTATCTTCACATGTTCTAGAGATTAGGATGTGAACAATTTTTTTTTTAATTTTTTTTTTTTTAATGTTTATTTATTTTTGAGAGAGACGAAGACAGACAAAGTGTGAGCAGGGGAGGAGCAGAGAGAGGGAGACACAGAATCCTAAGCAAGCTCTGAGCTGTCAGCATAGAGCCCGACGCGGGGCTCAAACTCACAAACTGTGAGATCATGACCTGAGCCGAAGTCAGACGCTCAACCGACTGAGCCACCCAGGCGCCCCTAGGATGTGAACAATTTTAACAGGCTGCTCTTCAGTCTACTACAGATCTCAAAGAGTTTTTGTTTACGTGGATTATATCTACCAATGTCTGCCATGTTAGAAATTAAAGCAAAGCTGTGAACAGTATTTATTTATTAATTCACTAAAAATAACCAACCCATTACAGATTCATGTAAATAATATAGTTTAATGAAAAATAATTCATGTAAATAATTCATGAATGAAAAATAATTCATAATGAGAAATAATTTTATTTTCCAAAACAAAAAGTAAAGTCAGTAATAATGGCATTATATCACATGTTTACAAATGTCTTTAATGCCCAGATTAATAAAAGGTAGGTGTTGTGATTATTTTTTGGTTGAAATCTATAAAGGAAATCCAGCCTTACACAGATACGGAGCTGGAAAAGGAAGACATATTTTAATAGCTTTTTCCCATAACTGTGGATATTCTTCTTTTTTTTTTTTTTTTTTTTCAACGTTTTTTATTTATTTTTGGGACAGAGAGAGACAGAGCATGAACAGGGGAGGGGCAGAGAGAGAGGGAGACACAGAATCGGAAACAGGCTCCAGGCTCCGAGCCATCAGCCCAGAGCCTGACGCGGGGCTCAAACTCACGGACCGCGAGATCGTGACCTGGCTGAAGTCGGACGCTTAACCGACTGCGCCACCCAGGCGCCCCGATTCTTCTTTGGTACCACACTGAAACTCAACAAGTGGCAACTTCTAAAGGTTAAAAGCAATATAGAATCTGAAAACATACCCATGAACTTGTCATACTCTATTATAGTAAACCCATTGGGCTACTTCAAATCCATTTTGATTGGATCTTTTATCCATGTGTGACTTTATAACATTGTATCAAAATACTGGTCATTGGAAAATATTAATTCCCCAAGTTATGCAGGTCTTCCACATATTGACACATTTCATTATGTAAGATTGAAAATCACAGTCATTAATATCACCACAAATTTATCAGAAAAGTCTTTAGGAGTTAGGAAGCTGTCAACAAGTTTTCCAAAATTCTAACTTTTCTAGTTTTCGCTAGAAAACTCAAATGTTCTCTTTGGCAGCTAATACTGTCTGTCGATTCCCTTGAAGTGACAGCCTCGCTTAGTTTATTTTTGAGACAATGTCTGCCTAATACCCAGGTACAAATAGCCATAGTTAGTACGCTCTTCCTTCAAATAAGGATGTGATCCGTGGTGGGGGAGGGGGGCAGTGGCTAGTTAGCTTACCGCTCAATCACAAAGTGTCTTTGCTCAAAACAATCATCATGATTTGGCATGCCACCTAAGGGTTGTATGCATACTTCCCATTTTGTTACACAGAATAGTAAAAAGGCATGTGTTTGAGACTTGAGAATTAACAAAATTAATAATTTGTATTGTTTAATCAAGAACATTCTTAAATGGAAATGGCTTTGGTTTTATCATGCTTTTTAACATTTGGTCATGTTACTGTGAGTCCCTGGCAGTTGGGTCCATCTGCCTGATTCGTGCTAAGGAGCCAGCAGTTCTATCCACTACTGTCTTTGCAGTATCATGACAAATGTCAAGACAAGACAAAGGCAAATATCTTAGTATTATTATGAAAATAGTTTTGACCTCAACAGATTCCTTGAAAGGTCTCGTCTTGTCTATCCCAAGAATGTATTTGCTATCTGGAGCTGCCTGTTGGATTTCTAACAATCAAATCATTCCCACCTCTTCCCTATCTCTTGCAGTATTGGCTTTGTATGGCAGCAGTTTTCAAAGTGCGGTCTGTAGACCCCTGGGGATCCCCAAGACCAATCAAATAGACATAGCCAGAGAGGACTTTACAAATTAAAAGATCATTCAAATAGTATGTGCCAATGACACTGATCGTTTCTGTTGATTCTGTCTTGTCCTTAAGACTTGAGGCCAGTTCTTATTGCTACTATTAAGACAACTCGAGCAAGATTTGGAACTTGAGTTGGCTAGAGGGCAGAATATGTTCAGATCCTTCTTGCAACTACTTCTTAAATAGGAATAACCTACACAATGCAATCCATCTTGGAGACATTCTGCATCCCCAGAATTACACTGTATCTCATGCCAGAAGGCCTTGCTAACTCTGATTGCTAAGAGGATAAAAATAGATTATTAAATAGCAGAGAAAACCAGAACAGTTTCTAAAAATAAATACGAATTAGATACACTTTTTAAAAAAATTTTTTTTAACGTTTATTTATTTTTGAGACAGAGAGAGACAGAAAGTGAATAGGGGAGGGGCAGAGAGAGAGGGAGACACAGAATCCGAAACAGGTTCCAGGCTCTGAGCTGTCAGCACAGAGCCCGACGTGGGGCTCGAACTCATGGACCGCGAGATCATGACCTGAGCCGAAGTCGGCTGCTTAACCGACTGAGCCACCCAGGCGCCCCAGATACACTTTTTTTTAAAACAAATGCCTCGTTCCTAGTTTTTCCCCTCAATGTTAACTTATGGCCTTACTGCCTATTACTAATAAGTCATTTTTACCAGTATCGGTAACTTGATAATTTATAAAACACCTTTAGATACGTTACCGCATGTAATTCTTGCCATTAATCTAATGCCCTTTATCACACCCATTTTGGAGATTAACAAAATGAAAAAAAAAAAAACAAAAACAAAAACAGAGGCTCAGGGAAGGGAAGCGATTTACCCAAGGAGTCTCTAATAGTTTTCTATTGCGGCGTAATAAGTTGTCGGGGCGCATGGGTGGTTTAGTCAGTTGACTGTCCGATTTCAGCTCCGGTCATGATCTCGCAGTTCGTGGGTTCAAGCCCCACATCAGGCTCTGTGCTGACAGCTCAGAGCCTGAAGCCTGCTTCAGATTGTGTGTCTCCCTCTCTCTCTGCCCCTCCCCTGCTCATGATCTGTCTCTCTCTCTCGAAAATGAAATACTCTCAAAAATAAAATAAACATTGAAAGAAATTGAAAGTAAATAAATAAATTATAAACTTAGCTTAAAACAGCGCAAATCTATTAGATCAAAGTGTCTGTGCATCAAGAGTCTAGCTGGGCACAAGCTCACTGGGCCTTCTGCCCCGAAATCAAGATGCTGGCAGAGGCTGCAGTCTCATGTGAGGTTGGGATTCTCTTCCAAGCTCACACAGTTGCTTGAAGAACTTGGTTCCTTGCAGTTTTAGGGCAAAGGTTCCTATTTTCTTGCTGACTATTAATCAGAGGTCAGCCTTACCTCCTAGAGGACTTCGTTGGGTCCTAGACACATGGCCATCTTACAATAATGGCAGGTTACTTCTTCAAAGCCAGTGGTTTTGATGGAGTCTCGTATAATGTAATATAATTAGAGTACCTATCCCAGGACCCTCGCCATTGAATACAAACTTTTCAAGGGAGCCACTCTCCAACACATACACATGGGGATCATACAAGGTGTGTACACCAGAGGACAGGAATCTTGGGAGCCATATCAGGGCTCTGCCCTCCATATATCCGCACATCAGTTACAAGAATCAGAATTCAGATCGAGCTGATCCAACAGTATTCCATGCGAGCTGAAGAGATGGGGTATCAGGAGCCTTGAGCTCCTACACACCTGCCCTTTATCACACCCATTTCTCTTCCCCTGCGCCCAGAGAGGACATAGCTGAAATATGTTCAGCAAGACCAAGATCAAGCAACTTGATCTTGGTTGGGACCAGTCTGATATAGGCCAGGAAGGTATCCTGAGTGCCAGAGAACAGCACCACTGATGATGACATTCTCCTGAGTTGCTGAAGTATCTTTTCACCTTGTACACAGATAAAGGTAGGCCTGTTTGTTTGTAGCTGCCAAGTCCCTTTGGAAGCTGGCATCCTTTGCTTCTTCACTTCATAATCTTCCTAGTGATTGTGTTCAGAGCACAACACTGTGCCTGCCCTCCCCCATGTCCAATCGTAGTTTGTTCAGAGGTTCTTTTTCCATGTCCAGCAATTCTAAGTCATCTTATGGCATGGCTCCGTCACCTGAGATTGTCCTACTGGGGAAGTCATCACTAACTGTCCAACAGTACTTGTTCTCTCCCTTACAGGCACAAAGCTAAATATTTCCCAGGCTCCCTTGAGTTAGGTATGGCCACAGGGCTCAGATCTTTCCAGTGCAATGTGAGCAGAAGCAATGTGGGCCACTTCCTGCCCTGGCCAATAAAAAAATCTCCACACTTGCTCCTTTATGCTCTTTCCCTCTATCTGGCTAGTTGTAGATGATGATGAGGTCTTCAGGCATGAAGAAGCCACAGATGGAAGGAACCCATGGTTGGGAAGAAAGTAGTTCCCTCAACCTGAGCACTCTTTCAGAATACTTACATAAGAAAAATGCAATCTTCTATGGTGTTGAGACATTTCTTATTTAGGTCTATTTGTTACCTTAGCTTAACTTATCCTAACACCCTCTCTCCTGCTTCCACGGCTCCTAGCCCAGTGCCCATCACAGAGTAATAAGCATTTGGTCAAAGAACGAATAAGTGGATATTTGCACCCATTCAGAATCCTGCCATCTTCTATTTATTTTCTTTTTGCAACCCAACATAATTTTATCATAGCAAACAATGAGTGCTCTAGAACCTTTAGTGCTGGTATTTAATGTTCTTTGTATTGATCATAGATGCCCTTGATGTTACATTGAATTTCTTGATCAATTCCATAACCTGAAAGGCATTTTCTTGTTTGGGGACTAACTGGAAAACATGAGCAGAACTGTTGTGGCATGTTGCCAACCAAGAATTTTTATTTCAATTTGGACTCTTCTGGTTTATAGTAATAACAACTATAATTTCTCAAGTGCCTAAAATACGCCAGGTGATAGATAGGTAGATAGATAGATAGATAGATAGTCTGACATATGTACACACACATATATATATACATATATTCTGTGTGTGTGTGTGTGTGTGTGTGTGTGGTGGAGGGTTTAGAGAGTTTTAAAATTTCATTTCATTTCTTGAGACTTTTCTGCCATACATGTATCTTCTTAATCTGAACAATGAACTCACAATACTGATACTACCATCAATTATGCCCATGATATAGATAAGAACTAAGACTCAGAAGCTGAACTTATGCAGCGTTAAAGTTGGTAGGTGGAAAAGCAAGCCTCAGACCCAGGTTCTGTTTCCCCTCTCCATACAGACTTCTGTCTATGACTGTCTCCACTTCAGAGTTTTCGTGCCACTAAGCCAATCTGCCTTCTTCACCAGGAGTAATAGAGTCACCACTAGCCCAAGTGGCACCTTTGTACAAATTAGAACAAAGCTCCCCTTCATTAAGATACCTTGCTGCTATCTGCCAGAAATTGGTTGCAACAAATATACAACTCTTCTATATCTATAATGTTCATGATGATGCTCCCTAGATTGTTCAGTGTTCAACCTACACAACAGCGTGAGATTGTCCTGGGGGGAAGAATAGCAAACTGTCATAGAGAGTGTGATCTCAATTTTAATATGATTGGTTTCTATTGCTGAGTCTTGGGGCCCAAGGGACACTTGTATTTTGTGGACGTTTTGTGGTTCTCTGTCTCCCTATTCTTATCTAAACCTGCTTACAGAGAACTCAAGGAGAGAACTACCTTATTGTTTCTCTTGGCATGCGTTCCTTTACCTGTGAACGAACTCTGGGTCCTCAGGAGTAGCAACCCAGACCATGCAGTCGATTTTACTTCTGCCAGAAATGCGGTGGCTCCAAGAGTACAGACCTTAGGCAAGTATAGGAGGGAAGCAGCTGCTGGTGGGCTGGCAGAGCTCGGAGCCACAGAGGCAGTGGCAAATGCAGCCCAGCCATCCTTCAAGATTCACTCTTGATCTGGAGATCACAGTGTTCCACCTTTATTGTGTAAACTGGAAAGAGAAATGGAGGGATAAAGGCTCATCGGAACATTCGTGAAATTAACCAAACAGATACTTGTGCTCTAGGACAGTGCCTCAGGAGGAGCCTGAGAAGAGAGGGGGAGGTGGTGTTAAACACTAAGCGTCCCCAGGGGCTTGAAGGATCCAGGGAGGTATAATTCCCAGATGCTGCTGCCAATATTAGTAATTAACAGTGTTTCTTGATTTGGTCTTTTGTTGGATGTGGATTTTCCTGCTTCAGGAAGGAATTGCTTCAGAGTGGAATGGATTATTAAAGTTAACTTTGGGTCCTTTGGAAGGAGGCTTTGGGCTGTAACATCTGGATGATCACCAGTTACCAAAGGTTACTTAGTCTCTGTGAGCCTCTCTTTTCTCAGGTGGGTAATGGGAAAAGTTAATGGTACCTACTTTGCAGGGTTGTTGAAAGAACCCAGTGAGAAAGTTCCTGTAAAGCATTTATTTATCTAAGTGCCTGGCATTGAGCGAGCACTCAGTAAATAATAGTGATGATGATGATCGATGTATCAATAATATAAAAAATATTACTCCTACCTCTCCCAAGAGCGACAAGATATTTCTCTCCCAGTCATTCCACTCAGCAAAGTTTCTGCCAAGCTCGACACTTAACACCTTGAAAGAAATTCTGCAGGGAAGATAAACTGTAGAGAATTAATTTGGTGACATAAATTTGTGTGCGCTCTCACTCCCCCTGCCATGACTGTGCCCTCTAGTTCTCCTCTTCTGGATTGTGGCAGTAATTCTAACAGAACCCAGTCTTCTGAGCCTAAGAGATAACAAAGAAATAACCAGTTCCACTACCCGGGGTGGGGGGGGGGGGGAGTTTAGACAAAGACTCTGATTTTTAAATTGTGCAGATGCCTTTGGACCTGGGACCCTGCGTTTCCCACCTGCTCGCTCCTACACTTCTGCTGTCATAGCTGGATTTAGACACAGGGCTGTGTACACACAGGAAGAAAGAGAACCTGTGAGTCTGGATTCAGCCAGAAAAGGTGAAGCTGGGCTTGGGTCTGATAGCACCTCAGTTTCTATCCCTGTTTACTTCTCTTTCACTGGGAAACAAGTCCTCAGGGAAAAGAAGAGATTCAGACTGGAATTTTTAAAATTGATTTTAAAGTCCAATATGATGTAAATGCACTTATACAAATGACTACATATTTAGGTAGGATGATAGATACATGGGGCAACAAAACAGGAGGATGAAGGTGGAGAAGGACACTCCTACAACTAAGTAACGATGAGCTTTAAATAGTCCCGAGCTGCCCCACATGACTGTGTAGGCTGTGGGGTGTGCCACCTACACAAATGTACATGGTGATCCTGAAAGAGTCTGAAATCCCCTCCTGTTTGACAAATGGCAAAGTCACACCCAGCCAGACCATCCTTGAAGTTACCCATGTGCCTTTCCCAGGCTGCTCTGATCAGATTGCAGGTCCTGCCAGGATAAATGCAAATAACTGCATGTTACATTCATATATCATATCCCAGCCTGTCTTTATGTCCTATGTGTGATCCCACACATGTGATGGTGTCATGCATGATAGGTATGTGGTATGACCTCATTTTTTAAGGGGGAAGAAGGTTATTTGAAGCTTGAGTAAACGTCTTAGGAAATTCCAGTCCGTAGGCTTTTTGTTTGTTTGATGTTTTCGCCTCTCTCTTCGGTAGTTTGATCTTGAGGTTAATATTAAAAGGATGTTATAGAGACTTCTACAAAGATCTCAAAGATGAGAAAAGGAGGGATGCTTTCTGGGTCAGGCTGAGTTTGTTTTGAAAACAGAGCCCGTGTAAAGTTTGGTGATGGGATAATGAAACAGAGAGAATCAAGGGGTTAACAGTGTGGAAGAGGGTTTGGGGGCTTGGTGATGGGGCGATGGAAATAAGAATGGCTCCACGTGAAGCGGGAGGAGGGAGGTTGCTAGGCAACTTCCCAGGGCAGAGGAGAGAAATCTTGAGGGAGGAGAGGCTTTCAAAAGTGCAGTTTGTGCTGTGGGTGGCTATCTGTGGCCGGAACAAACAGACCCAAGAGGTGGGTCACACCTAGTTGGCAGCCGGCTGTTCATCCCGGGCTGCTTCCTGCATAATAAACACTCAGGAAGAGTCAAGGGCACAGAGCCCCAGGAGAAGTATGGCAAACAATCTGATTGGCTGCCAGGTACAAAATACAAATGAAAGCCATTTATTCTAGAATTTGTGCCACGGAAGCGATGATGACATGGCCAAGGGGACCAAGATCTGTGGTTTAAACATGTATTCATTGAGGGCCAACTGGGTACCTGGCACTGTGTTCCTCCGCTGGGAGGAAACAGAGGTAAAGTAGACACGATCCTTGTCCACAGGCAGCTCCTATCTCATGGAACAGAGAGGCCTGAAGACATGTGCATTGCTAACCAGCTGGAGTCATATAAAACAAAGCTGAATAATTAAGAGCCAGGGTTCAAGATCCCAGTCTACATCACACTAGCGGTGTGACCTTAATCTCTCAATTATAAAACACAAATGATAAGAGTACCTATGTCACAGGGTTGCTATGAGAACTGAATGCATCGACAGTTGTTAAGTGCCGAGGATACCGTCTCACGAACAGTAGGGTTTATCAAGTTGGCTCCGAACAGAGATAAGGAACCAGGGCTATTAGTGCAGTATTGAATGTGGCGCCAACCCCTTTCCATATATACACATTTAAAAAACATTAGTGTTTTTTATTTTTTTTAATTTTTTATTGTTTTTTCAATATATGAAGTTTATTGTCAAATTGGTTTCCATATAACACCCAGTGCTCATCCCAAAAGGTGCCCTCCTCAATACCCATCACCCACCCTCCCCTCCCTCCCACCCCCCATCAACCCTCAGTTTGTTCTCAGTTTTTAAGAGTCTCTTATGCTTTGGCTCTCTTCCACTCTAACCTCTTTTTATTTTTCTTACCCTCCCCCATGGAACATTAATGTTTTTTTAACTTATTTTTGAGAGAGCACAAGTGAGGGAGGGACGGAGAGAAAAGAGGACGGAGGATTTGAGGCGGGCTCTGTGCTGAGAGCGGCGAGCCTGATGTGGGGCTCCAACTCATGGACCCCAAGATCATGACCTGAGCCGGAGTCAGACACTCAACCGACTGAGCCCCCGGGTGCCCTCACACATGCATTTTTATAAACAGGGTGCCCAGCTGGGGTACCTCTGCGATGCTGGGACCCAGCTGCCTCTCAACTGTTCTATCAAGTGGTTCTTTGATTATCCTTCTGAGTGCTGCACGTCACTGTAAGACACCTTCTCTGGAGGAAGGAAGTCGTGTCTCTCAAAACCAGATACGTAGCATAGGTAGATCTGAGTCTGAAGAGTCAGCCATTGGTGCACTCAGTCCTCCCTCTTCTTTGCTTTAGAGTACAGGCCAGTCATGGTGCATTTCCTTCGCCATCAATAGCTCATCTGTCTGCACAGGGTCCATTTCCTTTCCTTCTCCATCTACCAAACCCCTAGTTGTCCCACCTAGCAAGGCTGCCTCCAGCTCTCCCTGGAGATTCACTCATATGTCCCAAAATGCACACACTGGAATATTTGCATTTCCTCCCTTCCTGCCAGGTAAGCATGTTGCCTGTGGAACAAAAGTATACTTAGACCACATATCAGTACATGATATTCCTTATTGTCCCAGCCATGTCCCTGCAAGCGCTCCCGTGACACTTGGCTGGCAGGACCCAGAGCCAGCCAACTGCCACGGATAGAGACGAGCCAGAATGTCAGCTGTACAACAGATAGGGTATTTATGGCACACTTAGCAAAAGAAAGAGAGAGAGGGAAAATGTCAGAAAAGAGGCAGAGGGAAAGTCCTGAAAACTCACATCTTCCGCCGGCCAAGCTGCCTCACACCCACCCTCAATTCTGTCCCATAGCCACGAGGGGCCGTTACTCCGGTGTCCCAGTTGCCCAGGGCCACTCTGACTAATAGCACTCACTCCAACCTCAGGATTTACCAGGAAAGAGAAAATTATCAGACTACAGAAAGTCTCAGCGTTCGGCCCCACAGGAACTGTTTTGGTCAATCCAGATAAAGGCTGAGATTCAGAGTTCTCTCACTTGATTTCAAGCTCGGGGGCATTCAACTGGGGATGTGTAGAAATCTCTCTACTAATGCCTTACTCCTGTGGTAAACCATAATTTTCGTGTTTAAGTACCAGGGCCTCTTCGGGGAGATAGTAAAATGCTACAGTCCCTCCCTGTGCACAGACTCTGTTTGGGCCGTACGTGGTCTGCTGACTATCTCCATCCTCGCCCATATGTTAAGCTGGCCTGAGGCCCACTTACGAGTTTGTTTGACCCTTGACCTCAGGCACACATCCAAGGCCACATGGGCTTAGATGGCCGGTCTGAGTAATGCCGGAGGTACCATCTGTCCTGCAGGAAGACCATCTTCTGTGTCAGTCCTAAAGCATTGGCTCCATATTTTAATCACAGCTGGGAACTGCTATTTGCCAAAATGAAAGATACCTGAACGGTAAGGCCAAGAAGACACATGATTCCGGGGCAACTTTAAATATTAACAAGAAGTTTCCAGCCGCAGGAGGATTTCCTGGACAAAAATATGATAATAACCAAAGAGTAATAAATAAAATTAGAACGCTGCTCAAGAATAAGGAATTGCCAGACGCTTAGAAAAACCCAGAAACTTTTCTGTACCTTGGGGAATAACTCAGCAAAGTGTTTTCTCAAAAATCACAACTACTCGGAAAGTCTTTTAAAGTCTTCTTCATTGATCATTTGCATTGAGGGCAATGTGTCCCATCTTTCCTTATCTCAGAATATGCCCTGGTTTCTCCCAGGGAAATCTGAAACTCCAGTATTTCAAGCAATATCTAGAAGTCGTGGAAGGGAAGTGACTACCACTGCTTACTTAATCCCTGGAATGAGAGAATTGAAAGACGTTTCTCTGCTCCAAAGACCTATGGGCAGTATTGGAAGTAATTGCTGGAAAAGCCATTTTTAAAATAATCCCTAACCTTGTATATATTAAATGAGTTTATTGAACATGACTGGCCACAAGCAGAAAGTAACTTGGTTCCTCCCTGCAAGTGCCCCCTTAGAGCCCACTGTGCCCTTGCTCCTCCCCCACCCTGAGTAACACCCTGGCAAGTTTTATAGCCTTCCCAGTCCCTCTCAGACACTAACCGTTCTGGGCCAGACCAATGCAATCTTTCACCCATATTTTCATTTTTAACTTGTGTATGTTTTTCCCTTGTGTGTTTATTTTTTCCTCCACTTGGGCCTGCCTTAGATAGGGAATTTATTGGGGGAAAGCAGGAAGAAGAAGAGCCTTGAACATCTCAGTCAGGAGGGAGGAAGCCTTCTCTCTCCTTACCTTCCTTTCCAACTCATTGTGTCTGGTTCAAGACCCTCAGACTTGAGCTCAGAGTAAGAAGGATTAGAGGAAAGAGTTTGAAAGACCTGCAGAGATGCAATCCAGTGTGGGTTCTCGCCGAGAATAGACCTACTATAGCGTAATGAAGAAATAAAAGCACAAAGACGGTACCTCATTTGCCCAAATTAGAAAATGGATTTGAATCTGGGTAATCCAACTCTGGAGTCCAATGGCAAAAGGAGAAGCTGTTCCTTTTGACTTGAGTGATGCCCCCATGTTGCCCCTTATAACCTTCCCAGACATCCGGCAGCACCCCACTTTCACACCATACATCCTCTGCTAGGATTTCCTTGCCACGCCCAGTGGTCCTCCCTGCCAGGGTCCCTTTTGAGATGACTGTCTGTTGGATTTCCTCTTCAGTGCAGTCAAGACTGGTGCTCAGGTAACCACAGCTCAGAGCATTCAGCTATTTGTTAAGCAGTCTTTTCTTCCCACTCTGTGGCTGGCCAGCTGCTCAGCCGGTCTCTAGCCTTTAGATTTTCAGACCTGCATGAGGAACCAGACCCTGGAGCCCCCAGATGTCCAGGGACACATGTCAACCCCCCTGAAAGTTTCTCTTGGCTCACATAGCTTCGTGTGAGGGGAAACTCCCCGCATCCTGGCAATCCTCTCCAGAGAAATTCCCTCTCTCTGATTTTTTCCTCTTCTTACATACCCCAAAGTGGGCTGTGAGCTAAGAGTCACAAAATCTACTTCACAAGCTCTTAGCATTTCTTCTCTGGTGGCCTGACATCTACTGTTCTTAGCCTTGTGGGGCTTTAGCCAAAACTGAAAACACAGAAAGAACATAAAAAGCCACGTTTAACATCCTGTAATACACGCCAGGTAATACTCTGTAATGCATAACTTTGTTCTTCAGGTTCTTCTTTCTCCACATTAATTAATTAATGTAATTAATAATAATTAATGCAATTAAGTGATTAATGGAAGTAAGGATGGAGGGAGAGACAAAAAAGGACAGAAAGAAGGAAAAAGAGAAAATGAAAGAAAGAGGAAAAAAAGAGATAAAGGAGAGAGAGAGAGAAAAGGACCAGATTGAGCATTGACCGATCGATGTAACTAACTTGTGATACCAAGCCCTCTTTGTGTATAATACATAATAGTTTATGAGGTTCTTTGTAGACTCTTTAAACAATTTTTTAAGAAAGGTGTTGTTACCATTTTACAGATAAGGAAATGAAGAGGACCTTAGGGTATGTCTAAGTTTCAGAAGTGCTCACAAATGGAAGAGACAGCCCTTCAGCAGATTATTATTATTCTGCAGTTAACAAACATTTGAAGCCTTGTCTATACTTGGTGCCTAGGCTCCTGCGCACCCCTGGTTCTTCCTCTCTCTCTGGCCGTGCCTCTTAATCTTGCTGATTTTCCCTCATCTTCCCAACCTCTAAACACCTCTAAGCTTAGGCCTTAGACCCCTCTGTTGTCCTACCTCCACTCACCCTCTGGTTAATCTCATCTGGATTTGAATCTGGGTAATTGGTGGGATTGGTGGGTTTTTGTGTGATCTAACTACTGGTGGCTCCCAAAGTTACGTCTCTAGTCTGAACCTCTCCGCTTTCCAGCTGCCTACTTGCTCTCTCAAGCATTAGATGTCCAAAGCTGGACTGCTGTCATTCTGCCCTGAACTTACTTCTTTCTACAGTCTTCCTCAATGTGGTTACTGACAAGTCCATTCTTGTACTTGGCTCAGAAGACACCTTAAAGGCATGTCTGACTCCTTTCTTTCTCTCATGTCCTGTATCTCCAATCCATTAGAAAGTCCTTCAAAGTGTATCCAGAATCCAACTACCTCTTACCACCTCACTACTACATCTTGGCCCAAGTCACCCCCATCCCACCCGGGCACCACAGTAACCCCCTGATTGGCCATCCTGCTTCTGCCCTGGCCTCTTGAGTTTACTATCCATATAGCAGCCCAGAGTCCGATCCTTTTCTTAAACTTTTTACTTGTGTAGAGTTGACACACAGCGTTATGTTGGTTTCAGGTGTACAACATAGTGATTCAGCTTCTCTCTGCATTATGCTGTGCTCACCTCAAGTGTCTACCATCTGTCACCATACAATGCTATTACAGTATCATTGACTATATTCGCTCTACAATGCCTTTTATTCCTGTGACTTCTTAGTTCCCTAATTGGAAGCCTAAGTCTCCCTTTCCCCTTCACCCATTTTTCCCAACACCCCATCCACCTCCCCTCCGGCAACCATCAGTTTGTTCTCTGCATTTATAGTTCTGGTTCTGCTTTCTGCTTGTTTATTCATTTGTTCTTTTAGATTCCACTTATGAGCGAGATCATGTGCTATTTATCTTACTTCACTTAGCAAAACACCCTCTGGGTCCATCCATGTGGTCTCAAATGGTATCATCTCATCCTTTTTAAATACTGGATAATATTCCTTTATATATATGTACCACATCTTCCTTATCCATTTACTTATCTGTGAATATACTTAGGTTACGTCCACATCTTGGCTGTTGTAAATAATGCTGCAAGAAGCATAGGGGTGCATATTATCTTTTCAAATTAGTGTTTTCATTTTCTTTGGGCAAATACCCAGTAATGGAATTATGGGATGGTATAATATTTCTATTTCCAATTTTTTGAGCAATGTCTACACTGTTTTCCACAGCAGCTGCACCAGTTTGCATTCCCACCAGCAGTGTATGAGTAGTCCCTTTTCTCCACATCCTCGCCAACACTTGTCATCTCTTGTCTTTTTTATTTCAGCCATTCTTTTTTTTAAGTTTATTTATTTATTTTGAGAGAGACAGAGAGAGTGTGAGGGAGGGAGGGGGGCAGAAAGAGGGAGAATCTCAAGCAAGCCCCGTGCTGCCATCAGCACAGAGCCCGACAAGTGTCTTGAACTCACAAAACCGTGAGCTCATGACCTGAGCCGAAACCAAGAGTAAAACATTCAACCGACCGATCCCCCCAGGCGCCCCTTTATTGTATCCATTCTGACAGGTGTAAGGTGATATCTCATTGTCACAACCATAATGCAAATCAGAATCAGGTGTTTTTGAAACGAGAGTCAGATCATGCCAGAAATCTGCAGAAACCTCCCCCTGCCTAATGGTTTTTCCTCATACTTGGAGTAAAACCCAAATCCTTCGGTGACCTATAGCCCCATGTGCTGACTAGGAGCTTCCTCGCCAACCCCCTCTTCTACCATGTGCTTCCCTTCGCATGCTGCAGCTGCCCCGGCCTCCCCTATCCCTTGAACATGGCGCATATGTCCCCATCTGACCACTGTGCATGCATTCCCTCTATCAGAAACGCTCTCATCCCACATAATCACATAGCGTCAGGCCTTTACTTAAAAGTCACCTTCTTGATGGACTACCTCTGCCACTCAATCTGTATCAGCCATCCGTATACCACATCTCAGATCCTCTCGGTCTCTCCTGTTTCCAGGGCTCTTGGCCACCAGTTTTGTCCTGGTTGCCACTGTAGCACCCGACCCAATGGGGGCTCCCACCAACGTCACGCGGACGCAATCCAGCACCACCTCCCCTCATGCCCACACCATATGCCTCTTGCCTCACACTTCAGGGCTCCCCTACCTGTGCAAGGTAGCAGATGTCACAGGACCTGCTTGCTGCCCGCATCATATGTAACCCAGAATTGCCGAAGATAATGCCCCAACGAGATAAAGGATCACACATCAAAGTCTTCTCCCTTCCTCACTTCAGACAGAATCGAATGGTTCTCATGGCCTCTTGGAAGTCAGTCCTGTGGGACGTAGAGATCAGTTGCACTTGACAGCAAGCAGTGACTACCGTGGAATGCATCCTTGCATTGATTCTCCCCCCTCTCCTGCCTACCAGTCCTGTCCCTTGCTCTTGCTTCCCCGGAATTTTCTCACCAATAAAGCACATAAGCCTTAGTTATAAGTGCTCTGTTCTGTGAAGTACACTTTCTAAATTTGTGAGCTCCTTGCCAACACACACACACACACACACACCTTCCTGTCTCCTCGACTTTATTTTTCATCTCAGCACTTACCATAATATACTATACCATATATATTTACTAATTTATTTCATTTACTGTTTGTCTCCTTGTCAAAATATAATCTTCATGATTTTTTTCTATTTTGTTTGCTGTTGCATCCCTAGCATCTAAAATGCAGTAGTTGCTCAATAAATATTTGTGGAATGAATAACTGAATATGAAAAGGAGCTCAATCTGAAAAACAATAGCAACACAAAACCAGTGTATACATACCACTGACAGGGAGGAAGTAACTGCCTAAATGCAGAACAGAACTGGAGACCATGCTGTTCAGAGGGCTTCATGGGAAAGACGTGGACATCAATGACAGGCTAATTATTGCATATCCCAGTGGGGGAGACCATCTGGGGGTCCTACAATGAAGTGACACTACAATCATTTATGGTTTATGTTTACGAAACTGAATAAAACTAGCTTCAAGCATCTTGAAAGAAACATATTTTGCTTTCATCTCTATTGATAGTTTCAAAATTTCTAATGTAGATCCAATTTGTATTGTTTTACATTTGGGAGTAAAATATACTGTGACTTCAGATAACATCTCTGCTGCTTAAAAACCAAATCCTACTAGTTCTGTGATGTTCCACTTGCATTTTACCCAGAAAATCACCTTTCATGAGAAGAAAATGCTAAAACGTATCAAATGTTCCGCAGATTCAAGGCCGATATAAATAAATTTCGAATGGGAGAATTCACTTCACACATCGCCCATGTGGGATCAGGAGTTATCCTGCCTTTCACATCCCCTGCCAAGGCAAACAGAGGTGCCTTTCTGATCAGTTTGGAAATCAGCCATGTCAAGAGGCTTTTATAGCAGTCAAGCAATATTTATTTGAAATACAGACTGCCTATGAAATATCTAAAATTACTTATCTACTGGAAACAAGATCAATACAGAACAAAAGTACATTGTTAGTGACTCTGAATCTACAGAACACTTTATCTTGAGTACAATATACTGCACCAGGAAAGTTTCTAATGAGGGAATTAGTGCACTTCTAAAGAAAAGAAAACCTGTCACGGCTAGGGTTTCAAATTGCTATGGCAGAAAAATCTACAGACACAGTATATCCAGATTTCAGGAAGACGTTTGACTAAGTCAGTCATGATACCCTCTCATGCACAACAAGGAGAAATGAAGATCTTCTTCATCTAGCTGGTGTGAGGGTCGCAGGGAGAAAAAAATTATTATTATTATTAGTTTATATAATTCAATTCTTGGTGGAGAATTGCTGTTCTGTAAGTGGTAGTTATTATTAGTAATTTTATATATTAGCCCCCGAAATTGAAGTACTAACTGAAGACCTATCATGTATAATTTGAGTTAAATACATCCGGTACCACCTGGAGGGCAGAACTGGGTTTGTCACATCCCAGCTGAAGGGCTAAGTCAGAATGTAAGATTGGGGTAAGTCTAAATCTGGGACCCTTGCACATTGGTAGGTGACATTAGTGTCAGGAGCATGACTGGCCTGGGACAAGACCAGGTAAGAGCTTTTGGTCAGAAAACAGTCAAGCAGAGAGCAGATCAGTGGTTGCCTGGAGACGGGAGGTGGAAGGGAGGGACTGCTAAGGAGCACAGGGAAACTTTTGGGAGTTATCTTGATTGTGGTGACAGTTTCATGGATGTAAATGTACATCAAAACTCATGTTTGTGTGTATCACTTACACCTCAGTAAAGATGGAAAGCAGAGGATAAGAAGGGGAAGAAAAGGGAAGGAGAAAAGAAGTTAATGGTCACTCCAGCATGAGATGGAGGTTAATAGAGCTGAAAGCAATGCAAACGTGCAGACATGACCCCAGTGTTCTGATGTCAGGTCACGACTGAGGGAGACATTACTGGGCGAGCAAGATGACTGTGTCTCTGACACCTGGTACAGCTTGATGCTTTTTCCTTGCAGATTTCTTCATGCCCCCTGGCACTTAAAAGGCACTTTAATCAGATCCAGGAAATGGAACTTACTGAGTACCATATTCAAGTACAGTATCAGAAATGGTTGTCTTGGGAGATGGTGAGTGCCAATCACTGGCAGGGTTGAAAGGAATGTTGGGTAGTCACCTGCCAGATACACCAAATGATGCTGCCTAATCACCTAGGAAGCTGGAGAAAATACTGCCCCTCCCCCCACCACGCCGCCAACTCCTATCCCTGCCAAGTATCCAGGGGGTGGAAACTGGACACCTTTTTTTTTTTTTTTTCTTTAACTGCCCAGGAAATGCTGAGGCAGCCTATGTTTGGGATCTGCTGCTGTAGACTTGGACTCAATTATCACTATTGTTCTTTTTAAGTTTTTATGATCCAGTGAATGCCCAGAAAAAAAACCCAGGAAAAATTATTTCTAAGTGTGGGAACCCCAAGGTCCTGATTCCAACAGCAACAAACATGTGTAAATAGCTTAGCCTATCGAAACCATACTCATCCCTGAAGACTTGGTGAATGTGTCCACTCCTCCTGCCCTCTTCCTAAGGCCCCTGTAGCCTCTTCTGTCTCCTCTGAACTATCCATAGCACCAGAAATCTCGGCTTTTGTTTTAAAGGAAGAGGAGAAGCAGAAATCACTTCTCTTGTGTTGTCTTGTATTGTCTATTAGGGGATTCAATAGACCCAATTAATAATGTCCTGCATGCACAGCAAGTTACAAAGTTGAGAAATCAAACAAAGCAAGGAGTCGTACGGAGACCACTGCAGCATCTTCAATACTGAGAAATCTGCTATTAGACCAGCAGAATTCACAGCATAGTCCCATCACAGGCAGTGCTGGGACAGGTTTTTCTCTATAAGGCAGAGCCTGCCTTTCACAATTTGTGTCACAGAGAAGTAGAGCAAAGCAAGTGCCTCCTGTGAGCAGCCTAGCTCCCAAGGAGAAGGGGAAGTGAAGGAGTTTGGCTCTGTGTACCCAGTTTCTCCTTCATAATTTTCCAATTAGAATATGTTCTTCCTCTTCTTTTGAGAGGGTTAGGCAGGGAGAAGCCAGCAGGGTTACATGATGGACTTTCTCCATGTGAGATGAGCCCCCCAGAGTGGGAAGGAAGCCTTCCTGCCTTCCCCAACACTTTCTTTTTCCTCTTTTGTATATGTCTTGTTTTCTCAGTAGACTTGTAAACCAAGCAAACCCGGGATTATGCATTATCTTCTTTAGATGCTTTCTCCAAAATGCCAGGAGCTGTGCTGGGCATATTATGGATATTCAGGACAAAGAACACAAGAACAATTAACAGAGACAGGGAAGAGAAAGGGGAAAATTTATGATGGTGATTCATAAGTGTACCTTAGAGATGAGTGAAGCATGAGTGGTTAAGGGCTTTTAACTCAAAAGTCAGATGGCCTGAGTTCAAGTTCTGCTTCCACCCTTAACTGGTTTCACTGGAAACGTTGCCTAAATTCTTTCATCTATACCCACCATACAAAGTTATTGTGAGCATTGAATAGATTTTGCCCTCTCAATAGGTTAGAACAGGGTTGGTAAACTATGGCCTATATTCAATCGACCTAATGCCTGTTTTGTAAATAAAGCTTTATTGGAAGCCAGCCACACCCATTCGTTTATATACTGCCTTCAGCTGCTTTTACACTACAATGGCAGAGTTGAGCTGAAACAGATCGTAGGACCCATAAAGCCTGAAATACTTACTATCCTTTATAGAAAAGGTTTGCTGACCAATCCTGGCTTAGAATACAAGAGCTCCATTCTTTATCCCTAAGAAGTAGAAGACTCAGTACATGTGTCACCTTCTCTTTAGGGTAGTCATCAATTTTTACAGTTAACTTCAGTACTTCCTCCCTTTTGTCATTCCATAGCACCCAACCTACTTTTATAATATTTTCTACAGAGGATTGTCTCACTGGTCTTGGCTTCCTCCATTGAACACTGAGATTCTCCAGACTGGGGCTGTGTCTTATTCACCGCTCTAGCCTAGTGCTTTGGAAAGAATTGATCCCCAGGAAATGCTTGCTCAACCAGAAATAGATACACACAGTAGAAACTCTCAGAAATAAATGGCTGTAAACCTACTGAGTGACAAAGGCTAGAGTCCTGAGCAATTCTCTCTGGACTTTGTCCCCACTGCCATGACTGTGGCAGATTTTCAGGTCCTCACCTTTGCCTCCTTATCTTTCTTCTTATTTCCCAATGTCTGGCTGAGGTGGTGCTGGAACAGGGGCAGCTCTGCCCCCATTGATCAGCTTACAATCTGCAACTGACATCCCTCTTCATTCCTTGTGAGGTCATCAGCCTTCCCTCCAACCCTCAGAAGTCCATGCCAAGACATGGCAGCCAAGAGGGCATCATCAGTCTTTGCACTGATGTTCCCTGCGGGAGCTGAAGAATGTTCCCACCCTTGCATTCCACAGCAGGTGTGCGGGGGCATTCTTATCATGCTTCTTGTAGAGCTGCATCTGCTCCCAGTTTTCAGAGCTTCTGATCATTTTCATGACAAAATGTTAGGCTATATTTATCCATCACATCACCAAAGCTGGCCTTGAAATTTCTGACCAGAAAACATTTGAGCTGTACTGTTAATGAGCTCAGTGACCTTGGCACCTCCCTGATCCTTGACTTCTTCCTCTGTAAAAGGAAGGGAGATGGTCACTAGCCCCCCTCACCCCGACTCTAACATTGAGTGCCTCTGTAAGGTCACATGAACCTTCAGTGCTAGAAATTCCATTCAACTGGATTAGCAGCTGGTTGAGGCATTGACCTGTTTGAGGGGTAGGTGGTAGGTAGCTGGACGCCACCACCTGTGAAGTCCCCCGCCTGTAGAATGCTGACCTCTTGTCCTCCCACTGACAAGATCTTGCCCAAATTCTCGGCTCTAAGGTGAAATTTCTCAAAAAGCTTTGAGCAGCCTGAGCTTTCCCAAGGCTCCTTGGGCTCAAAGGTGAAGTCAATGTTTGCCTCCAAGTAAGAATTCATTAGCTACTATTGCCAATCAGAGCTGTTTTCTCTGAACAGAAACGGACTCCCTGGAACTCCACAGGTCACCAGGTCAACAGCTTAACATACAGACTCTGCAAATGTTGGTGGTCTGGTCCACCAGAACTGGCAGGTAACACATAAGCTTCCTTGTCTAGCTCAGTGGTCTGGCTGTCCATCAGGGACCAGCTAAAAAGTGCCTGCCATGTCTTGCCAATTAGACTGGCCCCATCAGACATCAGATTGCAAATCTAAGATGGAGCTGGAAACTTGGAGGATATCTCTCCTGGACATTCTGGCACACTCTGTCTCCAGTATGACTTAAAGAGCTTTTTTTATTTTTTTTTTTTCGTATGCCATTTTTATTCCCATAGGAATCAGTAAGTAGAAATGTATTTGTAAAGTAATGGGTAAAAATGATTACTAGGTTTTTTAAATGCTCTTTCTGATGTTCCAATTCACTCAGTAGTGACAGTGATACTGACAGCCACATTTATTCGTGATCCAAAGAAATCTTCTTTGCTTAATACTGCATTAAGCACTGTTTGAAAAGTAACATCCCTGTATGGCTTTCCCCACAGTGTTCAGGGCCTTTGCTACCCTGCCTCCACAGGAGCTGACAATGTTTTAGCGAAGTCGGTTCTTGATTATGGAATTCTATTTTGAGCAGAGAAACATCTCAGGATGTGCACAGGAGTCTGCCTTCCCCAGATAAATAGGCCTGAAGGAATGTCCTAGGAAGATGACGCTGGCCCAGAGTTTACTGCTGCAGCACACGTTGCTGGAACAGACTTTATTTTAACTGGGGAAAGGCCACCAAATGAGCTATTTTTAATTAAAACCCCCTGAACCTTACTTATTAAGACTTTTGCATACACTGACAGTGGAATTTTTCCTGCATGGTCCTTTAGGGAGCTACCTCAATGACTTTGGCAGAGAAAAGACATATAAATAACATTTAGGGTTATTATTATTGGGCCAGGTTCTCATCCTGGGTAACTCTCTGGAAATTCTAATGCTTAGACTTGCTTGTTCAAAGTACTATATGTTTCACCTTCCCCCAAGAGCATAGGGGATGAGGTGGTGTGGGGGTTGGAAAAGGGCATCATTTGGAAGATCCATTAATTGAAGTCCATTTGAAAGTCATTCTGTACATCATTTTGAAAGTTCCCAATTTCAGGTAATTCATTCACTCCCCAAGTCTCTAGGGATGTAAGTAGCAGGCAGGTTTTATGCCCATCTCAGGAATGGAAAACAGATTGAATTGTCCCAGTGGGAGATGAGGTTCTAAAACAAGTGACGCTGATGTGCCACAGAATAAGAAACCAGGACCCTTCACAGGGAGGCTGTGTCTATAGTCAGATGGGATACCTTCAGGGGCAGAAGAGAG
Organism: Panthera pardus; assembly: GCF_024362965.1. NCBI lineage: Eukaryota > Metazoa > Chordata > Mammalia > Carnivora > Felidae > Panthera > Panthera pardus. The sequence continues at coordinate 75,528,582 of NW_026526688.1, forward strand.
AGAGAGAGTAGACTATTACCAAAACCTAACGGAAGAGTTTTTATTTAGAAATGTTGGTACTACATCCTAGGCTATCATCGATTCCCTCAAATATTTGAGTCTGTACTGTGTGCCAGGAACTGTGCTCTGTTCCTGGGGTAAGGAAGAGGACAGGCAAGTCCCTACTCTCTAGGGTGTGGTATGGGGGAAGAGAAAGGATAAATAAGCAAAAAAGCAAACAAACAAAGTGTAAGATAAATTCAGAGAGGCAAAAAAAAAAAAAAAAAAAGGTACATTCAAGAAAAGAGTTGGGGCTCCTGGGTGGCTCAGTTGATTAAACATCCAACTCTTGATTTCAGCTCAAGTTATGATCTCAAAGTTCGTGGGATTGAGCCCCAAGTCGGGCTCTGCACTGACAGAACAGAGCCTGCTTGAGATTCTCTCTCTCTGTCTCTCTCTGCCCCTCCCCGTCTCGGTTTCTCCGAGAGGAGAAAAAAGAAAAGAAAAGAAAACAGAGACCCATGATGAAAAGTGACCAGAACGTAGGCCAATAGCAGTGTATACAATTCAGATGAAGTGAGTACAAAAGGCTTCTGGAAGGAGATAACATTTGAGCTAAGACTTAAATAATGAGAAGCAGGCAGACCTGGGGAGATTTGCCTTTAGAGCTTTCTAGACAGTAGAAACAACCAGGCGCAAATTCCTCTGGGCAAGAACATGCTTGTTACATTCCAGGAGCATAAAGAAGAAATGTCCTGGTACAGCCAAGTGAACAAGGGGCAGAGTGACAGGAGGGGTAGAGAGGTGCCGGATTGCCTCTGGCCATGGTAAAAGATTTGGATTTCATTCAAGTACAGGCAGCAATTACAGGTACAGAAGAGACTACTGGTGGGGCGCCTGCGTGGCTCAGTTGGTTAAGTGTCTGCCTTTTGATTTTGGCTCAGGTCATGATCTCCTGGTTTGTGAAATCAGCCCTGTATCAAGCTCTATGCTCATAGTACAGAGCCTGCCTAGGATTCTCTCTCTCCCTCTCTCTGGCCCTCCCGCCCCCCCGTCAAAATAAATAAATAAGTAAACACTTAAAGTTATTTTTAAAAAGAAGAGACTACTGGTTGTCCTTCATATCCATTCACCCCTTCCTTTTAGTCCTAAAAACCTTGAGTTTTTATCAGCAAATGCCCACCCAGTTGGAAGGACATCTTCCAGCTGTCTTTGCATAAATAAGTCACCGTGTAATTAAGTTCTTGTCAATGAGATGTGAGCAAAAGTGGTATGTGCAACTTTCTGGCCTTGCTCTTAAAAGGATTGGGCATGTATTCTCCCCTTTCCCCCCAACTCAGTGACTAGAACACAGATGTGGCTGGTCAGCCGGCTTTGACTTTGGAGCATGAGAGTAACACCCAACACTATGGCGAACAACAAGAGAGAAGGACTCTGGGTCCCTACGAGACTATATGCAGCCAGGCCACTCACCTGCCGTGAACCAGCTTCTTTCCTTTGTTTGAGCTATTGTATTTTGAGTTTCTATTACATCAGCTTAGCTTGCATCCTAATACAGAATGTTTTAGAGAGAAAGAACATGATCTGATTTATATTTCAAAGAGATCAATCTAACTGCTATGTGGACAAAGAATTGGAAGGGGGGAAGAAGGGTGGATTCAGTGAGACTAAAGGCCAGCCAAGAGGCCATCACAGCAATCCAAACAAAAGATACAGAAAGTACAGATTATGGTAGCCACTCCACACACTGACAGAAGTGAATACATTTGGGATCAATTTTCAAAGTGGAACCAAAAAGATTTGGGATGGATTGGATGGTTGGGAGAAAGGTTAAGAAAAGAACGATCAAGGTAACTCCTGGTTTAGAGTCCTTTAGCCACTTTCCCATCTAGATGAGATAGACATACACAATAGAAGGTGGAAGGACTTGGAGCATCTCTGCCATAGGAGCTACCCCTGAGATCGCCAACTTAGAAATGATCCATACTACAATTGTCAGCCTAATAAACTTCTGTGTAGACACGGGCATCATGCCCCACATGTCAGTTAAAAATACTTAAGATTGGGGCAGCTGGCTGGCTCAGGCAGTAAAGCATGTGACCCTTGATCTCAGGTCACATTTTGGTATAGGAATTACTTAAAAATAAAATCTCTAAAACGAAATTTTTTTAAATTCTTAAGATTAGGGCGACTGGGTGGCTCAGTCAGTTGAGCATCTGACTTCTGATTTCAGCTCAGGTCATGATCTCACAGTTTGTAGGACTGAGCCTCCCATCAGGCTCTGAGCTGGGCATAGAACCCTGCTTGAGATTCTCTCTCTTGCTCTGCCCCTCTCCCCCACTCATGTGCTATAAGCAAACAAACAAACAAACAAAATAGTTAAGATTATTTTGATTGCCTGCAACAGAAGCCAACTCTGACTAGTTTAAGACATCAAAATAACTTTTGGAAAGATTATGATGTGGCTCACAGACACCAAGTGTAGTCCTTTTAAACAAACTAGAGCTACACTTGTGAGCATAGACAGCATAATGTTTAATCTTGGTGGATCACTATGTCGTACACCTGAAACTAATATAACATTGTGTGTCAACTACACTCAAAAACAAAACAAAACAAATGAACGAACAAACAAACAAACACCCCTGAGGACCCAACAGGAGCCAGAAAATGCTCTTAGCTCTATCCCCAAATAGACCACTTTTTCTGATTCCCTATATATGTGATGGAGGATGGTGTCTCCATGGCTTCTGAGTTTATGTTACTTCTAGCAAATAGACTAAACCAATCTAGACACTCTAAGTCTCAATTCTAACCCCCTGGGAGTGAGAATTTAACTATTGCTGCTTGGGTCTAGGAGTCTGTCCAATCAACTCCAGTCAGGAGGACAGAACCAAATCATTTAAATATTGCTGCCTCCCCTCTTCCCTGGGGAAAGGGCAGGTGACAGAGAAAGGGGTCTACGAGAGCTGGGCAGACAGCCCCCCAAAGTGCCTTTCTAACACGGTCTGTATTGAACACAAATTATCAATTTCCTGAAGACACAGCACTGTAGGGCCCAAAAGCTCCTTCAGAAGTATCTACCTGTAATATAGAACCAAATTGAAGTCATCCTGAGCTTGGAAATATTTTTCTTATTATTAAAGACATTTTGTACAGAACACTCCATGGTTTTCCTTGAGGACCATTGGTGGGGCTCACGATCCTCACGACACTTCTTATTACTTATTACTTATTACTTATTACTTATTATTCCTCACCTTTGTGCTGACCATAGCGTATGTAAAACTTTTCTTGGTTTCTTCCTTGAGAAGGGGGTGGGCAGTTAGTTATGGATTCCACCTCTCAGAATAAGCCTCCGGGATGGCACAGCTTGTGTCCAGCTAGACTGGCGTGGATGTTTAATGCTGCAGATGACCGGCCTGAGTGTGACCTACAACCCTAATCCAGCCCTGGGCAAATCAGAGGGCTGTGGATCTTAACATTTCTTTTCCTGGAAGCATCTGCCCTTCATGCCATTGACCCCATCTTCCTCTTCCCCCTGACAGTCTGAAACACTCATTCTTTATTCCTGTCCAGGGATCCCTCTCCCCACTTCTCTGAATAAAGTTGAAAATTGAGCTATAAGAGCGGCTCTTTATCTGTCAGAGAAAGATTAGCTAAGGATAGTTATGGGCCCCAGGCAAAGATAGGGATGCAATCTGCCTCTTAAAGGCTTGATTGGGAGGATTTGATTGTTATTATAAAGATGCACTTTCTTTTAAAAGTTTAGACCTAAACTTCTTTTAGTCACAAGAGGTGATGTGCTTTTTTTTTTTTTTTTCTTTTGTAACTTGAGAGGTTTTTTAGTTTTAAGGCTGAAGCTTAACAGTGCAATAAGGGCTATGGGATGCGAGTGGGACCCTGGAGGAGAGCTTTATCTCTGTCCATACAGGACACTCAAAGCTGGGAGCTTTGTGCCGCTTGATCATACACACAGTTCACAACCCTTCTACCACAGACAAGCCCACGGCAGGGGTCCAGGCATACTTTTTCCAAAGGGCATGACAATGAAAAAATGACCTTTAGATATTCTTGCTCTCTTGGATTCCTTTGACGTGTTTATTATGCAACTAATGAGTATGATCAAATAGACATTATGTATAAAAAGTGCTCGAAAAGTGTAATCTCATTATTTTTATGGGTTTTACATTTTCATACCAGAGTTTCTGCTTATGATGGTCATAACCAGTTATCATCATCCCTCTGTCTTTTAACAACCATCACAGGCTTCTTTTTTTTCCCCCTCCACATTTTTTAATTGTGGTAAAATACACATAACATAAAATTTACCAGTCTAGCCATTTTAAAGTGCACAATTCAGTGGCATTAAAGACATTCACAGTGTTCCATAAACATCACCCACCATTTCCAGAACTTTTCATCATCTCAAACAGAAACTCTGTACCTATTAAACAATGACTCCCTATTTCCGCCTCCCTGCTCCTAATAACCTCTGTTGGTTTTCTGTCTGTATGAATTTGCCTGGGCTAAGTACCTCATATGCATAGAGCCACTATTTTTTTTTTAATGTTTATGTATTTATTTTGAGAGAGATAGAGAGAGAGGGAGGGCATGCACACAAGCAGTGGAGGGACAGGAGAAAGAGAGAGAAAGAGAGAGAGAGAATCCTAAGCAGGCTCTGCGATGTCAGCATAGAGCTCTATGAGGGGCTCAATCTCAGGAACTGTGAGATCAGGACCTGAGCTGAAACCAAGAGTCAGACACTTAACCAACTGAGCCACCCAGGTGCCCTGAACCACTATTTTCAGTCTACTCTCCAGGCACCATGCCTCCCATTAGATCACAAAGCCAGTAAACTGCAAAGCCAGGATTCAACTCAGGTTATCTGAATACCAGTTCCTGCTCTTAACCATTATGTTGTCCTCCCTGGACCACCAACTATCAAAGTCATATATCTGCCCACCACCTAGCAACACAGAATAGCTGTCTTCCAGATACTTGCCAAGGATTAATATCAATGCCTCTGTGTTGTCCAGTCTTTACACAACCCCCAAGTTGGGAGAAATGTTTATGTCGGAGGTCCATGCACTTTACTGGGACGCAGTATAGTACAGCGAGTATGCGTCCAGGCCCTGGAACCAGGCTGCTTGAGTTCAGCGGCTGAGTGACCTTAGCCGAGTTACTTAGCTCTCATGACTAAGTTTCTATTTCTGTAAAATGGGCATGATGATAGCGATGATGCCAATCTCCCTAAGTAAAGACAAAATAAACGAAAGCATGCAGAATGCTAAGAAGAATACTTAGTGCCTAGAAAATGTTGTATATGTGATAGCTCTTAGGATTATCACTCACTTCAATAGCTCAATGATTTTTACACCTTTTTGGTAATAGATTCCTTGATGACAGAGAGGTATCTCTGTATCAGTTAGGATGCTTGTCAAGCTGCCTTAAACTAGAAGAAAACATCTAACAAAATAGCTGAAATCTAGAGGTGAGCAGATTCCCGGCGTGATGTGATCATCAATGAATGGTGTCATCAACAATCCACTTCTCTCTGTTGTCCTTCTGTCATCTTAGCATTGGGCTCATCCTGTGGCTGGCTCCGGGGGGTGGTTAGCTTCCGGTGATAACCAGAGCTTTGTGCTTCCTGTCCAAATGTAGAAAGAGAGCAATAAATAAACTCATCCTTGTTATATTTAGGCCACTCGGCTCACACCCCCACACGTGGGTCACTTGCAGTTGCCAGAGGAGTGCCATGAAGAGCCCCTCTTGGGGCTGGCTGCCCATACAAAACCAATGTTCTCCAAAAGACAAAACTAATGGCAACAGCTTCAAATCTCCTTTTGCCAAAATCCAACACATAAACCTGGCAGACAAGGTCAGAAGTTTCATAGTCCCCAGATTTGGTTTGCGATGGAAGATATTCTGAACGTTATCCATGGATGAAGCCAGACTTCCAAGAAGTTGTATAAACGAAACACATTGTTTTGACCCCTCTTAGAAACACTATTACCAAATTGCGCAGCAACATTATGCTATGGATCTCCTCATTGTTCATAATAATGTTAGGGGAATATGTGCTTCTCTGGAGCATCTCATTTGATTTTGGCTTATAGACAATGTGAAACACATATTTAACCATTTTTCCCTCTCCTCTTAGGCCGCCAGTCATCTTAGGTTTGTGGTTTAATTAAAGGAAAAGATAATATTAGTTTTTCCTATACCTTGTTTTATTGCTTTTCCATCAATAGTTTTCCTTCCTCCTAACTCAATTTTTTGTATTATATCTAAATTTTTATCCACCTAATTTCTTCATAAAAGAAACAGGGCAATAAATAAATACATTAAAATAGCCCAAAATATGGAAAAAAATTTATACTTCATGTCAACCCCAACATTATTAATAGTTCATTTCAAAATGTGAGAAATACAGCTGTTAAGGGAATAATTTAATAAGTTATGGTATATTCATAAAATTAGATATACTGCAATTACAATTATGTTTATAAATAGTTTGTGAGGGGCACCTGGGTGGCTCAGTTGATTGAGCGTCTGACTCTTTGTTCCTGCTCAGGTCATGATCCCAGGGTTGTGGGATCAAGCCCCGCATTGGGCTCCATGCTGAGCATGGAGAACTGCTTAAGATTGTCTCTCTCTTTCTCTCTCCTGCTCCCCAACATTCATGCACTCTCTCTCTCTCAATAAATCAATAAATCAATAAATAATAGTTTGTGATAAAATTATACAGTTATTTGCTTTTAATATTAGCTTTAAAAAACAGCAAGCAAAATTGAGTATGGGTATTCAGTTTCTGACGAAACAGTAAACTAGACGAATATAGCCTCTTTCTACCACAAAAAATAGAAATGTAAGATTAAGTTTTTTAATTACTTTAAATATATAACTGAGATATTAAAATGAAAGGAAGAGAGGAAAGGAGGAAAGGACAAAGGGAAATCACAGGTGACATAAATAAAACAGGGATTGAAAGCCAGAGGTATGAGTTCTTGAAATAGTACCATGGAAGTTCAGGAGAACATCAGATCCAGATACTTCCTCCAACAGCTAAGAGCTGGGGCTTCTACATCCATGTTGGGACAGAAGATAGAGCTCTGAGATTAGACAAGGTGGGAGTAGAACTGAAATCTCTGCATAAAACCAGAATTCGTCTTCCATTAATGGTAAGAATAGAATCCATTGGCCCAGGAAAACAGTAAATGAAACTTGTCTCTTCCCAATCATGGGAAGCGAGGAGTCTCCAAAAGCTTCTCAAGCCTCTTACACACAGAGAAGCAATGTCGAAATGTATATTATGTATATGGTGGTAATCCTGGGCTGAAAAATTAATGAAAAATTAGTCTTAGAAAAACCACATGTAAAATCCAGCCTGTAAAGACAGTATCACAGATTGCCACACAAAACAAAAACCAGTGAAGGTGTGTATACAGTCTAAGCAATCAAAACATATTCAAGAAGTAGAAGAATTTACATCCCAACCAGAAAAAAATTAGCACAGTCGTGGAGAAATTATAAGATCGATATGTTTTAAATTATCAGATAAAGAATACAGACTAAAAGAATTAAATACTCTAATATTAAAAATCTGGCCAGTAAAAGTGAGAACCCAATAAAACTTGAGATTAGAATCAGCTAAGAAGAGAATTAGTAAGCTGAAAAACAAATATAAGGAAGTTATTTTGAATGCAGCATGAAAAAATATATGAAAACTAATACAGAAATTTTAAGAATTTAAAAAATAGAAAAGACATATTTAAAAGGAACAACAAATAGACTGATGTCTCATTAGCAAAAATAGATACCAAATGACATCCTCAAAGTATTCAGGAAATATACTTGTCAACAAAGAATTACATACCTAGAGAAACTATTGCTTAGAAGGAGGACAAAACAAAGCAAACAGAGACAAAGAGAGTTTATCACTCACATGCTCTTGTTGAAAGAACTACTGAAGAAAGTTATTTAGTTAGAAATAAAGTGAACTTAGAAAATAGAAGCAGAGGGGCACCTAGATGGTTCAGTCAGTTAAGCATCTGACTTTGGCTCAGGTCATGATCTCAGAGTTCGTGGGTTTGAGCCCCTTGTCAGGCTCTGTGCTGACAGCTCAGAGCCTGGAGCCTGCTTCGGATTCCCTGTCTCCTTCTCTTTCTGTCTCTCTCTGTCTCTCTCTGTCTTTGTCTCTGTCTCTCTCTCTCTCTCTCTTTCTCAGAAATAAACATTAAAAAATTTAAAAAAAAAGAAAATGGGAGAACACATAAAACATTGTTGAGCTAATGATAATCTAAAGATAAATCTAAATAAGTATCATCTGTAGAAACTATAGAAAACAAAACAAAAAAATTATGCATAATGAAAATGACTAATTTTAAGGAGCTTAAAAACAAAACAAACCAAATGTTAGGTAATGACATGGATGATAGGTGATAGTCACCAGAATTAAAGCCCTCTAAATCCTTGTATTGTCCCAAGGAGAGTAGACATGTTGATTTAATGTTTCCTCTCTTAAATCAAGCACACAATCTACAAGTTCAAGTGTGACAACTAAAAGAATAGAAATAGACAATGTACTTCCAAATACATAAATATTCAAAACAAACATGAACGTTAAATTCACTCATTAAAACACAGAGATGATCAGATTGTTTTTAAATATGCTTTATCTTCCTAGTGACTTTTTTTCCCCGTAATTATATAACCTTTATCTTTTCTTCAACAAAATGTTTTGCCTTTGTTCAGTACCTTAAGTCAACCATTCTTGATATTTTACAATGTTCCTTAACAGCCGTTAGAAATTTTATAAATATATGTTAGTTTCTTCCAGAAAGGCCTTGATTTAGAAAAAAATGCCCATTTTAATATCTGAATAATATTAATATGCATTACCCTTTGATTTCTAGGCCTCTTCCAACAACATGACAGGCATTAATCCTCATGGACATGGGCACTATGTTTCAAAAGGAGGATATCTTTAATAGGTTTTTGGTAGATGCTCTTCATCAACTTAAGGAAACATAACTTGTACATTTGTAGTTGGTGAACAGTTTTTATTATAAATGATAGTAATTTTATACCTTGGAAACTTTAGAAGGTTTATAAGACACTTTGTCCTTCATCCCAAGGTGTCTTCAGCATTGTTCTACAAGAAGTCTTATCTAAGAGTGAGATTTTTAAAAAAAGGAAATCAGAGATAAATGGATTAAAAAGGAGAAAATATTGTCATTATTCACAAACAATACGGTCTTTCTGAAAAAAATAAAAAATAAAACATGTGTTATGGTTTCTAAAAGCCATTAGGGAACATTCTAAAAAGTCAGGATTGGCTTACTCCAGGGAGTAAAGTTTTTTTGGATGGCTTTAATTTTCATCTCTTTATCTGTTTTACAAATTTCCTACAATAAGCAGTAGTATTTTATAATCTGGGAGAAACATACTTTTTTTTTTTTGTAATAAAAGAAAGGCATTGGATCCACGCCCAAATAGCAACTACATGTTACCCCACCACATCCTTAAGGAGGAATTCTAACTAGCCAGGGAGTTCTTGCCAGTCCAAACTGCTTTCTGCCTCATTCATTCCATCTTACTTTAATCTTCATCTGAAAATGATTTTTTTCCCCATTCCTTAGTGGTATGTGCTTTAATCTTTCCTACTGTGCTTCCTATAAACTACATCCCTAAATTATGTGACGTACTTTGGTCCAAAAGAGCCAATAGTATAGTAATACCTCTCCCTAAAAATGCAGTACCTCACACTTGCACAGCCCTTGATAGATGGTGTGGCAGAGAAATAGTGAGTAGAGCCTGCTTTGAATACACAGTGCAGGCAATTGCTGGCATAGGAAGAGATCCCCATATCTGAAATTCCACCATTAAAATCTTTAAGTTATGCATTTCCCTCCTTTGTTTGCTTTTAAAGATTTAATTCTGCTGGAGGGGACTAAGACATTAAGTGGTTCTCCTGTTTAGAATCTCCCTCGTAAATGAAAGGGACTAGAGGAGGTAGACAAAAGGAAAAATACAATTTCTCAAAATCTGGACTAGGGCCACCTGATACTGAGTTCCCATCTCTTGTTGTGGCAAGGACGGCTCTCAGGAAGATCCAAGAGAAGATTGGCTCCCCAAAGCTGACTTGTCGCATGATAAGCTGATGTTACTTTCTCCTAAGAAAGGCTTTCTCAGATTATTCTGCCAGAGTCTATTCTGTAGAAGCTATTATGTTCCAATTTTTCAGAATTTGGACAAATCCTCCCAGTCTTACATTTATGTGCTTGGCTCATAAACGTGAGTGGGAAAACTCATCAGGAAGCCTCTTTTGCTGGATAGAAATTGCTAGGGTAGGGAAGTTTTCCTCATACCCTTCACCCTAGAGCAAGGGGACCACACAAAGTGCCGCCACAGGACCAGCCCAGTATTCTCTGCTCAACGGACACTGCTGAAAGAGTCTGGGCTGTGCACAACATGGCCCATTGATATGTTTCCAGCTCCAGCCTCTCCCTCAACCCCCTGCTGCTTGGTCCAACATGGTTACCTCCTGGACCTATTCCGGTTGTTAATTAGATTAATTAGATGAGGGAGTCACATCGATAGTCATAGAGAAGACTAGGAAACCCAGAAACTGAATAAAACCCGGGCACCTTAAGTGATCTAAATTTTGTTCAGGGTCCACTAGAAATTTAAAATAACTGGGGATGTCACACAGCCATTTGATCAACAATCAAGCATCTCTCCATGTGTAAGGCCCCTCCTGGGCCTTGGGAATTGAGAGTGGATACAGCGTAACTTCTGCTCCAAGACCTTAGGTGTCTAGAAGGTAGAGATACGACAAATAAGGCAAATAAGCATGAAACAAAGGAGCAAATGAAAAGTATCATAGGACAGTTCCAAACCAACTTTGTGGCTGAGCTCCAGGGATAGGTAGATGGGTTGGAATCCTGGATCCAATACCTCTAAGCTGTGTGACTGGGCAATAATGTAACAGCCACATGCTATTGAGCATGTTCTATATGCCAGGCATTGTACAAAGCACTCAAATACAAAACATATATTATCTTATGGAATCTTTATAATAACCATAATAACCAATAAAAGGTGCTGTTGCCCAATTTTTAGAATAGGAAGCTGAAGTTTAGGAGCAAGGCTGAGGTAGAATTTGGGGTACAAGGTGTTAATGAAGAATCAGCACCTAAGAAGGGAAAGGGAAGGAAGCAGAATTGGCAGAGGGAAAAGTTAAACTTTGATGAAGGCTGAACAAATCCTCAACCAGGAGATCTGGAGCCTGACTACTGTCTGACAGAATGCCCCACATTGGGCTGAAATGGCCGGGTATTATACACGCATCTCAGTCACTAGATGCAGACTGCCCCAGGAAAGACATAACCTCCAGTAAGGCAGCTCTCTACAGCTGAGGGAGATTCTGAGGGAACCAACAGGTAGAAGCTATTTCTTGACTGCACTCCCACAGCTGTGCAATGAGACCTGAGTGGCATCTCGCTCTGTCTGCCCCAAGTTCCTACCCCACCAAGCTGTTATAAGGATTAGAAATAACATATGTAAAGTGCTTGACAGAGAGAAGTTGCTCAATACATCTTGGCTTTTGTTATTCAACACAGAACCTGGGCAGGAGAAATGTTGTGGTAACTCCTAGAGGATATGATGAAAGGAAAATGTCATCCACACTGACCGGGCTTTAACCCTGCTTGTCTACTTGCCTGTCCTTGGCCAGTTGATGCTGAGACTTGCCCCAGCTCCGAAGTGCAGCACAGTGATCAAGAGATATGCCACTCACGGGGGCAGGGGGCCGGGTGAGAGAAGGAAGGCCTGGTTTGGGATGTAATCTCAGATGGGGTTAGTTTTGTAAGCATTTAGTAGAAGTACTTTGTAGGGAGGGGGTTGGCGAAAAAGTGTCTTGGGTGGGTGGCAGGTCACTTCTTAGTCACCAGTAGGATGGTACACAGCGAGGAGGTGGATGCAGCAATTTTGGGATCTTCATGGAAACTGAGCTCTGTAGGAGCCAAGGCGGAGTCTGTGGGGACATCATGGTCAGGTCAAGAGGAACACTGCTGGAAATGGAATTGCCAAGCAAGCCCACGCTTTGCAATTACTCACAGTGAGATCTGTTCTTAAAATACAGAAGTGGCCATTGAGACAATGAGGAACGAGCCTTTGAAACACATGTCCCACATCAGTAGAGGGAAGCCTGGCCGATTAATGTCATTGAACCTAATTACCTGATGTGTTTGACATTTGGAGACCATTGTTAATCTGGCCATTATTTTTAAGGAGGAAAAGGTGAAAGTCAGATATTTTCCTATTTTTGTCTTCCTTTGTTCACATTTCTAACGTTATAGTTTTGTAGGTGTTCCTCTCAGTTATTGGACCTTGCTCCCATCAGAAAACTTCTGACAAACTCTCAGAACAGGTGACCTACACACTCTGCTTCTACTTCTCCTTCCCTCACCTTTTTAACTCCTTATGATGCGGAGTCCCTTCCACCATCGCAATAGACATCATTCTCATTACAAGAACTAACAGGGGCCTTCAGAACAAACTGTGTCTTCCAGATAGGCCCTCTGAAGCACCTGGTCTTTTGTGGCCATTCCCCGTGTGGAACATTCATCTGATTTTCTTACATCAAGGAAGAATAACAAATAAATTTTAAATTGAGTGCCCACTTCTACCAGCTGGTCATGGCTGCCTAAAGTGTTGTGCTGAGAAGACCATTCAAGTTATGTCTAGAACGCGGTGATTGATTAACAGGCCGGTTACAGGCACGAAAAGGGGAGTAGCGGGGTGTATTGAATGCATTCACCTTCCTCTTCCACATGTCTTGTGATCCCACATTTCTTTTTGGTTTCTCTTTTTTCTGACTTTCAGGTACTTACTGACTTCTTCTTGACCCTTAATGTAGTCTATCTCCACTGCAGTTTTAGAGAGAGTCACTGAGAGGATTAAATGAAGTGATATACAAAAAGCCCTTAAATATATCAGATTCAAAATCAATAGTTAGGAGTATTATCATCTTGGGGCGCCTGGGTGGCTCAGTTGGTTAAGCATCCAGCTTCGGCTCAGGTCATGATCTCGTGGTTTGTGGTTTCAAGCCCTGCATTGGGCTCTATGCTGACAGCTTGGAGCCTGGAGCCTGCTTTGGATTCTGTGTCTCCCTCTCTCTCTGCCCCTCCCCCACTTGTGCTCTGTCTCTCTCTCTCTCTCAAAAATAAACAATAAAAATTTTGTTTTAAAAAAGTATTATCATCTGAAGTCATTTATTTATTTTTATTTATTTATTTATTTGTTTTTATTTTTATTTTTGAGAGAGAGAGTGGGAGTGGAGCAGAGAGAGAGAGAGAGAGAGAGAGAGAATCTTAAGCAGGCTCCATGCTCAGTTCTGAGCCCAATGCACGGCTTGATCCCAAAACCCTGGGACCATGACCTGAGCTGAAATCAAGAGTCAGACGCTTATCTTGACTGAGCCACCCAGGCATCCCCCTTCCAAAGTTATTTTTTTAATTCCCTTTATATATTTGCTTCATCAGATATTTCATGCTCTTTCTTTATGGTACTTAAAAACTACCTTGTCTCTCAAGCCTACTTTTCTAGCCCTGACCTACACTCCAAGAAAGAAGACAAGGTAGAGAATGAAAGCAGAAATCCACGCAAAGGGTAAGCAACAACAACAACAAAAACCTGTGGAAGGTGAAATTATTTTCTTCTCTAGGAATTGTTCATTTGTTTGTTTTCAACCAAATAAAAAAAAATTGTTGCAACCACCGCCTCAATGTGTACTGTAGAGGAAAAAAGATTTCAAAAGTTACCCTATGTGTTTATACCTCTAACGGAGATATGATCCCTCATACCAGAGACCCTGACCTCCAAGTGCTCTGACCTCTGGCTCCACAACAGGACTGTCTGATTCCCTGCTGCCTCACTTTCTTTCTTATCTCCTGCCTCCTTCTCACCTGCTGGGAGCCTCCTTTGACTGCATCTACAAGGATAGAAAAGCCAGTTAAAGGAGAAACACAGAAGTAGTAGTAGATCAAAACAGAGAGAGGAAGGAAAAATAAGAGGAAGGGAAGTGACAGCCAACAGTGGAGCCCTTCTCCCCCAGAAAGCCTCTATCAGCCTCCACAACCCTGACCTGTCCCTAACCATGAAGACATTCAAGTGCCTCTCTACAAGAGGTCGGTACTCTTGTAGAGAAGGACATTCTGTCCTTATATCTATTTTTCTAAACTAAGGATGAATTTGGCTTTCTTATGGGGTATCTGCAATCCCACATTTTCTCTGCCCTCTAAGCCAGGGGACATCAGGAAACTTCTGGTCGGTCACAGACGGGGCCGTTGCTCTGACTGTCCTTCTCCCTGGTCAGCCAGGATTCTCAGGGAGAAGTGCCTCAGCTACACTGTCTCCTTACTCCTCCCTCCCTCCCCACCCACAGAAGAGGGGATCTGCCCTTCCACCATCACCTTAGGATTCTCAGATTCTAGAAATGAAGAGGAAGAGCTCATCACAGAAAGTTAGCCCTCCCTGCTTTGGCTGGCCTCCCAACTGCTAGTGTTAGGGCTCCTTCTCGCTCAAAGGATGCACGATTTTTACAGAGGACAATTCAGCTCTTGTTTGGTGGCCTATAGAGGCTCCCTCCTGGGCCTGAGAGGTGAAACTGGAGAGTTGGCCCACATCCCACCACTGCTGGTCTCTTGGGGATCGTCACCCAGCCTCACAGCCAAAGGCCCTCAGCCTCTGTGAGCCCAGGGCCTGCTTGTGAATTCTGAAGTACCCAACATCTAAAGCTCTCAGATCACCATCCTCCATCAAAGGAAAAACTCCACTGACCCTAAGTACTTAAGTTGCCTTGCTGCATTAAGCCACATTGTAAAGAAATCCATCAGCCATCCCGAGCATGGCCATCTTCTGGGGTCTCCCTTGCACGAGGATATCTTATCTTTTTTCATGAATAAAAATATGCCAATTGCCTAAAATGAAAAAGCGCTGTGGTGATGAATAATTCCTAGAAAGGATGCTGAAGCCAGTGCTTTGTGGGGTGGAGGCCTGAAAAGCCTCGCCATGGGGATTTCCATCTCTGCACCCTGGCGATGTTCCTTCCTCACAGGTTCCTTTGCCTCCTCCTTCATGTCCACTGCGCTTCCCCACCTGCCTTCCAGGTGACCCTCAAGGAAGAGGCCACACCCTACATAGCAGGTCCTTCTGAAGTGTCTGAAACACAATGGACTGTGTCCCTACGTTCCCCTGGATTCCTCTTGCCCCTTACCTGTCCTTCTCCCCCAGAAGCCCCAGCTCAGTGGAAAATGAGTAGCTGTGGAGATAGGGCCGCCCTAAAAGCTGAGACCCAGACTCTCAATTCCTAAGTTCAGAGGACACCGCTCCTGGCTAGAGGCCACAGCACTTTTCCCAGGAGAGCAGAGATGCTTAAACTGGCCCCTCTCATCTGGCCCTTGGAGGAGCTGGAAACAAGGGATGGGAAAACTTGAGTTTAAGGGAAAAGATTTGAGTTTTAGGGGGGAAGAAACATAAAGTACACAAAGCAGTGTGACACTTTTGCCCCACCCACCCCTTCACACTTTGTCCAGGGGTAAGAAAAGTCGGGAAGGAATTCTGAGAATCCTCCATCTACAAGTTTGAAGTATCAGCAAAGCCTGCTACATAATTTTCAGGGCCTAGTGCAAAGTGAAAATGTCAGCCCCTTGTTCACACAGCAGGAAAATAAAGTGCTTAAATATAAAGTGTTTGCCTTTCTTCTGCTACCTCTCCCTCAGCTGGTCATGGAGTTTTTAATTTGCTATCTAATGTGATTCTAAGTAAAGAAAAATTACAATTTTAAATTATTAGCTAGAGTTTTACCAGTCTGCTTCATATTGTGCAATGCCAGTTTCAAATGCAAATTTGAGAGCATCTGACCCATAAGCAGAATCACCGAAATTACACAACGTGTATTTCATAGCTTGTACATGCATATGCATTCCGTTCTTTCCAGGACAGTGAAAGCACGGCACAAAACTAACTCAGTGTGTTTTCTTTTTATTTTTTAATGTTTATTTATTTATTTTTGAGAGAGAGAGAAAGTGTGTGTGCTCACACATGCACAAGCAAGGGAGGGGCAGAGAGAGAGGGAGAGAGAATCCCAAGCAAGCTCCAAGCGTCAGCACAGAGCCCCACGTGGGGCTCGACATGGGGCTGGAATTCAAGAACCATGAGATCATGACCTGAGCCGAAGTCTGGACGCTTAAACGATTGAGCCACCCAGGCGACCCTATTTCTCTTCTTAATACATGCACGTTTTACCAATACTCTCTACCTTTGGTTTCCGATGGGTAAGGAAGGTCTGAAGGGAAGAGAAACCATGGGCTGCTCTCTCTCTTTTCTTCTCTATCATCAGTTTCAACTGAGTGGTGGTCAATGGAGGAAAAGAACATAAGAAAGAATATAATAGGTTTCCTGGGTTGTCTCTGTTAGAACACCATTGCCTTCCTACTTTCTCTATGCAAGGCAAGTTCTGGTTCAAACGGAAACTGTGACCTCCCAGGGCTGTCAGTGCTCCACTTACTCACAGAGGCATCACACTTACCTGTGCTTATTGTGTTATCTCCCTCATCACCCACTTACACATCGGGGTCCACATGAACGTTGTGTCATCAGACGTCATGAGCTATATATGAGAATAGGGCAGGAAGAAATAGTGGACACACAAATTGACCATCTCTCCTCTGCTCATGTGCATGCATTACTTCACTTACAAAACACAAGTTAAAGATAAAATGATTAAGAATTTCTAGGCAGTGACAGCAAAGCATTAAATCAAGCACAGCCAGTCCTGAGCAGGGAGCCCTTGCATCTACTCAGGTCACATGCCCATGTAGCTGACCCTGAGCACCCCGAGAGAAGACCCTCTGATGTACCATGTCCTGGTTGCAGCGTGGGAGGGGAGGCACTGCCAGCCCATCCCGCATGATTGGTGTGGGACAAGTCAGGACAGCAGCCAGCTACACTGGGACATCACAAGTCCAGACTTAAAAGCAGCATGGAAGGGATAAATAAACTTTTCAGGCTCCAGCAAGAGGCCCACATAGTAGCAGAAAGAATGCATCGACCTCCCAGTTTCAATAGGTTGCCTGGAGGGGCAAGGGGGGAGGCCTCAAAGGGTTTCCTGTAATTCATCCGAAAAGAACCAAGGCAGGCAACTGTGCCTCCATAGACTTACCAGCTAGGAAGGGGTTGAGACTGAATTTGAATGAAAGTCACAAGACAAGGCTGATTTACCCTCATGTGTCTGTTTGGCATTGCCTGCCAGATGGGCAAGCTGGGTCTCAGAGTGATATTAAAATCAGTTCTATGAAGAAAGCTCTGCTACCTAATGCCCTCTCTCCACCTTGTAGTTAGTTGTCGCTTGTGAAATCCCCAACCCATTAGACATCGGTTACACACTTACCTATTTTAAGCACTGGATACATGTTCATCATCTCATTTAAGAAGCTCCCTAGCACCCTGGAATTTGGCTTCAAGGCACTTATCCATTTTGTCATCTTACAGGTATTTATATGATTATTTTGATTAACATCTGTGTTCCCAGCTAGACAGAGCTGCCTGATGGCAGAGACAATATCAGCTTTTGCTCATCAATGTGTCTATAGCTGCTGGCACAGTGCTTGGCACGTTATAAGCCATAGAATAGGCGAGGGGATAGGAGAGGTGTTCATGCCAAGAGTCAGTGGCTTTGGCTTAGTTTCCTTCTACTATAGTTTCTTGTCTCTTTTGGGTCATGGATCTCTTGGAGCACCAGGTGCAAAACATGAACACTTCCCCAGAAAAAATATATATGCACCCAAAGGGTCAGATGCTTCGAAGCCCAGCCACCAACCCTAACTTTGGGAATCTCCAAAATATGCAGTTGTATAAACTATTTTTTGAATTGGCATTTCTTGGGGCATTTCCTCAAGACATAAATTTTTCCCTAAGTATCACTCCTAAGGGTTACAAAGTACATAATCATATGAATGTATCATAATAACCTTCCTCTTACTTTAGCATTTCCATATTTCTGGTGATCTCCTGTGGATGGAGTTGTAGTGATGGCATTGTTGATTCAAAGGTTCTTAGAACATGATGCCATATTGCCATACAGGAGGTTTGTACACATTTATATGCCAAGAACACACCTGTGCTAACATTGAATTGATTAGTTTTTAAATTTTTCTAATTTTAAAGATGCTCAACATCACTCATCATCAGGGAAATACAAATAAAAACTATGACTAGGTACCACCTCACACCTGTCAGAATAGCTGTAATTAACAACACAAGAAACAACAGGTGTTGGTGAGGATTTGGAGAAAGAGGAACCCTCTTGCGCCATTGGTGGGAATACAAACTGTGCAGCCACTCTGGAAAAACAGTATGGAGGTTCCTCAAGAAACTAAAAATAGATCTATGACCCATCAATTGCACTACCAGGTATTTACCCAAAGGGTACAAAAATACATTTTCAAAGACATACAGGCACCCCAATGTGTTTAGCAGCATTATCAACAATAGCCAAGCTATGGAGAGAGCCCAAATGTCTATCGGCTGATGAATGGATAAAGAAGGTGTGGGGTGTGTGTGTGTGTGTGTGTGTGTGTGTGTATACAATGTGTGATACACACACACACACACACACACACACATACACAATGGACTATTACTCAGCCATCAAAAAGAATGAAATCTTGCCATTTACAACGATGTAGATGTAGCTAGAATGTATTATGCTAAGTGAAATAAGTCATAAAAAGAAATACGCCACATGATTTCACTCATATGTGGAATTTAAGAAACAAAACAGATGAACGTATGGGAAGGTGGGGGGAGAGAAAAGAGAAAGAAACCACAAGAGACTCTTAATGCTGGAGTACAAACTGTGGGTTGATGGAGGGAAGGGGGTGGGAGATGGGCTAGATGGGTGACGGATACTAAGGAGGGCACTTGCTGTGATGAGTACTGGGTGTTATATGTAAGTGATGAATCACTAAATTCTACTCCTGAAGCCAATATTACACTGTATGTTAACTAAAATTTAAATTAAAAACAGGAAAAAATAAGTTTTCTAATTTTATAAATGAAAGAGATTTTTTAATGGGTGTTTTCATTTTTACTTCATTGATCTCTAATAAAGCTAAAGATTGTATTAGTTATTTTATTGCATTTTCTGTAATTCACAAAATTCTTTCTATTATTTGATGACTTGTTTTTTTTTTTCCTAATCAATGCATACCAGCTTATTAGGATCATTAATTCTTTGTTTTATTTGTGGAAGGTATTTTTCTCAGTTGTCTGTTTTAAATTTGATTTATAGTGATTTGACTTACATACTTACTGAAGTTTTAAACTCTTTTATAAGTCATACCTGTTTACTTTACTTAGTAATTTTAAAAATTATTTTTATACTTAGGGCACCTGGGTGGCTCAATGGGTTAAGCATCTGATTCTTGATCTAAGCTCAGGTCGTGATCTCACCATTCTTGAGTTCAAGACAGTGTGGGGCCTGCTTAGGATTCTCTGTCTCACTCTCTCTCTGCCCCTTTCCTCCTCATGCTCACGTGCACACGTGTGTGTGCGCTCTTTCTCTCTTCTTAATAATATATTAATAAAATATTTTTATGCTGGGGCACCTGGATGGGTCAGTCGGTTGAGTGTCCGATTTCAGCTCAGGTCATGATCTCATGGTTCATGGGTTCGAGCCCCGTGTCCGGCTCTGTGCTGACAGCCTGCTTCAGATTCTGTCTCTGGCTCTCTCTGCCCCTCCCCCACCTGTGCTCTGTCCGTCTCTAAAATAAACATTTAAAAAAAATTTTATGCTTAAAAAATCCCTTTCTATGCAAATATTTAATAAAATTTGTATTGCTACTTTTAAAATTCAGCTATTTAAACCACTTGGAAATTATTCTAGTGTATGCCATAAGTTAGCTCTGTATGAGCATTTATTCACCTAGCTAGCCAGTTTTCCCCAGTAATTTGCTAAATGTAACATAAATGGGGTGCCAACAGGTACAATTGTTTAGGTCATGTAATAGATAACAGCAACCCATCTAAGCAGGTGGCCTTCACTTCGAAGACATTGTAGATCTGCATTCTTATTATGACCCTTTTCTGGCAGGTGGCAGTAAAGTGCCCGATTCTAACAGAGTCAGTGTACTATGACAGTTTCCAGCAGATGGAAGTAAGATGTCTTGAGCGAGGGGTGCCTGATTTAGAAATTTTTTTAATCTTTATTTATTTTTTGAGAGAGAGAGACAGAGTGTGAGCAGGGGAGGGGCAGAGAGAGAGAGGGAGACACAGAATCGGAAGCAGCTCCAGGCTCCGAGCTGTCAGCACAGAGCCCAATGCGACGCTGCAACTCACAAGCTGTGAGATCGTGACCTGAGCAGAAGTCAGACGCTTAACTGACTGAGCCAACCAGGCGCCCCAAGGGGTGCCTGATTTTAATTCTCACAAGACACCATAGGGACTACTGCAGCACTGCCCTACCAGCCAAATGAATCAATGCTTCCCAACATCTCACTTCACACTCAAGAGAGTACCTTCAGGAAGCTACTACCAAATTAGATTTTGCCACAAAACACACACACACACACACACACACACACACACACACACACACAATGTCTTTCCTTCCCGAAGATGAAAGTAAAAGACCCTCCTGCATCAGCCATTTGGCCTCTTTCAAACAGGAATGCCTAGAGGAGTATTTGATTTGCTTCAACCTGAAATATAACCACAAGGGCTCTCTCCACTTTCTCTCTCTCTCTTCTAATAAATAAAGAAAGAAGGAAGTCTTTTCTCACCAATTCTAACAACTGGCCTTACAGATGGGATTCCATGCCCCCATATGAATAAATGTCCGGGTGGCAACATGCAGATTAATTACTCAGGAAATAATCTCCTGCAGCAGCTTGCTCTGTATTCTCTAACAAGGCTAAAAATGATTTGTGCCACCTGTTTATGGTTCCAAGTGCTTGCCTCGGGTCCTTCAAGTATTCTATTAAAAACTTTTTGATTAACTTGGTCTCAGGGCTAACTTTTTGTTTGTTTGTTTCTTCGGAGTGAATAAATAGAGGTTCCACACCCTTGTGCCTGGAGAGCCGCCTGGGTAAATCACCAGGAAGCAGGGCGAAAATATGGGGAGTGTACGCATTGCTCTCAGGTCTGACGTTACCTGACAGACTCAAGATTTGTCTGATTCATAAAAACTCCACTGCGCAGGTGTGTAAAGTGAAACTTTCCCATTTTTTCCGAGGACGTTTTAGCTGTCATGAGTTGGGAAGAAGGTGGCTTTGTTTTTTATGAGGCTGCAATATTTTTCACTGTTGGATGCCGAGAGGCGATTGCATGTGGGTATATATAGACACATCCCTAGTTTGGACCTAAGTCATAATAAATTTATGTGCTATTTACACATGGCTTTAAATCATTTCAATAAGAGAAGCATGCAGGCTAGAAATTTAACTGTTCTTTCTGGTTCATAAATGGCCACATCTTTGAAAAAAAGAATGGAAGTTAGGGGAGGAAAGAAGCAGTTTCCACCATAACCAACAAACTAATGATGATCGCTTGTTCTTGTCTAATGCCTAAAATGTGCTCTCCCATACATGATCTCCTTTGGTCCTCATAAAATCTCTGTGAAGTAGGAAGAACAGAGATTATTAGGTTGTTTTATATATAAAATTATAACTATAGATGTGTGTGTATAAATATATATAGAAGAAATATATATATATATATATATATATATATATATATACTGAGGCTTAAATATATATATATATATATATATATATATATATATATATATACTGAGGCTTAGCAAAAGAAGCTGACCTTCTCAAGTTCACACAGTTTGTTAATGTTCCAAAAAACCTAGACTGTAAGGATTATGCCATTAGAAGTTCACTGGTCTTTTGAATATTCCATGCTGTCTCCATAAACCCCTAAGGCTTTATCATGTACTACAGGGTCATACTATATTTCAGACATTTTTGAATAATACCTAACTTCCTAAGCCCTGTGCAATGACCAGAATTTCCTGTCTCTCTGTGCATTGGGGCCTGGATAGGACAGCACCATCATGGATAGAACTAGAGTGGGCAGCTGAACCACCATAGTTACTCTGGGCTCATGGCAGACATCACCAATCAATCACTGCACCCTTTCTCATTGGCTTATGTCTTGGATCAGATAGAAAAAGGCTGGGCTAAGTCCTTGTGTCCTCGTAAACCACAAGCATGAATTGACCTAAAAACCTACTACCCTTGGATTCCAAGGGTATCAAAACAATAATCACCCCTTATGCTTCATCTTACTTCTACTTCTTTCTGAAATTGGAATTCTTCATTCAAGAATTCTTCTCAAGACTATGGCACCTGAGTGGCTCAGTCAGTTAAGCTTCCAACTTCGGCTCAGGTCATGATCTCACGATTTGTGGTTTGAGCCCCACATCAGGCTCTGTGCTGACAGCTCAGAGCCTGGAGCCTGCTTTGGATTCTGTGTCTCCCTCTCCGTCTGCCCACCCTACTCATGCTTTGTGTCTCAAAAAAATGAATAAGCATTAAAAAAAATTTTAGTAAAAAATGTAAAAAAGAATTCTTCTCAAGACTGTTCTAAACAGACCCTGTCAATTGACCAGAAGCAGCATGGGAAGAGAACCTATTTGCCATCACAACTAGGTGTCCTTAAGCACATTGTTCTTGATGTTATTGATTACTCATATATTGACTATAATGCTTCATTCCTAACCAAGTCATGCCAGGTACTGGCCACTACCCCACATAACTAGGACTGGAGCACTAACACATGAAGCCTCTTTCTTTTTTAATGTTTTTATTTATTTTTGAAGGAGAGAGAGAGAGACAAAGCATAAGTGGACGAGGAGCAGAGAGAGAGGGAGACACAGAATTCGAAGCAGGCTCCAGGCTCTAAGCTGTCAGCACAGAGCCCGACGTGGGGCTCAAACTCACGGACTGTGAGATCATGACCTGAGCCAAAGTCGGACACTTAACCAACTGAGCCACCCAGTCACGCCCATATGAAGCCTCTTAAGGCATAAAACCTATGGCTCTATCCAAACCCATCACATCCACTGTAGGGCCTGAGTGGAAGCTATGGGGTAATTCCTGGCCCATCAGTTTGCAAATGTATTTCCGACAGACAACTACCTTCCCTCACTTAGACTCTACTGCTGTAGCTGGAGCTATGACATGACAAAAGAAGTGCCCTCACCAGCCTGGTCACTGTGGAGCAGGCTATACTCTTTTAATTCTCTCATAGTACTACTGATGTGTTTGAATATTTATCGTAGGTCTTCAAAAAATAAAACATAAGCTCCTTGAAGGAAGGGAGGACTTTGTCTTATTTCTTTTTCAGTAAAAACACCAGGAATGTGGTAGGTCTCCAATAAATATTTGGACACAGACTGACAAGAGCACAGAAAAGAGGCAAGGATGCCTATTGCTTCCATGCATGTTGGGAAGCAGATCCGTTGGGATTTTATAGAGAGTCCTTAAATCATGTGACATTTGAGATATTATTCCTGTCTGGGATTTTAGGAATATTCTATCCATCTACTTTTTTTTTTTCATTAGTATTCAGGCAGCAGGTATCAGTGGAACACCTATAATGTGCCCAGACCCCAGCCTGGACTTCTCAGGAAGACCTCAGTCCATCCAGCACCAGTGGAAATTCCCAAAGCAGAATGCATCCAGCCTCCCCAGGCTCAGGTCTGGGTAAGTCCTGTGTCCTCATAAACAGCAAACACAGACTACCTTTTGGAGTGGATTGTTAGGCTATCCGAAAAATTCTCACTTTCCTCTGTTTTGCATCTACTTCCTTCCAAAATACCTCTGCTCTCACAACTATCATTCAAACTCAGAAATAAATGCTAAGCAACTTTCTTAAATTCCTCTCTTCTTTCCCACCTTGACTTCCCACCTAACTGGTAATTTCCATAAGGCCTTCCTCATTTTTGCACATCAGGAACCATTGCTCTGGGAAGGACCTAGCACTGCCCTGGCTCAATCTCTTTTCATCCATATCCTAATTTATTTTTTCATGCCAATGAGACAACCAGCAATGGGACAAGACTTTATCTGAGAATGTCCAGTGTAGCATTCATTTAAAATAGCAAAGCCCAGAAACAAACATAAAGACTATGTAATAGCAGCATGGTTAATTAATTATGGTTCTCCCATAACATGGAACACTAAGTGGGCCTTAAATAAGCATATTTAATGGCACACAGAAATGTTCCTCAGATAATGGTGTATGAAAAAAAAAGCAGACACAAAACAAACCAGTTATATAACTTCACACATAAATGTGCATACATAGAGAGATGACTAGAAGAAAATAAACCAAGATGTTAATAATAGTTAACTCTCAAGAGTGGAACTTCCTGGTTTTTTTTTTTCTTGTTCACATTTTTGTACCTCTCCAAATTTCCTTTCTTCCCCTCAAATTTTCTAAAATAAACCCAGTCTTTTATAATTATGGGAAAGCTACACACATTGAGAAGGTGTAGGTCTGTCAGTCATGGTTTGTGATAGGAAAATAAACATCCCAATAGGCCAGTGGCCCTCCAACTGGGTGAGCATCAGAATCACTTGGAGGGCTTGTCATAACATGGAGCGCTTGGTACCACCTCCAGAGTTTTTGATTCAGTGGGTCTGGGTCCGGGCCCAGGAATTTGCATTTCTAATAGGTTCTTGGGTCATAGTGGTGCTTGCTGGTGAAGGACTACTCTTTGAGAATCACTGCTGTAGGTATTTCAAGCAGACAGAGGTCTTTCAAGCAGGAAGAGAATTGAGTGAGCAAAATTGTTGACTGGGCAAAAGGAAGGTTATTTAGGGACACTGCCACTAGCTTTCGGGTTACACTACTATAGCTGTACTCCAGAGATCAAGTTGCTACTTATACCCCAGGGTCGGGAGACTTCAGGAAACTTCTAGAAACTGCCACGGATTTCATAGCTTCCCTGGACCCTGAAGCTGTGAGTGACAGGAGCACATGGGGAGTTTCCATGCAGAAACTCCTATGTGCTAGAGTCCACATATCTGCCATACTTCTGCCAGAGAAGAAAGAGTCTCTTCTGCCTTCCAAATCTCCCTGAGTGCCTCTTACCTGGAAGCCAGGGAGTCTGAAATATATAGTCTCCAGGTGTCCAGCCCCTGAGATAACAAGGGAGATCATAGACCTCATCGGGAATGCTGATGGACAGCAAATACCATCCAGCATGGGGTCAAGGGAGGGAAGAGAAGGAAAGAGAAAGAAGGAAAAGAAGTAAGAGGGGAGAAGCAGGAAGAAAGAGGGAATAATGAGAGTGTGCATCACATTTGGGTACAATTCAGTGAAATCAATAGTTGTGTAATGGGAATTGGTCTTAGCATAACGGGAAAGACGGAGGTGGGGAGCCAGTGGATGGGCGCCCCAGGCTAACAGCGCAGAGAGAATTTACCTGTATGGACAGGGGGTTCCACTGGAGTCATATCCAAACTATGTTAGCAGAGAGATCAGCAGTAGGTTGGATCAGAACAAAACAATTTCTGGCTTGAAGTTCCAACTGAAATAGAAGTAACGTTTCATGATTACTCCTGCCTCATTTTCACCCCGTGTCTTAAGTGTGTGTGCTCAGTTTTGGTGAGCAGATAAAAATGCTCTGAAAACTGTGAAATACTGCATGGATGTAAGTAACCGTCATATTAAATTTTATCCCCAGGTGGTCATCTGGGACTTACCACTGAATTATCAGAAAAGCAGGGATAGGGCTTCCTCCCGAAAGCACCGAGCAGCCGAGGGAAGTAAAGAGGCAGAGGAAGGAAGGTGCTCCTAGTGTCCCTCTCTCTGTGGGTTGCTCTTGCTTTGCCACACAACCAGCCTTGAGAATGGCTGTGCTGCACTACAGGCCAGCTGGGATTGTTTGCAACTGCACAATTAGGGCACTGCTTTCTCTGCTGTTTTGCAGGTAGACCCTTGAAATGCTGAGTCTCCAAATGGATGAACAGGAAGCTTGGGGACAAGATTCCCAGGGAAGCTTGGGGCCCAGGGAACTGTGTTCTGAGAAGCATGGAGGTACCGCCTGGGAAATGAAGGGAGATCCAGGCAGACAGTAGCAGGAGGAAGCCCAGACTGTTCCCAGAGAAAGCAGGGCGAGAAGCTCTCAAAGTCAAATGATGGAACCTTTCCTAACATTATTGATCAAGGAGACATAAGCTTAGAGAGGATGGCAGTGGGGTCCTCAGACAAGTTCCCCTAGCTGTTTCTCCATGGTGCCCAGCATCAGTGATCCAGATCCAGACCCCCTGATCCAGGGAGTGATCCAGACCGACCCCCTCTTTTGAAGCCAGAGCTGCTGCTGAAGCTAAGGATGCACGAGTAATGACTGGAAAGAAACATTCTGAGCAGGGCCAATGGCCTAGGACTTGCCTGGGGCTCGCAGCATCCATCAGGTTTCGCTGCAGCCGTCCAGCCCCATCCTATATGACTGAAGCACCATGCCTCACCTTCCAGGCTTTCTCTGGGCAGGGCAGTACCTCAGCCTGCCAGAGATGCCTCAGAAGCACTCCACTCCACACTCAGCTTGGCCAATGCTGCTGTTACAGTCACTGTTTACTTTCTTCATTTTGTTTACTGAATGATCCTCACTGGCCTCCAACAGTAGAGCAAGGCACATCTCCACCCCGCCCCCGCCAGTCTTTTCCCCCAAAGGCAAACAAGGACCATGACTGGCTTCTACTCTCTGCCCAAGGTCAAGGGAGCTGGTGAGGCCTTAGGGGGCTGCCCTGCTCTGCTGTCCCGCTGTCCCCAGCCGGTACGGTGAGGAAGCCTAGAGCTGCTGGGGAGGTACAGGTGTCTGTCTGCTTGAGGCTGCCCTAGAGACCATCGTTACTCGTTATTGGAGCAGATTCTCTTTTCTCTCTGACTCTTGTCATTGGCTTGTGGGTTCTGACTTGGCCTTTCTCACAAGGGGCTGGTAATAAATATGACTCACGCACAAACTTTGGGAAGGAATAGCAAAAGGAAACTTTTCAGACTACTTTTGGTCCAGGGACCATGTGCCTCAAGATCATTCTTCCCTGGGGAGAATTAGCTCCAGCTAATACCAGATTGATCCCTTGCTTTGCTTGGTCCCTGGGATGTGCAGGTGCGTGTGACGGTTGAGGAAACACCTAGGCACTATCTTCGGGCTCTCTGGTTCTCTATGAAAGTACCTATTTCCCCTGAACTTACAATCCCGACACCCATTCGAGGCAGTGAGTGACTTTCTGTTGTTCCGAACAAACCTGCGTCATGCCCCTCTGTGCCTGCCCTTGAAGCAGTAAATGTTCCACCTTGCATATTGTTTTAGTGGCCATACCGCGTTTGCCTATCACACATGACTGATCAGATGAAAATTATGAGCAAAACATTCTGCTTGCTCGACTTGTCCCGTGACTCTTGCAGAAAAGAGATATTTCCTGGAGCAAGTGGGGACATTTCCCTCCCCAAGGTTTTTGGGTTGCTGCCTTTCACACCCGGGCATGTCTGAGGGCTTTCCAGGGCTGGCTTTTTTAGGCAACAGCATTCATGGCGTGTCTCACAGATTTTGAAAAGGCTACAGGGTAATATACCGTCTATCTAGACATTTAAAAGGCATTTTTTTAAATGCCAAATGTCTGTTCTCTGTCTGATCGGATGAGCTTCTGCGCTTCATTTCCACTTTAACTCCATGGGGGAGGGCTTCTGTGGAAGCCACCAGCACATCCAGAGAATAGAAACTCGGTTATTATGCACCCGTTTTACTGCAAGATCTGGGCTGCTGTGGCTGATCAGTTTACAACCTGTCTCTAATTTATCTGCATTTAAAAAACTGATCGTGGACAGCAAGGCAGAATGTGATTGCAGCGTGACTGGCTCAGACAAGTGAGGAGGAGGAGGAGGAGGAGGAGGAGGAGGAGGAGAGCCCAAGCAGGCACACAGCTCTAGGGGAGACACGCGAGTGGGAAAGAAAATGTCTGCTGAATGAGGTCCCCGCTTCTCATTTGCAGCGGGCTAAACTATTTCCAGGATCCCATTCTCCATTTCTGACATTGTGTGTGCTTTGTTCTATTATCCCAACATTTGGCAAATGGTTTCCAAGTCCAAACATTTGGTATTATTTTACGCTAGGTGAACGTGGGGCTCTAAGCAGGCTCAGGCTGGATTCGAAAGCTGGCTGTGACTGCTGTAATTTGGTCATGGACCTTTTTGTTCAGCAGTCAGGCTGTCCTTGGAATGCTTAATTCATACACAGGAAGAGCTGCTGTTGGTTTTAGCAGCCCGCAGTCCAAGGCAACGGTGGGTCCGGAAAAGGGCACTTATCATTCTCACTGAAGACCTGGGGATCTCAAAGCTTGGCTTCTTTCAAGGAGTCCCCAGTTGTGGCCTCATCACCTCATGCATATAAAATCTGTTAGTTATTCACTGATATCCAGAGATACGAACTACCTATTGACACATAACTAAGAGAAATGACTATACATAACGGAAAAGCACGGGAACTGATATATGAAAATACGGACCATGGAGGTATAAGACAAGATATTTTAATCAGCTACATAATCAATCAACAACCATTGATTGATCAACCTTTTATTCCAAAATATTAATTGAGAATTCCACAAGCCGGGTACTATGCCAGATACTAAAAATATATCAATGAATAAGACACCGGCCATATCCTCAAGGAGCTCACAGCACAGTTGGATAATCCGAGAAGCAAAGCAACAGTTACAATACACAAGGGTAAGCGTCAGGATAGGAAAGTTCAGGGAGCTTGGGGAACACAAAGAAAGGGAGAGGAAGGGAGTCCAAGAAAACTTCCCTGGGCCAGGGAACATCTGCTGAGTTCCGACACAGAGAAGATAGCCAGGCAGAAGTGAGGGATGGGCATCAGTCAGGTTTGTGACCCTCTGTGATGCGAGGAAACCACAGAAGTAGAAGATTAAATGTCAAATAAGTGGGTTAGTGCTACTGGAATTCAGAATACAGCAGAAGTCATCAGTCACCACATTCCCAGAGGATTTGATGTGAGTTCTAGAGTATTGGAAAGTTTTATTCAGGAAGGCAAACCAGGGTAAGACCCTTTATTACAGGGGGAAAAGATTATAGGATCAAGAAAGGACAGAGATATTTAGGGCCCAGTATGTGGAACATTCATTCAATAAATGCATATTGAAATTGTGTAGGACAAAATAGTCTAAGGACTGCTTCTATCCTAGAGACCAGAGGACAGTAAACTCTGTTTTGTTTCAGGGTTTGTTGGCAACATGGCAATGGTCAGTGGACCATGGTCTGCCAACCTTTGCTCTAGAGACAGGCACCCTTATTAGGAACAAGATAGGTATACAAATAATTACAATGCAAACGAATTTTCCTGGAGTGGTGGAGGGTAAGTCTAGGGATGGGAACTGGGGTAAAGTTGTAGAAGGCTTTGAGTGCCAGGCTCAGCATTTAGATGTCATCTTGTAAGTAGCAAGGCCCTGTTGATGATTTGGGGCAAGGGGTTGTCTTTTGGAAGATTAATTTTGGACCACTGTGCAGAGCCTGGAGGTGGGGAAACTTCTAGACAGTATTCAAAGCATCAAGAGAAGAAGTCAGCTTCTGCCATTTGTAGAGGAAATGGAAGGGGAGGACAAGAGTGAGAGGCATTGCATGTTGTCTAATAACTGGGTAAGAGGCCAAAAAGAAATAAAGGAATCAAAGATAAGCCTCGCAGTGACAAATCCAGGTGGCTACATGGTAGTTCTGAAAGAAGAGATACAAAAGGTTGGGAAAGGAGACTGGCTTCGGGACAGATCTGTGTACCTTTGGTATGCATGTTGAGTTGGCGTTGACATTGGGACATCCACAGGACACTGCTGGTCTAAACTACCAGGAGGAGCTCACACATACAGGGGGGCAGGACTGCAAAAGAAGAACCACAGAAAAACTGTGAAGAATCCATAGCCACAAAGGTTAGAAGGATAATAGCAGTGACACTAATGGAGGGCTATTATTATGCTAGTGTCGCCTTAGACGGCTTAACGTGTGTTCTCTGCCTTAATGGCTCCTATAGCCCTCTGAGGTATATAATGTTATCCTTATTTTACAGATGAGGAAACTGAGCCTTAAAGAAGTTAGGTAATTTTCCCCAAGGCACCCGGTTAGGAAGGTGTTAAACCACAATTAGTTAGCTCTGTCTGCCCCATAAGACTGTGCTCATAGCATCAAACTGCACTGCCTCTTGCTTAGTAGGTTTCTTGCCTGGGTGCAGAAGCTTCTACTCCAATAGATTACCAAACTCAGGGCCTGTATTCACTCTTGGGTTCCCAATGTATGTGGAAAAATACCCTCTTTCTTTTCTTTTTTAAATTAACCCAAAACCCAGATGGGCACTGCTCACACATTTACCCATCCCCTGCTGCTCTGACCTTCCCCTTGGACGTTCTCTCACCTTCTTCCACCAGAAAGAAGTCCCAGGGACAACCAGAGTGGCATAATCCCAGTCCCTCACTTAAAGGTGTAGTGTCCAAAGTTCAAGGTAATGGCCTCGTCCCCCCTCACCTGCTCTGGGCTACCGGACACCTTACGCGTGTTCCTTAATGTCTTAGCTCCCAGCGGTAGATTGCAAAAACTGGCCACAACATTTCCCCTTCCTGCATCCATGCCACTGTGATGTGACTTTGAAGTTCCTTCCATACACCTGGGATCTGGGCTGCCTTGTCACTTGCCTTGTGACTTGCTTTGGCCACTAGAATGTGTTGAAAGCAGTATTTTGCCAGTTCCAAGCCAAGGCTTCAAGCGGCCTTACATGCATCCACTATCCCTTTAAAGACCCCTGCCCCCCCCACCCCGATGTGAACACCCCAAGCTGGACTGCTGGTGAATAAGAAGCTTCATGGACCAGAGATGAGTAGTTCTGTTATCCCAGCCAAGTCCTAAGACATGTGAGAGAGCCCAGCCAAGATAAGCAACACTGCCTGCCCAACATACCAACAAACACACAACTCACTGTGGGTGCCTAAAGAACCCCCACTGAACCCAGACTAAATTGGTGACTCACAGAATCTTGAGCTAAGGACACGGTTGCTTTTCTTTTTTAAACTACTAAGTTTTGGGGTCTGTGAGCAGTATAGCTGGTACACTACTTTTCACACTAAAACTTTAATGATGTCTGCATTTAAACAGTCATCAACTAACCACGTTCTATACCAGAACTTCCTGGATTTCACATGTTTGAGGTTTCAGAGGACCCACTGGCTTGCTTATGGTTACTATGAATTAGCCCCAGAACTGAGAACAGAAGGCAGAACCAGGCTAGCTGTACCTCTAAGCAGAAAGATACTCCCTCTTAGATGAAAGGGCTCTAATTAAAAGGCAGGAAAGATCAGATACCTGTAGAGTTCACTGCTAAAGGTATCTAAAAACCTGGCTCTCAAAGTCGCTTTGCTTCTGACTATTCATACGTCAGAAGACTAATTAACTCTGACAAGTTGACCACTGGAAACCATTTCCATAAGGGTGACATGATGATGGATGGGTCCATGCTGTTACAATGTCATTGCTAAAAAAGATGTGATGAGTCCAAGTTCCAGTTACTTAGATGCACATACAATACAGAGGTCTCTTTAAAGCCGCAGAACCACATTGCAACGGGCTGACATGTGTCACCTTTTCTGTACTTAAGAGCCACATTCATGGGCCAGTGACATACAGAGCTATGCATGGTAGGCCCTCTGTGTCTGGCAGCCGGAATGAGGCCCAACTATATCTTGTTGCTTCAGGGCTTTGACTATCAAAAGGGAAGTTTATGGAATAGAAAAATCCAACCAAGATCAATATTTTCCCACTTCCAATATAGAAAGTGTGTGTGTGTGTGTGTGTGTGTGTGTGTGTGTGTGAGTGTGTGTGTGTGTGTGTGTGTGTGTGTGTGTGTGTGAGTGTGTGTGTGTGAGTGTGTGTGTGTGTGTGCTATGCCTAATGCTGCCCCACCAAGTGAAAACTACAGGTCATGATGACTACCCTCGCCTCATCACTAAATGGCCTTTATGGTTTTCAGCAGGGTGAGAGAAGTATTTGTCCAGAGGTTGGTCCCAGCTGGGGCTACATATTTTAGAGCAGAACTTGGAAAGTGAGTCTCAAAAACTCTTAAATCTGGAGTCGACAAAGGTTTTCTTAAAGAGCTAGGTAGTAAATAATTTAGTCTTTGCAGGCCAAGAGGCAAAAACAAGTGTATTATGTAGGCATTTCTATAACCATGTAAGCTTAACCATTCAAAAATGTAAAAACCATTCTTATCTCACGAGCCTTAAAAAATTAGGCAGCTGTCCAGGTTGGCCCACAGGCCATAGTCTGCCAACCCTTGCCTTAAACAGACAAAATGGTTAGAGTTCTCACTATTGTGACACTTCTCATAGTTGCAGAAAATTTCTCTAAGATATAGGAATCTGATCACAAGAAATTTGAAAAAATAAGTTAATAAAAATTATATGCAATAATATAATATGTATAACATATAATATGTAAATATACTATATTACACATTGAGTTAATATATAATGGACTACTAATGTAACGTATTTTATTAACTAGTGTAATTAATAGAATAAAACATGATAATAAATTATATACACTAATACATTAGTCATTCCTTCTCTTTAAAATCACAAACCAGGTTTTTTCCTCCCAAACAAAAGCTAAAATTCCTTTATTTGTTTCCTGATTTGTTTTCCTTATTTGTTCCTTATTAGTTGCCACTAACCCACAGTTCACCTAAACCATCCAGTCTCATAAAACAAGGGTTTTGGGTGGGAGTGAAGAGAGCTACTCGTGTGAAAATGCGGCAACACTTTGATTTTGTTGTTTGAAGAGTATGGAGCAGAGTGTTAGATTGTCCGATTTCAGTCCCCTGCTAACCTTCTAAATGTCTTTTCTATGAGCAAATGGAATACTCTCTGGCACTATCATTTTTAATTTAAAATTTTCAATAGGTAAGACATTCACATAATTCAAGAGTCAAACTTACGTAAGGCTCTATGTCCAGAGAAATCTTGCTCCCCAGTCTCCTCTCACCCCGCCCTGTAGATGGCCCTGCTTGTGCTTCCAGGTTTTTTATGGGAGTGCAAGTATAAATCCTTGCCTGCCTCTTTTTATGATCCGAAAGGTTGCTCATTATATACACCATTTTGTGCCTTTTGCCCACCCCACCAGCCGGCTCTCCTTATATATAAACGCAATATATATACATGTATTTATAGTTTTCAATCTATCTTGGAAATTTTCCCATATTAGTACATAAAAATGTGGCATGGATTTAAGGCAACCAAAATTAAGCAGATTTATTTTGGAGTTTATTGAGATGTTTTAGTTCTATGGGGGTACAGAAATGCAATCATCTTAATTTTTCCAAATTGGCTTCAACTTTTTTTCACACTGGCCATTAAGTAGACAAACAACAGTCTCTGTCACATGATTCCTTAATGACATTTCAACCCGATTCCAAGACGTGACAATTACTTCTGGTTATTAAAAGTCACTTTCAATTTTTAAGCATGGTTAAAAATCTCACTCCACACACTGTCACACGGACTGGACTCGTGTCTCTAGAGGCTTAGTGATGGGCAGTCGTCTGGTGGCAGGGAACACGTATCTGTACTCACACTCTCCCCCTTTCCCTTTGGTGTTGGGGCAAGAACAAGGAGCAGAGTGGGCAGTAATTTCTCCTTATGCTGTTGCCATGGAGAAGCTGTAGCCCTGGCTCAGGTCATGATCTCAGGGTTCATGGGACTGAACGCCACATCGGACTCTGTGCTGACAGTGTGGAGCCTGCATGGGATTCTCCCTTTCTTCCTGCCCCTCCCCCACTTGAACATGTTCTCCCAAAATAAATAAATGAACATTTAAAAAGAGAATAAAATGCTGTTACAGATAGCAGAAAACATAAATAATAGTGGCCTAACAAAGAAAATGGTAATAAGAAGTCTAAAAGCAGATAGTCTGAGGCTAGTGCAAAGGCCCCACAATGTAGCCAGTGACTTAAATCAGTTGCCCTTGCAGTATGACACTCATGCCCATTCTCACAAAATGACTGCTGGAGCTCCAGGCATCACATCCAAGTTCCAAAAATGAGAAAGAGGAAAATAATAAAAAGAAGAAAGGATACTGTCTATAACAGAAAAGCAGAACCTTCCTGGAAATCCCCAGCAGGCTTCCACTCATTGGCCAGACATGTTTTGCTTGAACACCCTGAGCTGCTAGAGAAACTAGGCAATATAGTTTTTAGCCAGGCATATTGCTTCCTCTTAAAGCAATGGGGTTCTTTTCTTAGGAAGGAAAAATACGAGTGTGGCTGTTAAGTAGACAAACAAGTCTCCGTCACACAACTCCTTATAAAATTCAGTAGATTTTCCAGCGAACCACCAGCTTGTGACCTTCCAGCATTCTTCTGCCATCCGTGCGTTCTTTGCAAATTTATCACTCTCAAGCCCATCTGCCTTCTAACGTCCTCACCTCCGGAGTCTACCGGTGTGTGTAGGACTTACCTTCAGTCCTCCTCAGAGACCAGAAACCACAGAGAATACCCTTGCTCCCCTCTCTGCCTGGCCACCCTGCCAGCCCAGTCACCTCCCTCCTGCCTCTTCCCCCGTGCCCCAGCCGTGTCACTTGCTCTGCACTTCTGGAAGCCCCACATTTGCAAACAACTCAACAAAGGTGGGGCATTTGGCTAGCCCAAGCCTTAGGAGGGCACATTTAGGGAGTCACCGCCCCCCCCCCCCCAAACACTGCACTTCCCCATCCTGCCTAAACGCCCCTCCTCTATTACCTGACAGGCAATCCTAGTGGCGTGGTTGTGACTAGTCACGATCAATGGTGCTTTCCTGAACTTAGACGGTCATCAGTGTAGAGCCTTTTATTCCCAGCTTTCAGTGACATTCCGGTGTGACCAGAAAATCCCTCTTGGCTGCCAACATACCCTGCTATCCTTTGTGTGGATTTTTCACTATCCCGGCCCTCCCCTCTGCTCCCCACAGCAGATGTGCCCTCACTTGCCCTGCCAGTGCAGTTCCAGGTTAACGTACTAGTCCAACCTTCAAGCCTGTTATTTTTGCTCACAAATGTTCCCAACCACAGAGGCATTGGACACAAATGCACACACACCCTCAATCAGAAGGAAGCTGCGTGGCTAAAATCAAGTCGGCCTAATGGGTTTGAAATCAGTGCTGGGCTTTGAGTCACTGTTTCTATCCCTCTAAAAGATTTGGGGTAAGAAGTCATTATCCTGGGAGTTGAAATACTCCATGCCGCAGATAAATGCCCAGTTTATGTTCTCTTGCATTCTGCACTCTGTTTTACTGCATACAGGATACAGAACTCTGAGAGGGCCCAGGGGTGTGTGTCTAAGTGCTGGGTGCAGCTCTGGGAAGCAAAACATCAAATTCTCAAGGAGTCTTTTTATCATCTCAGAGCCTACATCTCCAGGCTCCCTCTTTCATCCTCTCCTGCTTCTGACCTCCCCAGGGACAAATCATCCTTCTCCCTCGGATTTTTATTCTTCAGCCATCATAGCAATTTAAGCTGCTTTTATCCTGAATTCCACAAGTGAACAATATTTTCAGCTATGCCTAACTATAACTAGGAGGGACTGGTTCTAAAAAGCATTCCTGGCCAGAGGATTTCATAGAGGCAAATCCATCTGGAGACTATGGTAAGGAGCTGTGGCTCAGGCGGGGTCTGGCTGACCCATCGTGGTTCCTGGGTCCTGGAGCCTAGCCCAGTGCAGCTCAGTACTCAGGAGACGGGTCTCGTAGTGGTCCTACACCCCTCTCCGGTCCACAACCACCCTGGAACTCCGGGCCGAGATCAACACTTGTGTGGTGTCTATCACCCCTACTAGAATGCAAACTCCATGCATGCAGGGACTTTGTTTGTCCTATTCTTTACTGCAGCCCCAGTACCTAGAACAGTGCTGTCACATAAATGCACAATTTGCGTTGAATAAATGAACGTCAGCCGCAGGCGAGAGAACCTTGGGCCCAGGGCAGCGCAGTAGCTGACTCGGCCCTGGCTCCTGGTCGCACCAGAGATACTCCTGGAGCCAGCGCAGGTCCACACATGGGTGTGCCACACACATGGGTGTGCACACCACGGACTAGGCCAGAATCCTACGGGAATCTTGGGGCTGGGACCACAGGACTGTGTTCAGTGCTATTCAATCTGCGCATGTCCGGCCCTGGGACCGAGCACCAGGTCCCCCTCCGCTCAGTCCGGCATCCACCTCCCTGTCGTGGCTGGATTGCGGTGTTACTATTGCCTCTGGGGGCAATAGTATAATTACTGAGGCATCACGGTGTGCAGTTTTTTGTTCTGAACAAATAGTTCGCCTTGCTTTTTAAGAAGCGAAGATAATTCAGCTCGGTGATCAGGCTTCCAGATGAATCCGTTGGTCATAGAAGATGGTTTCATTATTGTACCCCCCCCCCAAAAAAAAATAGGAAAAAAAAAAGACAAGACTGAAAAGAAAGGCTTATGTGGTTTACAGTTTGGAACGTTTCTTTTCTGAACCTTTAGAAATTTTTCCTGTGAGGCTTAATACAGCAAAAGCTTGAGTGGAAAATGTGCTTATCTGTGATCTCAGATGCCAGGCAGCCTAATAAATCCAGCCTAGGTTAAGATTAACATTGTCTGAAGCCAGAGCTTCTTGGTCTAATCTGTAGTCAAAGGGGTAACCAAACATCCTTTCATGTGGACCACTGCTGACTTTTTTTTTATATCCACAGAAGTAGGACCAAAGAAAAACTTTAAAGCTGACATCGTTGAACTTTATAAGCTGAAAAGCATTATCTCTGCTGAATGGAGAAAACAAAGATTTTCATAAAAGTGCCAAAGCAGTACCCAGAGAAGCCCCAAATTTTCTTACGCAACACTCATTCCCATTACCTGAGGAGCTTCTGTGGAAAGTTTCAGGATGGAATTTGGGAAAAATGGAGACAGGTAGCTGTTGATATAATGAAGGGTAAAATACTTCAGAATTAATCTTCTTACCGGTTAAAGCCCTGCAGTAGCTCCCTGTTACAGGATGGAATTGGGACCCCACTCTCCAAATTCATATGTTGATGATGCGATTGTAGTAGAAGGTGGGCCTTTGGGAGGTAATTTGCAGATAAGATCCTGAGGGTGGAGGCCCCATGATGGGATTAGTGCCCTCACAGGAA
This sequence comes from Panthera pardus, assembly GCF_024362965.1. Classification (NCBI taxonomy): domain Eukaryota; kingdom Metazoa; phylum Chordata; class Mammalia; order Carnivora; family Felidae; genus Panthera; species Panthera pardus. The sequence continues at coordinate 75,565,823 of NW_026526688.1, forward strand.
GAAGACACTTCAAAGCTTCCTCCCTCTGCCCTGCGTGGACTCAGCAAGAAGGTGGCCATCTACAAGACAAGGAGAGGCTGTCAGCAAAACTTGACAGACGCTGGCACTCCGACTTTGGACTTCCAGCTGCAGAAATATAAGAAATTAATGTTTTGGTTTTTTTTAAAGCCAGCCACCTACGGTATTTGGTTACATCAGCCCAAACTGACTAACACATTCATTTCACAGGCCAACATCCTAGGCCTACAGGCTCTGAGTGATGTCCCGACTTAATCTCCCCCTCATTTTCTCTGTTTCAGTCCATTGGCCTCCTAGATACACTAGGCGTACTCCTACCTCAGGGCCGTGGCGTTGGCTGTTCTTTTGCCTGGAATGCTCTCTTCCAGGCTCCTACATGGCCTGGCTCACTTGTGAACATCCCTTAGGTCTTTCCTTGATGTCAGCCTCTCAATGAGGCCTTCTCTGACTCTATCTAAAGTCACAACAGTTATCCCATATGGCCTGTCCTCTTTCTTGCTTGATTTCTCTTTATAGCATTAATATACTTTTTTCCCACTTCACCTGTTTATTGTCCACTTTCCCTTAGTAGGGAAGATCATCACTTTCCTAAGGACAAGTAGTTTTGTGTTTACTACTCTATCTTGAGCACCTAGAACGAGGCTTGATACATAATAAGCTCTCAACAGATTTTTTTAGTGAATGAATGAATCAGTGAATAAATTTAATCCCAAATTTACCTATATCTGAGGTCTAGGCTTATCTGTATACATTGTATAGTCTCTATTGTGTCTGCAGTGTATCCGTTGTCTTTGATGCAGATCTTCCACAGGGTTCCATGGCTTGCTCCAGATTGCTGGTTGAGTGGGCCAGATGGGAGGCATGCTACAACACCTGGAGTGAGAAGGCCTGGGAGAAAGCCAGGCCTGGACAAGCAAGAATGTGGAAAAGTGGACAGAGCAAGCATCCAAGATGCCACAGCACTCTGGGCTCTCCTGGGCATCTGAACAGGAAGTGGGCATAGCAGCAGGGAATTCAGATGTCAATCAAATGTTCAGTCAGGCTATGGCTCTGCTTCCACAAAATCTGCCCATTTTTGACAGGACTCTAGCCTGGGGGCTAAGGGCAGAATTCGGTTCTTAGGGGAGGAAATTGGCCAGAAGGATGGAATACATCAAGGCCTCAGATATGCAGGCCCAGAAGAGTGAGGATAGATAAGAAATCAAGAACCTCCCAAGCAGTCCATCCCAGTATGCGGGGGACATGTCACCCTGGGGGGTTCAGGGGGACACAGGCCTGAACTAGGGGAGTTTGGTTTAGGCTCTGGAACTGCAGTGAAGAGACCCAGGAGGACAGCAGCAGCTGTCCTGGCCGGTCCCTGGCCCCACTGGTTGGACAGCCTCCTTTTGTCATGCTCACTCACGGTGTAGACACTCCATGGATTCAGTGGGGAGGATGTGAGAAAAGCAGAAGAAGGAGGCTAAACCACGGTCACTGATACCACTATGGTTATTCTGATATCATTACCATCTTACCCCTGAGGGAAGTTTAAGGAACTGGAATTCTTCTCTCAAGAACTGCTTCTTAACAGCACTCTTGTCAGATTGCTTTCTTCTCTACTTCTGCTGCCCTATTCTGTCTAGCAGATGAATTTAAATTCACTATTTTAAACACTGTTGCTCTAATGGAAGCTTATCCAGGGTCCGGAGGACTTCCCCACCCCCCAGAGTTAGAGCTAACATTCCATTCAGAGCACAAGCTGGTGATGGTGGATTAATTAATTCTGCCTTTAAAAAAGAGAAAGAAAAACCCTCCTCTTTCCTTTAGAACCACGATAAACTACTTCTTTATTTTTTGTCAGTTTTATCAACCTTTTTTTTAAGAGCTGGGCTCAGCTTTTATTGGTTTTTTTTTTCCCTGTGCCCTTTCAAGTAAAAAGGACTTTTATTAACACTGTTCCTTGCCTGTTAAGAGCCTGGCTTTTGAATAGGATCTTCCTGGAAAGCCCTGAGTGATAGATCACAGTCCCAGTGCTGTCTTGGGTTTGCAATTGACTATCTTGGTCAGGAGGCCTGTTCTCCCAGATGTGACAGGCCCTCAGAGACTTCTGTATGGATAAAAGTACAGATGTTTGAAAAGTGAGTGGCAAAGGACAGAAAAGAACCTTTCCCAGAGTCTGCTTCTTTCATACAACTTTGTGCTGTTCAGTTTTATATCTGTTTCTTAATCTGGGGCCAAAGAACTGACTGCTTATTCACTTTCCAGCTTCCGGGTGTTCTAGTCCAATGGCTGCATCCAGGGCACTTCCAGTCCTACTCCACATTCTCTCCCTGTCCTCCCATCTCCTTCCTCAAGGAGCGCTCTATTGTTGACTCTGTTTTACAGAGAAGAAGATCAAACCCTGAACTGATCATTATTTTTCTTGAGTCACCAAAGTTAAGTGGGCCAGGACTTAAGCTTATGCTCAACCCAAGTCCCAGCTCCAACAGCTGCCCCTGCCTCTCGCAGCTCCTTTCACAGCAGCCAGAACCAAACTTCCCTAGCACAGGCATGACTATGTCCCTCTGAGTCCCCCAGAGTGGCATGTTACCTAGGTCCTGGGATGGACCACTTGGAGGCTCTTGACTTCATATCTATCCCTACTCTTCTAGGACTATATATCCAAGGTCTTTACACCTTCCATTGTTCTGGTCCGTTTTCTCCCCCAAGGGACAGAATTCTGCCTTTGACCTCCCAGATACCATGCTTCTGGTGTCCTTGAAGCAATCAAGTTCGTCATAGCCCTTGGCTTTGGCCATTCTGGAGCAGCCAGACTTGGGACACGTTCCCCAACTGCATTTTTGCATCAGACCCTTACCTTTTCCCCTAGCCCTAGCAGGAAGAAGCATTGAACAGAACAACCTGGCACACGTTCTTCTTCTACCCGCCTGGCTACTGCATCACCTGGAGCAGGACCTGTTGGGACTGGTTCTTGCCTTCCTGAAGAGATGTTTCTGCCACTCAGCCTCTTAGAATGGAATCCCCTTCTCTGGGTTTTTTGTTGTTTTGTTTTGTTTTGTTTTGTTTTGTTTTGTTTCCCTGAGCAAGCCAAAGCCAGTTCCCAGCCACCTTATCTCTGTTACAACTTTTCAGTTTTCAAAGTGGATTTTACGGTTGTTCACAGCAAACAATGCCCCCAGCTCTGTTTTTCCTCCCATCCCCCACCTAGCCAGGCTTTACAAAGTAATTCCGAACAACTCCAGCACAGACTCCTACCAGCAGGAGGAACATCAGCAGTTCATATATAATATAATAAAAACCACCAGCTTGTTTTCTCACTGGTAGCCTTGTAGCCAAGTGCTAATGATGTCTTCTGCTGAATTGATTAGGTCTATTGGCTGAGTTTCTAATACCCAGGCTGTTCTGCAATTAGAGAATACCTGCTGCTTCTCTGTCTTTCTACCTAATCATTACATAGCTCCTTAAGTCAAGGTAAAACATTTCCACCCACTCCCTCTCTTTGTTGATAAAGAAACTAAGGCATTTCACATGAAAAGCCCATGGCAGAAATGAGCCAATGACCTTCTGAGGTCCAGTACGGTGCTCTACCCACAGTCCTCTGCCACCAGCTTACTTTGGTCAATTACACCAGACAACCCAGTCTTCCTGCTCCCTGCAGAAACTTCTCAGAGCACTGTGTGATCCCACCATAATGCAGCTGCATAGGACAGGTCCCTGTCCTCAAGGCTGGTCAGTACCTATGATATGACCTGGTGTGAAAAATTTGCCAACTAGGGCTGAACCTGTCACATCTTCTTTCAAGTTTGAGCTCAGAATATACAGAGGGAGCTTCTGTTTTCTGTAGTAGCTGCTGAAATTCAAAAGCAGAGGCAGAGTAACTGAGTACCTTATAGGTGGAGCTCCAGAGCACAAAATCCACCTGCTGCTGCAGTTATGGGATAAGGCCAGCTGCCATGGGGCACAGTTCCTGAATGTGCTTACAGTTAGGCTGTAGGATCTTCCTAAGCATCCTTGGGGCCATTTGGAGATTCTGTCTTCCTAGTTTCCTCATGAACTCTTATATCCAGCCCTTATTACTAAAGCTAAACCACCCACTACAATCCAAATGAACCCAGCAAACTCATCAACCATGCTGACAATAAAAAATTTCAATGTTGGTGTTTCGTTTCCTGATATATATTTCATTAGAACCATAGAAGATGTTTTAGAATTATATCCTGGCTTACCCTTTAAAATTTTCAGGTCCAAATCCAATCACCCCTCTTAAATTAAATCATCATTGAATTGGTTACAATGGTTAATATATGTGGAAGCAGCTGGTACAATGTCTGGAAGCTAGTAGGAGTCCAATGTATGTAAAATTTTAATTTAGATTTTGAACCTTATGACTGACACAAGAGAGGCTTCTGGAGGAAAAATAGTAGAAAGTTTCCCCAAGGAAGGCCTGGCTCAAGTGCCTCAGATCTACAGGAGTGCGTACCATTTCCAAGATGGTTTTAGGCACAGGACAGTGGACACTACGCCATGGCATTTAGAAGGGCTGAGTAGCCAGGTACCAGGTCTTCAGACATCTTTAGTTTCTCTGATCCATTTTTCTCTAGGGCATTGAATCTATTTTTCTAGGATTGAAACACAAGCAGGAAAGGGATGATGGAGACAGAAACAGGAAACATTCAAGAAGCTTGGACCCCAGTCCAGACCATGGCAAAACAAACAAACAAACAAAAATCCCAGAAGCTAGAGGGAATGTTATGGCTGGATTTTGTCCCCCTAAATTCATATGTTAAAGCCCCAGCTCCAGGGCTTCAGAATGTACCCCTATTTGGAGATAAGCTCTTTAAAGATGTGATTAAGTTACAATGAGGCCATTAGGATAGGACCTAATCCAACATGACCGGTGCTCTCATGCTCAGAAGAGGAAGAGACAGTAGGGGTGCACGTGCACAGATGGATGACCATGGGAAGGGGCAATAAGAGGACGAGAGATACAAGTCAAGGAGCCAGACCTCAGAAGAAACCAAACCTGCCAACACCTTGACCTTGGATTTCCAGCCTCCAGAATGGTGAGAAATAAATGTCTGTTGTTTGAGCCTTCCAGTCTATGGTGTCCTGTTATGGCAGCCTGAGCAGACTACGACAAGAGGGCAAAAAGAAAGTGAGGGGAGTGGAATGAGCTAGGCCAGATCTGAAGACTGATGGAAATGATGGCTCAGACTGGAGCTTTGCAAGCTGCTTTCACTTCTGTTAGATCCAAATCAGCAATCAAGGAGTGCAGAGGCTCCCCCACATAAATACACGTGATGGGGTGGGACGGTGGCCCTTTCCTGATTCCTGGGAGTCCACTGGTCTTACCAGGCTGAAGAGCTCAGCGCACAGGCTCCCTGCCTTTTAAACCATTCTACCAGCAGCGGGGTCACATCCGCCCCTAAGTGTTCCTGCTCCCACGGAAACAAGGTCCTGCTCTGCCATGGTTACATACCTCCACGCTGCATTTTTTTAAATCACTCATTAGGCCTATCTGGCTGCAGTCCACCGACAGAAGGTCACAGCTGCCAGACAGAAACTTGGCCTCCGGCCAGAATCCTCAGACCCCCCACACCCTGTCCCATTGTCTCAGAGAGAGATGGTAAACGTCCCCCAGAGGTGACAGTCTCTATAACTGACGCTGCACCCGAAACAGCTTCTCTGCCCTCTCCTCATTCCCACCACCAGCTCTGGGTCGGGATGATTTATCCAGCCTCTCAGGGGAAGGAGAGGGAATGGCTGACATTTCCAGAGCTGGCTACCCAGAATTTCACATGCATTATCTCATTTAATCTTTAGAAACCCTACAGGAGGAGTATTATTATATGATCACCCCATATCACAGGTCAGAGAAACGGAGGTTCTGGGGGTCAAACCACTTCCTCAAAATCACAGAGAAAGCAAATGCATTTAGAACCCAAGACCATCTGATACAAAAACCCAGTCTCTTCCCACGGCTCCCTGATGCCTCCTTACCCGGAGCTGCGTCGGTACACCGTCCCATCCCTGCGGCATCCTCCCGTGTGACCCAGTGTTAGATTGCGAGTGCACTTGGTTTATTTTAGATTCTCTTTTCCATCGTTGCCATTTCCCAGCTCCGTTTTTTCTTCCTTTCATACCCTGCATGTGGTCCACCAGCAAAGCCTGAGGAAGCCACTCTCAACAACTCACATGGAAGCTTACTCTCTCCACGGCCACCACCTGGTCTGAGCCGCCAACCTCCCTGCCCTTCTGCACTTACTGGATTCCCGCCATAGGACTCCATGCCCTGCCACAGCCCCAGGTTAATCTGAAACCTAGGTTAGACATGCCATTGTGTGCTGCAGACACTGCCATAGCTCCCCAGTTCAGTTCACTCAGGGTAAGAGCAAAGCCTCCCAACAGTCCACCAGGTCTGAGGTGGTCTGCCTTGTCTCTCGCTAACGTTATCTCTCACTCTTTCCCTCCTTCTCTTGGCTCTGGCCACACAGGTCTCTTTGCTGCATCTTTAGCACACTCCTTGCTTCTCACCCGTGTCCTTCCTGCTCCTCACCAGAAGTCCACTGGGTTCCAGTCACCCCCCTGAGGCCTCCCCTCCCTACCTTTGTGAATTCCACAGCACACCCGCACCCTACACTTCCACTCCCACCCACCCTACTCCTGCTTTTCTTTTTCACTATAATCTCCTAATGCATCTTATAGTTTATCCATGCATTGCGGCTTATTGTCTGACTCTTTCCTCTAGAATGAAATCTTCTTTTATCTGTTTTTGTCATTGCTGTGTCCCAAAGGCCCAGAACAGCGCCTGGTGCATAGTAGGTGTTCACTACACATTGGCTGAAGGAATGGAATGAATGAACAGATAAAGAGCTGGATCCTATCGTAGCACGGCTACAATCCACTATCCCCAATGTTTACTTCTAATTTTTTTTTTAATTTTTGAATGTTTTTATTTATTTTTTTTTTTATTTATTTTTTTTTTTTGAAGGAGAGAGAGAGAGATAGAGCATGAGCAGGGGAGGAGCAGAGAGAGAGGGAGACACAGAATTTGAAGCAGGCTCCAGGCTCTGAGCTGTCAGCACAGAGCCCCACAGGGGGCTCGAACCCAGGAGCTGTGAGATCATGATCTGAGCCACAGCCGGACGCTCAACTGACTGAGCCACCCAGGCGCCCCCCAATGCCTACTTCTAAAGCAGGATGCTATCCGACTTCAGCTCCTCTGTTTCTCTCCTTCAGTTCCTCTGAGAGGAAAGCTCTGTCTTCTGTATGTGCTTCAGTGAGCTAGCCCAGCCCTCCAGTTCCATTATAAATGCAAAACATTTCACCCTCTCGTAAGGGCAGCTCTTGCTTCTCTCCCTTCTATACAGAGCAAACTTGAGGCATCTGAAACTCCAGTCAAGTGGTGACAAAACAGTGCCAGTCCCAATGTGTTAATGAGCCGACCCCCCTTGCCATTCTTTTATTTGGTCAGAAGTGGCTAATGGTATAAACATCATTAGAATAACACAGACTTAAAACTGAATGTGAGTTAATGTTCATAACAAGAGGAATAATTAGTTTCTCCATAGACATTTACAATTTAATTTCTAAATCTTATTATTTACTATATTTTGTCTTGTTTAGGGCCCTTGGTAAATTGTTTGCATTTAACAAGATGTTGACTCTCACAAGTCTTGTATTTCATACTCGAGAAGTCAAAGCAACACCTTTGATCAAAGTGGAATGTTTTAATTAAATAACCATAAAACTCCCCTCATGGAAGCAAGTGCACCCAAAAGCACAGTTAGCAGATTTTCTGTTGTTCTTTTCAATTCTTGACATTGGCCCAGTTTGGTCTCTACCCTGCTGTAAAGTGGATATCCTAAGCCCAAAGTTACCCTCTTCACTGTAGGAACTGGGGCAGTGATTGCCAAATCTAGACCCTCATCAAATCACCTTGGGAGCATCCCATGAATGAGGACACCGTGGAAGCTGTAATCCAGTGTACATGTGAAAAGGCCTGGAGCCTGCCCCCTGGAAAGGCCCCCTGGATGCTCTGATGGAAACCTGATGTGGGAGATAGCACGCTGGTGACTTACTCTGAGGAGACTGAGCAAGGCGCTTTGCACATGGTGGTATTCACTCCAAAATATGCATTGACTTGGAGAGAGATAAGAAAACTGAGCCTTACTGACAGTGACTGAGCATTTGATATGGAAGCTCCAGAAGGCTAAGGACCTTGTCTGTCATGCTTTAATTGGTTCTCCAGATCTTTGCACAGTATTAGGGACACAGAGTATAAAAAATCAGTTGAATAAATGAAACTACTCCAGCTGATCACTTTATATACAGCATTCATTTAACTACTCCTTACAAAAACCAGGTGAGGTGGGTACTATCAGCTCTCTTTTACAGATAGGCATACTGGCATTCTGAGAAGTTAAGGAAGTGGCTAAATTTTCTAGCAAGTGCCTGAGAGAAGACTGGAACTCCGGTTTGCTTAGCTCCAAAGACCTGGGCTATTGCACACCCCTGCAGGGTGACTAGGTGGGTAGGTCACAGTGGGTTCCAATTGTGCTGGTACCTGCTTTCTCCATCCCTAGCCTGCATCAATGACTAAAGACCTCCACCCTGTGGGCCTTCTTCTACTCACCTCCTCCAAAGCCCATCATGACCCCATCCCCATCAGAAGGTAGGTTTGGGATATGTCACACTGCCCTGAGTCAGGATTCTGTTATACCCGGAGTATTCCCCAACCATCCACATGTTTACAGAGCTGGATTCTCCCTGCCTGTCTGCTTTCTTCCCCATCCCTGCCAAGAGGAACCTGTCAATAAGACCCAACATCTCCCTGGCCTGTTCTTGGAATTCTTGTCTCCTTCAGATGGGGTCCTGACAAACTTCCCAGCCCTTGCTAAACCCCTTTTCCCAATTTTCCCAGCTCACATCCTTACACTTTTCTCCCCACTTTCTCCCAATTAGATTCCACACATGGTCAAGACCTCCTTATGTTTCCCTTAGCTTATTGTCCCAGATGCCTAGCTGCTCTCCTGGCTTCAAGAATTGTTCCATTTTCAGGGCACCTGGGTGGCTCAGTTAGTTGAGCATCCAATTCTTGATTGTGGCTCAGGTCATGACCTCATGGTTCATGAGTTTGAGCCCCACATCAGGTTCTGCACTGACAGTGTGGAGCCTACTTCGGATTCTCTCTCTCCCTCTCTTTCTCTGCCCCTCCCCTTCTCCTGCTCTTTTTCTCTCTCTCTCAAAATTAATTAATTAATTAATTAATAAGTAATTTAAAAAAAGGAATCGTTCCATTTTCCAGACACCCCCAGCATGATCTATGAAAGTGCATGTTAAGCCATGTCACTGCTTTGTTTAAACCTTTGAAAAGATCCCCTTACTTACTAATTATAGTCCCAGCTCCTTGCAAGGGCATAGTCACCTTTCCATGGCCTGGCTCCTACCTTCTTCTCTGATCTTATTTCTTGCAACTCTAGTCACGTGGGCCAAGCCATGCTGTATCCACATGTCTTTCAGGTTCTCACTCTTCCCTCTGCCTAAACTGTCCTCCCCACTATTTAAAAAATATAAACCTGTTTGATTCATCCTGCAAAGTTCAGCTCACCTTCTGCAGAAAGTCTTCCCTCCATTCCCATCCAGGGTGGAATATCTTTTCTCATTGCAACCTCAGCAGATGGTGTTGAAGTCATCTTGTAAGTTCCTCAAGATGGGGAGATTGAGAGTTTTATTTATTGTTGAGCCTACCACCAACCCTGGCACATAACTGATATTTAAAAAATGTGTATGGACCTAATTGCTCCAAAGCCTCATGGGAACCATACCAATACTAGGAAACCCCACCTTTCCTGCTACCTGCCTAACCATCAGGATTTGAGCTTTCTGGAGACTTCTGGTCACCCACTCACCGGATTAGTATATCAGGGTGTCAGTGCAAATCTGGAGCTGACACACCTCCTTGCACATAAACACATAGACCATAAGCTTTTTCTCTGTGGAAGTTTCATGGGACAGGGTCCCATCCACTCCAGCCTTTCCTCCCTATCAACTCCTGTGCACAAAACAAGCCCATGACTCTGAGCCATGTCATTCACACAGGCCAGGCAAATGGTAGCCCTAGCCTGGGTCATATCTATAGCAAATGAACATCACTGCTCACAAAGGACCAGGGAGACAGTGCTAGTGGATCAGCTTACTTTCTACATGAATATGTTGAAAATAGCTTCTTTCCTAAAAGATGGTCAGGAGTTTCATTTCCATATATGTGTAACAGCACATTAATATGACCCTTTGCTGGAAAGGTATAGCCCAGTTTCCTTGCATCACAGGATTGAAACCTGAAAAGGTAACTCTAAAACCGTAAGCCCTTCACAATCCTGTCACTCCTATGCCATGATCCTGAACAGGAAGCATGATAGTGATGGGGAGGGTTTGTTCTCCCACACCAACATCTTAGAACCATAAAGGGACATTGTATTTTCAAGCTTTGTCTGATCCTATTTCTTTGTAAATTGGATTAAGCTCTTTACTGTGTATTACTGATATTAAAAAAGAGTGAATTCACATCTTGCAAACACAGCAAAAAGGAACTGCTCTCATGGCAGAGAAGTCATTGGCCAGCATCCACAAGAACCCAATTTTAACTTTTGAGCCCAGTCAGCAGGGAAACATGCTGGCTTATGGCAGGGTCAACCCCAGGCAACGTTGGAGCTGGATAATGTGAGCTGTCAGAGGCCCAGGTCTCCCTCCTTCCGTCGCTTTTCTCCCCATCCCCTCTCCATACCTCTTCAACCCACACGCTCTATCCTCTTCATCCTTCCAGGTCTTTTCTGGCTCCTGGAGAAAAGAGGCTGTGTGTGTGTCCCCATGGAGGTTAGGTACAGAGATGGCACAACCCATGGGAAATTATGTATGTGGTGTTATCCAAGAATAACAGCAATACTTTGTGTGTGAATTGTCTCTACGCTTTGCAAAGCCCTCTTGTCTTCATGACATAGGAATTCTTATAAGGTTTTAGCACCATGCCTCTCTGCCCCCAGTTTCTCCGGGGAAGAGGAAGAGGTTCCTGGTGGGAAAGAATGAAAACACAAAGGATGAAGACATAAAGGTTAAAATGTCCAGACTTCAGGGGGACAGTGATTTGGGAGTGGGTCCTAGAGAAGTGTCAGGAGTAGTTTTCTGCATTCTTCAAATCGCCAGAGGGCATCGGCCCCAAATCTGGCCCTTCTGAGCATTTTAAATGATTGGGATCGATAAAAGGGTAAAAGGAACATGGGCTTCTTTGGTATGGCATTCCCATAATTTAACTGTCCATATTAGGAAAATGATTAAATAGTATTCATTGATTACGAGAATAAGGTAGATACATATGTACAGATAGAAAATCCTACACTGGAAGCAAGTCACTGAATAATTTATATGGTATGGTATAGTAAGATCCCACTAATACACACTCACATGTAAATGCCAATTTTAGAGTGCACATGTCTATTTCTTTCATGTAGAAAATTCCAGCTAAGCACAAAGAACTCGCTTGTGTATTTCACATTTCATGTGATGATGCATGAAAAAGTTCAGGGTTGATTTATCCCAAAACTATCAACAGTGGTCATGAGTGGAGAAGGGAGTAAGATTATGGGTATTGGGGTTTAAGGGGAATTCTCATTGTTTATTCTACTTACCTTTATATTGTTTGATTTGGGGTTTATAAGGGACATGCACTGATTTTGTCATTTAAAAAAAAAGATATTCCTAGATCAAGAGAAATTAAACTAGTCCTCTAGTAGTCAGGGGTTCAAGGAGGGCACTTTTTATTGTGGCAGATAGTTAATGTCCTAGACTAGTGTCCCCAGGAGAATGGCTGTAAAGAAGACTCAGGTAAGCTGAGCATTAGTCTGTAACCTATACACCTCCATTGTGTGCAGAAGACCTTCTAGCTCTGAATCTGGATAGAAAATTCCAGCTAAGCACAAAGAACTCGCTTGTACTACATCTGACAGGACGACCAGACTCCAACTGTTCCTCCTAATAGAATTCACCTTGAGAGTCAAAGAATGAAAATATTTTGCACATCTTGCTGTGGCACCTGGATAAACACACACACATATGCATAGTTACCTGACTAATGATCTTGCTTTAAGATTGTCTTTTCAAGGAGCATGGGAGGAAGGTTATCACAAAAATTGTAACTTCACTTAGGAAAATGCTGTCGGTTTTTAATCAAACATGCAGAAAATGCCAATTTTAGAGTGCACATGTCTATTTCTTCTCTGTATCAAGTGCAGGTGAAAATTCTGGTTGATGGCCCTCAAGTGTGTGCCTGTCAATCTTGCCACCTACATTACATCTCCATCTCTGCTCTTCCTGCCATGCTGTCTCCAGGAGGAGTCTGAAGCTTTGCTTCTCTGTGAAGGGTTTTTGGCCTGAGCTATGGCAGGTCCAGAATCTCTTCACCATTGGCCCAGGTTCCCTTCCTAGAGGAGGTAACACATGGCTCTCGAGTACTCAGTAAGATCAGGATCCCCACCCCTCCACCCACCACGTGAAATAATTTCTGAGAAGGTCATACTTCCCTCCCGAAACTCAGTGCAGGCTATTTATTGTTTCTCCTCATGGCTCTGGGTAAACACTGGCTGGAAACACGTTGCTAAGCCCTATTATTAAAGCCTTGCCCTCGAGAGCCTCAAGCCCAACAAAGAAAGGGTCATTGTAATGGGATCCCCAAGGAAGGTGGAGGGAGAGGTTTACCCTGGCTGCAGGCAATTAAGGGGGTGAACTTCCTGTAGGGACTTTACAAAGAATGATAGAACCAACTAAAAGTGGGTCTTCTTTGTTTCACCATCATGCAACTGGCAATTCCAAACTACGTCAGGGCCAAGTACTCATCCTTGCCAGGGTGGACCACTCTCATGTCCCATGGCACAAAAATGCCAGGAACCTCATAGTGTTCTGTGGTCAAGAATTTGAGGTTCGAAGTTAGAAAACCTGGTTAGAATCCCAAGCCCGCAGCTATTGCCTCTATGAACTTGGCATGGCACATGAACTTGGCATGGCACATGGAACTTGAGGCACTCTGAACCTCAGTTTCCCCTATTGTAAAATGTTAACATGAAATGAAATCATATGAAAGGTTAATATTTCGTAGAATTTTTGTGAAGATATAATGAGAGGAACTATGTGAAAACTTGATGAATTGTAAAGTGATATAGAAGTACTAAAGTATGCACTGGCCGAATGGGTCCCTCCACGGGAACATGGCTAATACTAACGTAACAACATGGATAGAGATGGAGATGAAGCCCCAAACTGGAGGGGAAACCGTACAGAAAAGTAGTAAGCACTCATTATAAGAACTGACTTCAGGTTTTCTTTGGAGGCTGAGTCAGAACCCACGAAAAAGTATGGGCGGTCTTATTGTTTGTAGTTCAAATTAGGTTTGGGCTAGAGGCTCCTCAGATACGGCCAGTATATTCACTTTTCCCTGTTTTACGCGTGCTGGGCTCTCTTTATGCCTTCCCCCTTCTGTCCCGGTCCCTGTCAAACTCTCATTCCTCTTTATGTCTGCAATCTGTATCTTTCACACCACCCCAGCTGCCACTTCACAATAAAGCCACACTTCCTTTTTAATTCCAAATTAAGTTGGCCAAAGTCCCTACCTAATGAGGTAGGGTATGAGATCTGTCTTTTCCTGGATTTTCCCTCTCAAGGATCCCGAGGGATCACTACACGCCCTCACGAATCAGTTCCCCTTGCCACTTACCTGCTGTCATGCACCAGTCACTCAGACGCCCTGTCAAGGCTGGACTCTGCCACCATTGGCCAGGGGCAGTCCTTGGGTCTTATGGTTGGGTGAAGCCGTGGTGTTGTTGAGAGCCTCGCTGGAGCACTGGTAATCCCACATGGATGCAACCCCACACAGAGGCCTTCTCTGTGTCCCACCAGTGGAGGCTGATGGGGAGGAGTCAGTGCCCACAGCTAAGCTGCCTGCCCTGGAGGGCACAGCTCTGAGAATTCCTCCTTTTGGGTGATAGTCACTATCACATTCTAAGGCCGGCCCGTGGTGCCAGGTTCCTGAGTCGAAGGATTTCTGGCATCATTACCTTCTCGTGACCTAGGCCTGGGGGCTGAATCCAGGTTATTCCTAATGTTGAGGGAGTTATCCAGATCAATCAGTGGCTCTGTATAAATTTTAAAATGCTCTTATCTCCTTGACCAGTGACCTAATGCAGGGTCCCCTGTTACTTAACCTGAATGAAAACCTAATCTACTTCCACATGACTTGGGTACACAATCTAGGCCAGGTTTGACCAGGTTGGCACCAGGAACCAGAACATCAAGCCCATATGCTAGGAATTGCTACCACACCCTCAGATATCCCTGGTGGTTTGGTCAGAAATCTGGTAAGCCTTAGGGCATTAGCCAGTCTCTGCCTCTCTTTATACTCGCTGAAGAAAATGAAATCTGACTCTGGCTCAACCCATGTCTATTAGAGGACAAGGAGCCAGAACTCGTCCTTTAGAACTATCTTAAGCTGTCAGATTTGCTTCTCCAAATGGGTGTTCCTCATAACTAGATTTAGGTAAGAAAATCTTTTTGGTTTTCTCAAAAATTCATATGTACCTCAGAATATAACTGTATTTGGAGATAGAGTCTTTTTTTTTAATGTGCATTTATTTATTTATTTCTGAGAAAGAGAGAGAGACAGCATGAGTGGAATAAGGGCAGAGAGAGAGGGAGAGAGAGAATCCCAAGCAGGCTTCATGCTGTCAGCACAGAGCCTGACATGAGGTTTGAACTCACAAATGGTTAAGACCATGACCTGAGCTGAAATCAAGAGCTTGCTGCTTAACCGACTGAGCCACCCAGGTGCCCCAGAGATAGTCTTTAAAAAGGCAATCAGGGTTCAATGAGGTCATTAGGGTAGGCCCAATCCAATATCACTGGGGTCCTTATAGGAAGAGGAAATTTGGACACAGACATGTATGGAGGGATGATGCTGTGAGGACACAAGGAGAAGAGGGCCACCAATAAGTCAAAGAGAGAGGTCTGGAACATATCTCCCCTCATAACCCTCAGAAGGGACCAACTCTGCCAACACCTCGATCTTGAACTTCTAGCCTCTAGAACTTTGATAAAATAAATTCCTATTGTTTAAGCTACCCAGTCTGTGATACTTTCTTATGGCAGCCTTAGCAAACTGATATAACCACTCGGCATAGAAAGAAGGAAAGAAAGAAAGAAAGAAAAGAAAGAAAGAAAGAAAGAAAGAGGAAAAGGAAGGGAGGAAAAAAGGAGTGAGGGAGGGAGGAGAGGGGAGGGAGGAAGGAGTGGAGGGGAGGGGAGGGAGGAAAGGAAGAAAGAAAGAAAGAAAGAAAGAAAGAAAGAAAGAAAAGAAAGAAAAGAAAGAAAGGAAGGGAGAGGAACCCATAACTCATGAAGCAAGTGGGACTTTTAGCCTGAGACTCTTTTCTGGACCTACTTCCTCATCTGGCTGTGGGAGCCAGGGTGAGCCCAAGCCATAGCTCTGCATTTGACACCCCCAAGCACTGGGAGTCTTTGTTTCTCATTCTTAACTGTAGGTCCTCCTCATAGCCACAGGAATATGAAGCGAGACCCGGGTGTGGCTGATGGGAGGCCAGGTAGTGGTTGATTCTTGTGGCAGTGGAAGCATCATGATCACTTTCTTTTGTTGTTACCTAATCCCATCAAGGTCCAGTTCTATACTGGGGCTGCTCAAGGCAGATGCAGTTGAAGGACCCAGCTTGCAAACAAACCACCAACAAGGAGGAAAGAGCACTCTGGAGACAAGGGGTTATGTGTTGCTGGCCTGTTTTTAAAGATAGAACAGAAAAATGCCAAGTATCCTTGGGTCAGAAAGAGCAGAAGGTTCTTCCCAGGAAGTGGCTGCAAGGGAAGAGGCACGTTTCAACTTGTCTTTTCCAACCTAACCAGCCTTGTGGTTTTGCAGTCGGCCCAATACCGATTCAAGTAATGGGCCCAAAGGAAAAAGGGTCTTTGGGAGTTGGTGCTTTTTCGGTGTTTTTTCTGAAAAGAAACATTATGAAGCTGAACTTTCTGAGATGATTTTGGGTTCACACCCACTGTCTGTGGAACAGCTTGAAGCTGACTAGATTAGCTCATTGAAACTCTCTGGGATCCGCTCAGACACTGCCCACACAGAAGAACCCAGCACCTGCCAAGCTCAGAGATCTGGTTTTTGCAAACAGCTCCTGGTTTCTCTGCCTGGGTGGGTTTGGGCTGCTCATCCTGGGTCTTGAGGGTCCTGCCTCCATCCTTGCCCAACCTCACTCCCAGCCTTGAAGTTCAGCCAAGTTGACCACTTGGCCTCTTTGGATAAGTCCTTGGAGCCTCGCTCCTAATTCTCCCTCCTCCCCTCAATTAAACGATTAAACACGTTACTGGTATTTTTACATATCTGAGCAGGCTGCTGCTCCTCGCTGGCTCACTTCCTGCCAGCTCTTCTTCTGCTCCCTCTTCTCTCCCTGAAAACCA
Source organism: Panthera pardus (assembly GCF_024362965.1). Taxonomy (NCBI): domain Eukaryota; kingdom Metazoa; phylum Chordata; class Mammalia; order Carnivora; family Felidae; genus Panthera; species Panthera pardus. Next base: position 75,582,335 of record NW_026526688.1, read on the forward strand.
TCTCACTCAGACAGAAGGCCCTTATATAACACACTCCCCCCACGCTCCCAGCAAGGGGGGCCTCCACGTCCCCCACTGAAGCACAGACATCTCCATATTCCACTCACGGAAGCAAACACCATCACAGGCTCCCTGGCACCTCTCCGGGCCGGGGAGGTCAGGAGAGGCACCAGCTGATATGAGTGCTCTCCCGCCTTGCACCCTGGCAGTCCCTGCTGCCGCTACCTGGTCAGAGATTACATGAGCAATTGTCATATAATTGTCGCTTAATCTCTTCCCAGAGATTTCAACTGGCTCTAAATTGTTTTGGCTAATAAAAACTAAGGAGATTTGCAAGAAACTCCGGATGCATTTGAACACTTTGGGGGATTGCGCAACCTGAAGGCATATGAAATTTAACTCAAATAAGCATAAGGTTATGTGCGTTGGCAAAAGTAATTTAAGATGTGAGGGTACATCTGTGTGCTCCAAATTTGTAGCCTCCTCTGAGGAAGGAGACCTGGGAGTAGCTCAAAATGGATGAAGGGGCAGAGCAGCAGAAAAATGTCCCAGGGTGACTACCCCTTGACAGGGAACCTTAGATCCCATTTTGCAGGGACTTCATCAGTGACCCAAATTGGAACTCGTGCTTAGGTCTGCTACAAACTCCAGAACACCACCCGTTTGGGGGGAGAGGAACACAGCAAGGGATGGTTTCCACATGCAAGTGAATCCCTCCAAGCTGATGCCGGGAGCACATGGCAGCATTCTTGCTGAGGCATACAGAAGTATGCATCTGTGTTTGTGTTTACCATTGACTGCTAAGGCCCGGAAGATGCTAGGTTATCTGCATCCTCTGTTTAACCCCCAGGCCGTGTTTAGATGGAGGAACCCTTTCCAAATTACACCTGGTCCCAAACTCAATGACTTCCCTACTTTCTGATACAAAAATTATTGAAAAGCTGCATTTTCATGTGTTATATACACATACATGAGCTATATAAAACAGAATTTAGTTCCCAGGGTGAGGGAGAATATTGATATAGATATAGATACAGATATAGATATATAGATGTAGATAAACATATACACATAAATACATACACATATGTGTATACACACACACACTTACTAATTATGATTCCTACAGGTATGTCTTCATCTGGCCCAAGAAACCCAGTGGACAGGTAAGCAACTTTACTTATACTTTAGAGACACCAGCCTTTACAGGACAGGAGAAGGCTGGCACGGGTCTGCAAATCACACCTTTGTCCTAGCCACCTGACCTTCCTCCAGATCTCTGAAGGAATGGGGCAGAAGGTCACAAGCCCCAAATCTCTGTGCCTTTTCAGAGAGATGCTAATATCTGGAAACAGGGGAGGGAGCAATGACCTATTACTGCCCTCTTGCCTCACGGAAACCAGACCTATGCAGGGACCCACCAGCTCAGCTACCTTTCCTCTCCCACCCCAACCCAGAAGAGTAAAAAAGTGATGATTCCAAGAGAGGCTATGGTTTGGGAAAGGAAGTTGCACCTGGAACATTCTCCCTCCTGGAAAATTGTGAGAGAAATTCCAGTGCCCAGCAATCCAAGAGCCCCTTGTGCCATGAAGGGAGAAGGGGTACATAGCCAGAGCCCTACTTGAGGGTGGGGCAAGTCCATTTGGCCTACCCCTCACGCCGTGGCTGGAGATCATCATTATCCAGAGGACAAACTGGGCACGTGAGTGGGAGTCGACAGGAACCGATGTACAATGGGCAGAGCTTCCAGTTGTGCAAAAGGCAACCACGGGAGAGTGTGGGCTTCTTCCTAGCCATCAAAAATGGTAGTCATCTCTCCTCTTTCATGGTCAGCACCTGCTCTGCTGGAGGGCCCATGTTCCCAAAAGCCTCTGCCCAATTTCTTTGCTACCCTGATGTCACCGAAGCAAGCACACCAGTCTATCACAGGCCTTCCAAGGTCTCTTATTGCTAGTAATCCAGGGAATGGATTAATTCATTATTCCATTAATTCATTCGTGCATCAAATACTTCTCAACCCTGTACAAGTCACCAGAGGAGGCGGTGAGAAGATAAAGATTTAGCAGCCAGCTGGGAAACAGAAACTGTACACAGTTCACAATATTATCTGCAAGAGCAATAAAGCAAATAAAATGCTCCGAAGAACAATTTGTCTCGGGACTAACTAAGCAGGAATTTACCTGAACATTCCTAATAAAGAGGATGCCCAATGATGTCAGAAAGATGGAATTGATCAGTTCCTCTCAGACTTTGAACTGAACACAGATCATTGGAGGAACCGATTCAGACCGTCTGGGTGGAGCCTGAGATTCTCAATGTCTACACACTCCCCCAAGATGTCTATGCCGCAGTGCGTCTGGTCCTCAGATTACACTTTGAGGAGGAAGGCTCTAGACCACATCATATGTCACTGGGCTGTGTGCGATATGAACTTACAGCGCTGGCTGGCAGCATCGCAATAAAGCACAATTAATATCAAGCCCTGTGTCAGAAGGCTGATACGACGCCCACGTAACCAGCTCTCTAGCAACCTAGCTGGACCCAGAAGCAGTTTTCAAAAGAGGTGAATGGCAGATTGAAAACAGTGTTTTTGTTTGTATTTTCATATCGATGTAAAATCAACATAAAATATTATATTAGTTTCAGGTGCACAACATGGTGATATGGTATTTGGACAACGTAGACTGCGCCAACGATCATCATAGTAAGTCTGTTTACTATCCATCACCATATATAGTTAAGAACTTTGTCCTGGTAATGATACCTTTTAAGATTTACTCTTCTAGCAACTTTCAAATACACAGTATGGTATTGTTAACTATAGTCGCCATGTTGTATATTACATCCTCATGACTCTCTTATTTGTAACTGCAAGTTCAAACCTTTTGGCTCCCTTCACCCCCAACCCCCAACAACCACGCGTCTGTTCTCTGTATCTATGAGCTTCCTTTAGGGGGCTGATTTTTAGATTCCACGTAAAGTGAGATCATACAGTATTTGTCTCTCTCCATCTGACTTACTTCATTTGGCATAATGCCCTCAAGGTCCATCCATGTTGTTGTAAATGACAAGATTTCTTTTTTTTTTTTTTCATGGCTGGATAATATCATGTTGTATATGCATATATATTATATTTTCTTTAACCATTTGTCTGTTCATAGACACTTAGGTTGTTTGCTTATCTTGACTATTGTCAATAATGCTGCTATGAACATGGGGTGCAGATATCTTTTTAGGTTGGTGTTTTTGTTTTCTTCAGATAAATAAACGAGAAATTGCTAGATCATTTCGTATTTCTATTTTTTTTATTTTTTGAAGAACCTCCATACCGTTTTCCACAGTGGCTGCACCAGTTTGCATTCCCACCAACAGAGTGTGAGGGTTCCCTTTTCTCCACAGCCTTGCCAACACTTGTCTCTTGTCTTTTTGATATTAGTCATTCCAATAGGTGTTAGAAGATATCTCATTGTGGTTTTGATTTGCATCTCCCTGTTGCTCAGTGATAGTGAGCATCTTTTCAGTTACCTGTTGGCCATCTGTATGTCTACTTTGGAAAAATGTCTGTCAGAGCCTCTGCCTATACTTTAGTCAGATTGTTTTTTGCTATTGACATGTGAGTTCTTCATATATGACATTAACCCCTTATCAGATTATGATCTGCAAATATTTTCTTCCATTCAGTAGTTTGCCTTTTCACTTTGTTGATGGCTTTCCTTGCTGTGCAGAAGCTTTAGTATGGTATATTCCCACTTGGGTTTTTTTTTTTGTTTTTTTTTTTTTTGCTTTTGTTGCTGAATACATTTTTTTAAATGTTTATTTATTTTTGAGACAGAGAGAGAGACAGAGAGACAGAGTGCGAGCAGGGGAGGGGCAGAGAGAGAGGGAGGCACAGAATCCAAAGCAGGCTCCAGGCTCCGAGCTGTCGGCACATTGCCCGACACGGGGCTTGAACTCATGAACAGCAAGATCATGACCTGGGCCAAAGTCAAACGCTTAAATGACTGAGCCACCCAGATGTCTCGCTGAATACATTTTTTAAAATTCTTCCTAGCTATTGTTTTTTTCTCATAAGTGTTCTAATTTCTTATTACTGGGTGGCTATAAACTCAAGATGGCATTCCCCAAGAAACACCTGGAAGGCTGCTAGGTTGCAACAAGAACACAGGGCCATCTGCCATAGCAAACACCAACCACATCCTACAGAGCCTAGAACATATGTGGCCTCAAGTAAGAAGAACAAGGGTGTGGGTAGGATGATGAGGGAAGAAAGGACTTTACAGATGAAGAAAACAGTTGTATAAAGTCCCCGAGGGGCGCCTGAGTGGCTCTGTCGGTTAAGCGTCCGACCATGGCTCGGGTCATGATCTCACGGTCTGTGTGTTCAAGTTCCGCATTGGGCTCTGTGCTGACAGCTGAGAACCTGGAGCCTGCTTCAGGTTTTGTGTCTGCCTCTCTCTCTTCTCCTCCCCTGCTTGTGTTCTCTCTGTCTATCAAAAATAAATAAACGTTAACAAAATTTTTTTAAGTCCCCAAAGCAGAAGGAACTCAGAATGCATAGAAGACAGTTTGCCTGACAGATGTGTGTGCATGGCTCAATCCTGCACCGTCTTTGGTTCTCTGCTCAAATGTCCTCTCCTCAGGACATGCCCTCTAAAAGAGCCTCTTTCTGCCCCTGCCAGGACTCACTGCCCGCTTAGCCTGCTCTACCACACTTAATCACCACCAGAGAGCCAATCAAACGTTTGAAGAAAATACTTTACAAGCAGAGGACAGCAAAGCCTCAAAGTAGGAGAAGACTGCTGAAACATGGTGAATGAGAGCAGGCATGCCCAAAAACACCATTCAAGAGGATGCCGAGGACCACGAGGCAGGCCCTGGCAAGAATTTGGGATCCTGCATCCATCAGCAATTGCGGTACGGCAGCTGCTGAAGCTGAGCAACTCACAACAGCGAGCCTCTATTTCTCACTGTGCATCCGTGGGCTGGGCAGGGCAGCCCTCCTCCACTTGTGTCATTCTGGGGCTAGGCTACAGCAGCAGCAGCTCCTGGGGTATGTTCTTACCCTGGCTACGGCAGAGGTACAGGAGAGCAAACCCAAAGGCACAGGGTCAGGCCCACTACCATTCCCTGGCCAGAGCATGTCTTGTGACTAAGTCAAAGCCAAGGGACCAGGAGTACACCTTAGTCATGGGGAGGCTGTGGCCGGGTATGTGTATCATACTACACTATGGGGACATACAAATGGGGACAGCGATTCATTCTACCACATGTAATGATGGGGCCATCATTGGGTAGGGGAAGGAGGCCAACGGACAGAGGAATGGCAAGACCATTCCTCGGTACATCGGTTGATGTACATTTCTTGAAGTTCTCTGAGACTGCTGCATGAATAATAGACCAACGCTGGGGAGCCAAGGTGGAGGCAGGGAGAGCCTGCCAGAACACATCCAATGATGCGCACAGGCTCTCGGAGGGTCTGCTGTGTGCCCCGCAGCTACAAGAATACAAAAGAAGCAGAAAACTTAGACCCTGCCTCAGGTACCCCTGCATGAAGCTGTGGTCCACCCGATCCAACAGCCATGAGGAAAGGGAAAGCATGTTTGGTTTTTTTTTTCCAGTGGTGCTCTCACCACCAGCATAGACCGACCAGATGGGAGGCAGACAAAGGAGCCAGAGCCTCCAGATCCAGCAGAAGGGTGGCTAGTGAAGGCCTCTGCAAACGTCACATGAGTGGAAATGGCCACTTGGACCAGATGGGAACAGAAAACTCCCTGACGGTATGAAATGCGTGTGCGGTGTTCAGAATGAAGGCTGCAAGCAAGCACAATTTGTGCCTTGTTGTAGCTGTAAAAATAAGGCAGTAGGATGGTGAGTCAAAAGAAGCTGGCTGGTTTCACACCCTCCAGAAAGAAATGAAAGGGTTCCCATCTCATCCCATCCCACTTACACCCTGCGCATGTCATGTCTCAGATCTCCTGATAGAGATGGCAAAATGAGATGCTCTGAGAAAGCAGCCTTCGGGAAAGCAGGCCGTTTTATAAAAGGAACACACTGTAACAGGAATTTTTGTCTGTGGAGAAACGAACAAGCTGTTAGAGGGTGTCAGGCAGAAGCTGTAGGGAATGTCAGGCGAAGGGGTTCCTGAACCGGGCAGGGCTGGGCAGGTGGGGTTGCTCCCTTAAGATCCTGAAGGTCCATTGGAGGGTCTCTGGACCCCAAATGGCAGGTTATAAGACTAACCAGCTGGCAGTTGGGTATGCAACACCATTTATCAGATGCCTGTCATTGCAACACTGTGGAACTTTATGAAAAGATAGCATTTTAAGGCCAAAAGGGAGCCCTTATTATTCAAAATTTTACATTAACACAAATAGCAAAAACTAAGCATGCACAACCAACAGAAATATAAGCTAATAAATAAGTCAGATCAAGTCACATAATTTTGTTCAAATTTAGTTTTTATCTTTAGGCCAGGGCATTTGGACCAAATTACATTTTAACATTCCTTTTATTTCTGAAATTCTATGATCCATTAAGGAACACCTTGCAAGAAACCCCAAAGAATGTCAAAAACAAAACCAAGAAACTAAAGGCATCAATGGAATGTGCTAAGGGATGATAAAAAGAAAGAGAAGAGAGACTGTATTAACATCTTTCTTTGCTCTTTACCAAGGAAGATGTGTGCCCTTGACATGGCCCGATTGGAACATTCAATAAAACTGTAGTAAATACACAGAATGTTCTAGTTTTAACTGACAAAACAGATATCAATAAATCACCCAGACTGGATGTGATCCACCTAAGAATTTCGAATGAATTCATGGGCAGAATTCACAGGCTGTCGACTGTGATGTGAGACCAGTTGTTGCAACAGCTGCTGTGTTAGATAGAGAACAGTCAGGTGGCCAATGCTAGCCTTATTCTGAGTTTCCAGAGGCGACCCTGGGAAATACTCCACTAACCAGTGGGTTTCTCTCTTCCATACTAGCCAACCTGGTAGAATCATTACATAAAGTACAGAATTCTGGAAAACTTAAATCAGCACAAGCCATAGAGGCAAGGGCAGGATTGGTTCTATACAGAGGAACCAGGATCTGATTAACAGAAATCTTTGAGGGCACAAGGAAAAGGGGGGAGTCGTTATTCAGACTTTGGAATTGCCTTTGGCAAGAGCTCACACCAAAAACTTACTGTGGGCAAGTAAAGAATGATTGAGTCACCACAGGATTAAGGGACTATTTGAAATGAATGAAGAATTGAATTCCAACATAGGAAAACTGAGTGATAAAAAAAAAAAAAAAAAAGTCAATTCTTTGTAAAAAGTAAGAGTCCTCAGAGATCAAGAGGTGCTGATCTTGGTGAGTAATTTTGTAAAGAGATTTGAAGAGCTAGGTACGCAGTGATACTTCCATGGTTGTAGATGACCCCAGGACATTTGAGAAGTGAAATGGCAGGTCAACAAGACAGAAACTTGTTGAGGCTAAGTAGAAAAGGGTACAAGAATTTCAGTGCAGGCAATTCAAGTTAAAGCACCTGAAGAATAAAAAGTTGTAGAACTATAGCCTAAGAACCACCCATAAAGCCAAGACAAGACCTTGGGAGTTTCTTTCCTCAGAACATAAAGCCTAATATCATCAAAGACAACAAAATGCCAGACACTTTATAAATATTTGTTAAATGAATGAAAAAAAATGAATCATCAGAAAGACATAAAATAGAAAAAGGTCCAAACCTAAGGGTGCCTGGATGGCTCAGTCCGTTAAACATCCAACTTCAGCTCGGGTCATGATTTTGCACTTTGTGAGTTCGAGCCCTGTGTCCAGCTGTGTGCTGACAGCTTGGAGCCTGGAGCCTGCTTCGAGTTCTCTGTCATCCTCTCTCTCTGCCCCTCCCCAACTCATGCTCTGTCTCCCTCTCACTCTCTCAAAAATAAATAAACGTTAAAAAAAATTTTTTTTAATGTCCAAACCTAAACAAAAGTATTTGCAACAGGATTTTTAAATGGGGCTCTTCTTGTCTCCATGTTAGCTGAAAGCACAAAACCAGTACATATTACATTCCAAAGTAAGACCATTATTCTTTTAATGTTTATTTATTTTGAGAGAGATAAAGAGAGAGTGTGCATGCAAGTGAAGAAAGGCAGAGAGAGGGAGAGAGAATCCCAAGCAGGCTCCACACCATCAGCATGAAACCTGATGTGGGGCTCAATCTCATGAACCACGAGATCATGACCTGAGCCAAAATCAAAAGTCAGACACTTAACCGCCCTGAGCCACCCAGGTGCCCCAAGACCATTATTGTTTTTAAGAACTTGCAAAAAGGAGATGACTGAGAATCTCATAAAGATATGTACTGAATGATTCCATGGAATAACATAATGAGAGAGAACAGATTAGTGGTTTCCAGAGTAAGGATAAGAGAAGGGGGTGTGCTATAAAGGGGTAGCCTTGTGGTGACAGTACAGGTCTGTACTTGATTGTGGTGGTGGTTACATGGCAGTACACATGTGATAAAATTACATAAAGTTATACACACATACACACACACACAATTGAGTGCATACACAACACATGAAATCTGACTAAGTTCTGTAGATTGTACCAATGTCAATTCCCTGGCTTTGATATTGCTTTGCAGTTATGCAAGATGTTCATACTGAAGGTGAAGGTTACATGGGATCTTCCTACACATTTCTTTGCAACTTCCTGTGAACCTATAATTATTCCAAAATAAAAAGCTTTTTTAAAAAAAAAGGAAGTGGGGGACCAGAAGCCAATTTCAACCCTGAGCTGACCTCCCACCTCTAACATCTATAAGAGATTGGAGAGGTCAAGAAAGGAGAGAGTAGAGATTAAGAGAACATTTTCAGAGAATGCTCTATGTGTGTCATGATTTCAATCCCCTCCTTGGGAGGTAGGATTGGGATGCCAGCCCCTTGTGTTCAGATTAGCGAAAGCCTTCAATCTGAGCCTGAGAGCATGACGTGTGTGCCCTGCAGCTGTGGGACACATTAAACTGTGACTGTCTCCCACCTGAGAACTTTCAAGAGCAAACGTTGGCCAGCTACCAACACATAGTCCAAGAGAGGAGGCTGTGTTGGGTGGTCTGCTCTCACAGAATTCGTCAGTGCAAAAGATGCGGACTGCTTTCCAGGAGCCAGATACGGAGCAAGTGTAGTCTCATCCCAAAGAGTTGCCTGGAGAGACAAACAGATAGCAGCAGAGATAAGCCAGAGGTAATGCTGAATGACTGGAAGCAGAGGAGTATGCAGTGAGCTGGAGAAGAGTGTGTTGCCCGTGTTAGTGAACTACAGGGGAGAAAGAGGTCTCCAATGAGGGGAATGTGAAACAAAACAAAACAAAAGAAAAACATACGAGATACAGATGAGAAGAGGAGTCAGCTTTAAACACCACCCAGACCCAGAGAGGGCAACACTGAGCTCACAATCGTACCAGCTAAGGAAAAATTTTTCTGACCAGTGTTATTTCTTCTCCCTCCCCATGCTCTGCCCTGAAGGGGTCAGAAATCACAGTTAATGAGTTGGAGGAGGGAGATAGAAAAGCATAAGGTGAAGAAAGAACACATCCCCATTCCCTGCTGCCAGCCTCCACCTGCAACAGGTCACAATTGGGGAAAGAAGAGAAAACTTAATATTGAACCAAGTTCAAAGTATTGTCTGTTACATGGGACTAGAGTTTAAATTATTGATTGGAGGATCTTGTATTACCTAGGTGACCAAAAAGCCTGCCTTATTTTTCATCTAGATGCAAGAGCTTACACAGCAGATTTACAGGTACAGCAGGAGACAGAGCATTGGTTCATGATTATATCCCATGGCCTTCCCTGTTTAATGTAAAGGTTATGTAAAGTGAATACTGAGGGCTAGTTTTTCAAGCAAGATATCACAGAGCCGGAAAAGGGCAATGAAAAGACCAAGGGCGTAGTGTGGAGGGGAGGGAGGTCTGGCAAACAAGAAGAAGTTTTAAAAGATTATGATTTCAAGATGAAGGCAAGTGTTGAAATGTAAATTTTATTGAAATCAATAAAATCATGAATGATATGGGTAAGGACAATAAAAGTCTTTTCTGGACCCCAGGATGGCACTACTTGAAGTAAGAGATTGGAAAAGCAAGAACAAATACTCTTAGGGAAGACACTACCTCTCAAGAAATGGTATAGACTAAAATACCCATAAATGGCATTTTTAAACTTAAATCAACATGAATTTGAAAAATAAATATATCTCATATGGCACTTTTCTGGAGAGGGAAGAATCCAAAATTATATCAACAAGATGAAGAAGTCCTGAAATACAACTAGAAGTCTCCATACTATCCTGATATTTAGTATGCTTCAACAACTCATTTTAACTTTCTAAAATAGATCCCATGCAACATGTTTAAGGAGCAGGAGTTTTCTATTACTATAATTAAATCAATGAGATTAATTAATAACTTGCAGTGTCAATACCTACCATATTGATAAGAAAATGTACTTTATGGGGGCGCCTGGGTGGCTCAGTCGGTTGAGCATCCGACTTCAGCTCGGGTCATGATCTCACAGTCTGTGAGTTCGAGCCCCGCGTCGGGCTCTGTGCTGACAGCTCAGAGCCCGGAGCCTGTTTCAGATTGTGTCTCCCTCTCTCTCTGACTCTCCCCCGTTCATGCTCTGTCTCTCTCTGTCTCAAAAATAAATAAACGTTAAAAAAAATTTTTAAAAAAATGTACTTCATGAATAAATAAAATATTACCGATGGGATGTCACTAACATTGTTCCTCCAGTTAATGTAACCCAGATTATTTTTCAACTCCTCTGAACAGATTATATGAGACTTTTAAAGGTTTTGGATCAGTGATTCTCCACCAGAGTGCATATCCATCATCCTTTCTCAGGGTCTTCATGGGTACTGTTCCCTCTGCCCAGAACACTCTTCCGACCCCTGTCACATCACGGGGACTCTGTTCAGAGTCATCTGCTCAGAAATAACTTCACCTTTTGCCCTATTTAAAATTACCACCCTTACCCATCACTACTTGAAGTTATACTATTTATGTTTTGCTTACTTACTATAACAAATCGCCCTACTGGAATGTAAGCACCAGAAGAACAGCCAGCCACTGCTGTCTCCTCACAGCCTAAATTGGTGCCTGGCACATAATGAGTTGTGGTTAAAGCTGCCAGTTTCTCACCTAACATCCATGCTCCCCTTCTTCCTTAGTTACAGAGCCACAGTATAGTCTGGTCCAGCAGTTATGTCCAGCTATGTAACTACATCCACAGCCTCTCTTGTCAATAGAAGTGGTCAAAGAGGTCTAAGCAGAAGTCATGGGGTGGGGCTTCTTGGAAAACACACTGAAGGAGTCTCACTCTTTAAAGAAGTCATGCCCTTTCACTCTTGGCCTGTCCTCCTTCCTACTACTTAGAAAGTGATAGCTGGAGCTGCAACAGCCATGGTGTGTCCATGAGGTAAACTTACCTACAGGAACCTCTGATACCAGGTCTAGACTGCCTACCTCTGGACTTCTTTCGCCTGAGAGGAAAATAAACCTCCACCTTGTTTAAGCTGCATGATTGGTGTTATTTTGTAGCCAAACCTAATTCTGATATATGAGTACTTAGCAAACATTTGTTGGAGAAATATGCATGTGTTGTTCTTTTAAAGTTTTAGTTTTTATTTATTTTTTGATGTTCATTTATTTATTATTGAAAGTGAGAGAGAGCGTGAGCAGGGGAGGGGCAGAGAGACAGAGAGACAGAAAATCTGAAGCAGGTTCCCATCTGTCCATACAGAGCCCAATGTAGGGCTCAAACTCACGAATGGTGAGATCATGACCTGAGCCAAAGTCAGATACTTAACCGATTGAGCCACCCAAGCACCCCTAAACTTTTAAATTTTAAAAACTTTTTAAAATCATAACTTGCTACAGTCTCCACTCTGAATCTCTAACTAAACAGTTCTGGAGTGGGAACTGGGTCAATGGGGTCATCCTGCTGGTATGTAGAACCACTGAGAAGATGACCCTTCCATGAAGCTCGATTTACACAGAGCAGAGCAAGTAAGAGTTCTGGAATTCTGGCCGTCGCTTATATGCTAGCTGTCCTACCTAAAACAACTTGATTCACCTAGCTCAGCCTCCTTTTTGCCATCACTAAATCGAGTCAACTTGGAAGCATAGGTGTTTCATAAATATTGATTATTGTCGTTATGACATGAGTTGTAAGGTAAATGAGGATATTTTAGGAAAATGCGATGCCTTTGCCTACCCACGTGGCTAGCTCTGAGACAATCCTGAAATCCTGAATCCTGACAATCTTGAAAATTCATGTGGGCTGTTATGCCCAGAATTCGTGATCCCCAAAGACCACCAGGGAGCCGAGTCCAATGCAAAAGCAAAAGAGCCTTTATTCGAGCTAGCTCGAGCTCAATCCCCTACCTGCACCGACACAGCGGTGAGATGCCGGGGAGAGAGAGCAAGTTTCAAAAGGACAAAGGTTTTATTGGGGCCTAGGGGCAGTTGGTGAGGTAATGGCTGTGGCCTCAGACGATTGGCTGGGGAAGGGTCGGAGTCCTGTTAGGCAGGTGATCGGGAGGTTACTCAAGGGGAGGAGGCGTGGTCAAGGTGAAGGACACAGAACAAGATGGAGTCGGCCGGCATAGGCCCACCCTTTCATGGGCAATCTAATCTACCATGACAATTTTTGTGTAGGAAAAGAAAGTGAGTCATGGAGACAACTCTTTTGAATGCAAGTTACAGAGACCCATCAGGTCTAGCTAAGTTGAAGTGAGCTAGGAATTCAGATGGGAAAGAACAGAATTCTTTCTCCAAGTCTGTTTTGCTTCTACTCCATTCTTCTTTTCCTCTCTGTGACCTTGCTTGCTCTGCTTTTCTGGTTCACACGGTAGGAAAACATGGCTGTAGAGAACCCTCTAAGTTCACATGTTACTAATTCCACCATCCAGGAGGAAACACAGTTATCCAATTCGGAGTTTCCAGGAAAGACACTCTGACTTGGTGACCACCCTGGCCTCATGAACTGAAGTAGGTGCTGGCTGAATGGGTTCCTCTATGGGAACATGGCTAATCCTATCATAACAATATGGATAGAGTTGGAAATGATGCTCCAAACTAGAGGGAAACAATACAAAAAAACAGTAAGCACTCGTTACCAGAGCTGATGTCAGGTTTTCTTTGGAGGCTGAGCCAAAACCAACGAAAACGTATGGGTGGTAAGATGCTAACTCTTTAAAGAGCTGGCCCACCTAAACCAATTCAGTCAAATTTAGGACTGATAACTGGGTACATTTGAGAGACCGACCTGAATTAAGGCAGCCTGGCTACTGCATCAGCAATTTAAGGAAAAGTGACTTGCAGTAGAGTAGAAAGCTGGCAGTGGTCAAATATTTAGTTTGATAAACATTCACGTATGGTTTCCCTCAAAGACCAAATGCTCCTGATGGACTGAACACAAGAAAAAAGAATGTCTCTGATCAGCCGCCTTTAACCTATTTTATCTTTGGAAATAAAAAGACTATTTATAGATTTCTCAGCCTCTTTCTGCAAAGGCTGCTTTGAAGATGTTGTGCAGGCGGTCTCCAGGCAGTTCTTCAACTGAAGATCCCTCTGGGCACATCTCCTGCCCCCCTTGGGGTCCCCCCACGTTCCAGAACCTCATTCCCTCCCCTCCCTACTCCCATTAGGCACAGTATTAGTAAGAGCATGCCTATTACTAGTCTCTGAGTGCTTCCTTGGCTTGTTTCCTAACTCGACCCCCACCTCTGTAAGTCTCTTCCCTTAGGAAGGAAAAAGATGATTATATATTGTCTCTAGGATGTAAACAGACAAATGGCTTCTTTGCTCTCCCATTGAACTTGTTGGTTTACTATATGTGCCCATCAATGATATATGCCCTGGGTCGCAACTCAGCATAGCATCTCAGGGAAGGGTTCCTTGGTGACCGAGGCTCTGATGCCTCTGCTGAGCCTGCAGCTTTGTCACTGGCCTGGAGCATCATCACCCATTAGTGCTCGGGGCCAAACAGAAGTAGCAGTTGCAGAAATGACCCTCTGAAAAGTAGGCTAAAGGTCTTTCTAGACAAACCCCTCCAAAGCTATATTTTTCTTGACACCAGTATAAACTTATGGAATCCTAAGTAGCCTAACTAAAATCAGGGGTAAGTCTCCCTGTGACATCCACTACAGGGGAAAATAGAATTAGAAACACGTTTGAAGTAAATGCCATTGACCCTGAATGAGGCCCAGGGTCCCTGAAGGCAAGTAAGAGAAAAAGGGAGTCCTGCCAGGCATTGATTTGTTTTATTTTGTTTTGTTTTCATTTTTTTTGTTTTTTGTGGTTTTTTTTTTTGTGTGTGTTGTTTGTTGTTGTTTTACTGAATGTGTATTTTTTTTTAACATTTATTTATTTTTGAGACAGAGAGAGAGAGAGCATGAACAGGGGAGGGTCAGAGAAAGAGGGAGACACAGAATCTGAAACAGGCTCCAGGATCTGAGCTGTCAGCACAGAGCCGGATGCGGGGCTCGAACGCACGGACCGCGAGATCATGACCTGAGCTGAAGTCAGATGCTTAACCAACTGAGCCACCCAGGCGCCCCTTACTGAATGTGTATTGATATGACAGCCAGCTCAGCAGAGTGGAGCACCTTTGGGCTTTGGGGTTATACGGACCTGGACTTGCCTTCTGGCTCCCACCCTTAGGACTTGCAGGCCTGGGGAAATTTTCATAATTTCTGAGCTTCTGCTTCCTCCTCTGCAAAACAGAGATAATAACCTGCAGGTTTCTGGGTGGATTAGAGATACCAGGTGAACTCTTGGTACCAAGCCCAGCATGAAGTAGCATCTCAAATAAGTGACATCCAGAGTTGTTGTGAGTGTAGTTGAAAGAGCAGAACACCTCAGCCTTTCAAAAAATCTTCTGCTTCTCTATTTCTTAAAGCTTTTTCACAGGTATTAATAATGCCCCATCAGTTGCTGTCTCAGAGGGAATGTGTGCAAGCATCTGCACCCAAGTTTCTCTGATTGTGCTGTTCACAGCTCCGACATCCGTCAAGCTTGTAACACTGCAGAGTCCTGGGTCCCACCCGAGATCTCAGGCACATGGGGCCCAGAAATCCGCATTTTTACATGTTTTCCAGCTGAGACTCACACTTGAACTTCTGAAAACTTCTGATCAATATGCAATCGGTTTTAAAATTCTTAATTGGTGATTTTTTTTTTTGAAGGCAGAGTCAAAGATGCCGGCTGCGGTGCTATTTATTAGCTGGTGAGCAGTGTCTTACTTACAACAGCCCTTTCTCCCAGCACCCGGCTGCTGGTAGGAGTGGCAATCGTTCTCACAGTCCCAAGCAAATATCCTCTCCTGCCTGGGAAGGGGCCCAAATAGCCAGGAGTGCACCCCAGGTCTACCTGTACTGTTAGGTTTTCTCAAAATTTTGGAAATATTCTGAAATCAAAAATACTTCTTTCCCCTCAGCGATGTGCAAGGCTTACATAATAACAGCAAATTCTTATCGATAGGAGGACCAAAACCAAGGACTCAGTGAACCTGAGTCCATCTCTAAGTGATGTATTTGAAACTTAAGTGGGTTAGAGAGTACCACCTGACTGTCCTATCCCAAAAGGCAAAATGTCTATCCATCTCGTGACTTAAACCTGGACACTAGTCAGGAAACACAGTAGTTTTAGTATTTTGTAGAGTTCCTCTCCTTTCTGTCCTTTTCCCCCCATTATTTCCATTCACCAAAAAATACCATCTGCATTGTGGTCTAAGTATTAAGAAGAAAATGTTGTCTGAAGGCCATTCAGAACTAGCTCTTGTATGTACCCAATTTCTGTGCATATCCTTAGCCTTGATCCCCGTTCACTGCACCCGTTGCTTCTTACTAATGTGGAACAAGAAGCAAGTTTCTCCTCCAGATTTCTCTTTAAATGCCCTTCTCCGATGAATACAACCATACTCAACACAAGAGGGTCTTTGTGATCTGACCTACACAGGGAATTACGGGCCCTATTCTTTAAAGGGGCCAAGTCTACCTCTAATGGAAATTTAAAAATCCAAATATTTCTTTTTCAGACATGTCCATTGTTATTTGCCAAGGTAACTCTGTAAACGATTAACCTTTAAGCTGTTCCCTAATGGCTTGTCTAGTATTACGAGGGAGGCCCAGGGCTTCTAGGATGTGGAACAGCACGAAGAGGACCCCCAGTTGGTACACCTCATACCAAGGCAATAACACTTTGCCAGATATTATTCTACTGGTTCATAAAGTCTCTTGTGGAGTGATTCTAGAACAACTGCTCTTTAATCGGTCCTTCTTTGGTTTCTTCGTTGCCTCTAAAAAAGAAAAAAAAAAGTGAGTCTGGTTAGATAGCAGGGGAGCCATGCCTACATTTGAGTAACAAAGCTGGTCATATTCAGAGTTTTCAGTCTCACGTGACATTATGAGAAGAAGATGGATTCCTTCATCCCAGCCTATTTGTTCTAACACGTGTATATACCTGATGACAAAGGGGACAAGGTGGGTAGGATGGATAACTCATGCAATATTCATCCATTCACCAAACGTCCACGAAACACCCACTTTAAGACAGGCTCTGTGCTAGACACAGAGGTTAGGGTGAAGTAGTGAACAAGGCCACGGTTTCTGCCCTCAAGGAGCTCACAGGCTCACACGGGGGACAGGCCAACTACCACAATGACGCATAAGCCAAGAGTGGTCAAGATGCAATGGGAATGAAGGGAAGGAACAGCAAACCCTCCCTAGGGCAGCTCAGAGGCTCAGCCAGTTACTGAATACAGAACTCAAAACTCAATGGCAGGTTCTAAGTCAGGTACATGGGGTTATCTTTAGTCAAAGGAAGGCATCATTATCATATTTGTTTGAGTAGCAGGGGAAGAAACAGTTGCCTGTTGCTCCTGTCAGTCCTACCTTCTTGCTCGACATCACAGGAAGTCCAGCCAAGTTACTTGGTGGAAATCATTTCTTCCTGACATGGGAAATCACGTTCCTGTGAATCACTCCATACCCCACAGCCACTATTTTTCAACACATATAAGCTTTTATTTCTAGCTAGGTGTTGACAAAACAAAACTGTTCCCTAATGCTTAAGTAATAGAGTGGAAAATACTTGACAAGATATGAAGAGGTTGATTCTGATTATACATACAATCTCTTCTCTTAAGAATAAAATGTGTTTGAACAGGCATGAGTCATTCCTTACAGGGTCATGAAATGATCAATTGATTGGTTTAGTTGGTTGTTTAATTGATTAGTTTTGGAATAATAACTTTACTAGTTCTATACATGCATATTATAAAACTTCAAGGAGCACCTGAGTGGCTCAGTAGATTAAACATCTGATTTTTGGTTTCGGCTTAGGTCATGATCCCAGAATTCATGATATCAAGCCCCACATCGGGCTCCATGCTGACAGCACGAAGCATGCTTGGGATTCTCTCTCTCCTCTCTCTGCCTCTCCCCTGCTTGCTCTCTCTTTCTCTCTCAAAATAAATAAATAAACTTAAAAAATATTTTTATTAAAAAAATTCAAGAAACATACCAGAAAAATGATGCATCATTCATATCCCAACAATAACCAGTGTTAATACATGTTGAACATCAGTTCAGACTTCTCTCAACACAAATGCATAATTGGATTGGGGGATGGATAGCTCGTTAAAAATAATCTCATAAGAATAGAATTGTGTTATATTCCCTTTAAGGATAAAAAAAGCCATTAAATTTTACACGAATTTAATGAAAGACCAAAAAAAAAAAAAAAAAAAAAACCAAAACCCAGAAACTAAAGGGAAAATAAAGAAAATGCTGGAACTCACAGAACTCCCCTCATTCTTAAGAGATTGCTCGAAGGAAAAGAAAAAAAATCAGGAGTATCACTAAGAAGATGTCTAATTACTTACTTCAATTTAGACAGTATGAATTGAAAAATTTTACTATGAAAGGTAAGTGACCAGCACACTTGTACTTCTTCTCCTGTTTCCTCATATCATCTCCCAATTTTTTTTTTTTTTTTGGTACTTTTGTTTTGTTTGCTTAGTCACGATTTACACATTTACATTCTGTTCTGCGGCCCTATTTCCCTCGGTTGTTGCTGTTTTTGTTCCATCTTAGCTTTGTGTTTCAACTAATTCATTGGTTTATCTTTACCATTCTTTGGTTTATCTCTTGGTGAAATGGCTTTCCTCCTCACAAAGACACCCAGTATTGATTACAGCAAAACATGTGTATATATAGCATTTACTATGGGCCTTGTACTATTCCAAGCACCGTATACATAGTAATCCAGTGAACCCACCAGACAAACCAATTAAATAGTGACTATTATTATCCTCATTTTACAGATGAGGAGACTTGTTACAAAATGTGACTTGCCTAAATTACACAGCTACTAAGTGGCAAAGCCGGGACACAAAGCCAGGCAATCTGGCTTCAGAGACTCTGTCCTCCAACGTTTTCTTCCACGAGGCGTATGTGTGCTTTATTCCCCGAGCTCTGTCATGTTTTATCATGCTCTCCTTGTTGCCTTTATCCATGAATGACAATTTGGCAGGATGAAAATATTCTAGGTCACAGTTCTTTTCCTCTGCAGACATTGCCATGCTGTTCCCTGGCATCTGGGAGTTGACGGGAAGAAGTTGGAAGCCCCTTTGGCTTTTTATCCCTTTGGCTTTTTCTGCAGAATGCTTGAAAAAGTTCTTTATCTTTGAGGTGGAATAGCCTAGTCATTATATGACTAATGTTGCTCATTCCATATCAGATTTGCCTAGTATACTGTGTGATCTTTCAAACTGCCATTTCACTTCTTCCATTGCTTTCAGAAATTTTTCCTGTGTTATGTTTTTCAATATTTTTTTCTGTTTATCTTGTCGGGTTTTTATCAGGAATATAAAAAATCCTTGTACTGAATTGTCTTTGAGCTCCATCATTATTATCAATTATTTTTTCCTTTATATCTGCTATAATTATCTCAAGTCCTCACTAATTATTAACGTGATTTTTATCTATGTCTGCAATCTCTTTCTATTTCTAATAGTTTCTTGAAAATATATTTTGTTCATTTAGCTCTTTGATACCCCATTCCATCTCATTTTGTTGTTTTATCTTCTT
Source organism: Panthera pardus (assembly GCF_024362965.1). NCBI lineage: Eukaryota > Metazoa > Chordata > Mammalia > Carnivora > Felidae > Panthera > Panthera pardus. The sequence continues at coordinate 75,601,479 of NW_026526688.1, forward strand.
ATTTTGATCTTTTGTTTTATTTAATTTGTGTTCTTATTAAGTTCTTACATAGTGCAACGCACTTGCAAAGAACCTGCTTGTTATTTTGGTTTTGGTTTCTTCCAGACAGGATTTTTCATCTGTCTTTACCATGCATGTATTTTCCTTAGTACATTTTTACAATGACCCTGCCATTTCTTTTCATCTTATTTATGCTTAATATGGGCAATTCTGTCTATTGCTTCAATAGAATACAGTATAAGTGAATTTTCCTTGGCACCCTCCCTACCTTGTATGGAACATTTCCTTCCCTGCTCGGAGTTGCAATTTGAGGGCCGGGTATTGTTTTCAAGCCCCTTTTCTATAGCTTGAAGGTTTGGGAATGAGGCAAGGGAACAATCAAATTGGGCCTGAGTGGAGTCCTTGCTTGGGGCCCAGGGTTTCACTCCTTTCTGAGGTGCAGCTCACTATCTTTTAACTGGAGCCCAGTCCATTTAACCAAGGGTGGAGAGCACTCCTCTGGGCATCAGCTTGTTTCTGCAGCTCAATGCAGGGACCCGGAAGCCCTTTCTGCCTCAGAAAAAGCCCCAGGACCAAGCCCTGAGGCTTCCCTCAAGGACTTTTCCCAGAGTTGCTTAGTCATCCCCTCAATCTGTTTCTCTTAAAGCTGGAACATATTGATGAGAATCCTCAGGATTTCATTAATTGGTTATCTTTCCTCCTCATGATTTTTGGTGAAAGGGGGAACGGACGTGGTTAGGGGAGGGTCGGAAATGCAGGGTGATGCAGGGTTAGGAGCCCCGCTCAGCTCCAGCAGCATCTTCTGTTTCTTTTTTGTGGCTGCCACTTCTTGATGTTTATGGAATAAAGTTTGTCTGGTGCTAGAAAATCTCTCTCTCTCTCTCTCTCTCTCTCCCTCTCTCTCTCTCTCTCTGACTCTTAACAGAGAGTACCCCACACCTTTCCTCTCATGCCAGCCCCTTAGAGCCACCATATCTGCCTCTGTCTCTATGGATCTACCTGTTCTGGGCATTTCACATGAATGGAATCGTACAAAATGTGACCTTTTGTGTTTGGCTTCTCTCACTTAGCATGATGTTTTCTTTTTTTTTTTTTTAATTTTTTATTTTTAATGTTTTTATTTATTTTTGAGACAGAGAGAGACAGAGCATGAACAGGGGTCAGAGAGAGGGAGACACAGAATCCGAAACAGGCTCCAGGCTCCGAGCTGTCAGCACAGAGCCCGACACGGGGCTCGAACTCACGGACCGCGAGATCGTGACCTGAGCCGAAGTCGGCTGCTTAACCGACTGAGCCACCCAGGCGCCCCTAGCATGATGTTTTCAAGGTTCATCCGTATTATAGCCTGCATCAGAACTTCATTCCTTTTACAGACCAATAATCTTTAATGCTATGGATGTACCACAGTTTGCTTGTGGCCCCTTCCTTCATCTTCTAAGTCAGCAATATAGCTTCTCTCTGACTCTTTCTGTTGTCATATCTCTTTCTCTTACCACAGCCAGGAATCGTTTTCCCCTTTTAAGGATTCACGAAATTAAGTAGGGAACACTTGGATAATCCAGTATAACCTCTTCATCTAAAGGTCCTTAATTTAATTACGTCTATACTGGCATGTTCCAGTGTATTCTGCGACAAGTTATGGGGATTAAGGTGTAGACATCTTGGGGGGCATTATTCTGTCTACCATAGACATGTAGACCAATAATGATAGTAATAATAATAATAATGATAATAGTCAACATATATTGAGAGATTACAATGTGCCTGGTACCCCTGTAAGAGTTTTACTTAATTAACTTTAGTCCTTATATTATTCTTATGAGATAGGAACTATTATTATCCTCATTTATAACTGGGGAGGATGGTGAAGTACAAAGAGGTTAAATGATTTGTCTGAGTTCTCACAACAGGTAAGTCATGGAGCAAGAATTTTAACCCAGAAATCTGGCTCTGGAGTCTATACAATTAAAAGGGGGCCCTCCTATTTAATAAGAATGGGAATAAGATTGGGAATCCCTGCCCTAAAAGATAGCATTTTTTTCCTAGCCAGGCTCCAGGCTTAGGTCCTCACTGGTCCTCCCACCCCTCATTTTGGGGGCAAAACCTGACCTGAACTAATATCAGGCTATTAATAGTCCTGTATTATTCTATTAGTAGTGAACATTCCCGTACGTGATTGTAAAACTATTAAGGTGTTTGATGATAGGGTGCTGTCCCAACTCTACTGGGAATGTTACCAGTATGTGGTATATACATCCTGTTACCTGACTTCTGAAACTTGAAATACCTGACTTCCAAAATATGTTTGGCCCCAAAAGTTTAAAAGACAAGCTCATGGACCTGTAGGAGATTACGGGTAAGAAATATTATTTGTTCAGTCTCTAATCAGTTCTTAGTGTACATGGGAATCTACTGACACCTCACAATAAGTTCTCTCATGCACCCACCAAGCTTGCTGGCCTGCTTCAAAGTTTTACCTAGGGCCTTTTGTCCTAATTTAAAATGTCTGAAAAATAAAATAAAATAAAATGTCTGAGCTTCTAACATAGGAACTACTACATCTCCTAAAGGCTAGTTCCCCTTGTTTAAAATAAATACTTTATGACTCCAATATATTTAAAAGAAACATTTCAATATAATAAGCTAGCATGACACAATCACAGAATAACACAGAGGGCTTATAATCCCCACGTGGAATTATAAAGAAACGTACTCTCTACAGATTATGTCTTACAGCTTGCTTTAAAAAGAAGGACAAAGGGGCACCCGGGTGGCTCAGTTGGTTAAGCATCCAACTTCAGCTCAGGTCATGATCTCGCAGTCCGTGAGCTTGAGCCCCGCATCAGGCTCTGTGCTGACAGCTTCGAGCCTGGAGCCTGTTTCAGATTCTGTGTCTCCCTCTCTCTCTGCCCCTCCCCCGCTCGTGCCCTCTCTCTCAAAAATAAATAAACATTAAAAAAATAAAAAATAAATTAAAAAAAGAATGAGAGAGAGAACAGCAACAAAACACATTCCCCAGCCTGGGAGGCTCTTAGAAACTCTGATCATATGGTCCATGGCAAAAAAACCAGAATGCTGGCCCAAAGGACATGCGTCTTATACACTGGTTCTGGCTCTGCCATCCCATGCTGGCTAGGCTCTCACAGGGTACTATACCTCTCTGGGCCTCCTTTCCTTCACCTCTGAAAGAAGGTGGGTTTGATGAGCTCTGCAATGCTAGATCCTACGATTCAAAGGAGCGTCTGTTCTGGGACAGACATGCAGTCAGGAACACAAGTTCTAAAGGCATTTGAAAACTCACTTTTAACCCAGTTTAGCTTCCTTTAGAGCAAAATGCGTGTTTTATATTGATAAAATTTAATATTTATACCAACTAATAAGACATGCTCATCTATATGCATGTTATAACTCCTAAGCAACCAAAGGAATCAACATTTTTATCAAATGTTCATCTGAGGTCAGTGAGTAGACAACTCCCGCCTGCTTCTCCTCAGACTGGTTGTTAAGAAGTCAGCCCGGTTCAGAGTTGACCCCAATGATGAACTCATTAATTCAGTACTTAGTATGCACTGGGCAGTGTGGTGGGGAGAAGAGGAGAGGAGGAGGCTGTGGAGTTTGCATTTATTGGCCTGTGGGACTGCGTAGCTAGCTAGCTATCACGGGATAAAAGTATCTGCTGCTCCCCCAGGTCTGATGATGAGAGAGGTTGTTGATTGGCATGTCAGTTGATTCCCACCGCTTTTTTATGTATCACAAATCATTAAGGTGTTATACTGATGATGGGAGGCAGGAGAATATTCTGGAAACAGGTTTTGTTTGGGTTTTGTTTGTTTTTTCCCCAACAGAATGCTGACTTTAAACTTATGTGAATGCAGAAAAGCATTGCATTATGATTGCCTCTCCATAAAGCAATGGGCATCTCTCAGGGGCCATCCGCTGCCCCGCAGACGCACCTGCTCATGCACAACGAGGCCCTGGCAACAAGCTGAGGGCCTCTCAGCAAGTCAGGGGGTGGCTGGGTTCTGCCTAGAGGGCACCGTCTGTGCCCTGGCTAGAATGAGCAGACCACATCAGTTGTCCCAGAATATGGTTCAGGGCCAACACTAGCACCCTCTGCATCTACCACACAGGCACAGAGGGAGAATCAGGCACTGGTTTCTGGCCGAAGGGCTGCTGTGTGAAGTTTGCCTGTTCAGATGAGCAGAAGGTGGGTGAGGCAGGCTGCGTTGTAGAGGCACGTGGCTCCCTCAGCTCTCTGAACCTTGTGATCACTGGCAAATGGGGACCTGAATGCGCATTTGGGATGAGCGCTTGCTGAGCAGAAGAGTCACTGGCCAGGGCTGGAAGCTTGGAGCCCTTGCTGCTGCTGCACCTATGGTGTCTTTCTCACACTCTGGCTTCCCAGGTAGATGGACAGGATCACTGCCCCCTGGTACCACCCCTTCCTGCCAGAAATCAGTTACTGGGACATGTGTTAGAGTTGCCCATGCAGGTCAGGGTGAGGGGTGTGAGAAATCAGCACAGTGTCTAGCCAGAGCTTCGGGTTTGTTAAGAAACACTTTTAGTGCTCTCCCCTGGGGCTGGCTCCTTTCTGCTCCCCCAGGGGTTGAGGGTGCGGGGGTGTGGGGGGCAATGCTCCAGGTCCCCCTGTCAAAAGCTCCACTGCAGGGCCTGGTAATCCTCCACTGTTACTGCCACCCAAGATTTGCAGTCTCTGCCTCCCTTTCCCTTCTTCTCTTCCTTGTTTCAAGACCTTCCACCCTCCGTACCCCAGAGGTTCTTTTTGTTCTCGCCTGTTCCTGCTCCAAGCCAGAGGCATCTGACAGAGAACTCCTTCATTTACTGGATAGTGTGGCTGGCTGGAGTTCTTCCTCTAAGGCAGATTTTCATTTTTTTTTTTCAACTATCACAATGTTTATTGATAGATACAAGTATATAAAATCCGTATATGAAATCAAAAATGAACATGACTTGATAAATTAAGTAGATGCAATTTCAATACTATAATAAGAGGGACCAATTCAAATTCTCACCATTTGTTTCACACCCACAAAACCACTTCAAGGGCATTAACGATCTCTCAACACTGATCCGTTTTGTGCAAGGAAACTGTGTTTCTTTTAAAAAGACTTGTGCCCTTGCTCAGCCTCAAGGACATTAAAATCTGGCACATAAAGCCCATTACTAGAGGTAGAAATACAGGCAAGATACTATTACGGCAACAACCATCAGTTACAGTTAAGAATTTTTCTGTAACAACCAAATGGACAATCAAATGTTGCAACAACTCAAGTACTACTGAGCAAAGTGAATTTCTACAGTATTCGGTGTTGCTATCCGGTTTTCTAACTTAAAACAGCCTATGATAACTGACAGCAAAGACGGTCCTTGCGATAGACTGCCTCTGCTTGAGAACTTGGGATGCAATTATTGCACGCTGCTAATATACCACCTAAACATTAAAGATACTCCTAAAATATTTGATGGTGGACTATGATTAAGACATTACACACTACAAAAAAAAAAAAAAACCTTATGCAAAAAACAAAACAAAACAAAACAAAACACACCTAACTGACATGCTTCTGCTTTAAATATTGTGAAAATAGTACAACAGAATGAATTTTCGCAGTGGTTAGATCAAATGCAGTTACGTCATAGCAACATTTCTTAAGAGATGCAGTGCGGGTGGCCGGGGTGGGGGGTGGGGGGCAGGAGGGACACTGCAGAGTTCTGAGGAATAAACCCCAAAATATGGCATTTCAGTCTCCGGAGATGGGAGCTTTTCACCTTGGAGCTGCCTGTCCTATCTGAAGTCAAACCACAGAGGCAGCTCCTTGTTCTCTTATGCATAAGATTGCTACTGGTTCATGTGCAAAGTGAGGCTTGAAGCCCAAGGAGTGAAGCCTAAGGCTGTTCCTCCTCTGTAGCTGAGCCCAGGACTGTGCCTTGGGCACATTTGCCTCCTCTCTTTTCCCGCGGTCTCTTCCACTGCTGCCCTCCCAGGCAGGAACGGCAGCCCTTTTCCTTCCTCCCTGGCTATTCTGACTGAGCCTGGCTCCTTACAAGAGCTGGCAGCAGTGGGGAGCAGGGGTGACTGACTGCTAGGAAGCCAGCTGCAGGGAGACCAGGGCAGGGTCAAGAAAGCAGAGAATTAAGGTGACGATCTGAAAGTCCCATCCTACCCATCCCCTCACCCAGCACCCCAGATGTTGAACCGAGTGGACAAGATTGTGGCAAGGACCAAAATAAATCCCAAAGGGGGTTCTCATAAGCAGATTTTAGAGAAGAGTCTGGTCCTCCGGGGTAATAGAGACTGCATCAACAAGGGAGAAATGTGCTTTGCTCAGTGGCAGGCACTCCTCTGGTAGGATTTGCCTGGACTACAGACAGAGAAATTTACCCTTGTGGGAGGCTGGCACCGCCATGCTGAACCTCAGTGCTGCAGTCAGCTAACCCACAGTGCACTCAGTGGCATGGAGAGGACGCAGGGGAAGTGGGGGGGGGGGGGTGGGTTCTGCCTTAACATGGAGAAGCCAACTTTCTGTTTGTCTGCACACTGGGCCTCCAATCACCCTGCTTGTTAGAGACACTGCAGGCCATATCCTCACCCAGCATCCCACAGGGGCTGGGACTCCACCATAGCTGACTGCAAGGGGCTGTCACCAGTGCAGAGGGCGACTTCCTTGTGGCAATTATTTTTAATGTTTCTTTATTTTTGAGAGAGACAGAGAGACAGAGCACGAGTTGGAAAGAGGTAGAGAGAGAGGGAGACACAGAACCTGAAGCAGGCTCCAGGCTCTGAGCTGTCAGCACAGAACGTGACCTGGGGCTCAAACTCACGAACCACGAGGTCCAGACCTGAGCCAAAGTCAGACGATTTACTGACTGAGTCACCCTGGTGCCCCCCTTGTGGCGTTTTGATGATTTCTTTTCCACAGGATTTTTTCTTTTCTACTAGCCATTCTCTTTGTTAAAGGGAGTTACTCTCTGTGCTGGATTTATTGGCTGTATCTAGAATCTATTTTCTCCAAAGGCATCGCTGCAGATGCCCACTCTTCCATTCTATCCTGGTGTAAAGAGATCTGAAACTGACAAGAAATGGAAGAAACATAAAGCCCAAGAGGAAATGGAGTAGGACAGTGCAGGACATTCGAGTTCTCTAAGTCAGATCTTTCCCATGAAAAGAACAGTGCTGTGTGGCACGAAGGATTTCTTAAATCAATTTGCCTCACAATCCTGCAGAAAATCTAATGACTGAGGCTTTCTTTTATGTGTAAACAAAATTGTTTTAATCTTCTCCCTCCCTCTCTTTACAGAACAGGTTCAGCCCATTTGTGGGAAAGTCTAAGCCGCAATTACACCAGGAGGTAAATTTTTGATTTGTGGAATCCCATTCCTTCATTCAGTAAACGTTTCCATGTTTGGCCCTGGATGTATGGAGATGAAAATTACGGCTTGCCTCATGGGGTCCACAGTCTAAGGAGGGTGACCAAACAAAAAAACACATCATTTTCAAGCCACCATCACATCGAAAAAGGAACTCCAAAAATAACCTCAAATCCGTCCAGTTGTCTCTGTCTTTACTGACATCACCTCAATCAAAGCTAATATCATGTCTTGTTTGGACTGCAATAATGGCCTCCAGCAGTACATCATACTACTGTCCACTGGATATTTCATTTTCTTCTCCTGCTGTGCCCCTCCCTGCAGGGGGTACATTCTGTCTACGATGAAATCAGCAGTGATCATATAACTTAATATGGACAATAAAATACAGGTAGAAGTGGCAGGGGGCATGTCTAAGAACCAGTACCTGGTTCGCCGTATTCCTTTTCCTGTTATGAGATCAGCAATTTTCAAGATGGTGGCTATTCCATCAGCCCAGATCCTGGAGTGAGTGGATATGGAGTCGGGCTCCCAGCCGACCTGTAATGGATGTGTAGTATGAGTAAAAAACAAAATTTTGTTGATACCAGCCACGAAGATTTAGGGGTTATTACTGGGGAGCCTTGCCTAATTTGGCCGATACACCTCCTAAATGATTTCCCTGCTTCTATCTTGCCCACTCCAACCCAGTCTTCAAACAGCAGCCAAAATTATCTTTTAAAAACAAATAAAACTTGCTAGAAGTCTTTCAATGGATTTCCACAGCATTGAGAATAAACTCTGAGCTTCTGAAAGTTTTAGGGGTCCCTGCTTTTTTTCTGTTCTTCCATGTCACGAGTTGGTCTCCCACCCCACCCCCACCCTCTACACATGAGCTCCAGCTACACTGACCTCCTTTCAGTGTTCCTTATGAGCTGGACTCCTTATCTCTGGGTCTTCCCACGTGTCATTTCCATTAACTGGAACACCATTTCACCATCTTTATCATGGCTGCTTGCTTCTTTATACTGCTGATTTCAACTTACCTGTTATCTCCTCAAAGAGATTTGCCCCATTTATTCAATTAGAACTAAGCACCCCCTGTCCTTCTTGTCATAATCAACATGTTCTTTTCAGTTATAGTACTTGTTATCATCTTTAGTCATCTATCTGCATAATTACTTACTTTTATTGTTCATCTATCTCCACTGAGATATCAACTCTATGAGAGTAGGGCCCATGCTTGTTTGGTTTGCAAGGGCATATCCAGCTGCCTACACAGTGCCTGGCCCACACATAGTTCTTGAATGAATGAATGAATGAATGAATGAATGAAATGCTTTCATAGAATCTTTTTTTTAATTTTTTTAATGTTTATTTATTTTTGAGAGAGAGACAGAGTGAGAGTGCGAGCAGGGGAGGCGTAGAGAGAGAGGGAGACAGAGAATCTGAAATAGGCTCCAGGCTCCAAGCTGTCAGCACAGAGCCCGACGCAGGGCTCGAACCCACAGACGTTGAGATCATGACCTGAGTGGAAGTTGGACACTTAACTGACTGAGCCACCCAGGTGCCACGCTTTCATTGAATCTTGAGACAAGTGGTAGCAGAGATAAATGTCAGGGATAACTTCAAAGAGGGAGCTATCTTTAAGAACGTACAGATCTGAACTAAAGACAACCTAAAATGGCAGAGAAAGCCTATTTTAGGTCAAGGCAAAAGGCTGGTTCCAATATTAACCCAGAATTTCAAGTCCCATTCAAAGGAAGCCTATACGACAAATCAAAATCTCATGAAATCAGTTGCCAGACACATTCCCCCAGAGCCACTTAGCCCCTCTCATAACTCTCCCTCATCCCCATACCAGCAAGGACATATTAGTCTAAGGACTATAAGCGGCTGGCTCCCCTATTGCAATGGTGTGGGTTTTTTTCACTTGAATATCCTTTAATAAAATTTGAAAACTAATGTGCTCCCTCAACACATGTTTAAGTTAACATTTAAATTATTCATCATATTTACAAATGCAAATTTTACATGATTCTTTTTTCTCTCTCCTTTGAACTCACATTTTCATTCTATCTTGCCCACAGAATTTTATGCTAATAGAAGCTTCTTAGTAACAAAATACCAATATATTACAAATCTTGACAAATAATCATTAAACACAAAATTCACATTTTATTAAAAATGTGTCTTTCAGCAGGACAGATGAAGCTTCTTTTTTCAATTAGCTGATGCTCCATGAATGAACATTACTTTTTGCTAGAATAAGATGGCTTCAGCAGCAATTCCATTTCTACTTACCCTTGTTTTCAGTGTAATTGCTGATATACCTTGTTCACATAAATACATAGATAGGCGTGCATGGAAGGAAAATAGGTCTGTTTTAGAAGTACTACTCACTTCTTTGAAATCTTTCTGATTCCCATATCAAAAATAACAAAGTCAGCTATCACCACAAATTATTTTTAATGTCTGAGAGCTGACAACTCAATTAGGTCCTCCTTCAATTTTACTGAAAGCACAGACTCGAACCCACCCAACTTGCAAAACGTTACTCAGGCAGCCATCCCCTTTATGAAATACTTAGAACTATATAAAAAAAAGTCTCCACTCAAATTAAGCAAATCACCATCATTTGTACATTTTACTCTTTCGTTTAAGGGCAAAATGTGTGTGTGATACACACACAAAACGCTGGGAATTATGGCTTCTTTCACTGGACTTTTTCCAATATACTATTTTTTATTAAATGCTTTAATATTATCACACACTTTAAAAATGTTTTATTTTTTTAATTTAATTTTTTATTTTTTTAAAAATTTATATCCAAATTAGTAAGCATATAGTGCAACACTGATTTCAGGAGTAGATTCCTTAGTGCCTCTTACCCATTTAGCCCATCCCCCCTCCCACAACCCCTCCAGTAACACTCTGTTTGTTTTCCATATTCATGAGTCTCTTCTGTTTTGTCCCTTTCCCTGTTTTCATATTATTTTTGTTTCCCTTCCCTTATGTTCGTCTGTTTTGTCTCTTAAAGTCCTCATATGGGTGAAGTAATATGATTTTTGTCTTTCTCTGACTAATTTCGCTTAGCATAATACCCTCTAGTTCCATCCAAGTAGTTGCAAATGGCAAGATTTCATTCTTTTTGATCATCAAGTAATACTCCATTGTGTGTGTGTGTGTGTGTGTGTATATATATATATATATATATATATATATATATATATATATATACATACATACGACATCTTCTTTATCCATTCATCCATCAATGGACATTTGATCTCTTTCCATACTTTGGCTATTGTTGATAGTGCTGCTATAAACATGGGGGTGCATGTGTTCCCTTCAAAACAGCACACCTATATTCCATGGATAAATGCCTAGTAGTGCAATTGCTGGGTCGTAGGGTAGTTCTATTTTTAGTTTTTTGAGAAACCTCCATACTGTTTTCCAGAGTAGCTGTACCAGCTTGCATTCCCACCAACAATGCAATACAGATCCTTTCTCTGCATCCTCACCAACATCTATTGTTGCCTGAGTTGTTAATGTTAGCCATTCTGACAGGTGTAAAGTGATATCTCATTGTGGTTTTGATTTGTATTTCCCTGATGATGAGTGATGGTGAGCATTTTTTTATGTGTCAGTTGGCCATATGGATGTCTTCTTTGGAGAAGTGTCTATTCATGTCTTTTGCCCATTTCTTCACTGCATTATTTGTTTTTTGGGTGTTGAGTTTGATAAGTTCTTTATAGATTTTGGATACTAACCCTTTATCTGATATGTCATTTGCAAATATCTTCTCCCATTCTGTTGGTTGCCTTTTAGTTTCACTGATTGTTTCCTTCACTGTGCAGAAGATTTTTATTTTGATGAGGTCCCAGTAGTTCATTTTTGCTTCTGTTTCCCTTGCTTCTGGAGACGTGTTGAGTAAGAAGTTGCTGCAGCCAAGATCAAAGAGGTTTTTGCCTGCTTTCTCCTCAAGGATTTTGATGGCTTCCTGTCTTGCATTTAGGTCTTTCATCCATTTTGAGTTTATTTTTGTGTATGGTGTAAGAAAGTGGTCCAGGTTCATTCTTCTGCATGTCGCTGTCCAGTTTTCCCAGCACCACTTGCTGAAGAGACTGTCTTTATTCCATTGGATATTCTTTCCTGCTTTGTCAAAGATTAGTTGGCCATACATTTGTGGGTCCATTTCTGGGTTCTCTATTCTGTTCCAATGATCTGAGTGTCTTTTCTAGTGCCAGTACCATATTATCTTGGTGATTACAGCTTTGTAGTATAGCTTGAAGTCTGGAATTGTGATGCCTCCTGCTTTGGTTTCTTTTTCAGGATTGCTTTGGCCATTCAGGGTCTTTTCTGGTTCCATACACATTTTAGGATTATTTGTTCTAGCTCTTTGAAGAATGCTGCTGTTACTTTGATAGGGATTGTATTGAATATGTAGATTGCCTTGGGTAGTATTGACATTTTAACAATATTTGTTCTTCCTATCCAGGAGCATGGAATCTTTTTCCATTTTTTTTGTGTGTGTGTCTTCAATTTCTTTCATAAGCTTTCCTATAGTTTTCAACATATAGATTTTTCACCTCTTTGGTTAGATTTATTCCTAGGTATTTTATGGTTTTTGGTGCAACTGTAAATGGGATTGATTCCTTGATTTCTCTTTCTGTCACTTTATTGTTGGTGTATAGGAATGCAACTGATTTCTGTGTGTTGATTTTATATCCTGCAACTTTGCTGAATTCATGGATCAGTTCTAGCACTTTTTTGGTGGAATATTTTGGGTTTTCCATATAGAGAATCATGTCATCTGTGAAGAGTGAAAGTTTGACGTCCTCCTGGCCAATTTGGATACCTTTTATTTCTTTGTGTTGTCTGATTGCAGAGGCTAAGACTTCCAATACTATGTTGAGTAACAGTGGTGAGAGGGGACATCCTTGTCTTATTCCTGACCTTAAGGGGAAAGCTCTCAGTTTTTCCCCATTGAGGATGATATTAGCATTGGATTGTTCATATATGGCTTTTATGATCTTGAGGTATGCTCCTTCTATCCCTACTTTCTTGAGGGTTTTTATCAAAAAAGGATGCTGTATTTTGTCAAATGCTTTCTCTGCATCTATTGAGAGGATTATATCATTCTTGTCCTTTCTTTTATTGATGTGATTAATCACGTTAATTGTTTTGTGGATATTGAACCAGCCCTGCATCCCAGGTATAAATCCCATTTGGTCGTGGTGAATAATTTTTTTAATGTATTGTTGGATCCTGTTGGCTAATACGATTTTGAGGATTTTTGCATCCATGTTCATCGGGGAAATTGGTCTGTAGTTCTCCTTCTTAGTGGGGTCTCTGCCTGGTTTTGGAACCAAGGTAATGCTGGTTTCATAGAAAGAGTTTGGAAGTTTTCTTTCCATTTCTATTTTCTGGAACACCTTCAAGACATCAAGACATTAGGTGTTAACTCTTCCTTAAATGTTTGGTAGAATTCCCCTGGAAAGCCATCTGGCCCTGGACTCTTGTTTTTTGGGAGATTTTTGATTACTAATTCAATTTCCTCACTGGTTATGGGTCTGTTCAAATTTTCTGTTTCTTCCTGTTTCAGTTTTTGTAGTGTAAATGTTTCTAGGAATTTGTCCATTTCTTCCAGATTGCCCATTTTATTGGCATATAATTGCTCATAATATTCTCTTATTATTGTTTTTATTTCTGCTGTGTTGGTTGTGATCTTTCCTCTTTCATTCTTGATTTTATTTATTTGGGTCCTTTCCTTTTTCTTTTTGATCAAACTGGCTAGTGGTTTATCAATTTTGTTAATTCTTTCAAAGAACCAGCTTCTGGTTTCATTGATCTGTTCTACATTTTTTTTTTTTTTTTTTTTTTTTTTGTTTCAAGAGCATTAATTTCTGCTCTAATCTTTATTATTTCCTGTCTTCTGCTGGTTTCGGGTTTCATTTGCTGTTCTTTTTCCACCTCCTTAAGGCATAAGGTTAGGTTGTGTATCTCAGATCTTTCTTCCTTCTTTAGGAAGGCCTGGATTGCTATATACTTTCCTCTTATGACCGCCTTTGCTGCCTTCCAGAGGTTTTGGGTTGTGATGTTATCATTTTCATTGGCTTCCATATACTTTTTAATTTCCTCTTTAACTTCTTGGTTAGCCCATTCATTCTTTAGTAGGATGTTCTTCAGTCTCCAACTATTTGTTACCTTTCCAAATTTTTTCTTGTGGTTGATTTCAAGTTTCATAGCGTTGTGGTCTGAAAATATGCACAGTATGATCTTGACCTTTTGGTACTTACATAGGGCTGATTTGTGTCCCAGTATATGGTCTATTCTGGAGAACACTCCATGTGCACTGGAGAAGAATGTGTATTCTGCTGCTTTAGGGTGAAATGTTCTGAATATGTCTGTTAAGTCCATCTGGTCCAGTGTGTCATTCAAAGCCATTGTTTCCTTGTTGATTTTTTGATTAGATGATCTGTCCATTGCTGTGAGTGGGGTGTTGACATCTCCTACGATTATGGTATTACTATCAATGAGTTTCTTTATGTTTGTGATTAATTGATTTATATATTTGGGTACTCACACATTTGGTGCATAAATGTTTACAATTGTTAGGTCTTCTTGGTGGATAGACTCCTTGATTATGATTTAATGCCCTTCTGCATCTCTTGATACAGTCTTTATTTTAACATCTAGATTGTCTGATATAAGTATGGCTACTCCAACTTTCTTTTGTTGACCATTAGCACGATACATGGTTCTCCATCCCCTTATTTTCAATCTGAAGGTGTCTTTAGGTCTAAAGTAGGTCTCTTGTAAACAGCATATAGATGGATCTTGTTTTCTTATCCATTCTGTAACCCTATGTCTTTTGATTGGAGAATTGAGTCCATTGATGTTTAGAATTAATACTGAAAGATATGAATTTATTGCCATTATGATACTTGTAGAGTTGGAGTTTCTGGTGTGTTCTCTGGTTTTTTCTAATCTTTGTTGCTTTTGGTGTATATATATATATATATATATATATATATATGTAATTTATATACATTTTTTTTCATCTTTTCTCCCCTCAGAGAGTCCCCCTTAAAATTTCTTGCAGGGCTGGTTTAGTGGTTACAAACTCCTTTAATTTTTGTTTGTGTCGAAAACTTTTTATCTCTCCTTCTATTTTGAATGACAGCCTTGCTGGATAAAGAATTCTTGGCTGCATGTTTTTCTCATTCAGCACATTGAATATATCCTGCCACTCCTTTCTGGCCTGCCAAGTTTCTGTGGATAGGTCTTCTGCAAACCTGATCTGTCTTCCCTTGTAGGTTAGGGACTTCTTTCCCTTGCTGCTTTCATGATTCTCTCCTTGCCTGAGTATTTTCTGAATTTGACTATGATATGCCTTGTTGATAGTCGGTTTTTGTTGAATCTAATGGGGGTCCTCTGTGCTTCATGGATTTTGATGTCTGTGTCTTTTCCCAGGTTAGGAAAGTTTTCCAATCTGATTTGCTCACATAACCCTTCTACCCCCATTTCTCTCTCTTCTTCTTCTGGGACCCCTATGATTCTGATGTTGTTCCTTTTTAATGAGTCACTGATGCCTCTAATTCTTAAATCGTGCTCTTTTGCCTTAATCTCCCTCTTTTTTTTTCTGCTTCATTATTTTCTATAAGTTTATCCTCTATATCGCTGATTCTCTGTTCTGCCTCATCTATCCTTGCCACCACAGCATCCATCCATGATTACAGCTCAGTTACAGCATTTTTAATTCCATTCTGACTATTTTTTACTTCTTTTATCTCTGCAGAAAGGGATTCTAATCTATTTTTGACTCCAGCTAGTATTCTTATTATCGTGATTCTAAATTCTGGTTCAGACATCTTGCTTGTATCTGTGTTGGTTAAATCCCTGGCTGTCGTTTCTTCATGCTCTTTCTTTTGGGGTGAATTCCTTCGTTTTGTCATTTTGAAGGGAGAAAAGGAATTAATGAGGTAGAAAAATTAAAATTAAAAAATATTAAAATTAAGAATACACACACACACACACACACACACACACACAAGTCGAATAAATGATGCTAGATCCTAGGTGTGTTTTGGTCTGGGTGTTTAAAGTGGTTTGACAGATTAGAAGGAAAAAAGGTGGGGGGGGTAGGGGAAATCGTTTGAGAATTTGAAAAACTGAATACACTGAAGTAGACTAAAATGAGATGATGGGAGTAAAATACAATTTGAAAAAATTTACACAAAAGTAAAGAATATAGTAGAAAAATTTTAAAGAAAAATAGTTTTAATAAAAATTAAAAATAAAAATGAAATTTTTCTCTTTCTGTACTCAAGAAAAAGAAAAGAAACAAAAAAAGAGAAAAAAGAGGAAAAAAAGGAGACATTTTGAAAATTTGAAAAAGTGAATACATTGTAGTAGATTAAAATAAAATGATGGAAGTAAAATAGAACTTGAAAAAATTTACATAAAGGCAAAAAATATAGTAAAAAAATTAAAGAAAAATATTTATAATAGAAATTGAAAGTAAAAATGAAGTTTTCTCTTCCTGCATTCAAGAAAAAGAAGAGAAATGAAAAAAAGAAAAAGAAAAAGAAAAAAAGGAAATCATTTGAAATTTGAAAAGATGAATACACTGAAGTAGACTAAAATAAAATGATGGAAGCAAAATAGAATTTGAAAAAATTTACACAAAAGTAAAAAATATAGTAAAAAATTTTTAAGAAAAATATTTTTCCTAAAAATTGAAAATAAAAATGAATTTTTTTCTCTTTCTATGTTCAAGAAAAAGAAGTGAAAAAGAGAAAAAAAAAAAGAAAATTGAATAGATGGACCTGCTAACAGATTGAAATAGGACTGAAATTACTTCGTTTTTCCCTAGAAGTCAGACTATGAAGTACTTTATAGTCCATAAACAAGTGGGTGGTGAGATACATGTTCTTGAAGAGCGAGGTTGGCCCAGTTGGGCGGGGCTCAGTGTAATGGCTCTGTTCTCCACTAGATGGCGCTGATAGCCTACTGGGGTGGAGTGTTGCGGTGCTCGTAGGTGTGTATGCGCATGCGCGGTAGTGTTGAAAATGGCCCCCAACCAGCTACCCAGTCTGTTCTCCCCGTCAGCAATCGCGCACCCGCCCTCTGTCTTCAGCTTTTGTCCACTTCCCGCTTTTTCACTGTCCGTGACCAAGCCCCAGGCAGTACCTCTCTCCAGAGTTTTGTCTCAGGTGCGGCTGTTTCCCCTGGTCCCTTACTTCTGAAGGACTGCGGCTTTGGCCCGTTCCGCCCCTCTGCGGGAGGGTCTCACCGAGCAATGGCCGAATGAGCAATGGCTGAATGTCGGCTGCACCCAGGACCGCTTGCCGGACCCTGCTGCTGCCGGTGCCCCGAGACTGCGGCCAGGTGCCAGCCCGCCCCGGAAAAAGTTTGCGAGATAGTATAGCGGCAGCTTTTCAGGGATTACGGAAAATCACAACACACATCTAACACCAGGCTTCACCCTTAACGACCTTGTTCCAGCACCAGCGGATGTGGCCGTTTTCTGGGGTCTGCTGGGACCAGGTGGCTTCAACAGTCTCTACCGAATGTTCTTCCAGCAGTGGAACCGCTTTTTCCTGTGTGGCCTGAGAACCTCCCGGACCCCACTCTGCTCCTGGGGCTTCACCCTTCCCACCAGAGCATCGCCAGGTATTGAGCTGCATAGTTGCAGACTTTGCGCTCCCCTTGTTTACAGTCTTAATGGAATTTAAACTCTCTCCTTTCTCCTTTCTCCCTTTTTAGTTTAGTCCATGCGGCTGTTTCCAATTTTCCACTTTCTCTCCAGCTGCTTTTGGGGAGGGGTGCTTTTCCCGTATCCCCCCCCCCCCCCACTGCCGGCTCTCTCTGCCTGCATAAGCACCTCCCTTCTCGCAGCTTCTCACTCCCCAACTTCACCTCTCCGCGCCACGTACCTGCTGAATTCGGTGGTTCAGGTTGTGCAGATTGTTGTTAATCCTCAGATCAGTTTTCTAGGTGTGCAGGATGGTTTAGTGTTGGTCTGGCTGTATTTCATGGACCTGAGACACAAAAAACTTCCATGCTGTTATGCCATCTTGGATCCTCCCCCACTTTAAATATGTATTAAAACAACTTTGGAGCTATTCCTTTAACTCATTTATTAATGGAAAATGTCTGACATATAAATAATCCTTCATATCAAGCTAATGAGCCAAATCAGGCTTACTTTCTGCCAGAACATATCTGACTTCACTTATTAAGTCAAATAAACATGTTGAGACATGTCTCTATGACAACCATCCACTGGAGATAGATAATATTCCCAGCCTTCATGAAATAAGACTCTGCCTTCATTGGGTCTCATCAAAAGTCACAGCGATCTTCCCCAGAATAGAATGTTCCTTTGGCAATCTCTGGAGTATGGAAAAAGACAAGGTCTTTTAGAAAGGTACCATATTTCTCACTGTCCCTTTGGCACCACAGAAGTTTTTACATCCTGGGCAATGCATCATAGTATGACTTGGGATGAGTAGGAAATAAATGCTTCTCTAAAGGAAGTGAAGGAAAACTATGAAAGGGAATGTGGTAGAGAGAAATAGTCTTGTTTTCAAACCACCTCTACTCAATTTTAGAAAGGGTACATATTAAAGTTGAGGACTGGAAATGAGTTCCCTTTAAATTTAGGAAAGTCTGTGTACCTCTTTGAAAGTCTTCATGTGCCCCAGATTTGAAAAACAGTTGCTCTTGAGAGAAGTGTACCATGGGCTGCAGACTGAACCAAGATCCTCCCCCATGATGGATCCGTATGGCTGAGGATGATGAGGGACCACCAAGTGTTGCCCTGTCCATCCCATTTAGGACCTGCCTCTCAACTTACATCTAGAATGTGAGCAGTGGCCACAGGAGTGGGGAGTGCTCTGGAACGACTTACTACAGTTTGGGAGGAGTTATTGTGGTCACTGGGAGACTACTCCTTTTTCTTGGAGTAGATACAATGGGGAATATGCTTATCTCTTGGTACCTGTTATCTCATCTCAGTATCAACCCAAGGCGTTTTCTGATTTTACCTTCAAAGACTTAGTCTAAATGAGTCAAAGAAGTTTGTTTCAGTAAATGTAAGCTTTACCCAGAAACCAACTTCTAAGTGGGTACAAAATGGAACCAAGATTTTTCATTTTTTTATTAATTGATTTATAACAATGCAGTTTTGATGTGCAAACACTTTGCATAATAATGCTTAATCCTTGCAACAGCCCTGCAAGGAAGCTATTGTTACCCTCATCTTAGAGTTGTGGAAACTGAGGCTCAACGTGGTCTCATGGCTGCAAGGGGCAGACTCGAACTCATAGACCTTGCAGTTTTCACCATGCCACCCTGCCTCTGTATCCTTCGCCCACCATGCCCACTGCGTACAGGAATTGCATCCCCAACAGTAATAAGCAGCTGATACATCTTTCTTTTCTGTGTTCTGTGCTGACTACTCAGGATTATGAGTCGTGTCCCAATTAATCATAGAAATTGGACAGCATGGAGAAATTAAAAATCACATGTAATCCCCCAAATCTCATTTCAGCCAATAATCTCAGCCTCTTATTCCATAAGGACTTGTTGAAGAGTTCCTAACAAGTGACAATATTTGACAGGTTCTATTTCCACCACCTTGCTTTTTCTACCCTACCCATCAGTAGAGATCATAGCATGCAGAAGAGAAATTTGAAAGTCAAACAGCAGGAAGAGAGAGAAAAATATCCAAGGGCTTAAATTTGACCTGTATATGAGTAATATGGCTACTGTAATGTTAGTCTTCACTTTATAACTTTGGGTTCTTGCTGACTTGAAACTGCATCTTCAACTAAAATCCACAACCAAATGCCTTCGATACAACCATGCAGTCTAAATATCAAACTGCTAAGCATTAACTCAATTCCAGGTCACAATCAGGGACTCTAGCCAGATACTTCCGGCACACACACCCCTCCCCCTAACATCACTCCCAGTCTACCTCTGACTTCAGCTGCAGGCACAGTGGACAGTTCCAAGTAATCTCAGAGTCACGTTGCTCTGCCAGTATCAGTCCCATGGACTTTTCTTATGGGCAGTGTGGATTGAGTTATCTGATGCCATGGGGTACCCAGCCCACACAAGTGCAACCCAGGAGTGGCGGGAGGGTGAAGTGTGTTAATGCCCCTCGAGCAACTTGCAACCCATAGGAATGGAAGCCAATGGATAAGTGCTGCAATCATCCATCCTTTAGGGGGACAATTCTGACATATGTTTACTTTTCCAGAGGGTCTGATAGAATCAAGCCTTTATTGCCCATAGTGTAACCTTACTACCAAACTCATTTATTGGCTTTTCCTTCCCCCTCTGTCTCCATATCCCTGCTTCCTAGGACCACCTTCCAAATAAAATACATGCTCCCAAGACTCTTAGACTCTGCTTTTGGGAGAACCCAAACTAAGATGTGGAATTTCCAGATATTACATAGAAATGGCCATTCTCCATGAAAATAGCTAAATAAAACAAAACTTAAAAAGCAAGCAAGTCATTCCAATTAGGTAGTAATTGTTGACTCACAGACAGGAAAGTAGGGAGAAAGAGGGACATGTACCCAAGGAGAAGTGCATAAGAGTAATCAAGGGGGGCTTTTCAAATGACATCCTTGAAATTCTGATTTCTCTTTACAGAGTATTGCATAATTCCCTCCTTCTGAAAGAATCACAGCCACATCAAGTCACTGCCTTGTCACCATTACTGATGAGGAAACAAGTTGTGTGGGGCAGAAAAAGAAGGTTGCTGCGGTGACAGCTTTTTAAAGACAAACTTTTTTAGATGCAGTTTGGTACATTACTCAACAGTCTTAGCTATTTTTAATTGTAGCTTAATTTAACTCTGGTCCTCTTGTCCCCATGCTTAGATTGTTGGAGCTAAATAAAGAGAAGGCCTAAGCTTCTCTTTCTAGTGTAGAACTTGGAGAGTCCTTATCACTTCTCCTGTCCCCTCCTACCGTCTCAAGGAATCAGAAGAGGGACAAGCCACAGCACTACACCTCTACTCTGACAGCAAAAATTTCATTGACCTGTTTTTGAAAGGACAACAAAAATCCCCTGTTCCCAGCAACTTTCCAGTTAGAATCTGCCAACTAAGTGTAACCTGGAATTTGCATATAATTCCTTTAGCAACTCTCTGGAAACCTGCAAAATTTAAAACTGCACAAGAGAGCTCCACATAAGGGGGGAAAATGTTGCAGAGACTACCCAATCTCCACTCAGAAGAAAACATTTTAACCAACAAATTTAAATAAGGCCTTTTGGTATATTGATTTAAACTGGCTTCCCAGTAACCACAATTGCACAACATTTTAGTTGAAAGCTAGGGGTTGGAGGGAGTGCCTGAAGCCTGGGCCATCCGGTCTGGCCACCACAGACATTCTTAGTTGAACACAGCACTCTTTCTGGCCACATCTGGATGTGGTTCCTGCATTCTTCTCCACACAGCACTCTAATTGACCAAGGTTCCTAACCTCATGAAAGAAAATCAGGAAAGACGAACAGAGACTAGCATTAAGGATACAATCATGAACAAAATAAAGCCCTTGCCCTCATGGAGCTAGCTTCTCATGGGGGAAAACACACAATAAATCAATGACCAAATACGTATTTAAATATTTGGAGCAGAGTTTGACAGTTGCCTTCTAGGTACCTGTTTTATGTTTGTCTCTCAAATTAACAGAGTAATGATTTTATTTGGACACATAGCCTCCCAGCTAAAACACCATATTTGCCAGCCTCCCTCACAGTTACTGTAGCATGGGACTAAGTTCTGATCAATGGTATATAAGTAGACATATTTTGTGGGACTTTCAGGAAGTTTCCTTAAAGGAGAGAGGGCAAATCCCCCTTCCTGTTTTCCTCCGTCTTGCTGCTGGAAAACTGGATAGGATGGCTAGGGACCCAGAAGCCATATTGAACCCTACAGGATTAGAATCACATCCTAGGTGCTGTGTTTTAAAAAGCTGGAAAAAAATCTTTTTTTTTTTTTTAAGAATTTTCTTTTGTTGTTGTTGTTGTTTTAATGTTTATTTTTGAGAGAGAGAGTGCAAGTGGGAGAAGGACAGAGAGAGAGGAAGACACAGAATCTGCAGCAGGCTCCAAGCTCTGAGCTGCCAACACAGAGCTCACTGTGGGGCTAGAACCCAAGGACTGCAAGATCATGACCTGAACTGAAGTCAGACGTTTAACTGGCTGAGCCTCCCAGGCGCCCCAGCTGGAAAAACATCTTTAGTCCTCAATAACCATGCAGACACCATACCAGCTCTGGACTGTCCCCCTCCAGACTTCTCCTGCTTAAGAAAGAAATTTCCATTTTATTTGAGCTACTGCTTCCCAAGTTGTTGTTACTCCTCACTTAACTTAATCCTAACCGATAATTCTATAATACATATGCGCACACCCTAAATAATATTGAGCTATACGCATAATAGTGAAATCCTTGCCCAAGAAGAGAGGCGTAGAAGAGGTTATAGAAGAGAGGCAGACCCCGGTGTTTCACCGGGAACAAGCAATTATAGATTAAAATTTTGACATTTGGCAAGAGTAAAAGTACATATTTTCTTATGTGGTTATAGATTATCTTTATGAGTGGCATCGTTTCTGAGAAGTTGTGGTATTGGCAGCAAGTAAATTAATGAATGGTTAAATTGCTATATTAAATTGAGGGATTGTCTTCTGTTTTAGAACAGTTTCCAGAGCTGTGAGTTTCGCATTTGCATTGGGTATTCCAAGGGCATGCGTTTCATCTGCATCCCAACCCTCTTTGTCTTCTTTCATCAAAGCATCAGCACCATTGAAACACCAGTGCTGCAATCCTATCCTCTTGTTTTTGAAAGCACCAAAGCTATGCTTATTTGCATATTAGTTGGCATAAATTTGAATATTAAGTTCAGTAGGCATTGCCTCTAAATCTAGAAAATAAATACAGCCTGCTGCAATTATACAGATAACCAGTATTTAGGACACATGAGTGCCTAAAAGTTTTAAACCTTCTACATTTAATTATACTCAAATTATACTTAAACACACATACTCATACTAATGTCAGTTTATAGGTTGTGAACTTTGCAATGAATTTATTCCCTTAGCAAAGCATAAAAGTTTCTATTTTGGAAAAACTGGTAATCCAGTCGCAGAAATGTATTGGTCAGGACCACTCTTTTAGTTACAGATGACCAAAAACCAACATACAACTTCTCTAAACTGTGAATTTATTGGCTCACACAACTCAGAACTTCAAGGGGTTGACTGATTTTGGGTACAACTGAATTGAGTGTTCAAATGATTCTCCCTTCCATCTTTCTGCTCTGCCTACTCCCCTGGCTTCATTCTCAAGCAAATTCCCTCTACATGTGGTAACAAGATACCCCTGCCAGTCTCAAGCCAATATCTCAAGCCAATATCTCAAGGGATCTCAAGCTGAGATCCCTTGCACCTTAGGATCTCAGTAGAATAAATGCCCTCCCTCTATATATCAGTCCCAGAAAGAAATTGTTCCTGGCCAGCTTCAGTCAGGTGCCTCGGCTTCCTAGTATGGCCTTACCAGAATCACATGCAGTTAGGAAGGAATACTTACCAAAAGGAAATAATGGGAGCAGACAAAAAAAGAGAGAGAATTGGAGAGAGGAAGAAGAAGAAGGAATGTGTATTCGTGAAGGAAACATAATCATTCATTGGCTTTTGCTGACATGAACATGAGACCAACTTCCCACTGGGCTGGAAAAGCTGTGTCCCTTCTTAGGCCCTGACTGTAGAAAACTATTAGGGAGCTGGTGGTATGTACTAGTGCTTCTCAAGCTTTAACATGCTTATAAATCACCTGGCATTTTCTTAAAATACAGATTCTGATTTAGGGCACCTGGGTGGCCCAGGCAGTTAAGCATCCAACTTTGTCCCGGCTCGTGAGTTCAAGCCCCACGTTGGGTCTCTCTGCTGGCAACTCAGAGCCTGGTGTCTGCTTCAGAATCCATCTCTCTCTCTCTCCCCTTCCCCCGCTCCACTCTGTGTGTGTGTGTGTGTGTGTGTGTGTGTATCTTAAAAACAAATAAACATTTAAAAAAGTACAGATTCTGATTCAGTAGGTCTGGGGTGGGGCCCAGGACTCTGTAGGCGCAACAAATTCCCAAGACCTGCTGATTCTGCAAGGTTAGATCCTCCATCACTACTGTAAGTCTGTTTGACCCCAAAAGCACAGCTCCCTGTCTCTCTTTCTTCACAGTTGTGTTGCTATCGCTTTGGCTCAGGCATGAGTCCCATGGATAAAGCTGTCTTTTCTGCTGCCGTCCAGGGGTTAACATGGCTAAGGTCTCTGCCATTTTTAATCCCCTGGAACAGTTTTACTGGCTTCTGCTCCGGCTGTAAAAGTGTCCCCAAGGGGCAAATATCCTTCCATGTGACTGGCGCCTGTCGAAGCAGATACACTGGGCTGAGCAATTAGGCCTTGTCGCTGTTTGACTGCCATTCAGTTTGCATTCTCCTAAATTATGGAGAGTTTAGGAAAACTGTACCACTGATAGCACTACTTTCTGGACATGCAAAATTACTTGTTTGCATAATTTACCACGAATTCATAAGTCTTACTCAGCACCTGGGTGTTCTTGCTCATTTAGCATGCAGGTGTATAAAAGATGTATAAGACCTTCTCTGGGACTCTCTCCAGACATAATACTCATCAGCTGCATCCTGAACAAACAAGAATTTCATCTAGGCTTTTGAACAGGGACATGAGAACGTGAACAACAAGTGGAACTAGGCATTATTTAGCCGAATGCTACATTTCTGTGCCTTCCTCTCTGCCCTTTTCCACACATAGCCTGATTCCCCTTCTCCCTCACTCTTCAATTTAGCCCACATCCAACACTTCACTCACTACTTCCATTAAGGAGCTACAGGTAAAGGAAAAACCTAGCAGGACTGAAAAGAAAATCACATTGTGCACTTTTCTCCATCTTTAATAAATGCATTCAGGGGAAACTGAACTTTAAGGATGGTCTTAAAGGGGAAGAGAGCTCCCGAAAGGGTAGGTGTTGAAACAGAGAGTAGCAATCACACCCATCTGACCTGGGAGACCTCAGGAGTTTATAGGTTGATTATATTACATGTAAACTTTGCCTGGTGAAGCCACTTTCTTCTTCTCCACTTTTTCCCTCTCTGAGTCACTGAGAGGAAGAATACATAGAGTTTGTGTGACACTAGCTCACTCACTGGCTACACCCCACCCCAGGACCCCTAGTTCAGAGTTCCATTTGCTCTCTTGAAATGGTCTCTCCAAGAGTTACAGTTTAGTACACACTGCCCGCAAAGAAGAAAATGTCAGCCTAACGAAGTGTTTGAGGCACTTGTAGGCACTTGCTTGAGGCACAGGGCTCAATTTCCTGTATGAAAAATAAGGCATTCTTGGCAATCAAAAATTCGTACCACATTTTGTAGAAATCTGATGGGAAACTATGTCTGGGGAAATTTCCACAACTTAAAATATGCAAATTCACTATTTGATTATAATGCCAACCCATGATCTGGTGCTACTACCCTGCCTCTTATAAGATGAGAGGCTATAAAAACTAGTATATTAAAAATGTATGCACCAAAGTAAAATTAGTGCTCAGCAAACGCTTATTTTTCTAGAATTTTATTTCTCAGATGGATTGGTATAATTTTTTGTGGTACATATTGCCAGCCTATAATAAATATATAAACCTATCAAAACCTGATAGAAAAATGTATCAGATAACACACTGTGAAATAGGGATCAATTCTATACTAGTCTCACAGGATGTATCTAGTGACCTAATAGAATGTTTCCAATTCTAATTTCTCTGATTCTGTAAAATCAATTTTTCTATAAACTATAACCAGTACATGAGCATTTTACAAAAACTAATCATATTGGCATAATAGGCATGTCAAGTTATGGTGTAATGGACATTCTGTTGTCCTTCTATTGAAACTAATAGACTAGCATTAAAAGGAATAAAATACTGAAAATGATAACAGTTTATGGTTTTGATTTTTTTTTTCTAGCCTCTTAAATTTGATGGCATAGCATATTGGCTCTCAATCTCCTTTTATGGGTATTTGAGCTTGACCCTGTTAAGAATGATAAAGAAATGGCTAAGAAGAAGCATTTTCCCACTATCTGACCCTCAGCAGTGTGGTTGAGAAGTAGCTGTGCTATAGCATCTTCATCTGTGAGGTTCATATGTCAGCTGCTGCTGCTGGGAAGGTTCAGCGAGAGGGAAGAGTTACGGCGATAGGCTCCTGCTTTGTAATGTTGACAAATTAGCCGATCTCAGCTCTTCGTTTCAGAAATACTTCCACCCAAGGAGAATGGAACGAAATTGAAGTCGGTCATGCCAACCCAGGATGACCTTGAATGAAATAGATCTCTCTGTTTACCAGGCATAAAGATTACAGTGGACTCATCAATCAGGAGGCTAACAGTATCATAGATTTGTCTCACTAATTTGAACTTTACAGGCTTTGGAAACTAAAGTTTATTGCTAATTATTATTGTTGTTGTTATTATTTAATGGGATTTGGAAGCCTCTCCCAAAACAGATGGAGTCTCCTCTTTGATATTTATCACCAGGGTGACTGATAATTAGTTTTGTGATTATATATTTAATGGTTAACTCCCCCACTACGCTATCTATACACTCTATGAAATCAGGAACTGTATTCTTCCTTCTAACCTTAGGGCCCCAGTTGCAAGCACAGGTTCTTAGTATAGGGACCGATTTGCTCAGTGTCAGTTTTTACCTGTTGTCCTCTAATAATTATTAAAATACATAGTTATTCTATCATTAAGTATGTGTTAGATAGATGAATGGATGAGCAAATGCTTGGCCATATATCAGAAATGGCACTTGGAAATGGGGCTTGGAGTCAAGAGATATTGGTTGGAGTCCTAACTCTGCTCTGTATGTATTGGGACTAGAGTAAGTGACTTATGCTCTCTGAGGTTAAGCTTCTTCACTGTGAAATGAGAAAAAAACAGATCAAATATGATGCCTATCACATTGTAACTTTTCAATAAATATTTCTTTACTCCTTTCTTTAAAACCTCGCTGTCTGATACAGTTTTCTGCAATGATGAAAATGTTCTATCTCTGAGTTTCTGATATGGTAGCCACCAGCCCCACATGGATATTGAGCACTTGAAATGGGACTAGTGCAAGCTGAGGAACTGAATTCTTAATTTTGTATAATTTTAATTACATTTAAATAGTCATATGTTGGGGCGCCTGGGTAGATCAGTCATTTAAGCATCTGACTCTTGATTTCAGCTCAGGTCATAATCTCACAGTTCATGAGTTTGAGCCCCACGTTGGGCTTCGTGCTGACCGTGAGGAGCCAGCTTGGGATTCTCTCTGTCTCTGTCTCCCTCTCTCTCTCTAAATAAAAAATAAACTAAAAAAATTAAATAGCCATATGTTGCCAGTGGCTACTGTATTTGAGAGCACAGATCTAAGGGGCTCTATAGCTTGCAGAAAACTCAAATGGGGAATTCAGTAAAGAGCAGATTTTAATGTAGCTCTCCATAACTATTGTGGGGTCTTCAGCATCTAGGATTAATGAGTGCATTCCATTTTCTTTCATGAATCACATATTCTGAGGCTGACCAGTTTGCATTGTTTTAGTTAACTGTCCACATTTGGATGTTAATCAGCTCTGTTTAGGACCCAGAATAGTTCTCATAATTATATCACACATTTGATATGAAATGACTTTTCCTTCTTTTCATCCATGAGAGACAGACACCCCTCACCATGCTAGGAGAACCCCCACCGTTTTGGAACAACCTTTGGCTCCCCTCAAAACTGCGAAGCCACCAAGTGTGTTTTACCTAGGGAATAAATAACTTAGGGCCCCTTGGACTTTTTTCTAGCTTTGGTGAGCAATATTTTAAGCAATTTTGATTGTCAATTTTTTTTTTAATCTGGGATTTAAATTTAAATTTTCAGACTGCTGCATTAGTGCTTGCAATGGCTAATTGTTCACTTAAGGGAAGAGGAAAGTAAGGTGATCTTTTTTCATTGGATTCCAGAAAAATTAAATGGAAGAATGATTCTGACACTTTACCTGGAAAAGGTACATCATTAAAAAACTCAGATGACTTTTCTCTGAAGCTACCATTTAAACTTGTAGTCATGAGTCATTCACTCAAAACACAATAGCAGATCGCACTGTGAGCTGATTTTTAAGGAACTGCGTATACATATTAATACCAGAGCTTATGATCACTAGAGGAATTGAATGTGTACTGGTTACAGAATATTCAGTATTGAAACTTCAAAAAGCTAAGAGGAGATCCAATATGCATTTTTAATTTGTTTGAAATAATAGTAAAACCAGGTTTCTCTGAAGCTAAAGCAAGTTCTCTTTTTACCACAATAGGGTGAGAAAGGACTATTAATACCTACTTGTGTGGGCTTACAGGCTACTGATTAGGGACAGCAGTATTACAGTAACTATCATGTTGTCCCTTCACTTTGTTAACTTGTGAGCTTTTTTCTTTCTGGATGCCCAGAACTGACCTTTCAGAAGGTGCCTCAATGAGAGAAATTCGTGTTGAGTCATTGTCACTACAACTTCAGCTAGAAAAACAGCTCTGTTCCAAATCGGGACAAACGAAAAGTGTTGGCTTTTAAGAGGCAAATCCAGCTTCTTAACTGGTTCTCCTCAGAAGCCATTCTGCCTGGTGGCCGAGGTCTTGCTGATGGAAAGCCAGACCGGAAAACTGTACCGGCTAGCTCCGCGCACACCGTTAATTCTTATTCCAGTGGACAGTGGTTCATGAGCTTATATACATTTACAACATGATTAACTCTGTGCTCATCAATTCCATCTTTTTTCTTTAATCAGAAATGTTGCCGCAAATGTGGCATAAATTTCCTGGGGACAGCATTCAGTTCCACCTTATTATGCAGCACAGGTAGCTTTCAGAGATATGAGGTACGACAGCTAATCCTAATTTAATTTCAGAAGAAGAAGTTAGTTCTCCGGATTGCTAGAAGCCGAATTCTATTTCTGGTATGATCCACAATTCTGAGACAAGCGAAACATACCTGTGCGACTTGCGGTACCAAAGAGCAACCCCGAATCTGGAATAAAAGCACAGAGTCTCTGAAATTCCCCGACACTGTCAGATCCATGCCTACAACAAAGGCAGCTGGGTCCTGCAGCACAGTTGGCACGAGGCTATCAGCATTCGTACACCCTCAGAATCTACTGTGAAGAGCATCAGGCCTACCTTCCGGAGCTCACAATTCCCAGAACCAAGCCACTGGCCTTTCAGAAGAGAACTCCGTGTTCAGAGAAGTCCCTCTCTATTAGAGGAAATAAATAAGCTGATGTCTTTTTAATCTGAGCAGTTGCATGGAGTGTCCTATGGGGAATTCTCACAGGGATGTTTTTACTTGAATGTTTCTTTGCAAGAGAAAAGAAAGAGCTTGGTGTCCTCCTGGATTGAAAGCACAGGCTTTTCGTTAATTTGTGATGGATATACATGCATCAAATCCACATCCACTTCAAGAGGTGGAAATTACCCTCTTGGTTCATTGGACTAAGCAGGGACTCTCAGTATCATCGGTTCTTAACAGAGCCTCAACAACTCTATAATTGAAGAAATTCTTCCAGTTCCATGGGCATTATTTAGCTTTTCTATTACCTAGGATCCACATCAGGCAAATTGTGTGCAAACACAAATCAGATATTCTTCTGGGATTTGTTAGCTGGATGTCATTCAGTGAGAATTCCCATAACAGCAAAATTATGCTTTGAGAGAGAAAAACAAATGGAGGACTCAAAGTGATCCATGCTTCTGTTTGCAGGAACAAAGCAATATAAAAAATAAAGCCTGTGACAAACTATTCTCCTCCTCACTGCTACTTTTTTGTCATGGGCATCTTCCTTCAGTTGTTGGCTAGCCTTAACGTGAAAGAGCTTCCTGGGCCAGCACTGCTACAGTTTCTGCTTCTGGGAAATGTTTAAATGTGCTGAAGCTAACAGATAAAAAAATCTTTATATAGGTATGTATTTGTGAGTGTGTGTACACATGCGTATGCAGAAGCTATGAATA
The DNA here is from genome assembly GCF_024362965.1 of Panthera pardus. NCBI lineage: Eukaryota > Metazoa > Chordata > Mammalia > Carnivora > Felidae > Panthera > Panthera pardus. The sequence continues at coordinate 75,630,972 of NW_026526688.1, forward strand.
CCTCACATAACCTTGTTAAGTGAAAATAACATGAAGATTGAGGCATCTTAAATTAAAGCTGTTAATTTGTCCCTCCATGACTTTGGAAAACTTTACCAAATTGTCCAGTTGTTCATCTAGAAAAATAAACATTCAAGAAGGAGTTAAAAAAAAAAAAAAGATTTAAAAGAATAAAGGAAAGTTTGCTATACTAGATTTTTTTAATGTTTATTTATCTTTGAGAGAGAGAGAGAGAGTGCAAGCAGAGGAGGGGCAGAGAGAGAAGGAGACACAGAATCTGAAGCAGGCTCCAGGCTCTGAGGTGTCAGCACAGAGCCCGACGCGGGGCTCAAACCCACGAGATCATGACCTGAGCCAAAGTTGGACACTTAACCGACTGAGCCACTCAGGTGCCCCGTATACCAGATTTTTTAACTCATTATAAAACTGCAGTGAAAAATGTGGTGCCAGCACAAGACTAAATGACCAGACCAACAGAGCATAACCACGGACAGAAAAACTACTCATGTGTGTGCATGTGTGTAATGTATTTTATGATAACATTGGCATTGTGTTAGAGTAGAAAGAGTTATGAACTTTAGAATCAGGCAAATTCAAACCTGGATTTGAATTCCAGTCCTCGGGGCGCCTGGGTGGCTCAGTCGGTTAAGCGGCTGACTTCGGCTCAGGTCACGATCTCGCGGTCCGTGAGTTCGAGCCCCGCGTCGGGCTCTGTGCTGACAGCTCAGAGCCTGGAGCCTGCTTCAGATTCTGTGTCTCCCTCTCTCTCTGACCCTCCCCTGTTCATGCTCTGTCTCTCTCTGTCTCAAAAATAAACAAACATTAAAAAAAAAAAACTGTTTATGAATTCCAGTCCTCCCTGTATAGTTAGCTTAATGCTCTTACTAAATACTAGTTACCTAAATTTAATGAAAGGTGTGAGGATTTGAGAACCAAATGTATTACATTATATGTATTAATCTAGGCTTGTAGTTACAGAGACATACGCTGGCTAATTTGGGCAGAATAGGAATTTATTCAAGGCTATCGTGTTGCTTGCAAAATGTCTGAGAAGGTTGGAAAACCTTTTCCAGGCTTGCGAAAAGGAAGGACCAAAGAAGGCAGGCCAGCAGAGAGCATGTGAAGACTCAGCCCCACCACTGAACACTAGGCTGCTGCAGCTGGTCCTGCCCCATTTACTCTTGAAAAGTAGGATTTAAAAAAAAAACAAAAACAAAAACAAATAATTTAATGTTGAAATACCAATGTCCCCTCATGACATTTTTCCATATCCAAATCTGGAGCACACTCATTTTTCTATTTTCCAATCCAATTTTTAATGTAAACTTTTATTAAAGTAAAATATAAACAGAAAAGTATGTATATCTTAGTGTGTGGCTTGATGAATTTTTATTTTATTTTGTTTTTTTAATTTACATCCAAATTAGTGTATAGTGCAACAATGATTTCAGGAGTAGATTCCTTAATGCCCCTTATCCATTTAGCCCATCCCCCCTCCCACAACCCCTCCAGCAACCCTCTGTTCTCCATATTTAAGTGTCTCTTCTGTTATCCCCCTCCCTGTTTTTATATTACTTTTGTTTCCCTTCCCTTATGTTCGTCTGTTTTGTCTCTTAAAGTCCTCATATGAGTGAAGTCATATGATTTTTGTCTTTCTCTGACTGACTAATTTCACATAGCATAATACCCTCCAGTTCTATCCATGTAGTTGCAAATGGCAAGATTTCATTCTTTTGGATTGCCGAGTAATACTCCATTGTTATATATATACCACATCTTCTTTATCCATCGTCCATCAATAGACATTTGGGCTCTTTCCATATGCAAAGTAGGAATTTTTGACATCACACATCAAATGGCCTTTGCTTGGCCCACCTCCTGTGAATCAATAGGTCCAGTTGTGAAATCTGAATAGATTCATTGATCAATTGAACCTTGATCACATGCTCCTAATCAAAGTGCAGAGGAGGCTGGGAAAATAAGTTCTTGGCATTTTCAAGTTTTATAGTCAAGGCAAGTTCCATTTCCCAGAAAGGTGCCTCAGATGGAGAATTTACCAAACAGAGCAAGGAACTTCAGACTCTGAGTGGTCTAGAAGATGCACAAGTCCATTACAAAATACAGCAAATCTCCCGTTACATAACAGACATTCAACCAATGGTGACTGAATATTTTCACAAGTCACTGGGAGAAAGGAACAATTCAACAAATGGTACTGAGACCATTAGTTATTCGGAAGAAAAAAAATCTACAATTCACCAAAATAAATTCCAATTAAATCAAAGATTTTAAAAAGAAATCAATCTGTAAAAAAATTACATGTCATACTGTAACCATCAGTACATCCTCCTGATCCACCTTGAAAAGAGGCTCCTTTGAATGCAGTGGGTTTTCTAATAGTGTTTCCTCTGGTTCTGGGAACACAAGACAGTCTTACCTCCTAACCACTTAGAACCAGACCCATATGCCCTGCTCTGAATTTTGCATTTGACCCCCAATTAGAAACACTTCTCTTTCATTTACTGAAAATAAAATGTTAAAGTAAGTTCTCATGTGTTTAACATCCACACTCTTTTTTTTTTTAAGACTTTTTTGTTTTTAAGTAATCTCTACACCCAACATGGGGCTCAAACTCACAATCCTAGATCAAAAGTCACATGCTCCACTGACTGAGCCAGCCAGGTGCCACTTCCATAAGTCTTTCTTAGGATCATTCAGCCAGCATTGCAGATGATATTACCAAGAATGTTCTGGTGGCTTGGAGTCTATGTTTCTGCAAAATTATAGGTCCCAGGTAGGTGAGAGCCTTGTTTTATGGATCTCTGTGTTCCACTCTGCCTGCCTCGATGCTTTGAATAGAAGAGGCTATCGATTCGTGATTGAGGAAGAAAACTGAACTGCTGGTTAACTGTTTTGAAATGTCTGGTGATGGTTTCAGTTTTGAGCACTAACTCAGGTAAAGGAATCTCTCTGTACCTCCACTGCCCTTCCTTTAGAAGGGCAAGGACACTTACATTGCCCACTCCTCCAGAACCTCGCATAACATCACATATTGATCACTCCGGGTTGGATGAAATGATTCATAGGTGACAGCTCTTAAGTTCACAGATGGACAGCTTTCCAGATGGGGACTACTCTTTTTCCTCCCTTATCTATAATCCATACTGTTCCCAATTTTCATCTGCCACTCCTATATCCAATTCTGAGGCTAGTCAAAGACAAGTGTTGCTGGTCAGAAATTTTTCTTTTCAAGTTGTATTACTTGTCGGTTACATTTTTCTTCTTAATTTACTGCTTCTTCACTATTGTTAGAATAGATATGTGATCTGAAACATTAATTACCTCATGACAGACATGATTCTTGCTTTTCCTTTGGCTTTCTAAAAGATTCTGATATTTCGGTTGAGAGATCACTTTGAGACCCTTGGATGCAAATATCTGTAAATATATATATTACTACTGTTGCTATTTCAAAAAAAGGGGGAAACGCCATTTCTTATATATACATCGTTTTCATTTTTAAATGTTAGGAGCAAATCCACTGTTAACTGTGATACATCCCTAAATAATACAGAAGTAAGGATTCACTATCTCTGAAAAATTTGACTCAGCTCCAGACCTGAAAAAGGCCAATTGCTGCCCTCTCTGATTCATCTCCGAGAATGAAAAGAACCAAAAAGTCAGTTCCCTTTAGTACGAACTCCCTTTCATATTTTATTTGCTAATGTGCAGCTGATTTCTAAATTAAGAGCATGCTTACAAGAGAGGTTAGGAACTTCTTTACTCTAATCCATTAGCAAGTCTGATTTTGATTGAAATTTTAAATAACTTGATAATTAATGCATCTTGGCTTTTGGATTTCAAATAAGATAAAAGAATCTGTTTTCTTTCTGATTTAGAGTTACAGTAGGTTTAGCCCAGTCAGAAGGTTCCAGAGTTCCTCCCAATGAAATGCTTTGGGGAATCCCCTCATTGATCATATTGATGAGTATTGATCATATACTCCTGTCCCAAAGTTTAAATGATCGAAGTGTTAAACTGTATGATTAGGCCAAGGGGCAGCAAATTTTTTCCATAAAAATCCAGATACGATACAAATTTTTTATGTAAAAATCCAGAATAAATACTTTAGGCTTTACCTCTCAAATCTGCCACTGTAGTACAAAAGCAGCCACAAACAACACATAAATGACTAAAGGGAGGTATATTCAAATAAAACTTTATTTATAAACACTAAAATTGGAATTTCATATAATTTTCATGTGACATGAAATATTATTTTTCTTTTGATTGTTTTTCAAGATGCAAATGCCATTCTTAGCTCATGGGTAATATAAAAATAGTTATCAGCCATATTTAACCAGCAAGCCATACTTTGCTGACTCTTACTTAAATGAATTGGGGATGCATTTTTTAAGAACTTTTCACTAAATAGCATATAATATTGAAGTTCCAGCTTTGCCATATCTTCCATAATACAAGCCCAAATTCTTTCAATTTTGCTATACATTCATTAAAAAGAAGAGTGTGGCTTTAGAAGTACTGATATTGAATGCTCCCCAAGGCACACATATATAGAGTAGGCTCACATTTGTGTTTCAAAAGGAAAAAAAAAAGTGTATATATATTATATATAGAGTGTATATATATAATGTGTATATATATATATATATATATATATATATATAGTGTATATATATAGTATATATATAGTGTATAGTGTATAGTGTACATATAATCTCCATGCAAAGAACAGTACTTACTTCCATAGGGAGAATTGGGAAAAGGACAAAGGGGTACAAGAGTGAGCAGGCGACTTAATTTTTACTCTATACCATTTTGGACCTTTTGGCTTTTGTGCCATTTAAATGAACCTATGTTTAAAATAATAAGTTAATCTTTAAACTTTTAAAAATGCTGAAAGGAATCACTAGAGGGATCCTGAAGTCAGTACTTCATATTCTCCAAATTAAAGACAGGGGCCCAGAGCAAGAGTACAAATGAAGGTCCAGGCCCAGATGATTCAAATTCACATTCTCCGAAATCCAATTTCACTGTCTCTTGTCATTTGTTTCCCATCCCAGCTTTGCATCATCTGCTAATCTGGAGATCTGAATTTCTGTCATTCTGCTCCTTCCAATCTCTAATCGAACTGAACGGACATTCAGTGATGCTCAGAGCTCTTTTCATCAGCTAGAGGACCTCTTATAAAATATGCATGGGAAGGAAGGAGGGATGGAAGGATGGAAGGGAGGAATGAAGGAAGGAAGGGAGGGGGGAAGGAAAGAGGGAGGGAGAGAAAAAGGGAGGGAAGGTGTGAAGGAAGGAAAGGGGGAGGGAAGAGAGTATGCCACAGAAACCCTATGTGGGCCTGCAAAGCCTAGAGCAGTTACCATCTGAGCCTTTACGGACAAGTTTGCCAACCCCTGGTCTTGAAATAACCACGAGGGTAAATAAGTCCTTAAGGGTCAAGACCCTGAAAGAAATCAGGTAGCCCAAGGAGAGGGTTTCACTTCGTTATTTTCACAGCACACTGCATAACAAACCTTCCCAAATCTCTTTGGCTGAAAATAACACCGCAGTTTACACATCTGTAGGTGGGCTGGGCTCACTGGAGCACTTCTGCCCATCTTGACTGGTCTCACTCAGGCATCTTTGGGTGGGGTGAACAAGCCACCTTAGGCGAGGCAAGGCTAGAGCAGTCTGCTATACACTGCAAGTCTGCAGCTTGGATCTCTACCACAGCCTCTCACTTTCCTTAGGCCGGTGAGCTAGCCAAGACTGCTCTTCTTGTGGCAGTGACAGAGGCCAAAAGAGAGTGGAAATGTGCATCAGCTCTTAGGAGCCTCTTGCAACTAAGGTGATTTCCACTGACTTCCACTATAGGCCACAGGTCAAAGAAAGTCACATGGCCCACCCCAAAGTAAAGCAGCAGGGAGATGCTCTCTTCTTTCCAGGGAGTTACCTAGTCACATGGCAAGGGTAAGAAGAAGGGAGGATGGGGAAACAGGGCCAATCATGCAAACTGAAATTCAGTTCAATACTTAGCACTAATGCATGCCAGACACTCTTCTAGGTGCTGGGGATCTATGGGCAAAAGACACTAATGATCATCCCTGCTGTGGGGCTTTGATTCCAGTGGGATATGGAAAGGACTTCATGCTCAATGCAACCCACTTCTTGTCCATTTTGTTCTGTTTCACTGGGGGATGAGTTCACTGGCAGGAATCATCTAGCCTTGGCCAGTTTTATGTCACCCAGTGCCCAGTACTGGGCTTCAGACAAGGTAAGTGTGCAATAAAAAGTGAGGGAGGGAGGGAGTGAATGAAGCATTTTCTGGGCACCACTGATTCTCCATCAATTCATCTACAGATTGGAAGGAGCAAAATGACAGAAATTCAGATCTCCTGATTAGCAGACAATGCAAAGCTGGGATACAGAACAAATGACAAAGATAATGAAACTAGATTTAAGAGAATTTGAATCACTTGAGTGAAAGAACCCACAGATAGCACATGCTGCCCAGTATAGAAAAATGGGTCATCTCGGGGCGCCTGGGTGGCTCAGTCGGTTGAGCATCCGATTTCAGCTCAGGTCATGATCTCACGGTTTGTGAGTTCGAGCCCCGTGTCAGGCTCTGTGCTGACAGCTCGGAGCCTGGAGCCTGTTTCAGATTCTGTGTCTCCCTCTCTCTGCCCCTCCCATGCTCATGTTCTGTCTCTCTCTGTCTCTCAATAATAAATGAACATTAAAAAAAATTTTTTTAAAGAAAAATGGGTCATCTCTCCCAGACCAATTACTATAGAGCCTAAGACACCTTGGAGAGAAGCAGAGCCTTTGTGCCATGAGCCAATTGGGAAGAATTTGGGTGGATTTGTGGAGACTCCAGCACTGTTAGGTAATACCTAGGTGCTGACAAATGTGGCCTGTGCCCGCAATAGGTTGGCAGAACCAAGTTCAAATGCTGTGTTATGCTCAATGGGGTTCTTGACTTTGGCCCTCCATGGGTAGGCCAATGGTGGCCCCATCACACAGCAGAGAGGACTTGGCTGGCCCGTGGCACAGTGCTGCTGCCACCAGAGTGCCTGGCAGCTAGAGCCTGCAGAGGACCCAGACCACCATGAAGAGGCAGTCCTGGGTGGCCATGATTGCTCTGGACAGGGAGCCAGAGGTCTTCTCCCTGGCTCAGCTATGCTTCCAGAAAAAGGCTCCCTGACCTTGGTTTCTTCATCTGTGAAATAGGCATTTCAGTATTTTCCCTATTTACAGTATCACAGGAGTGTAACGAGATTGGAAGAAATAGCAAATGTAAAGATAAACCAAAACAAGGCCAACTCAGGGAAGATGAGTAGGATTTGGTCTTGTCTTGAGCAAGCCATCGATGTTCTGTGTTTGAGGAGGGGGTGGAAGATGGCCAACAGGCACATGAAAAGGTGCTCAATGTCGCTCCTCATCAGGGAAATACAAATCAAAACCACACTCAGATATCACCTCACACCAGTCAGAGTGGCCAAAATGAACAAATTAAGAGACTATAGATGCTGGCGAGGATGTGGAGAAACGGGAACCCTCTTGCACTGTTGGTAGGAATGCAAATTGGTGCAGCCACTCTGGAAAACAGTGTGGAGGTTCCTCAAAAAATTAAAAATAGACCTACCCTATGACCCAGCAGTAGCACTGCTAGGAATTTACCCAAGGGATACAGGAGTGCTGATGCATAGGGGCACTTGTACCCCAATGTTTATAGCAGCACTCTCAACAATAGCCAAATTGTGCAAAGAGCTTAAATGTCCATCAACTGATGAATGGATAAAGAAATTGTGGTTTATATACACAATGGAGTACTACGTGGCAATGAGAAAGAATGAAATATGGCCCTTTGTAGCAACGTGGATGGAGCTGGAGAGTGTGATGCTAAGTGAAATAAGCCATACAGAGAAAGACAGATACCATGTTTTCACTCTTAGGTGGATCCTGAGAAACTTAACAGAAACCCATGGGGAAGGGAAAGGGAAAAAAAAAGGGGGGGGGGGGTTAGAGTGGAAGAGAGCCAAAGCATAAGAGACTCTTAAAAACTGAGAACAAACTGACGGCTGATGGGGGGTGGGGGGGGGGGGTGGGTGATGGGTATTGAGGAGGGCACCTTTTGGGATGAGCACTGGGTGTTGTATGGAAACCAATTTGACAATAAATTTCAAAAAAAAAAAAAGAAAGAAAAAAATAAGAAAGAAAAAGAGGAGGGGGTGGAATGCATGGGGTACAGAAAATTTCAGGACCACGAACGAAACTGTTTTCGAAGTTGAAAGACTTTCTTCTCTTAGGGAAAAAACAAATGTGAGGAATGATTTTTGAAAGTGTGAAGGGTAAAAGTTTCAGAGGCCCAACTCCTCTCGGGAGGGTAATAAATACGGGAGATACATTACTGTTGATGATAATTGAAGCAGAGGGTGAATGACTCCAAAAAAACCCTTTTCAAATAACAACAGAGATTAAGATAAAGGGCGGGGCAGGGTGGGGGGGGCGGGGATGGGGAACAGAGGGCAGAGGGCAAGGAAGCCAAAGATTAATATTAAGAAGACAAACCTGTTCTTTTGCTCAAATGGTTGTGATCTTAGCCATGGGGTGGGCACAGAGAGGCTGGTCCTCAGCCCAGTGATTCCCTTTCCCTTCTAACCTAGTAGTGGTGTCTACACAGGTTCCTGTCCTCAGAAAGGCCCTGCGGGCTCTCCTCTGATTGGGCCGCAGCTCCTCACGAGCCATCACTTGTCTCTACTTTTATCTCAAGCCTGCCTCTCCCTCTCCCTGACCTGTGGGATACTACAAGGAGGAGGGGTGGGGTGTCCTAGTGATGTAGAAACAACTTCATACATCCACTGGGCTGACGGTGACAACAGAATTTATGTAATCCATGAAAGCACAGAACTGGGTACTAAAACTGGATAAATCTTTTCTCTTTAGAAAGCAAATTCTCACCCACTGCTACCCGGATCATAACGCACAGGGCGCATTGCTCTTCACCTGGGTGTACCTGACCCCCTAAAAATGGAGTGCCTGGCCACCTCTGAGGTTTATGCAAATGCGGGCAGTATTTATGCATCAGAGTGATACATCAAAGATCAGAAGGTGTCTCCAGGCATGAGTTACAAGGCCTCTAAAAGCAATGACTCTTTTACAGGGTTTTAGATTGTGGTGATTTTCCGTAAATCCTGTCCGAGTCACACAATAGGCCAAGAGCGATTAACGTTAATTAAACAATCCCCATAAAAAGGTTGCTGTACTGACACATTGATAACCTCTAAATGCACTAAGCCTGCTAACATTCTTGAGGGTGTTCCCTCAACAGCACCAGGAGCACTGGGCCGGCTGGGGCACTGTCCCAGGTGACTGCACGCATGAACATAACACCCCTCAGCTAGAGCACACCCCTATGCTCGACCACCTGGGGATTGAATTAAAAAGAGATTCCAGGGACCCCTGGGTGGCTCAGTTGGTTAAGTGTCCAGCTCTTGATTTCAGCTCAGGTTATTATCTCACGGTTCGTGGATTTGAGCCCCGCATCGGACTCTCTGCTGTCAGCACAGAGCCTGCTTCAGATTCTCTGTCCCCACTCTCTCTCTGCCGCTCCCCTGCTCTCTGTCTTTCTCTCAACACTAAATAAATAAACATTAAAAAAAAAAAAAAAAAAGGGACCTGAGGTGGGGTGGCCCGGGTTATAGCGAGAACCACCCAAACCATCCAGTGCATTTCAAGGGTGCTGGCCTTTCTACCCTGCTTTTCTAACCCCCCAGAAAGCTGCAAACAATGTAAAAAAAAAAAAAAAAGCATATTATGCAGACACCAAAATTAACCTCAAAATCATTGCAGATTCTGGAGACCTAATCCTCTATTGAAAGGAACAGAGGCAAAACCCAGCTTCTGAGAGAGCTGAGTCCAGGAAGACCTCTACTCCCAGGTCTTCTGTATTTTGCACCTGACTGGGAGAGGAACCACTGAGGGAAAGCCACAGCCCACCATGATGAGGGGCTTCAAGATGGGACTTTTTCAGGGATGGAAGGGTCAGGAACCAGAATGCAAGCTTCTCAGTGGAGCTGAGAACCCCTGTCACTGGACACAGCCTCACTGCTCTGTCTTTACACCATAAGGCACAAGGAAGGAACTGGATGTAAAAGCTGGCATGTAGCCAAAAATGAGGGCTTGGGTGGGGAGGGGGTGCAATACAAACAGGAAGTGAGTGTGTGGAGTGAAGGAGCAGGAAGAATGAGTAGTGGGTACAACAGAGAATGAGCAAAGGCCAAAATTTTTTTTTTAATAGCCCAAGAAGCTTTGCTGGGAACTGACTGACTCTAGTGGTAACAACCAGGAGGAGCTTCCTCGAGTGGGGCAGCCACAGGAGAAAAGCACACCCGACAGGGCTGGGACAGAGAAGTTAGAGAAAATAGTATAGAGGACAGGAGAGAGAAGTTAGGAAGCTCTCAGGGCCCTTCTTTGGGAGCAGATGTGAGGTTTGTAGCAGCCCTATAAAACCGTAGGCCAACTAGTCATAAAATTATATTATGATATTATAATGATGTGGCTGAAGAAAGCATCAGTAACAATGTGTTGCCTGTGGACAGTTTCCATTTTAATTCGGTAATGATGTGATTGAAATTAGAAGTGTGCCATGAGGCCACAGAAAGTGTGTACTTTTCTTAAAGTAACCTCATAGCAATTTCCTGATCCAAAGTAAACTCAAGCATGAAAAAATTGGTCAAGGAAAAAGGGAATGTTCACTTGGGTGGGTAAGCTCTCAGAACGGGAAGTCAGGGGAGACAAGAGACGTGAGGGAGAGGCCCAGGGTGCCTCCTTCACACAGAGAGTTCTGGGGATTCCTCAGAGACAAATTCATCTGACCAAGAAATTTACCCTTGAGTCTTTGGCCTTTCCTTTTTCTTCTTTCTGACACCCTTTCTCTGGTTAACATTTTCAGCGCGACTCAAGCCAAGTCAGCTATTTATAGAGCAAGAACAATTTTACCACAGGGTATGGTGTTTAATTTGAAGAGACGTCAAAGAGTGAGGGGCAGATGGCTGAGCAGGCAGTGCCTCTCAATGACCTTGATGGGGGCACCCAAGCCCACTGCCTCATCCTGAGTTTTGCAGATCCAGAAATGTCATCTGATGAATGAAATCCTGAACTGACCAAGCTTTAAGAGGAAAAGGATAAATTGATAAGGCAGGTAGGGTGCTTGCTTATTAATTTCTAATGGATCTATGGTGTGGCTTGTGAAATGAGACCGGTTGCCAGCTCAGATGATTCTTTCTGGAAGGCTGTTCAATTCAGGAGACTCAATTATATTTCACAAGATCACTTAAATTTGGAGGATCTCAAATCTTAAAGCTTGAAAGAAAAAGAAAGCAATTCTCAAAATACTCCTTCCTCAACCACACTGAAAGAAAGACTGATTCTTGTTTACCCCACTCTACTGTCCCATAAATTTAGGAGACCATTCTCCTAATGTATCTTTCCATTAACTGGTTATTGTATCGGTTTCCTGGATCTTCCATCATAAGGTACCACAAACTTGGTGACTTAAAACAGAAATGTATTGTCTCAAAGCTTTGTAAGGAAGAAGTCAGAAGTCAAGGTGTCGACGGAACCATGCTTCCTCAAACCTGTAGGGCAATTCTTCCTTGCCTCCTGCTGGCTTCTCTCTGCTGGCTTTCTGGCAAACTCCAGCGTCCCTTGGCTTACAGCTGCATCACTCCAACCTTTGCCTCTGTCTTCACATAGTATTTTCCCTGTGTGTCTGTCTCTGTGTCTCTTCCCTTCAAGAATACCAGTTGTATTAGATTAGAAGCCCACCCTACTCCAGTACCTACAGCAACCCTAAAACCAAATAAGGTCACATTCTGAGGTACTGGGGATTAAGACTTCAACATATCTTTGGGGGGGTGGGGGACATAATTCAACCCATAGTAGTTATGCTCAAGCCTGGTTCAGTTAAGCATTTTGCATTAATTCAGCATCTGATGTTAGATAACATGCAGGCAGGTGGCGAGGTAACTATGGGTAAGGCCAGTCCCTGCTATTGAGGATCCTACAGTCTATTAGAGGAGGCATACATATGAGTAATTTACTTGGTTTTCGCCCCATAGCCTGCAGGAGAAAGTTTAAAATATATTGATGCCCAGATTCTACCCCTGACCAATAAAACCAGAACCTCTGGAACGAGGTGCAGCAGTGTTAGTATATTGTAACAGTTCCCCAGGTGTGATGGTAAATTTCATGTGTCAACTTGACTGGGCCACAGGGCACCTAGATATTTGGTCAAGCAATATGCTGGGCATTTTTGTGAGGGTGGGTCTCATCCAAGCAACTCAAGGCCTGAATAGAACAAAAAAGTCTGACCCTTCCTCAATTAAGAAGAAATTTTTTCTGTCTCACTGCCTTCATGCCAGGACATCCTTTTTTCCCTACTTTTAAACTTGAACTGAAACATTGGCCCTTTCTGCATCTCCAGTCTCTGGTCTTCAAAATGGGCTACACCATGGGCCCTCTTGGGTCTCCAGCTTGCTGACTGCAGATCTTGGGATTTATCAGCCTCCATAACCATGTAAGTCAATTCCTAATTGTGTGTGTGTGTGTGTGTGTGTGTGTGTGTGTGTGTGTGTTATATAATATTATACATATTTTGGTTCTGATTCTCTGGGGAAGACTGATATACCAAGTGATTCAAATATGCTATAGGAGTTAAGAACAACTGATCTATAAACCCCAGACAAGGAAATGATTAATTCAGCCTGGAGAGGTGACTTCATAAAAGCCATTATATTTCAGCTGGGCCAGAAAGAATGAGCAGTTTTTGCCTTGCCAAGAATATGGGGCCAGAGGAAAGAGTGTTAGCAAGGGGAGCAAAGGAGAGAGGGTGGGAAAACAGAAGGAGTAATTAGAGATGAATCTGATGCAAATGCCACGGCTAAATAACATGGGGACTTGGTGAAAAGTTTTACACAAGGGAGTGATGTGCCCTTAATGTATCTTAGGAAGACAAATCTGAAAGCTGCGTAGAAAGACTGAAAGTGAGGGAGACCAATTAGACATTGTCATAAAAGCCTGTATTGACTGAATGTTTGTGTCGCCTCCAAATTCATATATTGAATCCCTAAACACCAATGTGGGGGTATTAGGAGGTGGCACCTTTGGGAGATGATTAAGTTTAGATGAGAGTAGAGCCCTGATGATGAGATTAGTATCCTTATAAAAAGAGGAAGAGATATCAGAGTTCCCTCTCTCTTTCTCTCTCTCTCGCTCTCTCCCCACCAGGTGAGAGCACGGCAAGAAGGTGACCGTCCACAAGCCAGGAGGAAGGCCCTCACCAAGAACCAAATTCGCTGTCACCATGATCTTGGACTTTCCACCCTCTAGAACTATGAGAAATCAATGTCTGTTATTTAAGTTTACAGTTACAGAAGCCTAGGCTAACTAAGAGGAAGACCAAGCAAAAGATGGTGTCTTCCTGGACTAGGGAAAAACAGACAGGTGTGGGTGTGTGTGTATGTGTGTGTGTGTTTTGTTTTGTGTGTTTTTATGTTTTAGAGCTATAATCACTGGAATTTTAGTGTTTGAGCTTGGGAAACGAGGAGGAGGCATCAAATGTAACTTCAAAGTTCCCAACTTAGGGTAGGAACTAAGAGAAGTGTGGTATTAAGATTGGGAGCACAAGAGAAGAAGATTTTGTGGAGGACATAATGAGCTCACTTCAGTTTGAGGTACCACAGGGCATTTGCATGGAAATGTTCAGTGAGCTGATAAAATTAGGTTTCCAGCCTTCAAAGAAAAAAAAAAAGATTGTGCTCTTTATACGTAAAAATTGGACAATAATCAGAATGTAAGTGATAACAAGAATTCACGGGAGTGTGTAAGATGAGCTAGGAAGAATATGAAGAGGGCTAAAAACAGAAGCTAGAATAAGTATTTAAGGGACAATGAGGTGGAGAAAGTCTTTTCATCAAGTCATGCTAGTGACTCTTTGATCAGTAGTGACCTAGTAGAATTTGTCTAAAAATATAGCATACCTTCATTCTCTGAGGCCTGCTCATTGAAAACTGGTCTCTACCTTTTCAAGACCTTTTTTCTCTATGAAACAAGTATGGTTTCTCAACTTGTCACTGTTTTAAGAGAAAGCCCAGAACATTCACACAGCCTCTACAGTCAGTCATCATCAGGATCACACTTTCCTCACTGGTTTGGGCTAGATGACTTCTAAGGTTCTCTGTGTCTCCAAGGGTCTCAGAATCTCTAGAAGGATTGCTAAAATGAATGCCCTGCCTCGTCTATCATGATAATTCATTATGCTGATGGCCCCAATGAGACTCTCCTCCTGATAAACACATGTCCTGGAATTCATGCGCTTGTATACTCCCCTCCCATTAAGTTTGGGCCTCGCCTGCGATTTGCTTCCATAAAGGCGCCTGGGTGACTTAGTTGGTTAAGTGCCCAACTCTTGATTTCAGCTCAGGTCATGATCTCGTGGTTCATGGGACTGAGTCCCGTGTCAGGCTCTGTGCTGACATGAAGCCTGCTTGGGATTCTCCCTCTTCTCTCCCTTTGCCTGTCTCTCTCTCTCTCTCTCTCTCTCTCTCTCTAAATGAATAAGTAAACATTTAAAAATGTGGCAGAAGTGATGGTGTGCCTGTTTCAGTTCTAAGCCTTAAGGAGTCATGGAAACTTCTACTTCTGCCTTCTTGGGAGCTCTGAGGTACTACTAAGATGTCCATCTTCCCCGCCCAACCCCCAAAAAAAAGGTCCATCTTCTCTGCTGGAGAAGACATTTAGAAGAGGCAGGACCCTGAACCCTCAAGAAGAGAAAGAGTCGGGAATAGAGAGAGAAAAAGAGAGAGAGAGACCAGCCATGCCAGCATCCCAGCTGAACCCAGCCCATAGGTGATAGCCAGCTAAATACAATTACAGGAGTGACCATTGGCAAGGCTGACAAAAAACCACTCCATTGGGCTCAGCCCTAATTGCAGAATCATGACCAAATAAAGTGGCTATTGTTTTAGGCCACTAAGTTTGTGGGATGGTTTGTTACATAGCAAGAGAGAGCCAAAAAGTAGATGATTCTGCAAAACAGAGGTTGGCAAGGGCTGTCTCATATGCCAAGGATCTTACCCTTTTCCTTATGAAGCTGATAAAAGCTAAAGTTGTTCATTTGTTCCAGCCAATAACTGTATTAATCATGCATTTTTATTCTATATTTTCGGTGCTTTGACATCTTGGGGCCTTGCTGACCCTGGAGAAACTGTCCCTCCCTGGGATAGCCAATTCCTAGAGCTAATGATACAGGGCTCCACATCTTTCATACACAAACCAACCAGTCCAGAGCTCATACCCCAACTACCTCCTTATCATGTTCTCACACTCTAGGCTGCCCTCCACCTGCTATAATTACCAGTTCTGGGTACCAGACAACTAGAGAGCCCACTGAAATCATTCAAAGTAGCCAATTCTAAGCCTGCTTACCCTGCCTTGCCTTTCACAGAAATCACAGTGAAGGTTCTTGCCTAGGCTTTCCCCTGATCCTTCTGCCTCTTGACTAACCCTAGTATCTCCCTATATGCCCCCCACCCACATAGCATGGCAGGCCCTCCTCTTGGGGTCTGTGAGTATAACAAGCCATCTTTTCAATGGCAGTCATCTTCTAAGCTGTTGGCCTCACTATACCTAAATAATAATAATAATAAAATAATAATAAATAATAATAATAAATAATAATAATAAAATAATAATAATAATTTTATTATATAATAATAAATAATAAAATAATAATAAAACCTGTAAAATAAAGCAATAAGCTGTGAACTTAAATGGATAGGCAAATCCCATGGACTGTGTGACTCTCACAGACGACTAAGATGGATGAGGCAGTGGGGCAGAGATGGTTAGGAAGGACCATCTTGTAACACTGTGCCACTAAAAATAATAGCTATCAGTTTTGAATGTTCTTCGTCAATCTTTGGGATAACTCCAGAGGGTGGATTTATTGGCCCCATTATCCAGAAGTGAACATTAAGGCTTAGAATAAATAGTATTCCACTAATAAGTGGAAGAACCAGGATTCCAACCCAGTTTTACTGGAATACAAAATCAGAACTCTTCTTTTTTTTTTTTTTTTTCTGATTTGTAACTTTTTTTTTTTTTTTTTTTTTTTGGAGACAGAGAGACACAGAGCATGAACGGGGGAGGGGCAGAGAGAGAGGGAGACACAGAATCGGAAGCAGGCTCCAGGCTCTGAGCCATCAGCCCAGAGCCCCACGCGGGGCTCGAACTCACGGACTGCGAGATCGTGACCTGAGCTGAAGTCGGACGCTTAACTGACTGAGCCACCCAGGCGTCCCAGGCATCCCAGAACTCTTCTTGTAAGCTGCCGGAACAACTTTTGCTAGGCTCGCCATAGTTTGCCAAGCCTTCCAATATGGCATACAATACCTTGGTAGGTTTTCCGTGATAAATTTTTTAACAAATGAGTTTTATCTTCTTTAATCAAACCCCTTTATGATTATAAAAGTAATGATTCTCATTGACAATTTGAAATACAAAGAAGAAATTTAAAATCACTCATACAAGCACTCAGACAAATATTATTAACATTTTGGTATATGCCCTTGTAGTCTTTTTTCCATACCTATATCATATATATTTTACAAAACTTAAACTATCTCTTACAATCTACTTTTTTAACCAAAAAAAGATATTGTGAGCATTTCATCATGCCATTAAATATTCCCCTAAGATAGGGATTTTAATGGCTAACTTTTGTTTCTTAGTTCATAAATACTACAGCCATTTATTAATCTTCCATTGTTATCATGTGAATTATTCCTACTGTTTTACAACTAAAAGTGCTCTGACTCTGGGGATACCTAGAGGGAGAGATTAATAAATGCATATGGAATGAATGAATAAATGAATTCTCCTATTGGGGGATTTTGAACAGGACATTCAGGGATTGGCCAGGGAAAAGATACCCAACAGGAGGCTCATTTATTAAGTCTTAGATCCCTCAACAACTCTGTGAGGTCAATATTACCATCACCTCCATTTTACAGGGGAGGAGACTGAGGCCAAGGAGGTGTGATCACCAGAGTGCTTAGAGCTCTTCTTTTTTTCTCCACACCTAGATCCTCTGAGCCTGAACACCCTGCAGTGCAGCACCCAACTCCCCATCAAGTGCTCCTGGGACAGGACATTCAGGCTAGGGTCCTAGGGTCAGCATGAGCCCTTTTTGGGTTCCATTCCAGTCTATTCTACCCTCAAACAGGCCTGTCCCTTCCCCATGTCATGGCAGGGTCACCTGTATCAGAAAAAAAAAAGTGCTCTGATTAATATCCTCCTATGTCCTTATACATAATTCTTTGTGAGCATCTCTAATATCTTAGATAAATTCCTAGATTTAGAATCACTGAGTCCAAGAATATACACATTTTTAAGACTTTTGATACTTGTCAGATTTCCCTCCAAAAATGTTGCACTGATTCCCACCTACGCCAGAGTCCTTTGTTTTTAGGGTTTTTTTTTTTTTTTTAAGTTTATTTACTTTTGAGAGAGAGAGACAGAGAGAGAGAGGGAAATTCCCAAGAAGGATCCGGGCTGTCAGCACAGACCCTGACATGGGGCTTGAACTCACAAACCGTGAGATCATGACCTGAGCAGAAATCAAGAGTCACACGCTCAATTGACTGAGCCGCCCAGGTGCCCCCAGAATCCTTTGTTTCTAACATAAAGTAACTCTCTACTAGGGACTGCTCTGTGTATGTATGTTTCTGTGTGCGTGTGTGCGTGTGCACATGTGACTCAACCACATCCACTGTCCTTTCCATGCTAAGTACAAGCAAAGTTTAGTCTTCAATTAGTACCTATAGTTGGTAAGCAGTGAGATTAGACTTAAACTCTTTATTCCAAAAGAGCAACACCATTTCTCAAAGGGACTTGCCAACCAAATAATGGAGTGACTATTGTTTTTTAACCATGCAGAGCTATGACGCGTGACTACCTATATTGCTTAAATGACAGGTTTCTGTGTATCCCCCAAATATATTCAGATTGTGAAGAGCTTGTGTACAGTAAGTCACAGAGAGAAGGCCAGCAAGCCATGCATACGATCCCAGCAAAGGAAGGGTGGCTGGAAGAGGTGGCGTTTTATCTGTTTCTGAAGAACTAGAGGGAGGTGGAATCCCAGGATGCAAATGCACAAATAGCTACTTACCTGGTGTGCTCTCAAGTGTCTCCCATACAGACTCACACTCCCAAGTGTCATCTCCCCCACCAGCCTTTTGTTGTGTGCCCTAAATTCTAAGTAGTAACACCTTTGCTTTGAGCTGAAAGGTCCCTGTTAAGACACAAATAGATGAGCTAGAAGAGTCAACACCCTAAGCCACTAGCAAC
Organism: Panthera pardus; assembly: GCF_024362965.1. NCBI lineage: Eukaryota > Metazoa > Chordata > Mammalia > Carnivora > Felidae > Panthera > Panthera pardus. Next base: position 75,649,395 of record NW_026526688.1, read on the forward strand.
ATTAACAACTGAGCTCAAATGAGCTTATCAAGTAGCTGGAGTCACCTCCGAAGACTCCAAGGAAATGAGACCAGAGTATGTGATATTAGGCAGAGGCCAAAGTCAGGTCAGGGTGTGTAGCAAAGACATGTCTTGGATGATCTGGGGACAGAAGGACGGTTCCAGCGGCAAATGGGACAACATGGCCCTCTGAGGGCACAGAGGTGAGAGGCTGCAAGGGATGTGTTTCGTGGGGTTCAGGCAATTCACCAGGCTTGTTGGACTGAAACCTGAGAGCCCCATTTCCTGCTGGTCTCTTAAACACGCTGGTTTGGAGCAAAGACCATGTCGCTTCTATTCCTGCCACCAGCATAACCTCCAGCAAACAAATTGCTTGCTGTACCTCTCACCTCCTCCTCCCCCAGGTGCATCCACAGTGAGTGTCTGAGGCGAGGCAAGCCCTGCAAAGACCTGGTCACATCCATTAACAAGGCACTGGTTATATCAATGGCAACCCTGAGGAGATTTCTCTGTGCTGAAGCAAGGCACTAAATATAATAGCCTCTTAACTGGCACATTGTTATCAGTATTATTACGGCTTTCTCTTCATGCCTGTCAGTGGATTATGGTAATTTTTTTTAGTCATGGGTTTTAATCAGAGTCAAAGTCTCTGAGTTACTGACAGCTCGGGAGAGCAGTGACTGCTCTAAGATTGACTTCACACTGTCACAAAATCATAACACCGGCAGAAAGATAGAGGCTCTCACAGGCCTCCTCCCGCTAATTAAAAACAAAGCAACTTTCCAAACAGCAGGCTCCTTTGCCAGGCTTCACAAAAAAGGCGGGGGGGAGGGGGGGAGCAGAGGGCACCTACTTCTCCCTCCCTCCCCCAAAGTTCAAAGCAAGAGACAAGGATCCTGGCAAAGGCAGTACTAGAGGCAGATATTGCAATTTAGCTAATGGTATCTACAGGAAGCTAGAAATCATCCATTTGACATGTTAAGGGACTTCAACAGCATCAGGCCTTGTTGGATTCTCCTGACCTTGTAGCACCTCCTCACAGACATTGTCCACATGTGACCACTCATTCGAATAAATGTGATAGAGCTGGGCAGATGGGTCACGGAAGCTATCCTCTCTGGAGGTTATGGAACAGAGGCAGTCATACCTCTGGCCTTGCCTTCCCGTCATAACGTGTAATGAAGTTTCCCTCCTGACCAAATGGGACCCCAGCTGCGAGGCATCTAGCAATTGACCAGGTGTTAGGCAGAGATCACTGCATATTTTTCTTCTATCACCATGGAGAAGCCATAGCAGACCACAGTACGAACTTAAGACAAACCCTAGATAGTTCTCCATGTTGCCTCCAGGGTCCTTCTGCTTTTCTCCAACTGCAACACTTTTCTTCTCTCTAGAACCATCATCCTTAGAAACCCCATGACCAGCATAGGCCATTCTGGCATCTAACTTAGGTTTGTCCTTTATGTCCATCCACACCTTTGTTTGCCTGGGGTCCTGTTGTCAAGTAGTTCTCACAGGGAAATGACCCAAATATGTCTGGCACAATAGACTGTTACACTGCAGTGATACACAAATCTAAAATCTCAGTGGTCAAAATAAGGGTTTCTTGTTCATGTTGCATAGCCATCCCAGGTTGCCAAGTGTCTATGCCTCAGAGCCATCCAGTAACCCAGGCCACCATCCTAGAAGTTGCAGTCATCAGGACACCTGGGTGGCTCAGTCAGTTAAGCATCTGACTCTTGATTTCGGCTCAGGTCATGATCCCATGGTTCATGAGTATGAGCCCCATGTCGGGTTCTGCCCCGACAGCGCAGAACCTGCTTGGGATTCTCTGTCTCCCTCTCTCTCTGCCCCTCCTCTGCTTGTGTGTGTGCTCTCACTCCCCCTCTCTCTCTTTCTCTCAGAGTAAATAAACACTAAAAAAAAAAAAGAAGTTGCAGTCATCATCCCCAAGGGAAAGAAGGCTCTAGAATCTTCTCCTGGCAGTTGAAGGCACTGGCTTAGAAACGATAAGAATTACTTCCACTCTCAAGTCATTGGCCAGAATTAGTCACATTGCTCCATCCGAAAAAAAAGAGGAAGTACAATCTTCTTTTGTGCATTGGAAGAGCAGAAATATTTGGTGAATTGCATAAATGATTAGCACACCACTTAATTAATTTACACCAAGAAGAAAACTGAAGATTCAGAGAGTAAAGAATTACCCCTCCCAGTGGTATTCACTAGCACAATGAAGCTTATGATGTTCCATTCTCTGGTGCTGCACAGACATGGGCAGATGCTAGAAACAAGGGGAACCTCTCCCCAGTTCAGATCCTGCGTTTGCTTTATTCACTCTCAGTTCTCCAAGTGGCTTGCCACCATGAATCCAAAATTACACAAATACGTGCTGAAGATGAAAAGGATACAATGAGTGTTTACCAGAGGGTACACTAAATGATGTACATGGCGGATGAGGGCATTAGAAGCCGAGCCAGGAATCTGAAAGGAACCATTGGAAGATGGAGACAGGCTGGGTGAGGATCATTGTTGCTGCTAGCTGCTAGCTTTCTGCATAAGGGGAGACAAAAAGGCCAACATGACAATTATAACATCAATCTAACATGAAGCAATTAAGGCCTGGAGCAGAGTTTGAAGGAAAGAGACATCGGGTCTCAGAATTGGAGACTCCGGTGAAGGAACGCCAGACGTGATGAGATGATGGTGCGGGGAAGACGGAGACACTTGTTCTTGAATCCAGGAGAACTTCCAAGCTTTAGCAAGAACTCGGCAATGGTGGCAAGAAGCTGAGTTTCAGAAAATAGAAGGGCAGCAAACTTGTGTTCTTGTACCCTAGCAAATGCCACATATGTGCCCAGAGCAAAAACCAGCAAAGAAGTAAACCCCAAGTATGACCAATAATGCAGTCCTGAGACTCCATCTGAGCCTAAAGCAGGAGGGCAGAGGAATCTCAAAGATCGCTGTGCAGCTTGCACCAATTCCAGGGGAATAGGCCTGTGGGGTGATACCACATCCAGTCCGTCAGCAAATTCTATTGCCCTTACTTACAAGATGTAACTTAAAGGGGACCACACTTCACCACCTCCACCTTCCTCCGAACACTCTAATCCCCTGCCTGGATTTCTGCAGTTGCCTTCCCAACTGGTCTCCTATTTAAAGCCTTGTCTCCCAATTGTCTATTTTCTGTGAAGCAGCCAGAAGGAACCTCTTGAAATGTAACCATTTCTCTGCTCAGCGCTTTCCAATGACTTCTCATTCCATGCAGAGGATCCTAAGGCCTTCCCTTGACCTAGAAAGCCCTCTAGGATACCATCCTCTGAATCTCCTGGGACCTCTTCCCCCCATCACCCCTTCCTCCAGCACTCAGCTTTGGTCACACTAGCATCACTGCTCCCTCTGCCAAGCCTCTGTCTCAGGGCATTTGCACAGGCTGTCCTTTCTGCCCGGAAGGCTCTTCCCTCAGAGATCTTCATTGGGCCTTGCTCTCAGACCTCCTTCAGATGCCACGACATCAGTAAGGTCTTTCTTACTGTTCCCAGCCCTGAAAGCCAATCTCCTATCAACGATCTTTCCTTCACCAATTTTGTGTGAAATGGGTTGTCACATGTAACATATTTTACATTCCACTTTTTGGTTCTAGTATAAGAGCCAAGAGGGCAGGAGGGTTTTTTGTTTGACTTGTTCACTGCTGTAACCCCAGCATCTAGAACAGGACTTGCCAGCAGTAGGAGCTCAATACATACATGTTCACTGAATAGACTGCAATTGATCACAACCTAACCACCACACTGACTTAAAGAGATATTCAAGGGACAGGCATTTCTTCTTCTTGAAATACCCTGTGAGGATTCAGGGCTGCCGCCTCCTCCTACCTGATTTCAGCTTCCATGGATACAGGTTTCTTAAAGGGGTCAAGGATGCGACAGATGCTTTACATTAGCTTTTATGTCCTCCATAAAATTAACAACAAGCAAACCTTGAGTAACAGAGCTATAATTCTGTCTTGCAATTCTGATCCAACACAGAGTATAAGAGATTGGCTCTTGAGGCTAAAAGCTGTTTCCAGAACCCTCAATGGAATTATACCTCTGTAATTCATTTACTGTTATTCATTTTATATGTTTATAGATAGAGCCAAAAAAAAAAAATCACACAGCCAGCAAAACCAAAGCAAAGAAGAAAAGATAATCTAGTGGTTTTCATTTTTAAATTACAAGCATTATGTAAGATACAGTATTTTGCCACACTATAGCACTTCTAGGCTAAATAAGAAATATACTTAACAACAGGTAAACCTAATAAGATAGCTTTTTGAAAAAATGAATAGTACCTTGCTCTGTCTTCAGGGATGTTATTTTCGATGGCAATATCAATTCACAAAGAAAAGTCAAGAGAATAATTATGGCTTTTTAGCCAATAGGACTGATATACGTAAATAGGATCTGTGAAAGTGTTGGATAATATCCTTGAAAGGCTCTAAAGTTATTGTCCCACTCCAGCTATTTGCAATACACGACCAAAAACAATCCAATAAGCCTTCATCACTTATGTCCAAGTTTCTAATGAAACAAGCCTCATGAAAAATAAACTAGCATACAGATGGGCTTGGAGAGATCTGGCAGCATATCTACCTTTTATATTTATTTTATTTTATTTTAAAGCCATTGAGGGTAACCAAAGTGGTTTGTTAGGAAGGAACATTGCAGGGGAAATTGCATTTTCCACTCACCAGACACAACCTAGATAAAGATACAACATAGACACTTTCTTCAGCCAAGGAACTACCACTTCATTTGTGAAGGAACTGCAGGATGTAGCGGGTTTTCTTGGTGTGGATTTCTATCCACAGGACATTTGGCTGCCGCTTACGACCCATTGCATGTATAGGCTGCTGAACAGCCTCCAGATGGTGTGTATACGGTTTTACAAATGTTTTTCTTGTTCCAATCAGACATGACCTTTCAAATATATAAAGCTGTACACACAAAACCTGCCACAAGACTTCTAGAAAAATTGAGCAAGTTCAATTCACAAATATCTTTGAGCACCTACTACGTGTGAAACATCATTCTAGGTACTAAGGGATATAGTTGTGAACAAAACAGATTTTAAAGCCCTGACTTAATGAAGCTTCTATTCTGGGGGGTGGGGGGTGGTACACACACAGTGAACAAAATATATGAATTATATATTTTTAAGGTGATAACTGCTATGTGCTATAGAGAAAAATCAAATGGGGAAAATAAGGTGGGGTGGGGGTGCAATTCTAAATAGAATTAAGGTAGGCTTTACCAAGAAGGAGACATCTAAGCAAATGAAGATGATGGATGCCAATATCTAGAAGAACCTTCCAAGCAGAGAAAACCACAAGTGCAAAGATCCTGAGGCGGAAACATGCCTGGCATGTGATTGGAGCAGAGTGAGCAACAGAAGAGCAGTGGATGAAGTCAGGGAGGTCATGGAGACTATATTCTGTAATGACTCAGGCTTTCCCCTCCAGACAGGACAACCATGGAGCAGGGTAGTAACATGATAGGACCAATGTCTTCAGAGCATCCATCTGGCTCTGTCCAGAATAGCTGTTGGGCTGGGAAGTAGGGAAGTGGATGGGAGGTGAGGGCAGAAGTGGAAGCAGGGGACAAGTTAAAAAGCCATAGCATTGCTGTCAGTATGAGAGGGAGGTTACCACCCTTGGACCAAGGTGGTAGCCATGTGGATGATACAACGTGGTTGGATCCTGGATATATTTTGAAGATACATAAAATAGGATGGGGACAACAGGATTGGGCCACTCCCAAAGATTTCGTATGGCCACTTTAAGTGTCTATGATCCTCTCCCAACTATGTCCTGGGCAGTGTTATTTACAACATCACTCACCCACCCAAAACTTACTGGCATTAATGACAGTTTTGAAGGATAGTTCAGAAATGTGGATTCTTCGGGAAGTTTAAGAACCATGTTAGAATTAAAGGGTTTCCGAGTCAACAGAAGTGTCACGTCTCTGCTGCTCAGTCTGCACATGTGGGAGTGAGGGGGTTCACTCTGTCTCTTCTCTGGTCACCAGTTCTCTCCCTGCCTCATCGCCATGCTGGGAGCTGAGAGCGACAGAGCCGTAGGGTGCTACCTGTGCACGCAACGAGTCCCAGACTAGCTGGGGAGATATGTGGAGGTACCGCCTCCTTTCTTGTTCTACTCTTCATCTTCTCAGTTTCTCTCCTCCTGCTCTGTCCCTGTCAGATCTCTCTGGGGCCCTCAAGGCACCAAGCACCAAAGAGAAGCTGAATCACGCTCCTGACAATAGTGAACTCTACGGAGACTGCCCTTATTTGCTTCTATGTTCTTGTCTGCTGTCTGATGCCTGTTTATGCACAGCTTCCCTCTCGGGAGTGACGTGGCCTCGTCTCTGACTTTCTTCTGTGTTGTTGTTGTTGTTAGCTCCAAGTTAAGAGAAAGCTGCCAAATCAAACAGGACCCAATCCTATCAACTCAAGAATCAGCTTAAGATGATTGAGACTGTGACCCTCCATGGGCCCTTTAACTTGGATGCTCGGAGATCTGCTCCTACCAGGTTAAGGCAAGAGTAGGGTATTCCTTTCTCTATAGCTGTGTTCCATCTTCCCAGTTACTTACTTGGACCTTTTAATAAATGAGCTCTCCCAGCTAGAGACCTACAGAAGGTCATTGTTGTTTCGGTTCCTGATGCCTTTGAAAATATAGCTAATGTTTTGTACTGGAGATGATGTGGGCTAGGAAACCAGAGTTTTACTGTCTATTTAATTTGTAAACCATGTCTTTTAAGCATATGCTGTGGCAGATGGTAGGTGATACCATGGTGTGTTTAGTTAGATGGGATCCTCACTAAAGTTCACCTGTCCCATCTGCATACTCTAGAGGCCAAGACATTCTAGTACCTGTGCTAGAAATCCATCAAAACCAAGAAGACTTTTTTAATGGTAAGTAATAGTAATGGGTCTGTGCTAATGAAAATTCAGAGCTTCTCCACCCAGAGTGGAAAAAACTGAACTGAACCCAGTATCAGCGATTTTCCAGCAAGGCTGTCACTGTGATCTGTGATGCGCTATCAAGATGAAATTGGAACCGAGTGTACTTTATTCAGGACATCTGCGAGATAAAAAATATAATGCTCCTTTTCTATCTTTGTGACATTGTTCGCAAAGATGTGATTTGGCTGTTAAAACCACTTGCGCTGTATCTCAAGGCTAAGGCTGACAATTCAAATAAAAGTCTCTCTCTCTCTTTGGTTTGTTATCTGAACCACAGTTAGCTGTCAAGGCAATTCTATATACTGGGGCACTTGGGGAGGGGTGTGAGGCGTTTGACCTGCCACAGCTTCCCATCTGACTCTATGCTTCTGAGCATTTAATTTCCTGGAGTTCTAGGAAGTTGTTGTTTTTTTGGTTTTTGGTGTATATTTTTTAATGCCTTCAATATCAGGTGCAGTGTTAAAAGACAAATAATGATGTTTAGTTTTTAATAATTTTATTATATGCACTTGGTAGAAAATTTAGAATATACATATTAGAAAATAGGATGCTACCATTTTAGATTAGTTCTGTGAATATTCCAATACATTTCCTTCCAGTCTTTTTTCTGTGTGTGTGTGTGTGTGTGTGTATGCATGTGTGTGCAATGTTGGCTTGTTTTGTTTAAAAAAAAGAGAGATGGGGAGAACTGAATGAATAATTTTGTGAACTCCTCATCAACAACTTATGACAAACATTTTTCCACTAGCCTTTCATTCTTCACAGATGTAGTCACACAATTTTTGGTTCTCATCATTAATGTGCAAGGAACACCATGAGTTCCTCCATTCAGATGAGTGTCTGTCTAAATTGTCATAAATCACTTTAGAATTTTCATCAAAAGAAACACTGTGAAATATCTCTCTGTCCTATAGGGATGCAATATTGCAAACAGAATCTTATCCAAAACATTCAGATTTACTGGCCCTGCTGCCTCTAGCTTGAGCAAGCTTTGTATTCTTGTTTGCTTAACCTCAAGCCTGCTCAGAACCTTGAGTCTACCTGATATGTGGGACCATCCTGGACTGCAAAGATCCAGTCTTTGCATCTGCAAAAATGCAGACCCCAAGATGTCCTACTTACTACCCCTTTTCTTACAGGGGTGCCTCTGGCTTTCTGCAGAACCATTCATTCTTACAGCTAAATCCAAATCTCTATAAGAAGGCAACTTTCAGATAAATATATTTGTATATTTTCACTGGAGACACTAGGTTATAGAATTGGTGTTAGAAGTCCATTAGAGGCTTAAAGTACCAAGGGGAAGAAAGATGCACAGTTTAAATTCGAGAAAAGGAACATTAAAAAGCCACTCATCAGGATCTAGATTTGGCTGACAGCTAGCTATTCATGCAGCCCCAATATTTGGTATTCATTAGCTTGTGACATTGTCCTTTACTATGACACACTCCTATTAAGGAATCCTCAGGGAAATTTGTAGTGGTTGAGGAGATGGAGGGTGGCCTCCTTAAAAGAAATTTCACTTTTGGAACAAGAAAATGGTTTGCAGTGCACTCACTTGTGTTTTGTCCTCTGAGTTGACCTTGCACCAAATTCAGACCAACCAGAGTTTGGCCAAAATTTCCATCTTGAAGTCATAGAGGTTAGGACTAGCCAGGGGCTCCCATGTCAGCAGTGGGTACCAGAGACCCAACATTCACATTGAAACTTTCACTTGCCTATTTTCTTTTTTGTTTGTTTGTTTGTTTGTTTCATTGGATGTAGGCATCCATCTTCAATCACATACAAACTTTTCAATAACATACAAATCACATACAATCGTCATCAGCAGGGAATGAATAAAATCTGTTGTATTAAACTGTTACTAAATTCCCCATTCCTGGGTATTGGACGATGAGGAAAAGGGATAGATAGTCAAACTTCATTAGTACATTTAGTAAAAGTCTGGCTAACTGTGGTTCGATGGTTTCTCTTAGATGAAGCTACATATGTGTTCAAGTCTATAATAGTCTTCTTATTTAAGGGTAATCACGAGCCTGCATGGCCTTTTTGAGCCACCCAGGCACCCCTAGATAGCATAGCTTTCAACTATAAAAATATGAGGTTCAAGATCCAGGCACAAAAATGAAAGAAAATGAAGCAAAAGTTCATTTTTACAGAACAGGTTAGGGTCAAGGGCACTTCCATTAAAAATAATATTCTAGGGGCGCCTGGGTGGCGCAGTTGGTTAAGCGTCCGACTTCAGCCAGGTCACGATCTCACGGTCCGTGAGTTCGAGCCCCGCGTCGGGCTCTGGGCTGATGGCTCGGAGCCTGGAGCCTGTTTCCGATTCTGTGTCTCCCTCTCTCTCTGTCCCTCCCCCGTTCATGCTCTGTCTCTCTCTGTCCCAAAAATAAAATAAACGTTGAAAAAAAAAAAATTAAAAAAAAAAAAAAAAAAAAAATAATATTCTATAAATATGGAAATCAGCTGATTCTCAGGAAATGTTGGGAGATCTAGGACGAAACTTGCAGGTGTTGACGTTTTCACCGGGTAACAAATGCTGACCACCAAGAAAATACACCAACAAATGTCTAACCTAGAAAAGAAGAAAAGGGGAACTCTAGAAGAGAAAGACTCATGTCCAGAGAGAAACCTGAGCAGTTCCTGGAAACTGAGGAAGGGAGCCGTCACTGGGGAACTTGAGTAGAGAAGGAAATTGCAGAGTGATCATACCCAGCTAGGTGTGAAGGATAAAAGAAGTTGAGAACAGGAAAACTACATGAAATGGACAAGCTCGCAAAACAGAAATCCCAAGGAATGCCTGTAATCAAGGGTGTTTAAAGGACAATTCGCGAAGGGAATTACACAAATGCAGGCACCTGAGACACAAATGCAGGCACCTCTGCCATCACCTTGAGTGGAAGGCAGATTTTACACGATGGATTGGAATAGTCATTTTCATTTCATAAAGCCTACATCCCTGGAAAATTGGGTTCCATAAATTGAGATTTTTGTTACATTAAGCTTTACTACTAACTTTCCAGTAGTTTTAGAGATATAATTTATTTGAACTATTCAGAAGTATAGAACAGGCTTGTAAGATAAAAATGCGTCAAAAGCTTAAAACTTCATTGAATACATCAATTGGATAAGTAGTCAAACAATACTGATTTTTCAGGAAAAACAAATTGCATATCAATTAATACACTTGAAATACAGTTTAATTTTTCTATAAGCAATTATCAATGCTTATAGAAAAAAGGCAGAAATGAGAAACAAGGTCCACAGAGAACTCTGAAATTTCATTCCCACTTCAATCTTTTCCCCCATCTCCATTTCAATCTTTCTGTTGAACTAACTTGGGTCTTAAGAAGCTTGTTTCCTTTCTAGTCATTAAATAAATATTTATTAATGGCCTATTCTATGCCAGACCTTCAACAGGGCATCTAGGAGAAAGGGACCAGGGCCAAGGGCTGACCAGGACCCTACTAATAACAGAGTTGATTTCAATTGTTTTCTGTTATCATCTCAGCAAAATGCATAGTATAAATTAAAATTAATTTTAAGATTCCCATAATAAATATGGGTATCCTTATCATAATCATGTCAAATAGTTTTTCACTAGCTCTCATTCTTAATTCTGATCTATGTAGGGACAAGAAAATGGCATCTAGGGAAAAATTGAGAAAGAATAGAAACTAGGAAAAAGCAAAATGAAAGTATATAAAAAATTAAGACACAAATAGAAAAGCAGAGTGTAATTCACTTACAAACAGTATTGAAGTTAATCCCAGTTTTTTCTGGTAGATGAGAAGTTGCAAAAATGGATTTATAAATGTGAATGTCATGATTGACAAGCCAAAGACTTGTGTGGAGAGGATGTAGGAGTGAGACAGAAATGGTGTCTATTCCAACAAATAGCTAGGAAAAAAAAAAAGGTAGCTGCAGAAATCAGTAAGCAGGAGCATTTGCTCCACATTCATTATAGAAATGACCAGTCAGGAAGTCTAGGATGCAAGGAGCTGGTCAGGGCCATTCAGGAGGAGCTCTTTCTACAAATCATTTTCTTACCTATTCATTCCACAAACATTTGAGGTGCATCTCATAAGTACTTTCTGAGCCAATAAACAATAGAAGAAAATAATGAATGATCAAGCCAATCCTTCAGAAAATCTACACATCTTTTAGCACCCACAGCTTTCTGCTATTATGTACTTCCTTTTTTTTAAATTATTTTTTTAATGTTTTTTAATTTATTTTTGAGACAGAGAGAGTCAGAGCATAAGCAGGGGAGGGGCAGAGAGAGAGGGAGACACAGAATCCAAAGGGGGCTCCAGGCTGTGAGCTGTCAGCACAGAGCCTGTCACGGGGCTTGAACTCACGGAGTGTGAGATCATGACCTGAGCTGAAGTCGGACACTTAACCGACTGAGCAACCCAGGCTATGTACTTCCTTAACCTTGGCTCCTGTTGGGCTCTTTCTCACCTAAGAATAAGGATTCTTAAATCACAGTTACCATGACTTCAGACTTTCATGGGCCACACCAACCAAATGATCTGGTCTATTAACTTTGAGGAATATGAATAAAGGCAGGCTGCAGAATTTCAAAAAAACAAGATTAATGGTCTTCTTCCTAATTCTATCACTCATGGGCAAAATGGAAATATAAGCATTATGTTGCCAAATACCAAGGAGATGGCAGATATCTTCATTGAGATAAAGAGATGCACCCCTAACTTGAACTCTCACACACAACACCATACCTTTCTGCTGTAATAAGACATACACTATGCATGACATGATCTTGGAAGTGTTTACTCAGACATCCATGATGCTGGGTGGGATGACATTACAGGTCTTGACACAACTGCCTCCAGCTGTCTAATGGTGCAGCACAGGCTCATGCTAAAGTTTAGTATGTGATTCCACAGGTTGAGAAGAGAAGATGGGGAGCACTATGAGCTGAAAAATGTCATTCAAACACAAGCCGATGCCAACACCTGGGATAGAAGTAGCATGGACACAACTTAACTACAGAAATCCAAAAGGAATTCTTCCAGAACCTAGTGCCTGATCATGCTGTCCCAGAAACCAGGGCTTAAGTAATAATAGTAAACTCTTGCATACTGACACTTGTACATATTTTGTCTTGTATTTATTTATTTACTTATTTACTCCAATATAATTAACATACAGTGTTATATTAGTTTCAGGTATACAATATAGTGATTTAACAATTCTCTACATTACTCGGTGCTCATTACGATAAATGAACTCCTAATCCCCTTCATCCAGTTCACCAACCCCTCCACCAACCTCCCCTCTGGTAAGCACCAGTTTGCTCTCTATATTTAAAAATCTGATTTTTTGTGTGTCTCTTTTTTCCTGTGTTGGTTTGCCTGTTTCTTAAACTCCACATGTGAGTGAAATCATATGGCATTTGTCTTTCTGTGACTGACTTCTTTCACTTAACATTATGCCCTCTAGATCCATCCATCTTGTTGCAAATGGCAAGATTTCATTCATTTTATGGCTGAGTACTATTCCATGGTGTATATATACCACACCGTCTTTATCCATTAATCTATCAGTGGACGCTTGGGTTGCTTCCATATTCTGGCTATTGTAAATAATGCTGCAATAAACACAGGGGTGCATGTATCTTTTCAAATTAGTGTTTTCATATTCTTTGGGTAAATACCCAAGAGTGGAATTATTGGATCATATGGTGATTCTATTTTTAATTTTTTGAGAAACATCCATACTGTTTTCCACCTTGGCTGTACTACTTACACAGTTTTTAAAGCTCCATAGGTGATTCTAATGAACAGCACCATTGCCATAGCATCACAAAAGCTTCTAATTCTTCCTTCTGCCTCCTCCATGTTCCATCATGAAAATGACAGGTTCTTAAAACATAAAAAAAAAAAAGTCACTAGATAAGGGTATTTGAGAGTGTCACAAGACTTGCCTAAGACTAGATGTTTAGAGACATGCTTATCAATCTAAAATAAATGGGCGAATTTGCAGAGTAAAATTAAGTGGTTGACCGGCTGATGAAGTGGTGAAATATGGTCTATGCCTTAATGAAGAGAATAATGTGATCTCTTTGTTTTTATCCTAAGTTTTCCTAAGTTTTCCCCTACTGGGGAAAAAAACTTTTTTCCTTTATCCATCGTAGGTTCATTGACTAGGGCCCTACAAATTAGACTGAGAAAAAAAAAATTAAGAAGAGAAAACCAAGCAGAAGTATATATTTTTAAATTTTTTCTTAATGTTTATTTTTTAGAGAGACAAAGACAGAGTGTGAATGGGGGAATGGGCAGAGAGAGAGAGGGAGACACAGAATCAGAAGCAGGCTCCAGGCTCTGAGCTGTCAGCACAGAGTCTGACGCGGGGCTCGAACCCACAAATCGCAAGATCGTGACCTAAGCCGAAGTTGAAGGCTTAACTGACTGAGCCACCCAGGCACCCCCCAAGCAGAAGTTTATTAACATGTGCACTGCCCATACACATGGAAGTACTCAGCGATAAGTGAGTACTTATGGGGTGGTTAGAACTTGGGCTTATATAGCATCTTAACAAAAGAACAGTAAGTTTTGTAGAGAAGTGATAAGACAAAGGAAAAGGGCTTCAGGCTTTTAGGGGTGGCCAACTGTGGGAAGGTAAATATATGGAGACACTAATGGAAGATAAGTTCTGGCAAGGTTTGTTGTATAGATTCCTCTGGTGCCTGCCATCTCTGGATTTAGGATTTGTAAGAGTCTAGAATTGTCTCCAGTGATTCAGAATCATCTTACCCTTCCTGACAGAGAGGGAGAGGGCAGAGAGGTCTTTTGTGCCTGCTTTTTTTTTCTTCTTTAATGCCTTCAGCTCAAAATAATCCTTATGCCAGAGTGGCATATTCTGGGATGGCATACTCTGAACTCCTAAACCCCTTTCAAAGCTGTTTGATGGGCTGGAAAGCCCTCTGTGAACTCCCCACTAAGTTACTCTCACTATATCATCACCCAGTTGATTTCTTCTTTGGCACTTGTCACTAAGTAACTTGTAATTACTTAGTATATTAGAAGTGATATTTTGAAAATTATTTAATTAGCTTTTCCTGTTTGCTTTTGTACTGCAGACCCAAGGTGTCCATCTGCCATTGGGGAGATTAGAATTTCTTATAGGGTGGTATTCACTTCTAACATGCAAAGTAGGATTATGCAGTAAAACAATAGCTTCAGTAGCCAGGCATTTGTGCTGAAAGGATTTTCCAAAGTCCTCTAATATCCACTTCATTAAGGGCCAGTAGTGGAGCTCTTCTGTTGTGGTGAGAAGCTATCCCTTTCTCCCTGTGACAGAAAAGCTGGTGAGGTTTGTTGTTCAATATGGAGAGGATGTAGTGTAAGGGAGTAAAAAACAGGAACAAAAAAGCAAAAGCCTGGGAAAGACTCCGAGAGTGGAGAGAAAGAGAGAACAGGAGAGAGAATCAATAGACCAGCTTTAAACCCGAGGAGGGTAGTTACTGTAGATAAATGAGTATAATAAGAGTAACACCAAGGGCAAATAAAAACTCTTGCTCCAACTTCTCTTTGGGGCTCTGGAAAAGTTCACCCAAGTTAGCCCTGGGCTCCTGCAAATTAACCCAGCAGTGTCCTTAGGCACAGAAGGCATATTGGTTAGTGTGCACAAGCTTTCTGTGGATACAGGTACCATTTCTGTCAGGTTTATTGAAATATTGAAAGTAGTTTTACAAAGTGAACTGTCGTGTTTGTACCCACTCCAGTCAATATTTTGCAGGATAATGAATTCTAGACACCTCAAGCAGGAATCAGGGGCCCTTTTCTATCAAGTAGCAACATTTCCCCAGTCCCTAACACAGTGATTGTGAATCCGTAAGTTTGCTTACTTATTAATCAGTTATTATTTATTGAGCACCACAATGCATCAGGTGCTGGGATAGATGCAGTCGACATGGAACTGTCTTCAAGGAGCTCACAATAAAGTAGGAAAAGGTGGTCATGTAAACACAAATTATAATACTGCTGTAAGTTGAATTGTGTCCCCCAGAAAGATAAGTTGAAGTCTTAACCACCAGTGCCTCAGAATGAAACCTTATTTGAAAATAAGATCTTTGCAGATGTAATCAGGTGAAGGGTAGCAGAATATGCCACCCCAAAATATGACTACAGGAGTTCAGGACATGCCACTTCAAAGTATGCCACTTTGGTTTGTTATATTGATTATTTTAAGCCACAGGCACTCGAAAAAAAGAGCAAATGCACGGAGAAGCTTTCTCTGAATTCCCTTTATCTACCTAAAGATGAATCCTCCAGAAGAGACTCAATCACCATAAATCCCCTCCCTGGGAGTTGCATGAACCAGAGAAAATTGACTCTCATCATAGGAGACACAAAAAGTGGACATCACACCCAGACAAACTGTCACGAACTACCATACCTCCCATCTATGCCTCTAAGGGCTCGTTCACTAAAAACCCCTGACTCTCCCCTAAGAGATCAATATCAGCCTTCTCTTTTGTCTGTTAAGATGGTATTTAATGCTGCATTCTAAGCCACTTCATGGAGTTACTCATTTTTTCTCTAGCTATCTCCCATGTATACATGAAGTCTATATAAGAAACTTCTGTTTGCCTTCCTCCTGTGAACCTGTCTTTTATTAAGCAGTCTCTGCTGAGAACTCAGAACAGTGAGAGAAAATCATTTTTCCCTTCTGATGCCTTAATCCAGTGGGACTGGTGTCCTTTTACAAAGAAGAGCATACGGGAGAGGACGCCATGTAAAGAACTAAACAAAGATTGGAGTTTTGGCGCCACAAGCCAAGGAAGACCAAGGATTTCTGGAAACCACTAGAACCTTGGAGACAGACGTGGAACTGATTCTCCTTCAGAATACCCAGTGGTTCTGAACCAACTCTGCCAACACCTTGATTTGGGACTTCTGGCCTTCAGGACTGTATAGGAAAAAGTTTCTGTGGTTCAAAACCACCCAGTTTATTGTGATTTTTGACAGTGGCCCCAGGAAACTATCACAAGTACCGTGTGAGGAGTGCGTCAACTGGGCATCATATAGTACTGGGAAGCACAGAGGACTCTCACACAAAGAGTAGGATGTTCTGACTCACTGGAGTGGCACAGAAGAAGTTGGAGGCAGAAGCCACATGAAGTTTCTAGCTCAGCCAGAACAATGCAGGAGACCTAGAAAAGAGACGTCTGCATACTCAAAAACTATTCAGTGGCTCTGAGAAGAAATGAAGCCTGTGGTGGACCAAGGTGGAATTCAGTCTTAAACTGTAAGTTTTCCAATTGCATGGGTAAAGGAAATGAGGAATTCATGACAAAGCTTGAAAGCAGGCGATGGAACAATGCCTCTCCAAGTATGTGTGTGCTTTAGGGCCTTAAGTAAAGGAGCCCTAGGAAATGAGGCATCAGGGAGCAATGTAAATTCATAATCTGTAGACACAGTACAGCCGGCCACTGGTGTTCTGTGGAAAAAAGGGGATGAAATGTTGCTCAATCTGTTTCTCAATGAGATATTATCATCTTTATTATTATTACTTCCACCAAGTTGACACTTTATCTACCAAAGCTGATATTTCAAGAAAGGCTTTCTTCGTTGAAATGGGTTCCTATCTTTTTCTATCAGACTCCAAAAATAAATCCATACCCCCAAGACTATGTATTTGGAATTCCAAGGGGTTTTCTAGGTAAAAATCTACTCTGCCATCTTTTTAAACAAATGAGTTCGGTTGCACAAATACATTCATGCCAAACCATTTCTAAAAGAAATGTACTTCAAGTTCCATAGATCATGTTGAGTTTTTATTCTAGTATTAGATGTCATTGTAAATCACAGAAAGAGTAGAGGTGTAAAGGCTTGAGCTGTCATTGCACATGGAAGGAAATGTTATTTTCTCTTAATTCCAATTTAATTGAAATTATTTACCAAGGTAAATATATTTACCTTACAGGAAAATACAGAAAAAATGTTTCAAGATACAGGTAGGAGGAAAACACATATATTTTTCTCAATCAGACTATTGAGCAGAATCTTTGGCAAGTCTTCTGGGGAAAAAAAGATACTAACCTTCTGTTTTTGGGGCGGCTGATTATCTAGGTCTATCTTCTTGCTTCTACTATTAACTGATCAAAGCTGGGGAGAAATGATGGGTGAATCGGGAGCTTCCCATTTTCTTTTAAGTCCTTCCTTTTAGTACATTTACATTTTAAGCTTTACCTGTACTACGGAGTATTTCCTTCAGAAGGAGTTATTTCATGTGTCATAGCCTAAAACCTCAGCACCCAGTAAGCAACATTCTCTTTCTCTTATGGATAAGGCCAGTTCTACAAATCCACAAATCCCAAACTGAAGTGGTGTTTAGAAAGAAAGAGAGAAGTGAAACAGAAAATGTACGTGCAATTAAGGACCCGAAGTCCAAATGGCTGGTTTTGATTAACATGTACCCTTTTCCTAATGCTAATTCATTTGTTCATTTATTGGATTTCAAAACTGCACCCTATGCCCTCCAGCCTCAGCAAACAAAGACATAATTTAAAATACCAAGACACAAATGTGCTATTTATTACCGCGTAAAAGAGCCATTATTACAGTGACTTATTTTTTTTTCTTCAGGAAACTAGCTCTTTTCAAGTTACTTACCATGTTGTCAATTATTACCATCATTAATAATGATAATGATAATCACTGAGAACTAGCAATGTGTTGGGGGATAAATAGAGCACAGAGCTAGGCCTGGTCCCAACCCAGTGAAACAATGGGGATTTTGTTTCACCTCAGATTTCACAAAGTGAGGATGGTAAATATCAGGAAAGTCTTTACCCATAATCTTCCCTCATCTTTTTAGTTGCAAAGCTCCCCTTTTATAATTCCTTGTGCACACAGAGGGTGTGAATTCACAGTTGCCCTCTTATGCATGACCTGGCACGTGCACGCCCCAACACTTACAATTCTTCAGGCTGGCACTGATTGCCAGATTCTCCCAGCTGAGAGGGACTGCATGTTAGTACCACTGGATGCGCTATTAATGGAATCTGTTATCAAGTCACAAGACAAGATGCCAGTCTGGCACTATTCTACAAACTGGAAGTGCATGGGGGAAAACACAGACACCCTGTCTGTCGATGAATAGCTAAGCTGTGAAACCCAATGACTGGGCACCTACTAGAAATGAGCTTGTCAAAAGTGATTGCACTGTATGAGACGGAGCATCATGTGTTCGTGTGTCTGTCTATTTGCATGCATGTGCTTCCTTTGAAAATGCATGTGTAATTATAAGAGGAGAGTAACTAATAACTGAAATTCTTGGGCGGTATCTTGCTTGGATTAATGTGTTCTGATCACATTCTGAATATAAATCTAAGTGAATTACTAGAGCAAGAGTAGAAGTTGTATAATAGCTCTTTTCTAAGGAGTAATCTCTTTGGAATAATTTATTCTCACTTTTTTCATGTATGCTTAGGATGAAATATGTAATTTATTTTTATCATGTTATAGAGTTGACTTAATACAAACTTAAAGATAGACCCCTTCCCACTAATGTCAATGCTTTTCATTCCAAGGTTCTGAAGCTTTAATGCTTTAATTTAAACACGAGGAATAGGACTAGAAGAAAAGCCGTAGATCTTATTTTCCTTCTGCCCATTCCTTGGCTTCATAGAACCACTCCTTGTTCTGTAGCTGTCTACACAACAGGGATCAGAAAGAAAACTAGGCAATGCTGGTGGAGGGAAGTACCGGTGGAATGTACCCTGGTTGCTGACATTTCTGTTTCATGGCCCCACTTCCTATCTATCCCACCTCTTGGCCACCTACAGATTACTAACTAATCAGGGGATCAGAAGAGAATCTCCACCTGCACGTGTATACACATAAACCACTAAAACAAGCTTTTCTGAGAGCCACAGTAGAGATCATTTAGCAAAAAGGAGGTGAGTCCTCATCCTTTTAGCTCTAATTTCTACCTAGTTCTTGAAACGTTTCATAGGCAGTGCATAGAGACACAGAAACACTACACACACAAACACTACATGTGGATACAGAACCATTCAGACATGCTTAAGACCACCTTCTTCTCTTGGGAAAACACATAGTATTCTGAGGTCCAAGTACAGCCCTCACTTTTGTATAATCATCTCAGCCAGAGTTATCTGTGTGTATCAAAGGGTGAAATTTGGTCTAGGCTATTTAAGTTTGTTTTCCTATTATCACTTAGATGCATAGAACAATATTTTCAAAATCTGTTTATCATGTTTTTAAGAAATAATTTTTCGGGGCGCCTGGGTGGCTCAGTCGGTTAAGCTGCCGACTTCGGCTCAGGTCATGATCTTGCGGTCCGTGAGTTCAAGCCCCGCGTCGGGCTCTGTGCTGACAGCTCAGAGCCTGGAGCCTGTTTCAGATTCTGTGTCTCCCTCTCTCTGACCCTCCCCCATTCATGCTCTGTCTCTCTCTGTCTCAAAAATAAATAAACGTTAAAAAAAATGTATAAAAAAAATAAATAAATAAAATTAAAAAAAGAAATAATTTTTCTCATATACACTTATAAGTTAAAAATGCTACGGGTAAGGACTTAGTTGTCAATAGTCATCCATTTTTCCTTCATTTGCAGTTACAAACCAGCATCAGATTATTTCTGACAGAGACGTTTCCTTCAGTTTTTTAAAGAGGGAGAAGGTGGGGGGAATATTGAGCTTTTTTATTTAAATGACCTGAGATTTGTGCCTTTAAACTTCCAATTACAGAGCCCAGATTTGCTGCTGAACCTTCTGTAAACCTATCAGTTAAAAGCCTGTGTAGTTTTATGGCACGTCACCTCTAGCCTCTGATTAGCAAATTGCAGGCCAAGCTAAAACACTTAAGCAGTGCTGCAGCTTGTCTCATTTTGGAGGACCAGATCATTACAGTTTAGTAATTTAGAGAAATCTTTGCAGTCTATATGCCCTCCCTCTGTGGAGATCTGATGCACAGAGAAGGCACTCAGGGCCAAATTACACACTACATTTTCCTTATAAAAAAAATACCAAAGAAATTTGCATCGGTGGAATTTATGAGGGGTTTATTGCATTCACTCTCTGAAATTATCTTGTTCACTTCCTCACGTATGAGTTGTCTCCTCCTCCAAAATGTAAGCTCCATGAGATCACAGACCTCTTCTGTCTTGAGCACTGCTCTGCTGTATCTCCTGTATCTCCAGATTACTGCTCCGAGCTCAACGGATACTTGCTGAATGGATAGATTCATTCATTCATCCATTCCTCAAATATTACAGACGAGAAAAAATAAGTCCCCCACCTTTGAGAGATTCACAGTCTTTTAGAGGCGTCACAAACACTAAACCACTACAAAGTAAGTACATGAGCCAGGGAAGGGCATCAAACACTAGACATTACCTTTAAAAATATAAGCTACATATATGTTAACTAACTTGGATTTAAATAAATATAAAAATATATATAAGCTACATATTACCTTTATGTTTCATATATATGCTATGATATGGATACAGACATATTCACTCTATTAGCCCCCACTGCTTAGTTATTCATTCAGCAAATATTCTTTGAGCACTTGGGCAAGGCTGCCATCCTTATAATTTGGAACCATGCCAGAGTATGAAGCTGGCAGTCACAGGCCAAGAGGAAGTCTGGAGTCAAAAGCAAGCCAGGGTAAAGTTGGGGCTGGTGAGCAGCTTACGGGGTCCCCACAGTCCATCTAATCATTGGCTGGAGTAGGCAACTAGCATTGGAATATTTGAAGTCAAGAGGGCAAAGTTCAATAAGTTCTATTAAGTTCTCAGATTTTGAATTCGACGGAAAGACCCTGATGTCTGAATCTCCCCAGGGATGCCCATGAAGGAAGGCTGTTCAGGAGATAATTCATCTATTTTTGACTTGTTATTTCCCAATTTAGGGCGTCTACTTTTCAGTAAAAAATTAGGACTTGGCCCAGAGCCCTGACATCAGAATGTCTTCAAGCCACCCCTGGCTTAAGTACATTTGGGACCAGACACACAAGACTGGAGGTCCTTTAGATAATGAGCCACCTGGTACCAGAACAAGTAATCTCTATTTATTTATTATGTGCAAATTTATTTTAGCACGCAAATTAAATTACATCTGTGACTTTATTTGGACTCCAAATGATGACTCAATGCATGGTTGAAATAGTTGCTTTGTTGTTTAGTGGCTAATAAAAATAATAATACCTGTATTTATTGAGTGGTGATTATGTGCCAGGGCTCCAGACATTTTCCATTGACTAACTTATTTAATATTTATAACCACCATATAAGGTGGTTACTGTTACTATCCTATCTTAAAGATAAGGAAATAGGCCCAGAATTGTTGAGCTGAATTTGCCCCAGATCACACAACTCATAGAAGGTAAGATTAGACAAAACCCAGACAACCTAGCTCCAGAACCAGCAAGCCCCTAACCACTGATTATTGCTACTATTTATTAAATGCCAGCTATGTTCCAGAGGCTTTACATTTATTTTTATCTCTATAAATCTGTTTCATACAGCAACACGACAAGGTAGATGTTATCTTCCTCATTTTGCAGACAAAGACACTTAATGGTTGGCCCAAATAAGTTCTGAAATCAGGATATGAACCCTGTCTGTTTGTCTGTCTCAAAGGCCTCTGCTCCATCCACTGTCCAGAGCTTCCTCTGCGGACTTGAATAGTCTCTTACCTGATTCTTACTTCTTCTATTCTTGCTTTATTTCATTTTCTCTGGTCAAAAACATCAAGAAGTTCTAATCAAGTGTTCATTAGGAGGTTCTGTGTTCCTTTCTTAGAGTTATAATCTTTTATATTAATATACCACTATGTATCTTTCCAATAATCTTCATTTACATGCCCTCATTCAATTATCACAACAACTCTGAGCTATAAAAAGCGGGGGGGGGGGGGGGACATTATTGTCTCTTATTTCTGAAATGAATAAGCCTTACAAGAGAGAGAGTGAATAACATGCCCAAGGGGCTTGCACCTGGTCCTGCTATACTTTCATTCACTTGCCTTTGTTTCTGCTTTGTGCAAACATCCTGAAGCAAAGTTTGATAGGTGGGAGAATCAGACCAACAAAAGGAAATCTGGCTATCATCTCAGAGAGACCATATGGATTTTTACAAAACCGTTCCTACCCACAATAAAATAAAAGTATCTGAAAAGGCGTTGGAAGGTTCCAGTTAAATTCAGAGAACTGGACACATGCATTTATTACTACATCTTGAAATTATATAAAAATGAAAGAAAATGTACTAAGAGAATAATCTCACAATAACAAAGACATTGAGAGAGAAGATCAATTTAGGACATGCAATATCTGCATAGTAGGAGCCCTGAAGAGAGAGAACAGAGGGAAATTACTAGAAAAATAATTCAAAATTTTTATCCATAACTGCAAGATATAAATTTTCAGATTGAGATAGTCAGTGGAATACCCAGCTGGAGAGATAAAAAAAAGACCCATATATAGAGGCATTGTCGTGAAATTTAAGAACACTAGGAATAAAGAGAAGATCCAAAAAGCATCAAAAGAAAAAAAAACACAGATGACATAAAAGGACTGAGAAGCAGAATGGCATAGAAGTTCTCAATGGTAACATTGAAAATGAGAATGGAACAATGTCTTTAAAAGTCTAAGTGAAGAAGAGAAAAAAATTCTGAAGGAAATTATTTCCAACCTGGAATTTTAAGTCCATCCAAATTATCAATCACATATGAGGTTAGAACAAATATGCTGTCAGATATTCATCTCAAGTATGTACTCCCAATATATCCTTTCTCAAGAAACTACTAGAAAATGTGCCTTATCAAAACAAGGAAATAAACCAAGAAAGAAGACATATCATGGGAATAAGGAAATAGAGCTCCTCCTACACATTCATAAGGTAGAGGGAATCCCAGGGTGACGATAATAGGATTGTTCAGGAGTACAGTTGTGTATCAGGACCAAGGAACAACCATCCAGGATCAGAAGAGGAAACAGTGAGTTCCAGAAGCAAGTCTCTAAAAGAAAGATGAAACTGATAAACAAATACATGTTTGGCTGAATTGAGATGCAATTTACACGTAAAATCTTAGGAATAAATTAAGGACATACAAAACTAAGCAAAGGAAAAAATCATTCGGTGAAAATTAAAAATTTTAAAAAGAATATGTAACTGTAATATACTACATAACACAGCTTTGAATCATATGAACATGGCCCTAATAATATAAACATTGAGCATAGAGTGAATAAAATTATGACATAATTATGTTGGAAGAATGAGTGAAGAGAAGTGGTAGTGGTGTAGGCATAAGTATACAAGAGAGGTAAATTTCTCATTTTCCATAATAAAATAAATAGATAGTATTTAAAACAAGAAAATACTTAGCAGCACAATGTTGTTGTTTTTGCCTGAATGTGAATGTTTGCCTGAATTCTAGGGAAAACAGATGAAATAGCTGAAAACAGTTTGCCTCTAGGAAGTGGGAATCGGGGTGAGAAGGAAGATGGCCCAGAGGACATAGTTCTTCTTAGAAATTTGGACAGAAATCTTGTTGCCTACCATTTTCCCCGTTTTTTTCTTGGTAATAGAATACTAAATTTATTCAGGAGAGCAGTATGCCCAGATAAAATGGCATGCTTCTCAATGACACTTACAGCTAGATCTAGCAATGTGACTTCATTCTGTCCAATGAGATGTAAGCAGAAGTTGTTGAGTATGACATGCCTTTTATCCTTCTTCTTTTTTTCTTTCTGCTGCCTGGAATGCAGACATGAAAGCCTGGAGCTTACTGTGACTGAGGACAGAGAAGCAGAAAGCTAGAATGAGATTATGTTTCTGATAATCTCAGACACTGTCAAACAAGCTCTGGACTATCTAGCACTAAATAGCTTTTACTAAGGGAGAATAAACCTTATATATTTAAGACATTGTCATTTTGGGTTTTTGCTAAATGCAGCTGAAACTAATTCTAACTAACACATATACTTTAATTATCTATCTTGTATATTAAACCATGTATGTGTACCTTGGATAAAAATTAGAAATGAAAGAAGGGAAGGTCAGCAAATGCATAAAGAGAAGAACTGCCAAATACTCATTTTGTAAAAGTTCGTTAGGACACTGATGTCCACCTGATAAGTAATGTTCCTTCCCTCATAAGCTTCATTGCCAAAGACATAGCTGAGATGAAAAATACACTGGGTGGAGCCTGTGGCAGAACAGACATTATATAAAAAAAGATTAGCGAAATTAGTCAGGGAAAGACAAATATCATATGACTTCACTCATATGAGGACTTTATGATACAAAACAGATGAACATAATGGAAGGGAAGCAAAAATAATATAAAAACACGGAGGGGGACAAAACATAAGAGACTCTTAAATATGGAGAACAAACAGAGGGTTGCTGGAGGGGTTGTGGGAGAGGGGGGTGGGATAAATGGGTAATGGGCATTAAGGAATCTACTCCTGAAATCGTTGTTGCACCACATGCTAACTTGGATGTAAATTAAAACAATAAATTAATAAAAAAAAAAAAGATTAGTGACTTAAAGACATAGTAATAGGAATGATCTAAATAAAAAGGCACAGAGAAAAAGGAAAGTTAAGAAACAAAAAGACCTTCAGTAGGCTGTGGGATATCTTTAAGAAACCTAGTATTATAAAATTAGAGTCCCTGAAGGACAGAAATGGAAAAAAAGGAGGTGGACAAAAAAATATTTGAAGTTGAAAATGGCTGAAAATTTTGCATATCTGGCAAAACCTATAAATCCACAGATCTTAGAAAAAAATTTCAAGAACGAAGCACATCAAATAAGATTGCTCAAAGTCAGGATAAAGTGAAAATCTTAAAATTGGTCAGAGGGAAAAAAAAGATATGTTAGGTAGAGAAGAACAGTAAGGATTACAGCTGATTTCTTATAAGAAACAATGGAAGTGAGAAGACATTGGGAAAACATTTAAAGTAAAGGGATAAGAAAATATAATAAAGTAAAAGGATAAAAAACATGTGCAACCTAGAATTCCGAACTCAGAAAAAAAAATCATTACATAATAAAGGCAAAATAAAGATGTTTTGTTTACATACAAATGCTGCAGTAATTCATCAGCAGCAGATCTAGACTAAAGAAAGTCCTTCAGGCAGAAGAAAAATGATAACAAGTAGAAATATATATCTACACAAAGGAGAAAGGGAGTGCTGGAACTGGTAAGTAATGGGTAAATATATAAAAACATATCTCCTCCTAAGAACAAAGCAAGTATGTACATTCTCATGACTTGTATTCAAACTTATCCTAGAAGTTCTAATTGATGCAATAAAGCAAAAAGAAAGAAAGAAAGAAAGAAAGAAAGAAAGAAAGAAAGAAAGAAAGAAAAAAAGAAAGAAAGAAAGAAGGCAACTGGATTTAAAAGGAAAAAGGAAAACTAATTTTATTTGAGACAATATAATTGTTCAGGTAGAAAACCTGATGAAATCTGCAGCAAAGCCAATAAACTAATAAGTGACTTTCAGGAAGATTTGCAGAATACAGTCTGCAAAAACTCAGTCATGTTTCTGTATCCTGGTGACAACCAAAAATTTAAATTTAAAAACAATACCATTCATTGTAGCACCAAAAAAATGACATTCTTAAGGGTAAATCTGACAAAACTATGCCAGGCCTGAATACTGAAAACTGTAAAATGTTGCTGAGAAAAATTAAAGAACTAAATGAATCAAATAAGTCTTAATATTGTTAAATGTCAGCTCTCCCCAAATTGATCTATAGATTCAATGCAATCTCAATCAAAATCCCAGCAATGTTTTTATAGAAAATGACAAGCTGATTCTAAAATTTACATGGAAAATTCAAAGGACAAAACAACTTTGGGAGAGAAGAGCAAAGTTGTATAACTGACACTATTCAATTTCAAGTTTTATTTTAAAGCTACAATAATATAGTATTGTACTGGTAAAAAGATAAACCTATAAATCAGTAGAAAAGACTAGAGAATCCAGAAATAGGTCCACACATATATGAACAACTGAGTTCTTCACAATGGCACAAAGGCAATTCAGTAGAGAAACTATAGTCTTTTCCACAAATGGTGCTGAAACAATTGAATGTCCACTTCAAAAGATAAGAACTTTAATCCACACCTTACACCAAACTCCAGAATTAACTCAGAATGTGTCATAGACCTGTAGATGACATGTAGGTGACATCTGACTTTCATTACATTGCCCCGAAAGGGGAGTGTACAATGTGAGGAACCCATGCAGTTATAACAACTCTGCTTCTGACCCAGAAACCTCATGTTTGCTCTCAGGACAATGTATTTTATATATTAAAATATATAAAGAGACAGACATGAGCGGGGGTGGGGCAGAGAGAGAGGGAAACACAGAATCCCAAGCGGGCTCCAGGCTCCAAGCTGTCAACACAGAGCCCAACACAGGGCTCAAATTCACGAACTGTGAGATCATAACCTGAGCTGAAGTCAGACACTTAACTGCCGCTAACTGAGCCACCCAGGTGCCCCTGTATTTACAACTTTTAAATCATACTATACACCCCAGCCCAGCTAATTTCATCATTTTCATGGTCCTAACCACCACATACCTTCTTAAGACTCCCAAATTCACGTTTTTCAGCCTAGACTTCTTGTTTTTCAGACTGGTATTTTCCACCAGCCCTCCATGTATCCACTTAGATGTCTCACTGACATCTCAAACTCAGTGTGTCTGAAACCACACTTGGTATCCTGTTCCCCACAACTGCTCATTTTCCTGTGGAGGCATCACCTCCCGGGAGTCACCCATGCCAGAAGCCAGGCAATCACCGAACACACACGACAGTACAGGAGAGACAACTTTCATGTGTCATTTCAATGTTTGTGGCCAGAATGGCCGAGAGCACCGTTTTGATTAACAGAAAAAAAGCCCAGAGAAGGAGCATGACGCTCAGAGGGGAGACGTTGTGGACATGTTGGCTTCAAAGTGCTGGCAGGGCATCCAGGTGGAGATTTCCAGCAGTCGGTTGGAAATGCCACTGTACATGACAGATTGCTGATCTTGGTTGCAGAAATGAAAGCTCAAGAGCTTTTCTGAAAAGTTTAAGCTGTGGTTTGACAGGAATCATACTGTTTCTAAGAGTGAAAACATTCAGAAGCATTTGGCTATGGAGGACAGACCACAGGGAGAGAGAGAAATGGAAGCATGCTGAGGAAAAGGGGAGCAGCATTTGAAGCATGCTTTCTAGCCACCTAAAGGAGAGGCGGGTACTGGTCAATATTTTTGTGGTAGGTCCTTTACTAGAGACTTCATGAATATATGACTTCTTTCTCCTTCTCTACCTGACAGAATCTCTTCCCTCTGTTTCCTGCTTCCTTTCTGACCCTATTTTTTTTCTGGGCTAGGAATGCCTGCATGGGTGAGTGCAGTGTGGAGGACAAGGGCCTGGCTGTAGGCTTCTCACTCCACTGCGTTAGGAAGGCAGACAGTAGGGAACAGGTTAGCAGGAAAAGTCTTAAGGCTCTGGCTGCCCTTTTTGATTTGTGCTTTAATGCTGGAGTTGACAGCTTGCCTGAGAGAGGCTGAAGGGACGTGTGTTCTGCATGTCTGGAATTTATTCCTTTGGCTCTGTAAGATGTGACACTGCATAATGGGCATGAAGAAGTAATTTTGATCCTGTGACTATCTTGGCAAAGGTTCCAGAAAGACATATGGACATAATCTTCTGGACATTTGTAGAAGAGCCCTCCCTTAGGGATTGTCTTTGCAGGCTTTCATTCACTTCCAGTCCTATGGCTTTCACCTCAGCTTTATTCTGTTTTTACTTAAGAGATAAAAAGCCAAATCACATTCAATTGAAAGAACTAAAAATATTAATGTAGAAGTAAGTCATCATTATGACACGTATCAATTTCTCACCTCTGAGGCAGTGCACAGAAGCAGGGCTCTGGTTATTAACCAGCCATGATTAGGGGGAAAAAAAAGGTCTGGGTAGATCTTGGTAGACACTGTGAAAATACGAATTTTCACCATGATGGGTTCTAGCATCTTCACCTACAAATTTGCAAAGGGTGACATAAACAGAAGAGTCTTCCTAAGAATGACAACCTGCTTAAATATCATTCTGCAACAAGCTGTTCTGTATCTAGGACCCTACATTCTTGGATGTTTCAGAAATGACTTATTTCTCATTGGAACAGATTTCAATCTATACACATTTCTGTTTTAAAATAGTTGAGATAGCGCAGTAAATCCAGCTAAGTGTACCCTAAGCTTCTGTGTGAGTGTGTTTGTGAACTACTTGTTCAATTTAAACTTCATCTACAGCCTTCATTTAATATTGATCATTGTTTCTTTCCTTGAAGAGTCTGACTAATACAGTGATAGAAAAAAATTCAGAAAAAAACAAAAGCCAGACCCCAGTCCTAGGAAGATAACTGTGCCCTGGCCCTAAAGATACTCTTTAAAACTAGCTCCCAGAAGAAGAGGTCTTCCAGGAGCCAATATTTATTCATTTGCTAGTGTTTTTGTGAATCTTCTTTGAGAAAATTCTTTGGAGTTATACTACTGGGAAAAGGAGAGACTGAAATGTGGAGACAGATGTTCCCTGGGGTATGAGGTCTTCTTTGCTTAGACCTAAGTGATTTTCCCTCCAAGGGAGCACTCAAAATCACCTTGCTGCAAAATTGCCTTGGCTAATGGCCAGCCTTAAGGGAAAGGTTTTTTTCTATCTCAAGGGGTCACCATACTGTCAAGGTCTAAACAAATGGCTGTTCTATGAACCTCAACTGAGAAAAATGAGTAATCAGGAGATTTTCTATATTTCTACTCATTATGGTTATAGAGGAAGTCAGTCTGATAGAATCTGATTATAGACCCAGAGAATTCTAGATCTTGAAAATGCTCAAGAGGTCATGTGATCCAACCTCTTGAAACTCAAGGCTAATGGATAGTAAGTTGCAGGGGTGCGGGGACACTATCAGGCCAACAGGACTTTAGATGATAACTTGCATATTTACAAAATTCTCCTGCACATGTCTGAGATAGGATGGAGGAATGTATGTTTAGCACATCAATGACTTTCTTCACATGGCTGGAAACAAGACTTCTGATAGGTGCTCAGTTTTAACCAATTAGGACAAACTTCTTCTCTTAGTTCTCTAGTTACAAAGAAACAAAGCAGGAAAGGACTCTGATTCAACTTACCTGGGTCAGATATTCCTTTCCTCAGGTCAAATAAGCCGTAGCTCTGTGTGTGTGTGTGTGTGTGTGTGTGTGTGTGTGTGTGTGTAGCAGGCCAGCTTCATGTGCATGCAGACTGTGCAGTGACACAGGGATCTGTGCTTAGAAGGATTCCATGCTTGGCTCAATGCTTTGCTGTTTCCATCTAGAAATTCCTAATAAGTTTTAATCAATGAATTCTACATTTTAATTTTGCACTGGATGCCCCAAATTATGTAGCCAGCCCTGACATGGAATTCTAGCTCAGCTTGGCAATTCCTAACAGAGTCATATGAATGGTGTGAGTGGGAAATAACCCTAGGATCAATGGGTAAATGGTGGCCAGTACAGCTAATAGAGTTCTGAGAACTTAAAGGGCATGAAACATGAAAGATATGGTCCTTTTACTCAAAAATCTCAGTTTAGTAGGACAGGTACGGAAATAACTTAAGTGTCCATGAATGGATAAAGGAAACGCAGTTTGTATACACACACACACACACACACACACACACTGAAATATTATTCAACCATAAAACGAAAAGAATTGGATCTTGCCATTTGCAACAACGTGGATGAAACTGGAGGGCATTACGCTAAGTGTAGTAAACCAGACAAAAAAAAAAAAAAACAAATGCTGTGTGATATCACTTAAATGTGGAATCTAAAAAAAAAAAAAAAAAAAAAAAAAGGTTGAACTCACAGCCACAGAGATAGAAAAGGGATTGCCAAGGGTTGGGGTGGGACTGGAAATTGGGATAGGTTGGTAAAAGGCTACCAACTTTCAGTTTACAATATGAACAAAAATCTGAGGATCTAATATATAACATGGTATATTATAGAATTTAAATTTGTTAAGAGTATAGAACTTAAATGTTCTCACCAAAAAAAGAAAAAAAAAGGTAAATATGTAAGATGATGGGATGTGTTAATTAACTCAATTGTAGAAATCCTTTCACAGTGTATGTGTGTATCAAATCATCATGTCATACACTTTAAACATCTTACAATATTTTTGTTAATTAAACCTCAGTAAAACTGAAAATAATTTTAAAGAAAAAATGCAGGGAGAATGTCCACCTTCACTTTCATTTCATAAAGACTGGTTTTATGAAACTGTGAGTTCGTGTGTATGATTACAGATGGAATTAAGAGTCTCTTGTTCAACAACAGTGACACCATTATAGCAGCAATGACTTGCTACTACAGACTGCTAAAAATATTCTTTCTACAGGATCCATAAAGAATAGGACAAAGGAAGCCCTGGAATGATGCCTGTAGTCTTGTAAGGACTCAAGGAATACATGGAGAATAAATGAGAGAAGGAAGTTGAATAAAGAGTAAAAGAAAGGAAGGGAAGAGAAGGAGGGAGTAAGTTGGCCATGCTCAGTTTTTCCAGGTAGTCAGGCTGTCCAGGAAGACTGTAGTTGGAAACCATAAAAATAAAGGGTAAGCCATCTAGAGCAATAAATTTTATGAAATGTTAATTGGGTTTACTCTTAGCACTCTTCCTTTCATTATTATGTTTAACACCAAACACTAAAAAATTAATCAGGAAATTCCATCTGGCCAACAATTTTAATTTATGAAATTCCTTTTGCTTCTGAAGATTAAAAGCAATCCTCTGAGTGAGTTAGGCATTCTAAGAGAGCCCCAAACAGCCCTGAACAAAGACTCTAGAGTATCATTTCCTTTTATATTGTAACATCTTTGAATCACTTGCAATCTATAAATAAACTTGCATTTTACAGAAATGGCCCTACAAAAAGCAGTGCCATGCTGGAATTCAATATACAAGGCTATTTTTAACAGAGTTTTGATTTTTAAAAATTAATTGTAGGCCCTAGATAACACAGGAGTTCTAACTTGACTTACTACAAGTTTTATGTTGTGTAACAACTCTTTAAAAATGATTCTCCTACATCTGTGCTTTAAGTGCAAGTCAATGCTAATTGAAAACTTTGTTGATTATGGCTTGCCTGTTCTATAGTGGGGAAAATGGAAGCACTGATATTCTGAAATCAGAAATTAATGCTCTTTACCTTTAAACATCTTCGGTGCTATGGTGCTCCTGTTTTTAGAGCTATTTAGTTTCCCCAGGTGGAATATAATAAGTTATCTGACATCAAAATAAATCTTTGAGACAAAAGCTGTCCTCCTAAAACCTGAAAGAAAAGGAAGGGGAATTTGGGGGCAACTTTTATCTTGGTAGAAAGGCATGTTCAACTGTAAATCTATGAAAACATAACATAATGAAATAATGAAAACTTAAGGCCTAGATATGTTTGTCTAACTGAACTGATTAGTTTATTTTATATCAGAGGATAACAGAGAAGAAAGAATTCTTGATGTGATGAGACATATATGAAACCACAAGCCTGGGGAACATTATAGCCTTTATCTTCTATCAAAAGGCATAGATCGTAGGATATAGCAGTTGTAGTATTTGGAAATTTTAGGCCTCGGAAAGTAAATAACTTCTTTCACGAGTCTGTGGTTTTAAAGTATAGGAAGAGGAGGAATTATTTCTGCCTCTATCTTAATTAACCAAGATTAAATGCCTAGGCCTCATCTGTTTTTTGCTTTAGAAAAAAAAAAATCTTGGGTGGTTTTCTCCTAACATTTGCTTTGGAGAGGATCAGACATTAGCTATGGTATCTAGAGAAAAAATAGGACCTCGGATACAGGACTCTTGTAATAAAAACTAATTGATTTTCCGTAATTTGACCTGTCTTGCAACATTATATTTCAGAGTGAAAATTATCACTTCCACACTTGCTGTTTTTTGACAAGCGAAAATAAATAACAGCACTTTTGAAAGAAGAAAGAGTAAACACAACATTTGAGTCAAAGGTGCCATAGAAATCTAACACAAGACATATAAATACTCAATTTTACTTTTCAACTCCATGGACAATGACCATTACACAGTAAGAAGCACAGTTCATGTGATCCACTGCACAATAGAACCAATACAAATGGATATTATCACTTTGAAATAAGTGACACCTTAGATCTCTGTTGGGTAAAGAGAACACAGGAGCATAAGGAAAAGTCTAGTTGAAGTTTCTAAAAAAAAAAAAAAACAATAAACAATGTAGGCCAACAGCAAAATATTGGTTTTCCTTAGGGAAGTGAGCTACTATTCTAGAAAACAAAATTGCTCTAAGGGAGGTTGTTACATAGCAGAATGTCCTCTTGTCATAGATCCCAAGAGAAAGGCCCCAGGCACCTAAAATGGTTGCTAGTCTGGACAACTAAGCAAGAGGAATTATTTTCTTTCCTAAACTCAAGAGTCTTCGTTTTGGCATCTGCTAAGGACACTAAACTCTGAGAGACTGTAAAATGTCAAACTGACCCCCATAAATTGTGAGAACATTTCATCAGATTATGTGAGTTTCAGTGTGGCAAATAGAAGGTAATGCATTTATTGAATAAATCTATATAAAGTTTTTAAAATCACAGGCTCTGAATCACTGCAAAATGTTTCCCAGAAATACCGTATCAATGTCCTATGGCAGCCAAAATAAAGATAATAGCTTAGAGAAGGAACACAGAATATTAGGCTTGTTATTTGCTAGAGTGGCATTTTATATAATCTTGATTTCCTTTGCCTTTTGAAAAACGTGGCATCCAGCCCCATTTTTAGTATCATCTCTTTTCACTTTTACTACGTATGAAAGGGGTGAAAATACCTTTTAGTAACAAAGCTGGTCTAAGTGTGGAATCAGCATCAACCTGAAATCACTGTTGGGTCAAATTATCAAATCTTACTGGTGAATTAAAAGCTAGAGTCGGACTCCAAGGAGACAAGAATAATGTCTATGTTGGTCTTTCCCTCTTTAATTAGTATTCATGAATCACTGGATTTTTTTTCTGTCTCTCTCTTTGCATTTATCTCAGTAGTTGTATCATTTGATTGCTAATGTGTTTGAATTGAGCTGCTTGATTTTAATTCAATCTGGCACCTCTTCATGGAGCCCTAAATCTCCTCTCAACGGCCATACATTAAACCGTGGCGAGCCCTGAAGGCTCTGCCACCAACAAGACGTCAGCTTTTATTGCTTTGTGCAGCCCATCCATTCTTGGTTCAAGGGCAGCCTAGATGTAGAGATCCCAGTCCAGATACTCACAGGTAATGACACGGATTACCTGGCAGGATGTGTAAGATAAGCCTTTCTGTTCTCTTCTATACCACCCTGGTGGAGTCTGATACGTCTTCCCTTCGATTAGCAAGTAGGATTTCATTCACTCAGGGAAAATTGTCATCAGAGTTCCTGTGTCTTTGGTGGAGTAGTTCTTAAAATTCATACTTTACTCCTTAAAATCTTCAGACTTAAAATCAAGAGAACCATCTGACATACAAAAAAAAATCATCTGTTTTGAAATTTAAAAGCTGTTCATCATTATAGGCACATGATCTGGAAATAAGATATTACTCAGAATGTGTGTGTGTGTGTGTGTGTGTGTGTGTGTGTGTGTGTGTGTGTATAAGCTCTGCAACTTTGAAGGGTAAAGACCCAATTTCAAAACAGAAAAGAGACAGCTTCTTAGTGCATAGCAGGAATCTTACCACATGCCGAACATAGTTTACAGGGACTCAGTGTTTAACATGTTCTACTACCCATTACTTGTGACTCAGGAGTCTCTTCTCTCAAGTAAATGGTGAGTCATGGGGATATGTAGAGGTGGAACTTCTTTCTTACACATAATTTCTCTTTGCTTCCAGGATTAGTCAGATTTCTAGAAAAGGACGGGGGAAACAGCAAACAGTCCCTTGAGACCAGAAACAAGGAAAGCCAGTGGAGAGATTACAGTTTATGGGCCAGGCAAGCCTATTAGCAGCTATGCTCTAGACTCATCTTCCCCAGATGGCACTTCATCTCTACAAAGACATTGGACAGGGTGTTCTATTTCCCTGCCTTGGAAAGGAAGAAAAAGTTATAGATTTCTTTGCCCTGAAGCAATCTTCTAGAGAAAGCAATTGTTCCCTTCACATCAGTATTTTATCAGAATCAAGACTTAATGGTAAAAATAAAAGGAAATGAATCCTGTTCTCCCAATTGTCCAGCATGTACCTATTCCGTCTTTCTTCTTCCCCTAATGACACCTAACTGGATCTTAAAATGTGGTTTTTCTAAGAAGGAAACTTCTATTTTCAGAATGTCTTTTCAAAAACAGGACTTCTTCCTTCTAGTGCCAGTGTTCTTCTTACATGAAAATAATGCTGTCAATTTCTGTCATATGTACATCATTCTAATTTTTTTTTCTTAGAGAATTTATACTTACCTAGCTACCCTTCCTCCTTACCACATAACACAAAATTTAAGAGAGCAGGCTGGGCACTAAAGCCATGGAACAGATAGAAACTAATAGTCCCACAGAGGAACTAAACTCACAACTGTGTTAAGAAATACTACAGCCAGCTCCATTAGACAACAAGGGGCATTTTGTTTATCAGTCTGCTAAACGTCTTTAAAGCACAGGAAAAAGTAGTTATCGAAGAATAAATTGGTTAACACAACTTTAAGTTTCAAAATTATATACAAAGAAATTTTGAGATACATTGCTGTGATACATTATCAAAGTGAATAGTGGAAACTATCTCCTTTAAATTCTACTTGGAATTTTAATGTTTCCACTAAAATCGTTTACTTCATTGTGAAAAATGATGCAAGTGGTTCTAAAAAATTAGAACCACTTGCACCACCCTCTCACATTGTACCCATATTAGTCATGCAGTCATAAATCCTAGGACACCATGTTTTCACACCATTTCGCTCATCCCAAGCCAATAGAAGGATGAGAAAGGGAGTGATTACAGTCAAACACAACTTAGATTTGGGGGTGATGATTTGTGTTTAAAAAAATCAATGTGTTTATATAGATACCTGGAGATTTTGAGTCAAACCCAGGGGTAAGCCAGTCTGATCCAACTCTGACATTCAAAGACTCTCTGAAGAATACTAAACAAAACCAAGCATGCTATTTTAGACATACTTTCTAACTATTGCCATTTATAAGTAACACTCAAAAATCCTCCTCTGGCTTACATATCTTTTTTAAAACTTGTTCTAAATTTATTTGTACTGTGTCAATTATGTGAATAAAATAAGAGCTGAGAAACTCTCCCTAAGAAAATGTTTTTGCTAGAAACCCTGTCCTGCTACCTTCTGAGCTTCTTGAAAATGAAAATCTCTGTCTTCCAAATGACAGCCACCTTTTTGGTGGAACCAAAATAGCTCTCTCTGCTAGAGTGCTGTCAGTAAGAGTTCTGACAGATAACAGATTTGGCATGCAGGAGGAAGGTAAGAAATGGTCCCATGGTAGGAGGTTGGGTGGGAGCACCTACTAACTAAGGAGCACCTGACTAACAGGAGGGGTGCTTGGAAGACAGTGCCCTCCTAGACACCAGACCATGCTTGAGGAAACCAATGGGCACTTCTGGAAATGACACATAATCTTGGGGGAGAAGGGAACCAGCGCTCTTGTAGGATTTTGAAAGGGCTATGTAATATGCATCCGACTAGAAGGTTTCCATTTGTGAAAGGAATCAAATATACTTGCATGCAGAGGATTTTCTCTCCCTCTAGTGGTAGGGCAGGTGCCTCTGAAGTGACATGCTATCACTGTATAATACTGCTTCCTAAACAAAGATGTGCATTTTGCCCATAAAATGAGTATTTTCACTAGCAGTGTGCTGCTCTCTCTTATGGTAGTTTTCAAAACACCCCCAACACTTCGTGTTAGGGAATGAATTGCCTAAGTATGCTCATTACCAGTGGTAAGGTAGCAAGGATCCCGCTGTTCTTTTGCTAAAAGATGCCTGTGCTCACTTCTGAGATACAGGATTCCCCTTTCCTCTACATTCCTATCAAAGATGGAACCATGCTGTGATCAGAAGCAACTGCCCTGACACCCCATCTAGGCCAGAAAAATCTGAGGCACTAAATGAGAAAGAGAAAACAAACTTACCTAAAGAAAAGGTGGGCAATATGGAAATTCAAAGGAGAGATACTAATGAATCTGAAGAGTGATCTGAACCTGATAGAAAGGTCAATAATTAACCATGACTTTTGGAACAAATCTATTCCTCTACTTTGCAGTCTCTGTCATTTCTCTCATTTTCGTTTTGGTCATGAATAAATACTTCCAGTGTAGCAATTTGGATCAATGATATGGGTGAAAAACAGAAAAGATGGAAAAAGTAAATAATGACATTTTGAAGAGAATGACTAAAATTGCCTCCAAAGAGGGATTAAACTGCATAAAATACCACAGTTGTACAAAAGTATTGGTGGAAATGGATCATAGGTTAAAGCTGTCTAATCAATAGGTTATTTATCAATAATTGAAAATCTACCAGTGGGAGGTATGCAGAGTATGCAGCTTTTTCCCTGCTCCATACTCAAAGTCAGGCATCCATGATGCCTACTTGACTTCTCCTCTTGTATGTCTCCAAGGCAACCAAAATCATGTTTTCCTGCAAACCTATTTCTTTTCTAGTTTCTTTATCTCAGTGAATAACTCCACCAGCCATCCATTTTCACAAGCCAGGAATTCAGGAGTTACTTGACCCCACCTATTCTATCACCACCATATCTAATCCATCACCAAGTCCTTCAGTCTTACCTCCTAAATCTATCTCACATAGGTCAATTTCTCTTTGCCTCCACCACCACACTATTTCATCATCCCCCTCCTAAACAACTACTACTCTAAAGGGCATCCACTCCATTCTTTGTCAAACACATTTTCCACACTGCACTACTTCATTCAACAAATATTTTTAAGGGGTCTACTTTGTACTCTGATAACACTTTGTTGAATAAGACAAATTCCCCATTCTCAAGGAGCTTGTGGAGACAGAAGATAAACATCAGATAGTCATAATAAGCACTATATAGAGAATTAAAATAGGGTGAATAATACAGAATGGCTGAATGACTATTCTGAATTGTGTGCTCAAACACAAGAAATCAGTGAGAGTTTCAGAAAGGGTTTGAGTTTCAAAGAAGTCCTTTGGGATGATGGTATCTATTAAGGCTTTTTCTCATGTAAGAAAAAGTGTTTCAAATACTCAGCAAGAACAAAAAGGAAAATAAAAATGTACCTGAAGGTACAATCTAGGTCTGTTTGTCTCCAAGCACCTCTCCTTAAATACAGCACTTATTACCTACATGAAAGTATCCTAGTTTTGTTAACTTTTCTGTATAGCTCCTCTCCCCATAACGTAAGTTCCACGAGAATAGTGGACATAAACGTCTTCCTCGTTCCTTTATCGTCAGTGCCTAAGAACTGTGCCTGGCATATAAGTAGGCACCCAAGTGAGTATTCGTGGCATTAATGCACAAATTAGTGTGTGAACGGGCAGAGTAAATAGAGAAAATAACTGAGTGAATTTGGAACCTCAGGAAGTCTTCGCGGAGATGTCAAGTTCATTTACTTCAGCTGTTAAGGTTAACTGAGGTATAAGATCCCGCCCAGGTTTCTTAGCTTTGGATCTCCGGCACCACCTGCTCTTACTCAAACTCATCGAGGCACTCCCAGCCACAAACCTCTCCAACTCCCCGCTAGGAGGAGTCACACCTCCCGACCCAGAAGCCCTCCCACCCTCTCCTCTAGTTCTCCTTCCCTCCCCTCCCCACCAGAGTTCCGGCAGCCTTCGCGTAGCAGTGCTCACTGGGAATAGTAGTCTTCCGGTGTGAGGCTAAGGAGTTTTATCTATTTCTAGAACTACGCTTCCCAGAGAGCCTCGCGGCAGAGGAAAGCTGTGTCACCTGACCAGGACTCTGGCGGGGCAATGGCGGCGCCCATGCTGCGCGGGTGCTGCCTTGGAAGGTGTTGGGCTTTAGCCTGCATTGACAGCAGTTCTCGCCACGGAAGAGGGGCCGCGACTGGGTTCACGTCCAGCGGGAAAAGGGGACAGAGCTTCGTGGCTCAGCAGCCCCTCCTCACGGCCCAGAAGTCAAGGAAAGGGTATACGATTTCATACCATTACTGCCCACTTAGGTGTGAGGTGGAACTGCCGGAGTGGGGAGGTGGTGGCCACTACAGCCTGGCTTCAGTCTAGACGTTTTGTGGGCGGGGGGGTTGGACTATAGCCTGAAACCTAAATGAAAGAGCAACACGAGCCCTCTGTCAGCCTCGCCTCCACACTAAATCATCAAATAGATAAGCATATTTGAGGAATTCGTGAGTGTAAAATCGCAGGTGTTTTCTTGAATGTAAAACTACACACACCGAAGTGTGGATTCAGTCACCTTACTAATAGCACTACCAGTGGGGTCCGTGACAATAAGCGGGATCTTATTTAGCTGACATTTATTTAGCGCTACTGTGGGAGAAGTGTTTTCAAAGTAGAGAGGGATCCTTTACCTACAAGCTCTGGATGGTGGTGGCTTAATATTGTCAGAAAACTCCACCTATCTGTGGAGGTGTTTAATGTTGAACGTTTTCTAGACCCAGGAGGATGTAGCCAATACAAGAGATCTTCCTTCTGATTAGAGAGCTTTGCTTCTTTTGTTAAATAGCCTCTAAACAGCTGTTTATACTTTATAAGACTTAAGTAGTTTCTTTTTAAATACAGAAACAGAAGGCACGTGTTTGGTAATCACTATATCCTTTGAGACAGTTAAGTTGGCATTATATTTGCTTTTCTGTTCGAGCGACAGAAGGAAAATGTCCAGAAACGTTCAGCTTCTATTCCTTTTATAAATTAGATCGTCCGACTGTAAATGGAAAGTATTTTTTCTGTCATGTAATGAAACTTAAAAAAAAAAAAAAAAACTTTTGAGTAATGTTTTAGCAAATGCAGACTTTCTGATGAGTTTTTCATTTAATTCCTCTCAGTAGCAGGCAGCGCTTCCAAACTTTAAAAGGAAGGACTTAATCTTCTCACAGTACTATAGATAGAGAACTTGTGTTGAAATGATTGGAACAAAACCCAATACATGCAAACAAAAACCTAGATAATATAGGAAATTGCTTGGGAGGAAAGCAGAATAGGAACAGAACATGGGAGGAGTATGTATAAACATGCATTGTCCAGGATGTATGATTTCAGAAGGAATAAGCACATTTACAAGAACCTGGAGAGATTTGTGTATGGAATGCTCATATAGACCCAATAGAGTAGGGGTGGCCAGATAGAGATTATTATAGCATTTAACAGCTTCTTAGATTTTGATAGCAATCAAGCATAAACAAACAGGAACCTGAAACTGTATCTGGGGAATTGAAAAAAAACAAAGCCACATCTTACAGTTTAATGTTTTCATTTGCACAAAATTCCCAGGAAGAGTATGATTTAGTGATGATTTATTATATCTGTGTCACTCTTACCATTTTACTTGCAAGCCATTGTTATAAAATGAATTCAAAGCATATGGAGAATTTCCCTTCCTTTTTAAATAAGATATACAACTATTTATCATTATTTCTCTAGAAGTAAAAGCATAATGTTTATGTTAATTCTAAAATATTTGCAAGATCAGCTTTCATTTACTGAGTCATTAATTGGGAAAGGACAGTTAAAGTAGAAAATGCTGCTTTTCACTGAAGTCAGCCAAGCAGATGTCACGTGATACCCATTTCTAAATTGTTTCAGGATGCCAAATTGTCCCTTCATCACCTTCCTCTGTACAATGAGTTTCCTTATGCCATGTTGTAAATGCATTTTATCTTGCTGGTCTTGTAGATGTTCATTATGGATTGCTTTTGATTCAGTGATCAATACAATATGACATATTTTTAAATATAAGGATCTAAAATTTTAATAAGTTAAAAATATGAAATTAATACGTATGGTTTAGGGTTGTAGAAATTCATGCATAGTTGCAGATCCAACTACTTCTTAACCATTATTTTTTTCTCTTTAGTGAACACAAATGGGCAGCTGTGGTAGGTTTGGAAATTCATGCCCAGATTGCCTCCAACTCTAAACTCTTCTCTGGATCTCAAGTCCACTTTGCAGCACCTCCAAATTCTTTGGTATCTTTTTTTGATGCATCTCTGCCTGGAACTCTGCCGGTAAGGTTTTTGTTTAATCATATTTCATTAGAAAATGCTTATGTTTTATTGGACGTAGATAATGATTTCCTTGTTTTAACATCTTGGCACAATTCTTAGTACTTGTTTAGGGATTTGGAGTGAAGTAGGATGAACTAAATGTTTTCTAAAGACCCATCTCTGTAATTCTGTTTCTAAATCTAAATGTCATCCATTCATTCATACATGTATTCACTCATTTCACACACATTTTAAAATGTCTACTAAATACCAGACCCTGTGCTATGAACTGGAACATAAAGATGAGTGGCATTCCTTGCCTTTGAGGAGTTTAAAGACTAGGTGGGGAGAAGTGTCTTATAAACAAGTAGAGTAGTGTGTGATTATGCCTGTGAAGGTGATATGAAGGACATGGTTTTGGAACCCAGAGTGGGGACATCTAATTTTGTAAGAGAAGGATTATTGTGAGAAATTGGGGTATGAGTATGATTGGAAAGCTTGTTGAAACAGGTGGTGTCTGAGGTATCTGAGAAGCCAGATAAAAGTTAGGTAAATGAAGGAGGAGAAGGAGTCTGGTCACGGAAAACAACATATGTCACATGATATTATAGTGTAAGGTTCATAATGATTGTGATTATTGAAAATTAAGTGGTCAATAGTAGAAAAAGTCAACCACAGTATACATTGAATTAACTACTTATTTACTC
Organism: Panthera pardus; assembly: GCF_024362965.1. Classification (NCBI taxonomy): domain Eukaryota; kingdom Metazoa; phylum Chordata; class Mammalia; order Carnivora; family Felidae; genus Panthera; species Panthera pardus. The sequence continues at coordinate 75,690,338 of NW_026526688.1, forward strand.
ACTTTCACTTAAACCCAGGGAATGACTAGGTCCAGTGTACTCAGTCAGCAAGATTGTTATCATATAATTTCATACAGTTAACTGGATTTTTAAGAAAAGGATAGAAGGAACAATATGAATATTTGAGGTAATCAATAAATCATAGTCTGTGCGGGACATACAATATCGACTGGGTGTGGGATTTCCTGCCATCCTTGGAGGGAGTGTGTATAGATAGATGGTGGGAACTGGCAGGGAGAGGGAAGGATGGGTGAATTCTGCACTGTCTAACATGTGAATACAAGTGAAAGCTGGTTGATGTGACCATTGGCAGACTTGCAGAGATGGAGGTTTACTTTTCTCAGAGTCACTGTCCAGAGTAGAAGGTTATGGGCAGTGCCTCCAATGTGCCTGCTATACCCAGGGCTTTGATTCTACTGGGCAGTGTCTCTTACTTGTGCTTTTTGTTGTGGAGGACTCCCATCCCTGCAAACCCTATCCAGGCTCACCTTTGATTTGCTGTTGGGTCTTTCTGGAGGAAAGACAGATAAAGGGATGTCTGTCCCTCCCTCCCTCCGGCTTAGAGTATCTGTCTGTGGAAAAATAATTTTTGTTTGGGAAGAGACAATTTTTCAGTTACAAACATATGAGTTCCTGTTTGGGCAGAGATGCAGATATAGTAGAAATAGAGTAATATCTGTTCAGACAAGTGAAATGGAAAGCAGTTCATCATAACACCTCTCCTTTTTTCCTTCTGAGCTCAAAACTTTTTTTCACCATATGGTAGTTCATTATCAAGAGGCTACACATAACCTCTGATTTCTTTCTAGGTTTTTGCAGCTGGGAATACAGAATCCAACATTTATTATAGTTCACATTTAGAAATAGATCTATTTGCAGATAGGTATGTTTTCTGTAAATAGGCTTTCATTTGTGGCTAAATGTGGTCAAGTATTAGAGACAATTTAAAATAACTAAAATGTGAACATGCTTTGAAAGACTTCTTGCTATACACCAAAGAAGAAGGTGCTTGCCCAGTGATAAGCATAGCAAGAAAACAGTGAAGGTGTTTGGGACATTTAAGTGGGTGAAAGCAGACATGAAATCAAGGGCAAAATTTTTATTAGTCCTGTTTTTCTTAATATTGGAGAGATTTGAGAATACTTAAATACATATGACTTATAGTCAACAATAAGATATTCCATACTTAAAAACTGTGTAAAGAAGGTAGATTTCATCATAAGTATTCTTACTGCAATAAAATAAAATTTTTAAAAATGCTGATGAGGAACCAATGAAGAAGAGCTAAAAACAGTTAAAGAGGCTTGAACATATGCATTGTAATCGGTCTCTCTCCCTACCCCAAAGAAACCCCACTGAAATTACAGTAAAAGAATTTAAAAGTTATAAACCTATAAGAGAATGGGAGACCAGAATACATGAGAGATGGTAGATGGAGGAGGGACTGACTTAGCAGAGCTGAATTAAGTATAACCCAAGAAAGGGCCACTAGTGAGGAGTGAGACGGCATGCCCTTCATAGCCTCAGAAGTGGTCAGGATATGGGATCCTTAATTATTGTGGAAGGCCAGGGAGAGGTGGAAACAAGGGATTGATTCTGAATCTGGATATGGAGCAGTTAGACTTAAGGTCCTCTCCCCTGACCCTCTGTAGCTGCCCCACCCCCCACAGGAATCTATAGTTTTAGGAAAAATTCAACTGGTAACACATTCTCCCTGGGAACCCCAGGCAGAGGAAAGGCACTGATGTTAGAGATTGTCTACACTCTAGACTCCAGGGCCTGCCCAGTGCTTTTTTCTACACTGTTTGGGGACCTCAGGCAACCTTGTATAGCCATCACTCCCCTTCCCCAAGCAGGAATCTGCAGGAACTTGTTTGGAGATTACATGTCCCTGGAACGAAGAGCTTCAGATACTGAAACTTGGAGTGGTAGGGGTCTCTATAAACAAAACTGCCTGGTCACCTGATCATCCTAGAATGCAGGCCACCGGTCAACAAGTCCTGGATACTTACGTTGAACTTGTAATCAGCATTTTAGTACCCTACTTCAAAATATAGACCGATAGCCAAAAATCACTAGACTTTTGAGGAAATTCTCCTACATAATGGAGACAGCCCCAAATAAAAAGACTAAAAGAAATAAGAGGCAGCAGATAATGCACAGGGTAAAAGAATACCTTAAAAATTAAAAGCTTTTATAAATATCCTCAGGTAAAAAAGGTAGCTGCACCTTTGAGATAAGAGCATGATAGTACTTTTTAAAAATAATTAGAACTAAAGCTCCAAGAAATTAAAATTATGATGACAAAAGAATCCAGAAGAGTTAGAAGATAAAGTTAAGAAAATCTTCCAAAAAGTGTAACACAAATACAGTGAATTGGACAGTTGGGGATAAAATTAGAAGATTAGAGAATCAGTCTAGGGTGTCCAACATCTGATTCATAGAAGGTCCAGAAGACAGAAGAGAGACCATAGACCAGAAGAAACTATCAAATAACACAGATTCATTTCCCAGAACGGAAGGACCTGAATCTTCAAATGGGAAGGGCCTGCCAAGGACCCAGTGCGAGGAACAAAAAGAGTCTCACATACAGGCATGTCATCGTGAAGTGTAGGAGCCTGGGATAGAGGTAAGATACTGGAACTTACATAAAAAAGAAAAGAAAGGTCACATGCAAAGGACTGGGAATCAGAAAGTCATCAGACTTCTATTTTTTTTTAATTTTTAAAGGTTTATTTATTTTGAGAGAGAGAGAGAATGAGTGGGAGAAGAGCAGAGAGAGAAAGAGAAAGAATTCTAAGCAGGCTCCTTGCTGTCAGCATACAGCCCAAGGCAGGGCTCAAACTCACAAACTGTGGGATCATGATGTGAGCCAAGATCAAGAGTCAGATGCTTAACGGACTGGGCCACCCAGGCACCCCATAAAGTCATCAGAATTCTTAGAAGCAGTGCTTAAAACTGGAAGAGAATGAAATGGTATCTTAAAAAAAATCTTAGAAAAAAATGGTTCTAATTTAGAATTCTGTATCCACTATCAACTGTGACAGTAGAATAATAATATTTTCAGACAGGTTCTCAAAAACTTGGCATTTTACTATCATGAAAACCTACTGGAGTAATGGAGAGGTTCCAGATTGCCAGCCCTGCAGCAGGCCCCAGGGAATCTGGTGGGACAGCAGGATGGATGGCTCTAGAACAGAGCCATTTCGAGAAAGAATGGGTAGCTGGGTGGGAATAGCAAATATCTAATGTTTGTGTAGATACAAGATTTTACATATAGAGTCTTTGAGAATAATAAGCAATAAGTAAAGTGAAAAATATGAAGCAAATAATGAAATAAAGACTTGTCAACTCCAAAAAACACACAGTGTTCAAGAAAGGAAATGTGATCATAGTATACTTAACAGCTTAGCCGAGAAACCCATTTACTTAATAATAATAGAAGAACCAACTACTGATTTAACAAAAGCTGATATAACTAGGATTTGGGGAAATAAAAGAACTAAATTCTTATCTACCATTATCAGAAGTCACATTCCAAATTGATAAGGCAAGAAAAAAGTAAGAATATACTCTAGTTTTGGTCACAGATTCAGGGAGGCCCCTTTCTGCTTTCCATGCCCTAAGTTGGTAGATTGGTTTTTGTTTTTGTTTTTTTGGCTTTTATTCTTTTTTTTTTTTTTAATTTTTACAAATAAGGCAATGAGTGAAAAATTTAGAGTTCTCAAGAGACAGATTAGTCAAAAGGGTTTTCAATGACGTATTAAGAAATTTTATGTAAAAGTAATATTAAGTAATCAAATATTAACCTCTGCTGGTTTCTCAGCCTTCTGCTAGTGAAATATCTTTTTTGTACCCAAAGTCCAAATAGTGACAGACTCCCCGCCACACTCCCTACCTGTGATTCCCATCCTTACCATGCTTTTAGGAGGAACAGGCTCATCTATATTCTAGATTATTCATACCCAAATTTATGCATGTCGTGGGAGTATGTGCTTTCCTGGAGGTGAAGTGACCTACCTACCTACCAGTTTGACTTTTTGGACTTTAACATTACTCAGCTCACCATGGGATTGGACTGAAGAGTGGCATATTTTGTTCCTGAATAGAAATGTAGTAAAATAGAAAGCATGGGTAAATTCTAAGAGGCAAAGTAAGATAAAAATACTGCAAAATATCTTGCCTTATAACTTTATTTAAATTATCTCCTGGGGGACACCTGGGTGGTTCAGTCAGGCGTCCGACTTTTGGTTTTGGCTCAGGTTTGTGGGTTTGAGCCCCATGTCGGGCCGCATGCTGACAATGCAGAACCTGTTTGGGATTCTCCCTCCCTGTCCCTCTGCACCTCTCCTGCTTGTGCGCTCGCGGTCTCTCGCTCTCCCTGTCTCTCTCTCTTTCAAAATAAACACTAAAAAAAAAAATTATCTCATAGGAATGAAATTGGCCAAGTCATGGGGCTCCATGTTCTAAAACAAGAACACTGTGTCATTAGGACAGCTATCAACTCTGTCTTTTTCCCAGATGAAGGAAGGATTGTCACTTGGCAAATGGCCAGCAGCCTTGGCCAGCAGGTGATGGATTTTTCCAAAGGTCCCCTGGCACTGCATATTACTTAAAAATAGGAAGATAAATATGACAAGACAGCTCAAAGATCTGAAAGTGGTGCTGCCAGGGAACAGGACTGGCGGGTGAGGGCAGCAAGAGCTGCTGGTTTTCATTATAAATTATTTCAAAATACCTGCCTGTAATAAATTGTTAAACAACTAAAAGTTGTGAAGGAGTAACATATAGATAAGAGGAAATTATTGATAGAATCAGGTTCCTGAGAAAGCAAGAAGTATCTTCAGAGCACAGGAAGAAAGACAGCTTTCCATCTGTAATCTCACGGAAGATGGTCCCTCCAACCCATGTGTAAAGGCAACTTTTTAGTTTGGGTTGTGGAAGGTTGAGGAATCTCCCATCTGGTTTTTCCCTTTCCTAGCAAACACTGTTTCTTACATCTCACACTCCTTTTTGGAGCTCTTTCCTGCCTGAGTCAGTATCCCTTGCATTCTGGGTCTGTGGGTGATTCAGTCTCTCACTTTTTCTGTGCCTCCAGTCGTTTCTAGCTCTTGAATGATAGCACAGAATTCTAAGTTGACAGTTATTTCCCCTCAGCACACTGAAGACATGATTCCATTGTCCTCAGGCATCTATTATTGCTGATGAGAAGTCTGCATCCTTTGTAAGTAATCTGATTTTTTTCTCTGATAGCTGTAGCCAGGACATGTCTAGGTGTGGATTTGTTTTTATTTATTCTGCTCAGTACTCAGTATGATTTTTCCACTTGAAGACTCTACCCTGGATTGTGGAGGTATCTCTGCGGGATGAATTCATGGCGGCCTCTACCAAGGCCCATTGGGCTTTATTAAACAAACTGTTTCCATGTTACTTTCTCAGCTCCTGAATATCACTCAGCTTGGATAGTGCCAACATTCAAGCCACACCCATGCTAGGTACAGGGCCAGGGGCCCTGATTTCTCAACACTTTCTTTTCACTTTGACCTTGAGGCAGGTGGCCTGTTCCATATCCACTCCTACAGTTGGTGGCAGAACATTTTCTGCCTGGACCAGGATTTTGTGGTTCCCATCTCCCTGCCCCAGGTGTCTCACAACTTCGACTTTTGCTCCTAGGGCAGGGGTGGGGGTTGGGGGGGAGGGGCTTTAAGTGGCCAACATCTGGTATCCTCTCCGCCTGGTGAACAATAATGATAGTAGTAAAATCAACTGACATTTACCGAGTGCATGGTATGTGGCAGGGACTGTTCGAGGTGCTTTCTTCATATGTGTTAACCTTTTTAAATCTCATAATAACTATATCAGACAGTTCTCGTCATCATCCCAATTAGAAAGTAAGTTAGAGAAGCTAGATACAAACCCAGTAGTCTGCCTTCCAGGTTCAAACCTGTAACCCCTTTGCCATCCTATCTCTTATAGTGACCCTTGGGTGATACATGGCTTTAAGCTCCACTACTGCCATGGAACCCCAGTTTCCTTTCTGGCTTTTGAACTTAGCTGTGTGTGTGTGTGTGTGTGTGTGTGTGTGTGTGTGTATTTATAAATTTATACATTTATATAATGTCTGTGTGTATAGATACAGTACTTGTTTTCATCCACCATGTCCCCTCGAACCCCAGTGTATCTGTACTCCCAGCTATCTATCACTTAGGCTGCTATTTTGACCAGTGGTTACAACCCCAGCCCCCTGCCCCTATTCTGATTGATGACTCTTCTGAATGTTTCTTAGGACCACAGGCATTTTATCTTCTTATTTTACCGTTAGTTTTAGAATTATATGGAATCCCATCATAAATCTTCAGACTGAAAAGGTCATTCAGCCCATTTTCTTGCTTATAGGCAGGATTACAGCTAAACTAAGGACAGCGTTCTTTGTTTTTATTAGCAGGGATTCAGCCTTACTCATTACTTTGACCTAGTAAAACCTCTTACTCTGGTATAGGATCTTCCTTAACTTATTGAATAATTATTCATCTATAGAACTTAAGCGAATCTTAGGTTATCTGCCTAGAGTTTACTATTTCCTACTTATCAGTGTCATCTCGATTTCTCTACTTATAATACTTTTATGAGATGTGAAATGGGAAGAACAATAGGAAAGGAAACATATTTGTTTGATAAAATGTCAAAGTTACAACTCTTGTAATTTGCTAATGTTTCTAGTAAGGGTGAGATTTCATCAAGTTTGTTTGAAATTTGTGCTTGTGCAAACATGCTTGGACCCACCCACCCACCCACCCTTCAGTCTGTTACTTGAAATGCTTGCCCCCTCCTAGTGTCAATCCCTATGCAGGAGAAAGCAAAGAGAACATTCTGCCTCTGTTGATGCCAGCTGGTAGGTTGCTCAGCTATGGCCAGTAGATAGCTACTTCTGATAATCAGGCTGCGCCACAATTAGATTAATTAAGAACTAGTGACTCTGCTCTTGTTTTCCTTGTTTGAAAGCTCTTATCTGTACATAACACCGAGCCCCCTAGTAACTGTAAATGTCTATTGTTTCCAGAACAGGGGAAAGGGCTGTAAAAACTGTTTTCCACACGTAGGCAAGAATATTCTCCTCTTTTCTCAGGGTTAACCTGTCTAAAAAAGCATTTGAGGTTTTACATATCAAAGATGTTTGGAATTGGCTCTGGCAGCTATGGAATGAAAACTGGAAGATTGTTTACCATATTTTACAAAACTTTCTTTTATGCCCGAGAGTATATACAGTTGACCCCCAAACAACACAGGGGTTAGAGGCACAGAGTCAGAAATCCATATATAACTTTTGACTCCCCAAGAACATATCTAATAGCCTGCCGTAGACCAGAAACCATACTAATAACATAAATAGTCAAGTAACACATATTTTGTAGATTATATGTATTATGTGTTATTTGTATAATAAGTCTTCTAGAAAAGAAAATGTTAGTAAGAAAATTATAAGCAAAGGAAATTTATTTGTCATATTCTCCTGTATTTGTCAGAAAAATTCCACATATAAGTGTACTTGCACAGTTCAAACCTATGTTGTTCAAGGGTTAACTGCATTACTATTAGCAAGAAGAGAATGGAAGAGGGGGAAAGATATGATGTCAATATATCTGAGATGATGCCTGCCCTCTGGAAACTAACAAACGATGGAGAGATGATGCTTTATATTAGAGATTCATACTTGAACATGTATGCCACGTTGCACCATAAGGGATCTTGGCCCTTAAAGAAATGATGATGTGAATACTTTGTAAAATACTTTGAGATTAATTTAATTTTTAAATTTCTTATGGCATATTTATTTAAAGTTAGCTGTCAATATCCTAGCTCTCTGTACATAGCAGATACTAGTAATAACTTTTGTTTTGAAGGACCTAATAGATTTAGAAATACTTGACTAGTTCTAGAGAGCATTAGGCTGAAGTGCTTTCCTGACTCTTAATTCTAAATGTAATTATAAAAGTTGTTAACTCAAAACTTCTAAACGAAATAGAAATTTAAGAACACAGCATTAGAGAAGTGTTTAAATGCATACATTTATAATCAGATCTATATTTACCTCTCTGTCCATTCATACTAGATTATGTTAAGTTATTTGACTAAGAAGACAAAATGTGACAGTTTTCTATTAAAATATTTTTCCATTTCAATGATTTGCTTTAATGTAATCTGTAGAATTTATAATTACATTATATTCTCAGTCTTTAATCTTGCCAGTCATTCTCGGAGTCACTTTGATGGTTTTCCTTCCTTCTTTTGTAAAGTAGGGTGTTCCAGGGGTGAGGAGTTTTGCCCTATGACCCTTGTCCCTATAAAAGTGGTGTGTCTGTGAGTTCAGACACACAAATGTGGAAAAGTTCCCTTTCAGCTCCTAAACTCTTCTGATGGTCCAACACTTGCCTTATGATGTCAGTAACTGGCTATCTGAACTCAGATGATTCATGAGGGTGATGGACTCACATGTTCAGTAGGCAGCATGACCTCTCCCCTCACGTGGGAATCATTTGACTCCTTCCCTGCCATGGATCTTTTCCCAGCTCTCCGTAGATTCTTGAAAGCCTCCCTCTTCACGACCATTTTCACCTCCCCTACCCGGTAGCAGTCTTACCTGCAGTATTCCCCACGTGAAGTCTGACTGTATTAATAATAAGGCTTCTCACTGGGTGTTGTATGGAAACCAATTTGACAGTAAATTTCATATATTAAAAAATAAAAAAAAAAAAATAATAAGGCTTCTACTTTGTATCAATATATATTTGTTTTGTATAGTTGATTGACCATCCTTTTTGTGTATATTGTTTATAGCAATTTATGTGTTTGATTATAAGTTTCCAAAAAGCAGTTCGTGGACCTTTCTTGGGACGCTTGACCGTACCTTGCATATAACATGTATATAACACCGTGAATAGATATTTCTCTATATAATGGCATGCACATACATGAGGAGTCCATATGAAATAAAGTTCTAGGTGTCTAAAACCCTTTTGCCATTTTTTAACCTCTTTATGGGAATCTTTCTGAAGTGTATTTTATACTTTCCCACTTTTGCATAGGGTATATTGAACATATAAGCTAACCTCTTGATTACTCAAGGTCATCAGCAACGTCAGTTATTGGTCAGTGTTGTAATATAATGGTGCCTTCAAAGGCTATTGAGGTGTATAAACCTATCTGATCCTACAGTAAATGGATCAGATACAGTAAAAGCCATTTTTTTTAGGTTTCATATTGCAGTCTTTTTCCTTGCTATTATAGTTATCTACCCCTCACCTTTTTTTAAGCTGCTGTTAGTATATTTGACTCAAGGAGCCCCTTCTTGCTCATTTGCTACTTGTCAATCATTGCTTCTCATCTGCTGTAGCCCAGAAAGCCTGATTATTCACTTGCTATTGTAAGTAAGAACAAGGCTCTGCACAGAGATCTGGTCTACAATACAAAGTACATGAGTGGTAAGAAGCTTGTTAGCTTCTTAAAGTTATAAACAGTATGAGAATGGAATAGAAAGAGATCCTGGAAATTATTCAATTTAGTCCTTTTAATTTACAGATGAGAGAGCTGCTGTTGTGACTTGACCACAGTCACACAACTGCTTTGTGTCCCAGTCAGATTAGAACTCATGCTTAGCTTCCAGTCTATATTCCACCATTATCGGAATTGCTGGTAGGCATTGTTATTTTGCAGGTATGTGTATATTTCAAAACATAATACCATTGACAGATGTGTATGTAATATGTTTACATGTGCATCCACATGCTGATAGACACAGAGAGGCATTGACTATTTAGCATGGACACTGATATTATGCACAGTTTCTAACGACAGTGTCCACTGGGTGAGAGATCTAAATCTGGAGAGAGATAAAAGAGGGAAAGAGTGCTGATTCCGAAGAAGAAATGGAGAAAAGAAAATCTAACCTAATTAGTCTTTCTCCAGACCCACCATTAAGGGAGCAGCTGTAGCTCTGGGTAGCTCTCAGCTGTACATATCACCATGCAAATACTGATTATAATGAAACATTCTTTTAGGATCTTTACTATATGCTTCCTCCAGGAAAATTTTCTCTACATTTTCTTTTGGTTCATGAATTCCCTGTTATGTCTGCTCTGCTCTTTAATATATCCATTGAGGTGTTTTTTTTTTTTCTTCTGAGAGTATCTTCCATATATAGAAATTTGGTTTTTTCCTTTAAATGTCTTCTGACTTTTTTTTTTTTTAATCTTTATTTATTTTTGAGAGAGAGAGACAGACAGACCGACAGAGTGTGAGTGGGGGCGGGTGGGTGGACAGAGAGAGGGAGACACAGAATCCAAAGCAGGCTCCAGGCTGCGAGCTGTCAGCACAGAGCCCAACATGGGGCCCTAATACACGAACCATGAGATCATGACCTGAGTCTAAGTTGGATGCTTAACCGACTGAGCCACCCAGGTGCCCAAATGTCTCCTGTCTTTTAAAAAATACTGCCTTGGGGCACCTGGGTGGCTCAGTCGGTTAAGCGTCCGACTTCAGCCCAGGTCACGATCTCGCGGTCCGTGAGTTTGAGCCCCGCGTCGGGCTCTGCACTGATGGCTCAGCGCCTGGAGCCTGCTTCCGATTCTGTCTCCCTCTCTCTCTGCCCCTCCCCTGTTCATGCTCTGTCTCCCTCTGTCTCAAAAATAAATAAACGTTAAAAAAAAATACTGCCTTTTTTGTGTATTCAGTTTTTGAATTCTTTAGTAACTTTATGTATTTTCGAAAGGTTTTTTTTGCTAGAGAGAGAGAGAAAGAGAGCGCACATGTGCAGGGGAGGGAGCAGAGAATCCCAAGTAGGTTCTGTCAGTGTAGAGCAGAGCCTAACACCAGGTTTGATCTTGCAAACTGAACCATGAGATCATGACCTAAGCTGAAACCAAGAGTCTCATAGTGTTCAGAGTACAGATCTTTCACCTCCTTGGTTACATTTATTCCTAGATATGTTATTCTTCTTGATGCAATGATAAATGGGATTGTTTTCTTATATTCTTTTTCTGGTATTTCATTCTAATAAAAACACAACCAATTTCCGTATATTAATTTTGTATCCCTCAATGACATTTGTTAATTCTAATAGTTTTTTGTTGGAGTCTTTAAGGTCTTCTATATATAGTATCATGTCATCTACAAATAGTGGCAGTTTTTCTTCTTTCTTTTTTTTTTTTTTTATAAGTTTATTTACTTTTTTTTTTTTGAGAGAGAGAGAGAGAGAGAGAGAGAGAATCCCAAGCAGGCTGAGTGTTATCAGCACGGAGCCCAACTTGGGGCTCGATCTCATGAACCATCAGATCATGACCTGAGCCAAAATCAAGAATTGGACATTTAATGGACTGAGCCACCCAGGTGCCCCAGTTTTTCTTCTTATCAGTTTGGATGTCTTTTTTTTCCCTTGTCCCATTGCTATGACTAGGACTTCCAGTAATGTGTATTGATTATGATGTTAGCTGTGGGTTTGTCCTATATAGTCTTTATTACGTTGAGGTACATTGCCTGTATACCCATTTGTTGTGAGAGTTTATCATAAATGGTGTTGAATTTTGTCAAATACTTTTTCTACATTTGTTGAAATGATCGTATTGTTTTTATCCTTCATTTTGTTAATGTGGTATATCACGTTAATTGTTTTTTGCAGACATTGAACCATCCTTGCATCCTTGGAATAAATCCCATTTGATTGTGGTATGACCCATTAAATGTGTCATTGAATTTGGTTTGCTAACATTTTGTTGAGAATTTTTGAATCTATGTTCATGAAAGATATTGCCCTTTAATTTTCTTTCTTTCCTCTTTTTTTTTTGTAGTATCTTTGGTTTGGTACTGAACTAATGCTGGACTCTTAGAATGAATTTGGAAGCATTCCTTCCTCTTCAGTTTTTTGGAATAGTTTGAAAAGGATAGGTGTTAGCTCTTCTTTAAATGTTTGGTAGAATTTACCCATGAAGCTGTCTGGTTCTGGACTTTTGTTTCTTTGGGGGTTTTTGATTACTGATTCAATTTCATTATTAATAATTGGTCTGTTCAGATGTTCTATTTCTTCCTGATTCAGTCGTGGAAAGTTGTGTGTTTCTAGGAATTTATCCATTTCCTCCATGTTGTTCAGTTTGCAGGTGTATAATTGTAGTGGTCTGTCAAAATCTTTAGTATTTCTGTGATATAAGTTTCTCTTTCATTTCTGATTTTATTTGAGTCCTTTTTTTTTTCTGGGTAAGTCTCACCAAAGGTTTATTAATTTTGTTTTATCTTTTCTGTTTTTGTTTTTATTAAGACACATTTTTTTTCATAAGTAATTTATTGTCAAGTTAACTAACATACAGAGTATGTAGTGTGCTCTTGGCTTCAGGAGTAGAGTCCCATGATTCATCACTTAAATGCAACACCCAGTGCTCATCCCAACAAGGCCTCCTCCTCAATGCCCATCACCCACTTACCCCTCCTCCCCAACCCCCCCCTCCCCACATCAACTCCTAAGTTTGTTCTCTGTATTTAAGAGTCTCTTATGGGTTGGGTCCCTCTCAGTTTGTAACTTTTTTTTTCCTTCCCTTCCTACATGGTCTTCTGTTAAGTTTTCAAATTCCACATATGGGTGAGAACATATGATATCTTTCTCTGACTGACTTCACTTAGCATAATTACCCTGCAGTTCCATCCACATTGTTGCAGATGGCAAGATTTCATTGTTCACATAGCTGTTCAAGGCTAGCTGTGGGTGTGGCTGAGTGGGAGCAGTTTTGGAGGAGTATTAGTCTCAAATGAGCTACCTGCCAGTTATGGCAGGGTGGGAGCTGCTTTGGGGATTTGCTGGTCCTGACAGAGTCTGCCCATTGGGTATGGCAGAGTAGGAGCCATTATGGAGGGACACCTGCCAAGGCTAGCAGGTTGGGTGTGGCAGGTCCATGGAGGAACACAGGGGCAGGGTGAACAGTGCTCGCAAGAACTGGCTCTGGCCAGCAGTGGGCCAGCTAGGTAGAGTGCTTGCCAGTGCTTCTGTTCCTGGAGAATATTCCTACAGATCCCTGCCTCTTTCACATGCCCTAAAACTCATCATACATCTACTTCACATATGGCCCGGGTACTTTTCCATCTTCTGCCTCTGTGCTCAGTCTCCAAGCAAGTTAGCTTATGCATAGGCCTTTTAAGAGAAGACACTTGGTTTCCTATATCTCTGGCTCCCTTGGAGGTAAGCCCCACTCATTTTCAAAACTCCTAGAGTTAAGCCCCGCTGATTTTCAAAGCTCAACATTATGGGGGGCTCATCTTCCCAGTATAGTGCCCCAGGGTAGGGGGTGTCTGATGTGAATCTTTTTTTGCATTTATTTATTTAGTTTTTTTTTAATTTTTAAATATTTACTTAGAGAATCCCAAGCATACTCCGTGCTGTCAGCACAGAGCCTGACGTGGAGCTTGATCTCATGAACTGTGAGATCATGACCTGAGCTGAAATCCAGTCAGATGCATAACCAACTGAGCCACCCAGGTGCCCCCGGTGTGGATCTGGAACCCCTCACTCCTCAAGGATGATCTCCACACGTGTGATATTACTCCCACTTGTGGATCCCACATCAGTGGTGGAGGACCCAATACACATCTCTCCCCCTCCTACCATTCTCCCATTCTTGCTGTGGCTGTTTATAACTTTAGCTGTGGAAGAATGTTCTGCTGCTCTTCAGGTCTTTTTCAGAGAGGGCTGCTCTATGTAGCTGCAGTCTTGGAGTGCCTATGGGAGGAGATGAGTACAGGATCCTCCTACTCCACGGTCTTGATCATCCATTTACCCATTGCCTTTAAAAGTTATCATTTTCCAAAAAGAATTTATCCTTTATCCTTTATCATTATCCAAAAAAAATTATTGAATAATTGCCTTCACCTTTGTATGGAAATGATGGTGCCATCTCATTCCTCTTAAGAAACAACAAAAAGTGGGGCACCTGAGTGGCTCAGTCAGTTAAGTGTCCGACTCTGGCTCAGGTCATGATCTCGTGGTTTGCGAATTTGAGCCCCACATTGGTCTCTGGGCTGACAGCTCAGAGCCTGAGGCCTGTTTCAGATTCTGTGTCTCCCTCTCTCTCTCTCTGCCCCTTCTCTGCTCACACACTCTCTCTAAAAAATAAATAAATCATTAAAAAAAAAATTTTTTAGTAAATAAAAAAAGAGACAACAAAAAGCAATATGATAGAATTGAAAGGTTCAGCCAGCTATGGTGGGAGACCCATGAGGAAACTGAGGTTTTGTCTTGCCCTCCACCCCAACCTTGGGGAACCTGAGGAAAGTCACCTGGCCTTTTCCCCAGGTGACTCTCCTAGGCCTGTAAAGCATCTCTCTAACCCAGCCGTGTTTCTCTGCTGCTATCTGCCTTTTTCCTGATAAGGGAACATCTCTAGGCAGCATACTCGGTCTTCCCAGAGATTCATTCCTGAGGATGAAACCTTCAGTATTGTATTTGGAAAGGGATTTTCTCCCATTTCCACATTCCCTTATGCTGGTTTGTTTTCCCCTCAAAATATGTGCTTGGATGAGAGATTGCACACAGTAACAACGAACCCTTGTCAGAAAAGATGGTGCTATACTTAGAACACATAACTGTTTGTAATGAATTTGGTACACTACTGCACCAAAAAGTCTGTCATACTAGAAAGTGAGGCGGGGATATGTAGAAAATAAAATATAAACACATTACCAAAGATACCCAGGAGTATGAAAGCTTAGGGGTCTTTTGTTGATATAAATATATAGTAGTTAAAAAAATTACCTAACAGTGTTCTGTGACGCTATTTTTGTCTCTGACATTCAGGCAGCTCATACAGGCTTTGTACTGGTGATTTATACTAGCAGCCTGTAATAAAAATGCAGCCTGAAATCATGCAGCTGGGTACCATTCATTTTTCCTCCATGGACAGTACCAGAACTTAAAAAATTGCAGCAGACATGTAAAAGCTCTTCCCTCACAGGAAATGCATGCCCAGCCATGGCAGCTGGCCCTCCTGGGTTTCTTCTGCTCTATGGAGTCATTGGTGATGCTGTGCAGGTTTCTAGATTGGTTTTATGAGTATGAGAAAAGAATTTCCAGGAAGATATTATGTGGTTTTAGGGGGTCACTAAAAATAAGACCCCCTTCTCCTTTTGAATCAGAACCAGTGGAGAAATCAACACAGAAGTCATATAGAGATGAGCATATCAGCTTTCTTACAAATAATGACTTGATTGAAAAATGCAACCTGATATATAGCCAAATAACTTCTAACACTTTCTGCTTAAGTTGAACTGGCTCCCCAAAACTGTAGGCCTTTCACTTGTTGGGGAAGAGCCTGCTTCTACAGAAGACTTTTCAAGTGTCCACAGTATACCAGAATATATCATCTCTGTGGGCATGCTGATCGGAAAGAGCTCATATAGCTTTGATGATTTATGCTAGAGGCCTGTAAAAAAATGTTCAGCCAGAGGGGCCAACTCCCATGTGCTTGCTTCCTTTTCCCAAAGTCACTATAGTCAAGTCACTCCTCTTTTGGGAGAACAAAGTATGGAGTAGAGAGCAAAATCTAGCTATGGTAACATAGGAACAGGAGAATGGAGAATGCCCACTCTGCCTTCAAAAGCATGGGACAGTTTTATTGTGTCTGGCAGTAGATGTGAACTACTCTTTTTGGATAGGTTCTGTGGAATTCTTTCTCCATACCACAAGTATATATACACTTGTCATCTGAGGCCATTGGGAGGGGTCTTCCTTACCTGGTCATTTCTGTGTGTATTTTCAGCTTTATATTAATATGGTGAGGGGGTGAGGTGGGGAATGGTTGGCTATTCTGTACACTGCAGCATCTTGGGGAATTTTTTTCCTTAGCTCTTTTTAAAATCTTGGCAAAGTTTGGAAGTCATTTTGCCATTGGCATCTCAGATGACAAACGTCAGCTTGGTGAGGTTGGCATAGTTGGTGTAGTCAGGCTGGGCTTCTCTGAAGAGCATTCTGTTCCTTGTGGCAGAGCGTTCTTGCCAGTGAGCCTTCATGTTTTCCAGCCTTCCACCACTGGTTGCATCGTTATAACAGGCCTAGAGCTGGGACAGGAAGAGGAAGTGGGAATATCAAAAAGCATTTGCATTCCCAGGAATCTTAAAGTATTCTGTTCCAAATTCTGATGCATGAATCTTCTTTCACAAGTGTAAAAGCAAGAAGCATAATCAATCAAGGGTCTTTGTCATGCTCTGAAGCTTTCTTAGGAGATGCAGGCAGGAAATAATATGTGATTGTCAATAGTGTCCTGAATTCTCAGTGATGTTTGCAAACTCATAGGCCACCCCAGTGAGCAAGGTCAGAGGCTCCAACCTCAGCCGACAGAAGAAGAAGCTGAGGGCTTTGCTGACTTGCCTTAGGGAGTCAGGGAGGTCAGGAGCCCAGTTAAAAATAGAAGTGAGAGTTGCCTGGTCCCCATTCTGCAGTATTTCTATTCTGCAGTATTTGCTAATTGTTCATTTCCAACACATAACAGGGATTTTTTTCCTTTATAGCTGGTTGTAAACTTTTAAGATGCCTGTCCTCACTCATAACCTGTGTTTTCTTATCATAGCTGGCTATCTTAGTTGCCTTCTTTTTCTCTTCCATTTTTACATCTATGAACATAGAGAAGTTAATGTGTGTGAAAGCACTTCATGAACCCTCAAGGGGCATGTAAATGTTTTTGGTATTATTATGATACTCATATTCTTAACTTTGTGTCATTAAATTATAAATACTTGCATTTCATAGTGGCCAGTAGGTTTGGGCAAGGAATGGAGGTGGTTAAATATTTGTGTAATGCTCACTGAAATAACTTAAGGTTGCACATGTCACAACAGCATGAATTTATTTAAGATGAGGTTCTTGACCATGGATGTCTTTCAGAGAAGCACACATTGAGAAATTTCATGTACATTTACATAGTGAAGCAACAGAATGGAAGCATCAACAGAAAATAAGATACCCACACAGCTTTGGGGGAAGCTGGAAGTATTTTCAACCAGAAAATATATAGTTGGGGAAAATAATTTACCTACCAGGTAAAAAACAATAAACAAGTTGTCTTTCCATATTCTTGATTGCAAACATGTTGCCTATATGCAGGATTTATATACTTACATGTGGATAGTAGAGAATTTCCTGTCAACAGATTTTTCACGTTCCTGGAGGGTTGCACCATACTTCATCACCTCTGTAGGGCCTTAGTATGTCCCACTTAATGTTGGCATAGGAAAGTTTTAGATAGATACAGTATCTAGAATGTTTTCCTTTCCACAGCTGATTTTCAGCAGCAGTGAATATAAGCCTCTGATACACATGTACAGTTTATGAGTTAGCATCAGTTTAAATAGCTCCTGTCTCCTCCAGGCTCTCTCTCCCTCTTATGGCTTGTAATATCTCACCATCCTCTCAGGTAGAATTATCTACTCCTTTCTCCTGCCCCCACACTTTTTATTTTGAAGAAATTCAAACTTATGAAAAAGTTGAAAAAATAGTACAGTGCACATCCATCCTGCACCTAGATTGTTTTTCCCTCTGGATGAGTCATTTGAGAGTAGGTTGCAGACATCATGGCACTTTATCCATAAATACCTTAGCATCTCTCTCCTAAGGAGCAAAAACCTCCTCTTCTCTGCTCACTGAGAACTGATCACAACTAACAGCGATACAACACTGTTCTCTAAAACACCGTTCATACTCAGGTTTCCACAGTTGCCTCAGCATTATCCTTTATTTTCTTCTCCCCAGGCCAGGATCCATTCAAAGATCACATACTGCAACTAGTTTTCTTGTCTCTTTGGTATCATTTCCTTCCTTTTTCTTTCTCCTTTCCCTTCCCTTCTTTTAAAAGTCCAGGCCAAGTTCTTTTGTAGTCTATTTTTAAAGCAAACGTGATTAAGGAAATGGGGTGTTTTGCCCTATGAAGGCTTGGCTTTTTTCTTTTTCTTTTACTTGTTAACCTCCATGATTTCATGGCTTGCCATGAAGCCTCTAAGGAGATGTATTCCTGTTGGGTGCATAAAATTAAAGATAGTTTTTTCTTCCTAAAAATGTACATCCTGATAGACTCCTCCAAAGGCTCGCTCCTCAGGACACTCATCAGGGACTGATGAACGCAGCAGGTACATGTGCCTGTAGGACTTTGCTTTTGGTATTCACAGGCCTTGTTCCACCAAATTCCCTATCCATCCCACTAGTGAATACCCAGCTAGCATTTTTTTTTTCCTCTTCAAATTTTTATTTAAATTCTAGTTAGGTAACATACAGTGCAATATTGCTTTCAGGAGTAGAACTCTGGGGTTCATCACTTACATACAGCACCCAGTGCTCACCACAAGTGGCCTCCTTAGTACCCATCACCAGCTAGCCCATCTCCCACCCACGTGCCTCCGCCAACCCTCAGTTTGTTCTCTATCATTAAGAGTCTCTTATGGTTTGTTTCCTTCTCTCTTTTTTCCCCCTCCCATATGTTCATCTGCTTTGTTTGCGAAATCTTATGGTATTTGTCTTTCACTGATTTATTTCACATAGCATAATACACTGTAGCTCCATCCACATCACTGCAAATGACAAGGTTTCATTCTTTTTGATGGCTGAGTAAAATTCCGTTGTGTATGTATACACATACCTATATATACCACTCCTTTATACACACACACACACACACACACACACACACACACCCCATACCTCCTTTATCCATTCATCAGTTGATGGATATTTGGGCTCTTTGTTTTCATAGTTAGGCTATTGTTAATAATGCTGCCATAAACATTGGGGTGCATGTACCCTGTATTTTTGTATCCTTTGGTAAATACCTAGTAGTGCCATTGCTGAATCATAGGGTACTTCTATTTTTAACCTTTTGAGGAACCTCCGTACTGTTTTCCAGAGTGGCTGCGCCAGTTTGCATTCCCACCAACAATGCAGAGGGTTCTCCTTTTTCCACATCCTCACCAACACTTACTGTTTCTTATGTTGTTAATTTTAGCCATTTGACAGGTGTGAGGTGATGTCTCATTGTGGTTTTGATTTGTATTTCCCTGATGATAAGTAATGTTGATCATCTTTTCAGGTGTCTGTTAGTTGTCTGGATGTCTTCTTTGGAAAAATGTCTAGTCATGTCTTCTGCCCATTAATTGGATTATCTGTTTTTTGGGTGTTGAGTTTGCTAAGTTCTTTATAGATTTTGGATACTAACGCTTTATCTGATATGTCATTTGCAAATATCTTCTTCCATTCTGTAGTCTGCCTTTTAGTTTTGTTGATTGTTTCCTTTGCTGTACAGAAGCTTTTTATCTTGATGAGGTCCCAATTGTTCATGTTTGCTTTTGTTTTCCTTGCCACCGGAGACATGTCTAGTAAGAAGTTGCTACAGCTGAAGTTAAAGCGGTTTGCCACCTGTGTTCTCCTCTAGGATTTTGATGGTTTCCTGTCTCACATTTAGGTATTTCATCCATTTTGAGTTTATTTTTGTGTAAGAAAGTGGTCCAGGTTAATTCTTCTGCATGTCGCTGTCCGGCTTTCCCAACACCATTTGTTGAAGAGACTGTCTTATTTCCATTGGATATTCCTTCTTGCTTTGTTGAAGATTAGTTGACCATATAGTTGTGGGTCCATGTCTGGGTTTTCTATTCTGTTCCATTGATCTGTGTGTCTGTTTTTGTACCAGTACCATACTGTCTTGATGAATACAGCTTGAAGTCTGGAATCCTGATGCCTCCAGCTTTGCTTTTCTTTTCCAGGGTTGCTTTGGTTATTTGGGGTCTTTTGTGGTTCCATACAGATTTTAGAATTAGCTTTGTGAAAAATGCTGGTAGTATTTTGATAGGAATTGTGTTAAATGTGTGAATTTCTTTGGGTAGTATAGACATTTTAACAATGTTTGTTCTTCCAATCCATGAGCATGGAATGTTTTTCCATTTCTTTGTGCCCTGTTCAGTTTCTTTCATAAGTGTTCAATAGTATTCAGCCCATAGATCTTTCATTCAGCATACAGACCGTTGGTTAGGTTTATTCCTAGGTATCTTACAGGTTTTGGTACAGCTGCAAATGGGATCAATTCCTTGATTTATTTTTTCTGCTGCTTCATTATTGGTATATAGAAATGCAGCAGATTTCTGTACATTGATTTTATATCCTACGACTACTGAATTCATGTATTAGTTCTAACAGTTTTTTGGTGGGGTCTTTCGGGTTTCCTCAGAGTATCTTGTCTGTAAATAGTGAAAGTCTGAGTTCTTCCTTGCTGATTTGTATGCCTTTTATTTCTTTTTGTTGTCTGATTGCTGAGTCTAATACTTCCAGTACTATGTTAGATAGTAATTAGTGAGAGTGGACATCTGTCTTGTTCATGACTGTAGAGGAAAAGTTCTGTTTTTCTGCTTTGAGGGTGATATTAGGTGTGGGTCTTTCATATATGGCCTTTATGATGTTGAGGTATGTTCCATCTATCCCTGCTTTGTTGATGGTTTTTATCAAGAATGAAGGCTGAAATGCCTTTCTAGAGTTTGGTTGGTTCGGGCCAGTTGTTTCATTTCTCAGCAAGTCAGATCTTTCACCATAATACTGTTCTTCTATACAAAGATGAAAGTAGATCTCATTCTGAATCATTAGAGCTTTTGACTTATGAAATTTCTTACCACTATCACTGATTACTCTTGAGATTTCAGTGATATGAAACAGTTTGTCATGCCACTAAATTTCTCCAGGTAGATAATCTTGTGAGTAAATTTTAGGATAGATTAGAAAAGACTCAGCAGTTTCGGTATGGGGTCAATCTAAAATGAATGGGTTTGTGTGTTTAGCCTTTTTGACATTAATATATTTATTCTTAAAAGTTATAGACAAGAGAAAGACAAATTTCAGAGTTGGGGGGGGGGCGGGAATCTTTCTCCAGTAAAGATTGTGGCCCCATCCCAAAGTTTTATTGAAAAAGAACAGTGATTTTTTTTCTTAAACATTATTCCTGTATCTACTTCATGGCTTCTTCATACATCTCTTCTCCCCAGCCTGTCTGCATTTCAAACATATTTACTGTCTCAGAAGACAGGAAGCCACAAATGTGTGGTGGACATCAATGAGATGACGGTAAAAATTGGCTCATTTAACTAATTTACAACTATTCAACTTGTTAGAAGGTAGCTCCTTTGATTTGAGAATGGGAGTTTTTTCCAGCCACAGGCATGCATGCAGTGTTATCTGGGAAAATTTTGGGTCACCATAAAACAGAGACAGTGAAATAATACAAGTTTCCTGAGGCATTAAGAAATATGGTCTCTGTTGCACTGGAGATAACACACTAATTATCACAAAAGGTGTTGGTTATCATTTAAGGGGGAAATAGCATGTTGACATAATACATAATTTCAGCATCTGTTGTGCCTTACTTTTGATTGTAAATCTAGAGTAATGGATCTATGGAGCTGTTTAGACCTTTTCTCATTAGAATCTTTTGCCTCCTAGGAAAGCTTGCATATGAAAGATTCAAATGAGATGGGCATTCTGCCTTTAATAACACTTGAGTTCTGAAATCAGTATTTTCTAAATGTCTACCATGTGTTGAGTAATTTTGTTTAATTCACAGAACAACCCTGCAAAATTACTATTCTCTAACAGATAAGGAAACTGAGGCTGAGAGAGGTTAGGTAATTTGTGTAAGGTCACACAGCTAGTAACAGTAGAGATTAGATTCAGATCTTTCTGATTCCATTTTGTCCCAGTTTGTCAATTAGTAAAAGTCTTCTCATAGATCAGTTTGACTGCAATGAGTAATGTCAAATTAATAACTGTTGGAAATGTTGTGGGAAAGAGACCAATTTAATATATATACCCAATCTTGCTTTTTACTGGCTGTCAGTCGCTCTTAAGCCTTCCTGTCTGATTTGGGTAAGTGGCCAAGCTTGAGACTCCACAAATGAACATATAGTAGCTAGGCCATTGGCCTCCAACCCCAAAGGGAAGTCCAAGCAAACCAGGCTGTGCCCTGTGAGAAGTTTTAACTAGGTTAGAGATGGGTCTAGAGTTGCCAAGGTTTTTTCTTCTTTTTCGTACGATCCACAGGTAGATGTCAGATCTTAGATGCCAGTGGTCTGTGGAAAAGCAAGAGAGATTGCTCCAGCTCTAAAGACCAAGGTGGTCTAGGCTAGCCATAGCTGGTGGTGACTGTGGGCACCAGGTCCCCCTTGCCAGGTGGGCAGAGGCTAGAGGAGGATGGAATCCCACCTGAGGAGATTGGGCCTTCTGGCACTTTGGACCAGCACAACATCCTTGCCTTTGATCTTGACCAGACGTCGGGAGTGGAATTGGTGCAAGAGGATAAAGAGGAACCTTGGAACTGAAGAACAGTCAAAACTGCCAAACCACACCCTTCTTTGGAACAAGAATTGTTTCCTGTGAAGTGCATATTTGATATTTTTTCCCTTTTGTGAAAGAGGGATTTAAACAAAAGAAAATATAGCATTCTCTTTCTCCTTTTCCCTAGGCAGTGCCCATGTTTAGGCATAAAGAACATATATTTATATGGGTATATCCTTATAAACATTAATATCTGCATAAAGCTAGTAACTTCTGATGGTAAAATTTCACTTTAAAAAAATTAACTAACTGACCAGTTTTCACAAGCTTAATTTTCATAGCTCTCGTGAGTGTTTGTATTTGTTTTGGGTGATGATAAAAGAGCTCTGTGGTGAGAAGGGATGTGGGGATGCAGAAATGGGGGAACAGTTTTCTCTACCATAAGGAAAATTTATCTGTGTAGTTTTTTTCTTTGAATATGAATTAGAGGGAGTTCATGTTTTGAAATAAATTTATGGTTAGCAGTAAGATAAAGGCCCATTTTACTGCCTTATTTTTACTTAATAAATCTTAATTACTTTCTATCCATAAATTAAAGCATTTACCATGCTGTATCTTAATCATCAGATTTGTCATATATAGCATTAATTTCACAGAATAATTGCCATTTGGGCTTTTTGTAAAACATCACCTTATAGTCTTCACTCCAAAAGAAGTGCTAACTAGAATTTCAGCGAGTACACGAGTCTTGTCATGTTACCTCCATTTTTATTTTTATTTTTAAAATTTTTTTTTTTAACATTTATTTATTTTTGAGACAGAGAGAGACAGAGCATGAATGGGGGAGGGTCAGAGAGAGGGAGACACAGAATCTGAAACAGGCTCCGGGCTCTGAGCTGTCAGCACAGGGGCCCGATGTGGGGCTCGAACTCACAGACCGCGAGATCGTGACCTGAGCCGAAGTCGGCGCTCAACTGACTGAGCCACCCAGGCGCCCCTAACCTCCATTTTTAAAGGAGGCACTGATACCAGTTGGACTAACTTTGGGGATCACCAGTTAAGGATGAAGTAGGAAGGGGAGAGAAATGGTATGAATTACAGATTGTTATGAAAGGCAGTTTTATTTCTTTGAAGTGCATCACAAAATATTTCCTGGTATAGATCCCAGGGACTGACTTCACTGAATAGACTTATTTATAATTACTAGAATTCCAGGAAATTCTAGTGAATATTATATTGACTTAAGTGCGTTATATAATCTTCTTCATTCAGCTTATTTGCTTAGCAAATCCTTTCCTAATAGTTAGTATATAGACTTAGAGTTTGTTCCAGCCCAAGTTGAGTTATCACAGATGTTCCTTAGAAATTAGTAGCATTTCATGATTTTTTGGCTCCCAGTCTGTGAAAAAGGAGTCCACGAAATTTTCAGTTTTATGTTGATTGGATAGACGTGAGAGTGGCATCAAATATTAGCTATTATCAAAAGTCACAGAAGTGAATATAAAAATGTGTGTATTTGCTGTGCAGTTGTGGCCCGTGTATACCCATATCACACCTCACTGTTCCTCTGCTCTGCTGAGTATCACTGGGGAACTGCCCACACACACTTCTGTTTCTGGTGCCTCCGCTCAGCTGGTAAAAGACCGGAAGTGGGAGGAAAGGAGCCACAGGGTATTTCTCCTTCCCTAGCCTCCTCTGGCAACACCTCTGGTAGTGGCTGGGTCTCATCCCTGGCTCCACCTCCCAGGAGACAAGTCTGCTGTGTTTCTGGGGTCCTCTGGGTGCCCTGTGCTCCGGATCCAGTGATGCTGCTTCTCCCCACCCCCATCCCTCCATCAAGGGGTAGAAATGGCTTCCTGCTGTTGAGAGTCTCCTAAATTGCATTACAGTGCCCTCTGTGATGTCCCAGCTCTTTGTCATCTGTGTAATAAAGTCTCTTTTTTCAGGTGGTTCTGTTTTACATACTAAGGGTGGTTTCTATCTCTTGACACATATATTTTATAGAACAATTTTGCTTTTATTTCATTGCTTATAGTCTTTTGGATGTTGATAAAGGGAATGTTAAATTATTCATTACCTCGGTTAATGTTTAATCAGCTTGGTATTGCATTTAAGTGTGGGGGGGAGCAAAGAGGAATAAGATAAAATGATTTGACTACCCTCAGGGAGCTCAGTCTGCTTGGAAGCTGGTGCTTTACCAGAGTGCATGGGTGCTGGAGAAGGAGTACCTAGACTGCAGTGGGGGCAGGACATCCAAGGCTTGCCAGGTGCTGAGATCTTGTTCAAGTGGATGAGAATACAGGGCATTACCAGCAGAAGCAGCAGTCTGCACAAAGGGTGTCAAATACATGTTTGCATGAGAGTCTATGGGATTAGGGACAGTGGAAGAAGAGGAAGCTAGAAAGGTAGGGGTTAAATCATGAAGGACATAGGAGACTCCCCCAAAGACTTGCACTTTATCTTTACAGTGATGAGAAGTGGTGAAGAAGGTTTTTAAGCAGGGGCATTGCATGGACAGATTTCCTCTTTAGAAAGATTGCTTTTGAATGGGTGTGGAGGAGATGTTGAGGGCTGGAATGGAGGGAGACAAACTTGGCCAGGTGGTTTGTGCAGAAATCTCAGTTGGAGGGGATGATGCTTGAATAGAGGCCTGAATTAAACCAGAGGATTTGAGAGGAAGGCGGGGTGGTGGGGAGGGGTGAGTCAGGATATACTGAGAAGGTGGAATATGTGCAGCTTGGTGAATTGGGGCGGTTGGGGGGGAAGATGTGTTGGGAGTTGTTATTAAATGATGGTCCATTTTACTCAGAGATTAGGAAATGCTTGCTTAAAACTAGAAGACTGTTTCTCATATTGGGGTCACAATGTATCCTTGGAGGTCTGATGCATGTTTCTTCTACCTCTGCCTCTCTTATTTTCTGATTAAATAAAAGAGCCTCTCCACTTATTTTATAAATCATTTCGTGGGTACTTGTGTCTAAGGGTTTCGGAAACCTAGAAATAGAACATCCCCTGCTAAAGGTCCACTCATCACCAAATCTTCCACATGCCGGAGACTGTGTATTGTTTTGCAAATTGAAAAGAACACAGTGCTTGCTCTCTAGGAGTTCAACCTCTGAAAACAAACCTAGAGAGAAAAAAACTGCTAAGAAAAAGATGTTAGAAACGATACCTGCCTGAACTTATCTACAGCGGAGTTTGGTTTGAGTTGCTGCTCCAGAGTTACAGCCAGGTATTTGAGGTTTACATAGCTATCAGTACACTTTATTCTTTGAAGATTCAAGGTAGAGTGTCGTAATTGAGAGCTGGAGTTCCGGGGGTCTTCCTGGCTCTGCCACTTATCATATGTGTCACCTTGGCCAAATTACTTTATCTCTAGAACCCCCTTCAGATAAGATGCCCTATGATTACTGAAAGGGTTAAATGGCTAACGTATGTGTTGTGCATGGCACACCTCCTGACACAATGCAGTGTGCAATAAATACTCACCGATGATCATTCCTGAAGCCAGAGCGAAGCCTCTTCTAAGACTCAGTTGAGACCGGTGTGCTGTGTGAGTTCCAAGGATTGTTACTTTCCTTCTGCATTAAAGCTATTGGGGCTAAACCTGAGATCCTTTGTAGTCACTTTATGTTAATTTTAAAGAAAATCCTGGGACATGCTTTCTTCGGGAGAAGTTAGCTCTTTGGATTTTCAAGTTACCTCTTTGATCCCATTATACATGATTGGTTTTTGCTTCAGGAAACTTCTAGAAACCAGTGTGAAGGCCTGGAGATTGAGACATCTGAAACCTTGCCTTGATATGCATCACCTCCATCCTCATTGGAGTTCAACACACATTAATTGAGCACCGCTATTTTTCAATTCCTTATTAGGCTCCAGGGATGCAAGGATGAACTGATAATTCCCATCCTCGTGAAAATTAGTCTAATGGAAATATATGTAAATAAGTTCAGTCCACTGTATTACTAGCACAAATGGAAGTGTGTAGACGATCAAGAGGGATACAAAGGGAAGAATAGTAAGGAGAGTTTCGCAGGTTTGGTGACATCTCAGTAGATTTTGAATGGAATGAGAAAAGGGAGAGTCCACAGGTCAGCATGGTTTGTATAGGTGATGGACCATATGGGGTGGTGGGGAGCAGAATGTGACGGGAGATGAAATTGAAGATGGGGGGTGGGAACTGGATCTTATAAAAGCTTAGCCTGTGGGCGTTGGGAGCCATTGAGTGATTTTAAGCAATGAAATGCTGTAGGATTTACATTTTTAGCAAGATCTTCCCAGTATAGCAGGTGAACTTGAGAAGGATGTTGGAGATGCTGGCACGTTCATGTCCCCACTACAGATTCATTGAGGCCAGTGACAGAGTCCTATTTACCTTTGTATCTCTAAAATCTAGTACTTTATAGACACTTCAGAAGTTTCTCAGAATAAAGACAGCCCAAGTTGAATTTTCCAATTCTGCATCCCATTCTCGCAACATGCTGACCTGGACCTCCATCTGTCATAAGCAGCTTGACTAAGATCATAATAAATTCTTTTTTCTTGGCATTCTTTTAACTGGCACTCTCTATTTACTAGCCCCTCTGTGCAGCTATAGTGTGGAGATGATTGATGCTTATAATTCTGACCCTGAAGTACTTTAAGTCTTCTAAATCATCAAAAAAAGATTAAAGTATATTCAATATTGCTGTAATGTTTATGTGTTTTCCCGCATTCTTATTCTTTGGAAATTGATGGTTTCTCAAATGCCTGCATCCTCTTGTGCACACAGGCACAGTGGGAGTCTGTGATCACCCACAACCCCTCACTCCCTCGCAGGGCCAGGTACAGGGAGTTTGTTAGCAATGCACGTGCAGAAATGAGCAAGCAAAACAAAGCTGGGTTCTCTTCATGTCTAGAAGGAGGAAGCAGGTTGGCCCCCCGAGGGGCAGACCCGACAGAGATGAGAGAGAAAACAGTGGGAATAATAAAGCAAGAACTGGTACGGATTAGCAAGACAGGCAGTTTACAGCAAGCCCCCACTACGGTAGAGCCCAGGAGGAGCAGGGCTCCGGGCTGGGACACGAGCTTCACATTCTTGTGTGCCTTGACCCAAATCATCAGGCTGGGATTTGGCAGTGTTCTCTGCCAGCTATATTTGTATTGCAGTAACAACTGTTCAGTAAAATACCAAACATTAACAAGTGAAAACATCAATAATTAGAGAGCATCCTGTTCCCCGCCCCCCCCCCCCACATCTCTTCATGAAAACCATTATTACTGCAGAGCTAACAATATTACTTGCCCCAGAATGAAGAAATCCAAATAGAAGTCCATTTTGTAACCTGGTTTCTGAAGAAAATGCATATAATGATGTTACTAGGAGGGAGATTCACTGTTTGAGTTCTCTTTTGGGGGTGGTATATTGCAGTGAGTAGAGACGCCTCTTACCTTTCTGTTGTACAGATTTGTCTTCAAAATCTGTGTTTGATCAAGTTCTGCCTGTGCTGGAGTGCCCCACTCATTATTCCAGCCTGGAGAGCCGGTCCCTAAACCACAGGGATTCTGTTTGTCACTCACTAGGCAAGGGCTTGTGTGGACCTTAGAGCTGACTTTACCATTTGCCAACTCAGTGATTTGGGTGACTCTCTTAGGATCTCTGGGTCTTAGTTTTTTCTTTACTGAAATAAAATAATACAAATTCCTTCTTTACAGGGTTGCTGTGAAGCTGAAATAAAATGGTGGATGTGGAAAGCCCTATATAAATAAAAGTATACTAAATATACTAATGAACATCATAAATATTCTAATAAAGAGTAGAAGTATGTTTCATTAGCAAGTACAAAAATTTTTCATCTTCAAAAATTTTCCCGAAGCAGAGTGGGGAAATGAACTAACTAGATAGGGATTTCTTACTATGGAGTAGATGTTCTGTCTGTTACTTTATGCATTCTGCAAGGTAGGTATTAAACCCTTATTTCAGAGATGAGGAAACTAAGTCTTCACACACTTATACATAGCAGAAGTGGGGTTTGGACCTGCTTACTCCAGAACTTAATGCTTTCACCTTGTCTCTAGTTGCCGGTCTTATTCCTTACCCCACATCCCCACCCCCCGAAGTTCTTTAAAAAGCTGTTCGTGTCCTTTTGGGCTGGGAAGTTTGCTAGCCATTTCTTGGTCGTTCACTCCTGAAAGTGGGATAGGGTGGGATCTAGAAGGAACCTGTGAGGTACGACAGCCCCTGGAAGGACCAGAGAGGCTCAGGAAGAGTCGGGGTGCAGGGCACACTCGGTCTGTACCTCTAGTGAGTCCACCAGGCCTGGACTGAAACTGAGGAGGCAGGCATGCCCCATTTCCCAGCCCTTGAGGAAATGGCTGTGGCCGTTTTTCCAGAAGATTTTTCCCGGAGTTCCCAGAAGTTTGTTCTTCCTCTGGCGAAGTGTTTTCCAACCTCGCTGAGGTGGCTTGGTGAGCTGCTTCTTGGCTCCTCCTCTTAGGAATCAGTGCCTCTCCTGTATTCTGACCAATTTCTTGCTCTGTTTTAGGATTAAGTTTATTCCATGTAACCCTGCTGGGCTTTTCTGGGTCCCTCCCTGTTAACTTTGATGTGGCAGTTCCTGAAGTTCCCTGTGGAACCCACCACTGCATGCATTTTCTTTTTATATAAAGTTTTCCCGGTTCCAGAGGATCAGAGCCTACTTGCGAACTGGAGCTGCCCACACAGAGAACCAGAGATAATGCCTGTTGAAGGGCCAGATTGAATATTCAGGGAGGATGTCAGTGTGTGGGAGAAGCATTTGTTCAGACTGGATCTGAGAGATGCTGTGCGTCGTGTCTCCATAGGTTCTCAATAGGAGATGCGTCGAAGCGGCGGTGATGACAGGCCTGGCACTGAACTGCCACATAAACAAGAAGTCCTTGTTTGACAGGAAGCACTACTTCTATGCAGACCTCCCTGTAAGTACGCTTGGCGGCCCGCCCTGTGTACGGCCTCAGAGCTGGGGGGCTTGACGCGAGGGAGGGGGGCCGCGCCTCTCATGTTTTCAGTCAGAGCTCTGTCCGTGTCAGCGGGAGGTTCTGCCTGGCCCTGATGAAGGCAGGTGCCCCCCGATGTTTACTAGATTGGATGCAGTTGTCCTGATTGCTGACTCCTTGCTTAGCCTCATGCTTCTGCCGGCTCCCTCGTAATTGAACGGGGAGTAGAAGCCAGCGTTCTCGGGCTCAGCCCAGCCGCGGTGTTTGGCGCTAATTGCCTGTTAGGTCAAATCTAACTCTGTGGCTGATGCAACAGTAAATGCATACTGTAGCTTTGCAGATGGAGTGATAGCTTCCCTCTTTGAAGTTGAAGTTACCAGTAATAGGACTGTCTCCTCCAGGGACGTTTCTGTCATCTCACGAGGAGCACATAAGTGGACAATAGTAAGCGGAAACATGAACCAGAAGCCTCGACTAACGACAGTAATTGTCTGTGCAGTAAACCCAGTATTAACCTGCTTTTTCCTTAAAATTATAGTTTCTTCTTTAGGAGAAGCCAGGGTGAAGTAGAGCCAGTTTTTCATAATGTTGAACTGAACCGAAACTGTAACGTTGAGTGGGTTTCCCAAAATAGTATTTCATTTGATCTGAGCCTCTGATTAGTAAGTATGCCCTTTCTTCAGATTTAGAAAAACGATAGCGAAGATACTGCTTCCCGTTATTCTCCTTGAACTGAAGATGAGGGTGAGCTGGTTGTTAGTGGGTGAGGGTGCAAGTGCAATTAAATACAAAATGCGACTGGAACCTTATTTCTCCAATTGCTTGCTTGCTGCTTTCCCCTCTGGCTGCCACCCGTTAGCAAATTCTGTCGCTTGGTAGGATGAAGGGAATGAAACTGCATTTTTTTCCATCTTTTGAGAGTGCTAATCAGTTCGGTTAAGGTGGGAGACTTAGCATGCAACTAAAATGAGATGTTTTAATTATCTGTGGCTTTCTGTTCTTTCTGGCCCAGGTGGCTCAGATAACCAGAGTTAGTCTTGCCAAATTTTACATGGAACATACTTCTGTAAAACGTCTTTGTTGTTTATCTGAATAAACAGTTCATTCAAATCCAAATATGACTGAGCATCCTGTATTTTATTCAACAACCCTATTCAGAGTTTAATTTTTATACATTGCGACTTGCTATTTCAGCACAGAGTTGACCCAGTGCAGTGGTTCTCAAAGGGCGGTCCCCGTGCCACTAGGATCAGCATCTCCTGGGGACTTGGTAGAAATATAAATCTCAGGTGCTGCCCCAGAGCTGCAGAATGAGAAACTCTTCAGGTGGGGCCAGTCTGTTTCGACCAGCCTGCCAGAGGACTCCTGATGCAGAGGAAGTGTGAAAAATGCCAGCCTGGTGGCTAAGAGCAGAGTATGGAGCCAGACCATCCGGTGTTCAAATCCTGACGTGGATACTTACTAGCCCTGTGGCTTAGGACAAGGCCCTTAACTCCTTCCCTGCTCCGTATCTCCCTCATAGGGTTGTCGTGAGGATTAAATGGTGTGAAGAACTCAGAACAGTGTCTGGGACCCCATAAGCACTGCGGGGGCTTCAGCTGCTACTCTCTGTTCTCCAGTTCTCCATATCAACCTCCTGTCTCTTTAATGTGTGCTGATGCATGTGTGTGTTTGGAAGTCCTTCCACCTCTACTTAGAAGGAGCTGAGGGAATCCTTGCAACATCCATCAGTATTTTAGTACTACATGTTTTCTTAGCCGAGTGTGAGTGTCACAGCATTTTCTAGCGAGGGAAATGGGAAGTTGGGTCATGAAGGGCAGCTGGCATGATTGGTTCCCTTAAAGAGCAGGAACAAAACAAGCGTAAAGGCACTAGCAACTGCTGTCTCCCGCGCTGAGAGTAGATGGCAAAATGCTTAGCCAGCACTTCCTAATAAGGAGGGTCTGTCAAGAGCCCAGTAATCAGATGCAGGGTTTAGGCTAATGAGCTAAGTGGAAACAATAAATTCTTCTCTTAGAGGCCTCTGACAATGAGATTATTGTTATTCCCCAATTTGTAGGGAAGATGGGATTCGTGTTTATTGCATCATGATTGGGGGTTGGGGGAGGTTCAGGGAAGGTAAGGGAGGGGGAAAAGCCAGAAGAGGCCAGGTTAAATTACAGCTAAATTGCATAAACTAATTTTCTTCTCCTTTTCCTTTTTTCTTCTGTTGTGTTTTTAAGTAAACCTCTAGTCTTAGTGACATAAAAAGAAATAGTGAACTGGACTCCCGCTCACATTAATGGCCTAATCACTGTGTAACTCATGTTGTGTGCAGGCAGGCTACCAAATTACTCAGCAGAGACTCCCGATTGCTGTGAATGGGAGCCTGGCATACAGTGTCTGTGTGGGGAAGAAATGGAGGCAGGTGATCACCAAGACCGTGAGGATCAAGCAGATCCAGCTGGAGCAAGACAGTGGCAAAAGCCTCCACGATGAGCTGCGGTCTCAGACACTCATCGATTTGAACAGGGCAGGTAGGCTTGGAGATTTTCTCTTGCCTTTCCTTCCAGCCAACCCTCTTCCCCCCTAGAGTTTTCCCAAATCAGTTGAGGAAATAGGCCCAAGAGTTTCACAGATCCAGATCAAATATCAGCGTTGGTATTGGCACAACTGACTCGAGAACTCAGCCTGAACTGTGATTACCATTGGGCTTGCTAATAACCCACCAATAACTGTGATTATCGTCAGGCTGCTAATAACCTATCCCTAAAATGTGATAAATGTAGCCACCTCGTCACCGACCCCGCAGCTCGATCTCTCAAGCAGACACTGAAAGAACCAAAGTTAAAAATCAAAATTTGAAGGGGAGGAGAAACCATTCAAAGGCTAGAACCCGTGTTGAGAGTCCATCAGTGATGCAGGGTTTTCCTGAGACTTCAGCCTGATTTATCTGGAGGTCAGGTTGGAGAGCTGCGGTCAGGCTGACCCTGCCTCTCTTTGGTAGGAGTTGGCCTTCTGGAAGTGGTGCTGGAGCCGGACATGTCCTGTGGAGAAGAGGCAGCAACAGCTGTCAGAGAGCTGCAGCTGATACTTCAAGCACTGGGGACCAGCCAGGCAAATATGGCAGGTAGAAGCCACAGAGGAGCTGTCGGTCGTGTCCCTCCTTCTTGATCTTCTTTTTCCGCTTCCCAGGTGTCTTCTCACTGGAGTGTTTTCTGCATCAGCTGCAATGGGATTGTTTACGTGTTTTGTCAGCCTTTAGACCTCTGGGGTTTTTTTCCTTAGAGTTTTCCTTGGATTCCTTAATGAGCCCCTAGTCAAAACTAAACACACCAACAGCAACGGCACCAAGGCACTGAGCCCAAGAATATGAGATTAGGAGTTGTTAAAAAAAAAAAAAAAAAAAAAATTCAGCTGAGTAAATTTGAAGATGAGACTGGCTTTATTTAAAGATTCATGAATCAGGCAGCGTCTCATCTAGCTAATAGGAAGTAGCTCCAAGGAGTTGTACAAAATGGAAGACTTTTATAGAGAGAAAGGAGTGATAAAGGAAGTTTTATAGCAGAGAGTGGATTGTTTCAGGTAAGGTCACCTTTCTTTGGGGGGCGGGGTCTGTCATGCAGATTACCTCTCTGGTGTTGATCAGGAACTTCCAGGTCAACTGGATAAAAGGTCACGGTCCTGGGAGAGGCTGAAACTGCACTTAAGTTTTGGTTTGCTATACTGGGGGTGAGCGATTTTCTTTCTTTCTTTCTTTCTTTCTTTCTTTCTTTCTTTCTTTCTTTCTTTCTTTCTTTCTTTCTTTCACAAAGGACTAGATGCAACTAGATGCTTTCTTCTGGCTTCTTCTGTCCAAATGTTGTTTTGCACCAAAATTAGGGTCAGTGAAATAGTGTGTTTGAACAGTTTTATCTTTCTCAGAAGACATTATATTTTCCAGAATAGCTCTTAGTTTGTGAGTCTGTGCAGGTAGCACTTAGTTGCTACTTGATGATTTTTATTTGTGTCTTTCATTTTGTAGAATTTTCATCCAACTACAGCTGGAGCCTAATTACATCAAGTATAAGGCAAAGTTATGATTTCAAAATATTTGAACTTTGGGATAATATCAAGTTCATTAGAAATGTAGTAGGAAATCAAACAAAAGAAACACCTGTGCCATTGGGACCAAGCAAAATGTATGTTTTAAGTGTTTGCAAATTGGATATAAAGATTACAAGTTTGGGGGGCGCCTGGGTGGCTCAGTCAGTTAAGCGTCTGTCTCTTGATTTCAGCTCAGGTCATGATCGCAGGGTTGTGAGGTCCAGCCTAGCATCAGGCCCTGGGCTGGGCGTGGAACCTGCTTAAAATTCTCCCTCCACCTCTCCCCCTGCCCCTCCCCACCTCACTGTCTGTCTGTCTGTCTCTCTTTCAAAAAAAATAAATAAAGATTACAAATTTTGGTCAAACTCAATTTCTTAATGGTTCCTCTCATGGCCCCTTCCTAGCACTCCTTTTTTTTTTTTTTTTTTTTTTTAAACTTTATTTATTTATTTTGAAAGAGGGAGAGAGAGAATGCATGCAAGCTGGGGGAAGGCAGAGAGAAAAGGAGAGTGAATCCCAAGCAGACTTCGTGCTGTGCTGTCAGCATGGAGACTGATGTGGAGCTCAAACTCACACACTGTGAGATCATGACCTGAGCCGAAAAATCAAGAGTGGGATGCTGGATCAGCTGAACCGCCCAGGTGCTCCTCCTGCCCTTAAGTCACCAAAAGCTAGCCTCGCCCATGATTGCCCTCTATATTCTGTTCCCAGGGGCTTTAAACAAAACTCTTGCCACTCAACATTCCTTGAGTAGAGAAAGGCAGGAGTGGAGAAAAGATACAGATTCTGCATATACAGTTGTTAATTCATAGTTCAGTAGTGTATTAGAGTACTCCAGCGAGACAGAACCAATAGGATGTGTGTATATGTGCACGTGAATGTCATATGTATGTATGTTTATATATGAAGAGATTTATTCTAAGGAACTGGCTGATGTGATTATGGAGGCCCAGCAGTCCCATGATCTGTAGTCAGCAGGCTGCAGGAGGGCTGGTAGTATAGTTCCAGACCAAGTCTGAAGGCCCGAGAACCAGGAGAGCCGGTGGTGGAAGTTCCAGTGTGAGGCTGAATCCGAAGGCTGGAGGAGACCAGTACCCCGGCTCCACGACAGTCAGGCAGAGAGAGCAAGTTGCCCCCTCCTCTACCTTTTGTTCTCCTCAGGCCTCCAGCAGATTGAGTGAGGCCTACCCACAATGGCAAAGGCAGTCTGCTTTATTCAGTCTACCAATTCAAATGTTCTCTCCTCCAGAAGCAGCTCACAGACACACCCAGAATACCGTTTAACCAAATATCTGGGCACTTCGTGACTCTGTCAAGTTGACCCATAAAATTAACCATCAGAAAGTGGTCACAGTGGATGCCAGTAAATACCATTTGAGGATGATGATTCATCTCCTTGTTGGTTTATAATACTATTTACCAACCTTTTGATGTCCCACATTATATTTGTGTGTTACAAAAGGACTTCTGAAATTGTAACGCCACATTTGTCACAGAGAACATGTTACAAGCAACAAACTGTAACATTGGAGCCCCATACAAGTTGAATTTGAAGACAGAACTTGCCTATTTAGTATCTACTTTAAGCTAAACACTGGAAAAACACAGCTACATGAGTCTGCCTACAACTTGGCTTTATAGAAGCGAGGCTCTGTTGTAGGGTAAGAGAACTCTCCATTTCAGATTTATGGTTCACGCTGCTTTTTTACCCACAGAACATAAATGAAATATGGGCAGGTTGGATGGTTATCCATTTATGCACTAAGTGTTGATTCTCTATCACTTAAAAAAATTTTATTATTCCGTTCTTCCTCAAAATAACTGTGATTCCTAGCAAACCTATGGAATAATAAACGGACCACCTGTTAGCTGAGAAATAGTCCCATCTGGGTCCTTGCCAAGAGATAAACCATAACGGCAAGAACTCATCAGTCGGTGACAGCTGAGAGGGTTCATTAAATCTCATTTGTTGTGACACTGTTTGTTGCTTTTAAATACAAATCCAGCAGCTTTGCCCCTAGCACAGCAGCAGAGCGGCTGCGGCTGTTCTGAGTGCTATGGGGAGGGAAGGTCCGCATAGAGTCTGCAGGGGTCCAGCTTTTTGTGCTGTTAGTATTTTATCAGCCCCAACCCCTTTGATCCTTCTTCTGCCCCACCACCGTAGGACCACTATGCTGGCATTGGAGACTGCAGTCTGAGAACTGAGGACCACCCTAGAAGGGACCAGTGGACCCCCAGGGTGCTTTTGGAATGAAGCTTCAGTTGCTCTGGACTGTGATTCAGTGAGTTCCTGATAGTTTTGCTAATGAGCATGGGTCAGCTCAGCCTGGGTTCCTGAAGTCATTTCCTTCTCAGTGGACGTTTGCCACTGTTGAGATCCTCAAAGCCATCTGTAGAGTTGAGTGTGCACTGAAGTAGACATTTGACATGGTTTCGGTGATAATGTCTGCCATTTTGAACGGCTAGCCTGTGCTCATCAGCTCACCAAGCGTTTTTAAAAATTACCATCTCGTTTAAACTTTACGGCATTCCTGAGAGATAGGTGCTGTCACGCCTGTTGTATAGGTGAAGAGGCTGAGGTTTAGAGAGGTCGTGGTATTTGCCCAAGGCTCACAAGAAGTGACTGACCTGGGATTTGAGCCCAGGTGTGTCTGAGCCCAGGAGCTCTTTCTCTAAACCCCGCATCGCACTGCGTCCTAGAGGCAGCCGCGACAGTGTCACAGCCATAGATGACACCTTAGAGAGGCGGGATGGCAGAGCGTGGGTGCTGAGGATGCTAAGGTCCCAGCCCTGGGTTGGGGCCCTGTCCTGCCTCTGGTGGCCGAAAGAACCTGGGCAAGGGGTTTTGATTTCTCTGAGCCTCACTTTCCACATTTATGAAGCGAGTCCCCAGATACTTGTGTATGGAAAGGGAAAGGTCATCACATAGGGCTGGGCAGCTGGGTGTGGTGTCACTGCGCACTGAGACATGGAAGACGGGGAGAAAATCTGGAATTCCATCTTGGGTATGTGAAGTTTGAGATGCCCAAAGGGTGTCTAAGCGGCTTCATCTAAAGCTGCATCGTAGGAAATGAATGTGATAAAGTGTATAAAACTTCTCACAAGCGCTGACAAGTAGCATGTGCTCGGTAAACGTTAGGTGCTTTTATTAATGATAGTAAGTACTGTTGCTTTTACAGAACCACCACTCACTTTGGGTACATAAGCTTTGTGAAATATGTTCAATAAAATTTGGTCAGTGTGTGTGTGTGTGTGTGTGTGTGTGTCACAACTTGTTATTTAAGTCCTGGAGAGCATCCAGTGATCAGAATGAGATAGCTTAACAGACCTCTCTAAATCCTCAGGCCCCTGCTGTTTACAGAAACAGTTTTCTGTCCTGATGGTATATTTCTGATGTGTGAATGTGTTCTTAGAAAAAAAATATGTAACTGCACCATATCACTGTGCTCAGTGGTATCGTTTTTTTTAGTTTTGCTGTTACAAATCTCTGTTTCTGGAGGGCACAAATCGAGCTTGATAACGCTCTCATGATGTGTGAATGAAGGCCCCTCACTCAGTGCTGCAGAATGCATTGAGGTAAACCTGACTGGTAAGGCTTTTGTGCACTGGAGGCAATTTAACTTAATTTGTTTAAAAGGTATTTTGTCTTCACTGGATAGAATGTCTTTTGTTAATGCTTGATACTATATTTGAATCCAGGCTAGTGGACTCTCTTTCAACACTGCAGGATACTAAATGATTCCTCTCAGACATTTATGTAGCATGGCCTTCGCCGGGAGAGACTGAAATTCATGCTCTTGTTCCTTATCCAAGTTAAAATTCTAAATTGCAAAAGATGGTGCCATTTTTAAAAGCGGATGAAGTCCCACTCAGGGTTCCCTGAGTTCAAAAAAAAAGTTGTTTCCCAAGAAGTGAGATTTGGTTGAGCACAGCTCAGCATACTTTAGAAGTTTTCCTCTGAGCTGAATAGGCCTTTCAGATGATTCCAGCTGTAGATCAGTCCTATTCAGAGAGAAGTTGAGAACTTATCAGGAGCTTCTTGTGAGACAGTAACCAGTCTGCTTACTCATTGCTCAGGAAAATACCAGAGTTCTGGCTTCTCCAACAAGGTATTAATTTATTGAACAGTTACTTTCTGCCAGATCCAGCTCTAGATTCTGAATATGGCAGTGAAAAAGACAATGGCATCAAATAAGACTGAAAAGAGTAGACAAGGGATAGATTACCAATAATGAGAAGAAATTTGGACTTCATCCCAAATGCAGTGGGAAGTCATTGAAGGGCTTTTAAGTAAGGGAATGACAGAGTCTGAAGAACATTGTAGAAAACCACTCTGGCTGCTGTGTTGAAAGTGGATTTCAGATGAGTAGGAGTAGAAGCAAAGAGACCAGGAAAGAAGCTCTTATAGTAGGCCAGATGAAAGATGATGCTGTTTTGGACAGGGTGGCGTCAGGACAGATGGAGAGATCAAGCTGAGTAGATTCAAGGTGGATTTTACAAATAATGGGATTTGTTAACAGGCTGGTGTGGAAATCAAGGGGCAGGAAGAAATCAAGGATGCCTTCAAAGAAGCTTGAGGAGCTAGGTGGTGCTGTTGGCTGAAACTGGGAAGATGAAGATGAGCATATTTGTGGAGGGGAAATCGGGATTTAGTTCTGGAAAGTGAAATATCTGTGAGATCTCCAAGTGGAAGTGTCAGGTGGAGGTAAGGGTGGGGCTCAGAGTAGAGGTCTGGGCAGAAGAGAGAAATTTAGGACTTAGCAGCACATTGGTGGTATTTATAACTATATACCCCTCCAGAGAGAGTGCAAGAAGAGGGTCCTGAATTAGATGGGGAAGAAAATACCAGCAGACGAAATCCAAGTAGAGTGTCCAGAGAGGTAGGAGGGAAGCCAAGAGCATATAAGGTCACGGCAGCTGAGAGAGGAAGGTAGTTGAAGAAGGAAGGATTAGTCGGTATGTTGCATGCTTCTGGAGTGTCCAGCAAGGGGAGACAGAACAGGTCCTGTGTCCACTGCATTTGGCAGCCAGGAGGTTGCTGGTGACTTTAGCGAGGAATTTTCAGACAGGCGGGGACAGAAGCCAGACTGAAGAAGGTTTAGGAGTGAACAGGAGGTGAGATGGTAGAGACAAGATGTGCAACAAGCAAGCAAAACCTGTGGGAGAGGATTTGCTGGAAACGAAAGCAGAGAGCCAGCTTAGTAACTGATGGAAAGCAAATGGGGTTCAAGGGACTAGGGTTTGTGCTTTGTTTGGTTTGTTTTTGTTTTCTGGGAGACTTTCCGCGTGTGTCTCTACTAGAAGTACTGCCGAGAAAGCAAGGGAGTTGACTGATGTGGGAGAGAGGAGGCAGCTGAAAGAATGATGTTCTTGGGAAGGAGGGTGGGTGAGGATTTGAAATCCAGGGACAGTCCTGAAGAGACTTCCATTTCGGTCCTAAGGACAAGATTAATTCAAAACAGACTGCAGTCATGTGCTAAGTTCTATGGTATTGACCGTGTATATTCTAATAATTCAGAGGAGCCACCAGCGGAGGCAAGCTTATTGATGAGAGCTTCTAGGAGGAGAAGTGGTAACACTTAAGTGGGATCTTGGGGGATGAGCAGAGGCTGAAGAAGGGACAGTAATAGTGATAAAGAGGACGTGCAGGAGCCAGTGGAGTGGGCAGGGTCTCCTATGCAGAAAGCTTCCCTGACTGGAGGAAAGCGTTCTCATGGTCTGAGTAGCAGAGAAAATGTGGGTCGCGTCAGCCAAGACTGGATGACGGCTCTTCAGTACCAAGCAGAGGAGACAAGATGGTCCAGCAGGAGCTGGCCCTGCACATGAGCAAGCAGAGAAAATGATGAAAGCCACATCATAGCAGGATGAAAGTCATAGCCACATTGTGGGTGACTGGACAAGGAGGGGTTGCTGAACTACAAGTCGGGATGTGATTCTGAAACCCGGTCTAAAGTTCCGAGCCCTCCGGCGAGGGTGGCCGCAGTGGAAATAGAGAGGAAGTGACAGATGTGAGGGGGGTTGGGAGAGAAGAACTGACAAGATCTAGTTGTCAGTTTGGACGTAACAGGAAAAGAAAACAGAGGCAGCGTAGATGACTTCAGGTTTCCTAGACCACGAGTCTAATGTCAGGAATAGTTGGGACTTCTTGACGTTCAAGGAGGCACAAATTGTCCAAAATGTTGAGAAGTCCGTGCTAGAGACGTAGATTAATTTCTGAGCTGAAAGCACCTTTTTCCCTGACGGTCAGCATGGGTGGCACTTGGGGTCGCAGAGTGGGGGAGCTCATCCTTTGTTCTGGGGGAACAAGTGGAGAGAGTAGGGCAGGCAGTGGGTGGCCAGTGGTCTCAAGCTTGCAGGAGGTTGAGCCCCACATCAGCATTTGGGGGAGCAACAGAGACTAAGACCATGGAATTTCTTGGCATGGAATTTATGTATCCTGTTTCATTATTTTAATATGCTTTTGCTGTGGAGTCTTTGAAAATGAATTTCTTGATTCAGCCCATCACAGCCCTCAGGTTTGGCACGTCCTTTTTAAATTTAAGAACCTGCCTAGGAAAATAAAAATCCAGCATTTTGCCCTCACGTTCTATTCAGTTTTGAATATTGTAAATGAAACTGGAGAATAGAGAATCTGAGTTTTACTTCATAGGGTATAAAATGCGATTGTTTTTTATTTTCATCTACCTATTTGTCTTAGGATTTTGTCTCTG
Source organism: Panthera pardus (assembly GCF_024362965.1). Taxonomy (NCBI): domain Eukaryota; kingdom Metazoa; phylum Chordata; class Mammalia; order Carnivora; family Felidae; genus Panthera; species Panthera pardus. Next base: position 75,730,391 of record NW_026526688.1, read on the forward strand.
TCTCCTCCTCAAGGGCCTCTCAGTCCTCTCCACAAACCACCTGCTTCCTTAGGGGTTATTGCTCCTTATCTGAAGGGGCTTTCTGGGTCAGAGAAGGGCCTTCCAGGAGGGAGGTAGCCCCCTCCGGGTTCCTCCACAGACTCACCCCTTCATAACAGCACTGTCTGCTGCAGCAAATCCTTACAGCAATCAGGGAGGGTTCAGAGTCCTGTTTGTGGAAAGAAGAGATGATTGCAGTACCCAGAGGAAGGAGGAGGGGAAAAGCCAGGTTTCTGGTATTTGCCCTTCAGCTGTAAAATCTCAAGGACTCCCTTATGGATCTCCTGGAATCACTGTTGGAAATCCACCTTCCATTGGAGAGCTGTGCAGGGTTATCAGATGATCATTTCTAGTGCCTTCCTGCCAGCTCAGCTCTCACACTTTGGATAAAAACTCAGGATAAAACTACAGAGTAATTTTCCATTTTGACAGTGTTGTTTTTCTTATTTGGCAAAAAATTAGATTTCTGCATCTGGTACCTCCAGAATTTCTCCTATCTTCTGCATGTGCACAGGGGCGTACAGATATGCACGCACACATAAGCTCACACCTCAGATGCCTTAGGACTGTAATTCTCATAAGTGGGCAGAAGAGCTTCGGGACCAACCATACCTTCTCTAAACTTGGGTTGCCATAACTGACTAAACAGCAAGTGGAATTAAATATTACTTGCCGGGAGACTTCAAAAGACCACGTTGCCTCAAAGAATTTCTAAAGAGTTGTCTTTTTTCTCTCCTTCCAGAGGGCCAGTTAAGAGTGGATGCCAACATATCTGTGCATCATCCTGGGGAGCCTTTGGGCGTTCGAACTGAAGTGAAGAATCTCAACAGTGCCAGGTTCCTGGCCAGAGCAATAGGTGAACGTCAGCTATTACTTTTAATCTTCCTTTTGTATCCATTATCTATTGCTTTGTAACAAGCCACCCCAAACCTTCGTGGCTTATACAGTCACCATTTCAGTTTTCACAATTCTACTGATTAGATCCTGCCTCACCTCATTCATGAGGCTGTGGAAGCTGGCACCTCGGCTGAAACAGAGGGTCTAAGACGACGCCACTCACATATCAACACCTTGGTGCTAGAGGTCTGCTAGGCTTCTCTTTCCTTGTGGTCCTTCTTCATTCGCTTGCCTAGCCTGGACTTTCTTGTTTGGCAATGGGCATTCTAGGGGAATGAAGGCAGAGGCCTCAAGGCTTCTTGAGTCCTAAGCTCTAGAACTCCTATAGTGTCTCTCTCTTCCAGCACATTTGATTCAAAGCAGATTCAGAGGGAGGATCCTTTTTATGGGAGGGTCTGCAAAATACTGTAACTCTGTTTTTCCGTTTACCACATTCTTTCTGACCTGCATGAACTTTATAAAGTCATGTTTATTCATTATACATTGGCCATAATTTGACCTCACTGGTCAATATATTTTTCTGCTTCTTACTATTTTTACTAATAGATTGCATGTGCCTATATAGTCAAGTTTTGGTCTTATTGGAGCTCATACAGTCCCATGACATTGCTGACTGTGAAGACATCTCAGAGGCCTAAAATATTCTTTAAAACCAAAAGTATCTGTAGAGGAAGAGAGAATGTAGGGAGGGATTGAGTTTAAAGTGCATTCCTTCAAGGATGCACAGAGCACAAGCTATCTGGATACATTGCTGTGTGTTGAGTAGAGTCTTGGGTCTTGTTGAGAAAAGCATTGGAAACAATAGAGCAGAGATTCTCTAGTCTTGTGTGAAACCTTATCCTGAACCTGAAATGATCAGCCTCAACGAAGATACTGTGAGTACAAATTTTCAGAAAAATGGCATCCTAATGGTCAAGGGGGATAACTTACTCAAGGGAAAGGGGTAAGGGAAGGTTCCCACATGAAGATAGACCAAAGAGGTGGGACTCTTCTGTCTCTAAAAGGAGATACAGTCCATGTTTATGAAGCCATGAAAGGTTTGGGTCAGGGAAACCCTTACAGCGCAGTGTTATGAAGGGGAAGCTTGGCAAAAATAGAAGAAAGCTCCGCCTCACCCTGTGAATAGTAAGTGTTCTGGAACTCATTATTCTAGGAGGTTGTGACGCAACCTAAAAAAACAAGCAGCAAGATTTTAGGTAGGTTTATCTGTAATGATTTACAAAGGAGCTCCCGAGACAGAATTCTGCCTGTGTTCTCACTCGGACCGGAAGAACCTCAGATTTACTATGATGGGCTTAATTCTCCAAGCCCATGATTTTTCCACCCCACGTTTCTCCCTACGTCATGCCTAGTAGCTATCATCTCAGTGGGGGAGATGGGGAGCAGAAACTGACACATTTTTGGTGTTGCTGCTGCTTGTCAGCTCAGGTAAAAAAGTTTGGATATGGGTGCGGGAAAGTGGTATATGATGGTGTGGGGAGTAAAGGGGAGGCTTAAGCTGCTTTCAGAAAGAAGCTTAAGAGTTGTGGCTGTGTTTTGCTTACCACAGTCTGCCTGGTTTGGTGGTGAGGGAGCATGGCATAGAGCAGTGGCTCTTAATCATGTGAAAATTCTGGACTCTGTCTCCAAAAAATGTACAAATGCACACACCCACATTTTGTGTATAATTTCAGGAGGTACCAGAACCTCTTGAAGTCTGTCCATGGATCCCTGGATAAGAACTCTTGATTGGCAGCGGTCCCTGATCTGGAGTTAGTTGGCCTAGATATTGGTCCTAACCCTTCTTCTACCAAGAGCTGTAAACTGGACTGGGTCACCATGAACCTGAGTTTTCTCGGAAAGTGAGGAAGCAGAACTTCCTAAAAGGCCCTTTCCGGCACCATTATCCTATGATTGCAATGAGAAAATATAGCCTATCAGGGAAGAATTATTTGAACAACTCTCTTGATTATTTTTGACTTGAAGATTGAAAAAGATTTCTAATTATTGCTTGATTGGATTAAAGGAATCAAAATATGGTACTAAATTACTATGTTTTTCTTAGACTATGAAATTCAGAGACAAATCAACGAACTTGAGAATGGATGTGAAATTCTCAATGAAACTCGCTCATTTGACTACAAGCTAGGGTGAGTTTGCATTGACAAACATCTTGAACACAGCTGGGTGGGGCTCCAATCCAGGCTCACCACAGACAAGCCCTGTGACCTTGAAGAAGGTACTTAGCTTCTCTGCGTGAATGCTTTTCTCACTAGTGCAATTGGGAGAATACTGTATGCTACAGGGATAGAATATCCTGTAGGGCTGGCAAGAGGTTGAAATTGAACCAGACTTGTACATAAGTACTTATTACATTCTGGCCTTTCATTTGCTTCTAGTTTACCCACTTTATGGCAAGAATTTTCTACTTCCTTAAATTGTATCAGACTTAAGCTCTACCAGTTCAAGCTAGAGGTAAAGAAAGCTTAGGGTTGGTTACAGAGGTGTCCTTTGTTTTGTTTTGCTTTGTTGTGATAACTTTGACTCTGATATTCTGACTCCGAATTTTGAGGATTTTGTGCTTTTAGCAAGAGACCGAAAAAAGCTCAGAAGATGAGAGTTTGAGCTGGTTAGAAGCCGGAAACATTGAAGCAATTTCTTCTCTCTTTTTTTAGTTAATCTAAATATTTCTCTTCCATTAATATAATTTTTTCATGGAGTCACGTAAGTGTCTGCCAAAGAAGGTGAAAGAGCTTGAATTTGCCTGTGGCTCTTATTGATAGGGGTAACCCATTTCCCTTTGCACATATGTTAGGCGGTGCTGCATGCAATGTTTGTGTAACGTTTTCTTATTTAACTGTCATAGGTGCACCGTACCGATGAGAGACAAAGAAGGAAAGCAAGACTACAGGTGGTTACTCCTCTTGTCAAAGTACCATTACATGTTTGGGGTCAGGGGCGTATTTCAAATCCACTCGCAGAGTACCATAATGATCCTGGATAGTTTTTAAGAACCACTTTGTGTTTGTATTGTTGCATGATGGAAAATCTGGACTTCCTATTTTATGTGTATACTGAGAGAAAGAATGTTTTCTTCTTTTGGTAGCCTCAGAGTGCCTGATTTGACGAAATTCAACTGTTGGAAGACACTGTTGACTCACCTCTGTGTGAGAGTTGTTGAGCTAAGAGGGTGGCAGTTGAGGATGGGGCCTAGGATGTTCTTATATTCAGTGATAGATAAAGTAACACACTGAAGATCCTTGAGAAGATATGGAGAAAAAAAGAGATGCATATGTCAGTGGCATTTCCCTTCGTATCTCAGGTGATGCTATTTAATTGATAAACTAAACAAGTTGTACTTAATATGAGATCCAGAAATAAGGACAGGCTTAAGGTAAATTGAACCTTTTGTTTCTTCCCCCACTGAGTTTAGCAGATTTGAAAGATTGAGGTTTTAAGCGACAAAGTTGTTGAGGTTAGCCCACTGTTCCTCCACAAAATGCAGGAAGTGCAGCTCTTGCTGTCGATGACAAGCATCTTGAACAGAAGTAGCACTGTGATGTGGGAAAGAAACTCCTAAACCCTTAGAGTGAACCTCCCCTGAAGGGCTCCTCTCCTGTCTGTCAAAGTCGAGATTGTTTGAATCACTGTGATCTTCTCAGTTCAACCTGTTCTTCCCAAGAGCTTCTTTGTTCTCTAGTGTTGCCGCCCTACTCTGTTTGTGCTGCTTTCTTAATCAGCGTGGAGTTTGGCTTTTAGGTCAGCTAGTGGCTTTGGCTGAATCCCTCAGGTTAATAGGCGGGATTCAGGAAGCCTCCCTTTGGCTTTCCTCTTGCCATCGGAAGTCAGCCTGATTCACAGCACAGATTTGGCATTGAGGTGATGGGTTGTTTGCACGGCTGATCTATCACCATGGCGCCACCATTTGCTCTGCATTATCCTGCTTCTACGTAAGCCCTTTGACAAGTATAAGCAGAGAGAAAATGTTGGATGCTGGAATACAACAGAGGGAAAGACATTATATGCAATGGTGCAGCAGAGAGGTCCCGTATGCTCCTTGGCATGTACCGTGTGCTCCACGTCACCCCCCACAGTTTCCCCTGACAGCATCTTGCATTGCTGTGTGATTTGCATCTATTCCCCAAGAAATGTTGAACACTCACTAAACACACTGGTACAGTACATTTGCTATAATTGATGAACTGATATTGAGATTTTATTATTAACTAAAGTCTATAGTTTACATTAGGATTCACTCTTTATGTTGTATGTTCTGTGGGTTTTGAGCAAATATATAATGACGTACATCTACTGTTACAGTGTCCTAGAGGATAGTTTCACTGTCCTGAAAATCCCCTGTGCCCCGCTTACTCGTCCCTCCCTCCCCAATAGCTTCTACATTTTATTTAGGCAAAATCTTATTGATTTCTTCCACGTCTCAAGGTTTTCTTTTTCTTTGACTTTTCATTTATTTCACAGATACTGCTAAAAATAGTGACAATTTTTAAATGAGGGAAAGTCTTTTTTTCTGCCTAATAAGTAGATTTTTCTCATTTGGTCCTGTTTTTCGCAACCTATGTCTTTATGAATATGTACTTTATCCACAATTAGAAATCGCAGTGTGGCATCAACCCTGCGTGGTGCTTTTTCGCTCATCATTCATTTATAAGCATGGACGCTGGCAGATCTGGTGGTCTTGACCTGTAGAATACACTTGTCCAAAGACTCCTTCCTGGGAAACAGGGAGAATTGATATTATGGGACATTCGAAGATATTGGCAATTTTAACACGGCAGCTAAACATGAAACTTTTGATGATAGGGGTTTTTTCCCATTAAACGAAACACTTCCGAGTCAGACCCCATTTCCTCTCTGTGCCTAGGTTTATGCCCGAACCCAACCTTCCTCCCCTGCTGCTCTATGACACTGCATCTCTGCCTGCTGGTGCAGACCCGCAGCAAGTGATCAACATTGACCGGATTCAGGAGCAGCTCCCTGAGCTCCCCAGTGAGACCCGAGAGAAGCTCATTCAACAGTATGGGATACTGCCAGAACACAGCTTCGCCTTACTGGTAGGTATTGATCAGAGGCTAAAATAAACCCAGCTCAGCAGTTTAGGGTAATGCTCTACACTGTGGGCTCTGAGTGGAGCAGGCAGGTTGCTTCAGTTGTACAATAGATGCTTCTGAGAAGGACAAGGTGCGATAACCTTTGCTCACCACCCTTTATGGTAAATACTCCTCAAAAAACCAGAAGATGAAGCAGAATCTCACGTCAGTCATTTCTTCTGTGTAGAAATGAACAGCTGCTCACAGCAGCCGTGGATGCTTCTTGAAGACAGTCCAAATGTTATGGATGAATGTTTTCCCATGTGTCCGCAGGACAAAAGAAAATCAATGTATAGGGTTTCTAGATGTCTAGCAGTATTGAACCATGACAGGGTCTGGCAGGAAGTTCGGTTCTCAAAAGCCAGCCAGCTGTTTCTCCAATTGTAGAAGAAAAACGTTTATTCCACACGAAACGTTGAAAACTCCGACTAAAAGTATCGGCCCTTTGAGGCTTGAAGATGCATCTTAAGGGGCTGTTAGAGAATCTGACACCACTGAGACCTGCTTAGGGATTTTCCATTCTTTTCAAAGCTGCCCGGGGCTTTGCTGTTTTCTTTGTCATGGCAACATTAAAGTGATACAGCCTCAGTGAGGGTAGGGTTTTGTCACAGTTGTCCCCTGCGTGCCTGTTAGGAAGTATGAAGTTTTGCTGCTGCACGGTTCAGGCACTGGGGATATGCCACACTTTAGCTTTTGGAGCAGCGGAGTCTGCACAGACTCTGGATTTTTGGATTTTAATTAACCAATAATAACTACATAGGGATGCTGGAATGCACATATTTATATACTTCAGTAACAGCAGCCCTGCCGTTTCTGGTACAGGGTTGGCAAGTGGATATTTGTTGAGTGAACAGCTCTCTCTTTATAAATCAGCTAATAGGAAAACTTCCTGGAGAATCTCACGTGAAAACTCCTCTTTTCCTCCCGGTAATGATTAGGTATGCGCAGATATTTTTTCATACTCCAGGCAGAGGTGACCACTGCCTGCCATGGGCTGACATTGTGTCTTAGCCATAACTCTGTGATGGTTGCGGTGCTAGATTTTAATTATTTCATAGTGTGACTTGTTCAGTGCCTTGCAGGCAAAGGCTCTGTCACCCTCTCATTCGCTGTTCCTCAGCACAGATTAGCGCATCAGCAGTGCTTAATGCCAGATCTTTGTGTGAATCAGTTAGCATCTTGGACAGAACAGCTTTTGATCTGAAACCTCTTACAACTCAAGTATTTTTCCCTAGGTTGACATAACCAAACTGAGTTTTAGTCCTGTCCATCTTCCCCAACATCTGATCACTTGAATTTCCAGCCCACCGGACTAAATACGAAATGCGACGTTCTGGTTCTGCATTTTACAACTGTCAGATTACACAGGGGACAGGAGGACTGGGATGGAGCCCACTGGGTCTTAGCCTCAAAGACATCTGCTACCTCTCTTTATTTGGCCTTCCACCAGGTGAACACAGGCAGCCCTTGGAGGTAGCAAATGAAGAACCTAGGTTTCTTGGCCATTTAAAAAAGAATTTTTTTAACTTTTATTCATTTTTGAGAGACAGAGATGGCACAAACGGGGGAGGGGCAGAGAGCAAGGTAGACACAGAATCCAAAGCAGGCTCCAGGCTCTGAGCTGTCAGCCCAGAGCCCAGCACAGGGCTTGAACCCACAAACCATGAGATCATGACCTGAATTGAAGTCAGATGCTTAACCACCTGAACCTCCCAGGCTTCTCTTGGCCATTTCTTTGCTCACAACTGCGATTTTAGAAAGGAATCCACTAAATATAATGTTAAAAGATATTTTTGTATATCAACTTCCTTTATAAGAGAGGTGAAAAGATCTCTCGGAAACTCCTCTCAAGATTATGGCTATTTTGGGGCGCCTGGTGGCTCAGTCAGTTGAGCGTCCAACTTCGACTCAGGTCACGATCTCGCGGTTCGTGAGTTCGAGCCCCGCGTCGGGCTCTGGGCTGATGGCTCAGAGCCTGGAGCCTGCTTCCGATTCTGTGTCTCCCTCTCTCTCTGGCCCTCCCCCATTCATGCTCTGTCTCTCTCTGTCCCAAAAATAAATAAACGTTAAAAAAAAAAAATTAAAAAAAAAAAAAAGATTATGGCTATTTCTCTCCAAGGCACGGACTGCAAATATACACTCCCTTTGAAGAGCATCTCTCTAGCATTGTCACACTTGGCCTCCGACAAGCATGTGATGGTGGGGAGCGTCTGCCATCCCTTACTGAAAGAAGTCCTCTGAGGGCAGGGAGGTTTTCTTGTTCATGTTTCTGACCCAGGCTCCACTCATGTGTCCTTCACAGGAGGCCTTGAATAAAGGCTGAGGGATGCCTGGTGAGTGGGTGTATGTTTTCATAGTTTAAGGTCCTGTTTAGGGGAACCCACCTTTCATCTCTTCAGTTCACCACTTTTATTTTCTCTTGCATCTCCTATGTAGTGGGTACTCAGAGGCAGAGATTAAAAAAAAAAGTGTTTCTTTGCTTTCCGAGAGTTTATGTGTATACACACACACATGACACAGCTAAGCAGCTAACCAATAGATGCATAATGCAGGATGGAAGCCCGGGGAGGCAGTGATTACCTTGATCAGAACAAAAGGGAAAAACTTCAAGAAGGAGGTGATTTTTGAGCCAGTTTTGATGGGACTGGTCTTTCAATAGCTTAAAAATATGCTTATTTGTATAGCTTGCAGCTAATGTATTAGGTGATTCGTTGTTTTTTAAAGGGCCAGCCCTTGAAATTCCCAAGATGAGCGCAAAGAGAACTTAAAAGCAATGGAAAGAGAATGAGTCAGACAAATTGTTTTCCTGAAAGTAGGCATCCTGAGCTCTTTATGACTTTGTAATCATTGAAAGCTGCGTTACTCAGACCCGAAAATGATATGTTCATGTTTTTTCCTGCCTTCATCAGAAACACAACAGATTGCTGAGAAGGGCGGATGCACAAATCTAATGAACCATCTTTCAATTTAAAGAGTGCCCAGGAGTATTCATTAAATAAATGGCAGTAGTGGAGGTGTGCTTTGCTGAGCTTCGATTCCATGCTTTGTGCCTTCAGATTGCTTATTAAGTTAAGCATTTAAGCACATACCCACCCTCACACACATGCCTTACTCACAAATAACAGAGACTTCAGAATTTAACTCTGATCTTTATCTTATTTTATTGTCTGGTAAGGACTGAATTATGTATTGATAATTTAGGCTTGATATTTACAGAACCCTAATATTATATTTTAGCATCTCCCACCATGTCTGGCACGTAGTAGGCACTCAGTGAATATTTATTCAGTGAATGGACAGACAAGTAAGCACGTGGGATACCATTACAATACTCATGGAAGCCCTGGAAGAAGCAGCATTCCTGACAAAAGCATCTCTGTTTCTAAAGATCAGATACATAAGCCAGTCTTGACAACCTAGCAAATCACAGAACGATGCCTGACTCCTTGAACTCGGGGTGAGAAGACCTGGATCACCACTCTAACCACCCCAGATCCTGTGTTCCGATGCAAATCACTTGGCGTCTCTGACTCTTGTTTTCTAAACTGGTTTTGTCAGGACATGAAGTCCAATCTATATTCTGGTTTTCTCTCATGAACCTTCCTGACAGTCACCTCCGAACAGAAAATCTGTATTACTGTTTTTTCCTCTGGCCACATAAAAAGTATCTTGCCCCACGTGAAACTTTGACCTATTTAGTTAACCTTGCTTCCCTTTCATAAGTTAGACTGCTCGATTGTTGACCTCCTTTGTAAGGATTAAGGAATAGAAATGTAGAAGCTGAGATCCAGGTATTAGGATTCTGAAAAATACGAGGTTCTAATAGTGTAACAAGTCCTTCTCTGAGTCAGCATATTCCAGGAGTGATTATTAGAATGATCTAGATTATATGCATGTGCCGATAATCCCAAAATGATATCTGTGGGGTATCTCTTCCTAAATCTGCCTTACGTGATTCAGAGAATGCAAACAAATTGTAGTCATTTGCCTAAGCAGTACATAAAAATGGCTACTCGCTGACAGAAGTCTCTGTGGTTTATAGTGGTCACTTTTTAATTTACCCTTACAACAACCCTCTGAGGTAGATATTGCTGTTCTCCCCATTTTACAGATGAGGAAACAACCTCTGCGGTTGAATGTAAGACGTTAAGTAACTCAGCCAAGCCTGTGGGGACTTCAGAGCCCAGGCTTTATTTACATGCCAAAGCTCTGTTGCCTGCCTGCATGTGTAATGTGTCACAATGCCAAACAGGAATAATGTGTCAAGTTCATTGCTGTTTTGGATCACTTGATAGAGAAAATAGAATTTTTACGTTTGTTAATGTTTTATACAGTCCCACTAATGCTTCAATCAGGCACAGTCACAGACCATTGATTCAATTCGAACTTTTGACCACTTGATTTTTAAGAGGTCAGACTGCCTTATAAATAAAAAATGCTGTCTACTAAATTTAGTGAAAATCAGTCAAATCTGATGAAAAGCAAATATTATGTCCATTTTCCAAGTAGGAAATTTAAGTCACCAAAAATAAATGTAAGCTCTCCTCTGCAACTTTGTTTCTCAAACTTGCTGCCTCAGGTTCTTGGCTCCTTCTGACTAAATCATCGTAAAGGGTCTGCACAGAGTGCAGAATATGTGGAGTTTGTGAGATGACTTTGCCTGTTGTTGGCCTCGTGTCATGCACCCTGGCACATGGTAGGCACTTGGTGAGGAACAGATATGAGCTCACAGGGTGGCTGGCTGTGTACGAAGTCAGTAGATGGAAAGATGTCCATCTCATCAAGATTTCAGTGGAGGGGGGCGCCTGGGTGGCTCAGTCGGTTGAGTGTCTGACTCTCGATTTTGACTCAGGTCACGATCTCACGGTTCAGTGTGTGGGTTCAAGCCCCACGTCAGGCTCCATGCTGCGAGCACAGAGCCTGCTTGGGATTCTTTTACTCTCTTTCTCTCTGCCCTTACCCTGTGTGTTCGCACGCTCACTCTCTCTCGCTCAAAATAAATAAACTTAAAAAAAAAGATTTCAGTGGAGGAATGGCATAGCATCCCCAATTTAGTATTTCTTGAGGGCCTGCTATATGCGCCACAGTGCCTTATGCTGTTTTCAGATATAAGAACTTTATCTTTTCCATGCCACTTTTAACTCTCCCAAGTAGCCCCACAGGGCAATGGGTTGAAACACTGACTAAGAGATAGTCTTGATTTCAGATCTCACCTCTGATGCTTTGGAGGGGGAGAGCTCTGCAAAGGTGACTGGAGCTATTACCCTCCCCAGCTGAAAGAGGGGAGGGAATGATTCACTCATCCTAAAGATGATTGACAGAGAAGAATCTTCACTGAATCTAAAAGAAGCCTAAATGCAGCCAAGCAGACTCCCTAGAATGAGTTGCCGGGGAGAAGAGCAGTGGCACCGAACAGCTGCTAACTAACACATTGATTTTAGCTCATCAAAAGAATGCACTTTCCCACCATTCCATTATTTTATTCAGTACCTGCCAGCTGTTCAAAGGTTCTTAACATATTAAAAATGTTGCATTTTAAGAAAAGTCCAGTCCTTTTCCTTTAAGAAAAGGCCCCAGTAAGACTGCAGGAAAAAGTGGTGGTGACCCGCCAGATTAGTGACCTGTGCTGGTGTATATGGCTGTCTTTCTTTGTATTCAGCCTCAAGATGTGTAGTCTTACTTGAACCACTTCATTTTCCCCAGCTGGTTATTCCCCACTTAAAGTCATAATCCTTTGTTTCTGACACCATGAAAAAGGTTAAAGTGACTCCAGGGGACCAAGAAACAGAAAAGAAATCATGACTATGGTTGGTCGTTAAATGGATTGTTTTCCAAGAGTTTTGCTTTGAGTTTCTAGTAAGCTTGAAATGGCTTGGTTTGGATGAACTGTCTTTAAAGTAATTTCCCATGATAAATATCTGTATACCCATAGGTAATACTGCTTTAAAGCTAATAGTTTAAAAAGGCGTCTGAAACCATATTGACTGGTTTTAGACTGCTTAGATGTACTGAGGAGCAAAACACTGGTCTTCTAACTGCTGCTGAAGGAAAATCCATTTGGTCAACATCGTCACTCACCATTTCAGCTCCATGTAATTTTCGAAATTGATTTTATTCTTCATTTTATAAAATTGTACCCAGTGCTTGCCAGCTTATGGGTGCTTTTACAGTTAGTGTATGCACTAGAAACATAACCAATATTTTCTCCTGGTAAAGCTAAATAAAAGATGCACCTTCTAACTTCACTCCTGCAAAACCAACAATGCATTTATTTCAGATACAACTAACAAAGGACTTTCAGAGATGAAGATCCTCCGGGCTCAGGGTCATTTGACCCCTCAGGGACCCGCTCATTGGCCCAAAAGTACAGGGAGGAGTGAAGCCCCGAGTGCCCAACCTTGGGGATTCACAGGGGCTCTCTCCTTAATCCTTCCTGAAACCTGGTTTCCTGTTTGTGGAATGATTTCCTTTTGGGGACAATTAAAATACATTATTTCAGGTTTCAGTCAGATCTTAGAGCCAGTGAGCAAGCACTGCCTTGAAGCTTTGTTGCTGGTTTTAAGCTGCAGCCAGAAAGCTGCTGTTGACCAACACAGGTTCTCTCCGTGTTGGGCCCATGTGACAATGGTGGCTTTAGGCACATTGAAATGTGATTGTAATCAGAATTGATTTCTTGACAGCATACTTTTTATGGCCCACTCTTGCAGATACAGTTTTCTAATTATGCCAATCTACCGTCAATGTTTATTACCTAAATTATTTGGGTTTTAATTATCCAAGGAAAAGTCTTATTGCTATATTGGTTTCCCTTCACATCCCTCCTAGAGTTAATATATCTTGGAAAACGTACACTTGTTTTCCCGTTAGTCTAAGCCAGATGTAGGTGTGAACCCTCCCCGAATGGAACCATTATCCTGAGTTAAACTCAGATGTGTTACTTCCCGACTCTGCTGGGAACACAGCACAAGTGAAATTGTTGGCACCAGAGTTTTGCTCAGATTGTAGGGGCTTCCAGACCCACTGGAAACATGACCCAGGAGGAAAAAGTATGAAGACCAAAATAGGACTGTAGCTCTTTCTAGTTGCGTATTTTATGAGACAGACTAGAGAGTATACCCTTGGTGTTTCTGGGCCAGTTTCAGAGCTGCTTCAGATCTCCGTGTTCTTGAAAGTGGCCGTGATGGTTCAGGATTCTGACTTCGCCTGACACACTCAAGGGAGAGTGGTGTCTCCTGCGCTAGTCTCACACCACCAAACAGCTGCCTTTAGTTTTTCCCCATCCAAGACTCCTCTGGATGATCGTGTGTGTGTGTGTGTGTGTGTGTGTGTGTGTGTGTGTGTGTGTGTGCGCGTGCGCGCGTGCTCGTGCTCGCTCACTGCAGGATTTCCACAGCCACTTCTTGTTTCCATGAAAAGCAGAGGGAGGGCTCCCTCACATCACAGACCTAAGCCACCACCCCACTGAATGTGTCAGTCCTTAATCTAGCCATAACTTCTGCTTTCTTCCCTAGCACCACCACTCAGGCATCCCTACCTAGTTTCCATTTCATCCCAACACTAGCATTTGATGCTATTTTTAGGGCTGCTTTTCGCAAAGTTGGTGGGTCTGCATTCTGTTCCCACTTTGTGAGAGCGACCGAATTCACAGGAATAAAGAGGGAACAGTGGAGTCCCCACTGATCCACAGATGCTGGGCCCTCTTACAGTGTTTGCAGAAAAGCTCAGTGGCTGCTCACCCCAGCACCCCTGCCACGTGGTGGAAGGGTGCGGTTCCAGTTTGTGTCTCCACCACATGGCACGTGAGCACCTGGCTCAGTCTACAGATGCAGGGTCTCCTGTACAGTCAGCCACTCCCACCACTGGAATGACCTGCCCGGTTAGGTGTAAACCCACGCACAAGTTCTTCGTATTAGAAGAATTAGAATGCAGTAAAATGCAGCGTGCTTGATACCAAAACTATGTGAGCAGTAATGGGGTTGGTTTCGTAATGTCAGAAGGGGCATCAGAATTAGGCAGTGTCCTGGTTGAGGCATATACATACCCACTGTAACTTCTCTGAGGAGAGGGTGCAGAAGGGGTGCAGAAGAGAAGCCCAGCAACTCTGGCCACCCTCCTGTCCCCTGGAAGCTCTGTGTGGCATAAGGTTGGGGGGGTGGGTAGGGGTTTGAGTGTCTTCCTCCCTGATCTGGGGGCAGGTGTGTGTCAGGCCACAGCGGAGAGTGCCAGGTGGTGTAGATGTACATTGGCAGAGGCAGAAAGAGAACTTGCCTGTTTTCTCCTAATTTCTCAGTTAATTGCTAAGGGCCTTTGCAACATTTTTAATATGTTAAGAATCTTTGAACAGCTGGCAGGTACCGAATAAAATAATGGAAGTGGTGGGAAAGTGCATTCTTTTGATGAGCTAGTTGCTTCACGTTGTGCCTGGCACTGGTAGGTGCTCCGTCTTGGTCCCCAGGAAGGCAGCAACATGATATTTTCTTCCTCAGCGGCGGTGTAGCGTGGAGATAAAGAGCACAGACCACAGGGGTTCAGATCCCAGTTCTGCTGCTTTCTTGCTGTGGAACCTCAAGCGAGTTCATGCCTCCGCGTCCTTGTCTGTGAGAGAGAGTTCTACTAGGATCCACCCAGGGTTGTTGTTAAGAATTAAATGAGTTAACGCAGAGACAGCACTTAGAACAGTGCCTAGTCCCTCTTGTTGTTATTAAAATGTATTATCATTGCCAATGGCGGCGGCAGCCATGCGCAGCTCCCCACAGGGCTGGCCGCCGTTCTCCATGTCTAGCAGCTATTCTGGAAATATTCCTGAAAGCCTCTTAACTAGCCCCGGATTGCTAATCTAAGGTCCCTTTAGCTGCCATGTCACTCCCTGCCACATAATCAGCTGTTCCTCAGCTTGTACTTTGTGGGTTTTTCTTCTCTGAAGTCTGCCACTGGGCAGCTGTCTCTGTCAAGTTTCATTCTACTTCTAAATATAGTCCAGCTAATTTCTGCCCTGTCATCAAGTTCAAAGGCTGTGTGACTTAGAACAAGAATGGTGGTTGGGAAGGCAGCCCTCATCCTATCCCAGCTTCATAGTCTTCTGACATTTTGTCTCTGAAGATAGAATGTAAAAGACAGCATTGCAAAAAGACGTTGCTTCCAGAGCCTGGCGCAAGGGTAGATCGGGGTTCCTTTCCAGAGCAGACGGTGAAGGTGAGGCGATCCCTCTGCCTTGCCTCACAGCCACATCGACCAACTGACAGGTCCATTAGCGGTAGAGGGTTCCTGTCAGCCTCTACGTGGCTGACCTGGCATTGGCGCTGGGTGTAATTGAATGCTTCGGGAAATTTGATTAAAATGTGAAAAGGATGCTTCCGGGTCATAGAGCTACAAAGGCTGTCTGGCATTACACGAAAGGCAGGACCAGTTAGTTGTCCCTCCTGTGTTAGCTGCAGCTGAAGGAACAATTAGTGTTACATTCAGCCAGGAGACTTGACACCCCGTGTAGCTAGAGTGTCGGCTCTGATGTAGGATAGGTCAGTCTGAGTCGGACGCTTGCATGTCGCCTTTGGGAAGGAAGTTGGGGGTTCCCTAATGCAGTGGCCTTTTTGTGTTGCTCTTCATACGGTTTTTATGGAAAGGAATTACCAGCGCACTGTTTTCCTGAGAAAACCAGATGGCTGCACTGCCACATTCACCAGGGCCTCAGAGATTTGTGCCGAGCTTATTAGCAGTTGCCGACCTCCTAAGAAAAACTAAGAAGACCTTATCTAGAATGCTTGAAACGCAGGCTTGTGATCTAAAGAGCCAGAACAGGCAGCCCATGTGTGACTTTGTATTGATCCGTCATTCCCTGGGCGGCAGTGGCTCGGCCTTCTTCAGCCCTGCCGCGTGTAGCTCGCCCCATTACCATCACAGGTTTTCACATCCGCTTCCAGTTGTGTGCCGGAGCCACGTATCCCCCAGCGAAGTACGGTTCCTGCTTGGAGAGGCTTCATCACAGCACTGACACAAAAAGACAAACAGAAATCTGACTTGCCATGTTATCCATCCAATAAAAAAACCACCCAAGGGTAGAAGAATAGATATTCATCACGTCCCAGCAACTCAGCCAAGCCTGGGAGTTCAAGTGCAATATTTCTAGGTGGATTTAGAAAACCTTTCCTTGGCAAAGCAAAGAGCTCTGCTTCTGACAGCTCTTTTCACCAGCGGGCCAGCCTGTCTGCGTTAGAACAAAGGGAATTCTGCCCGTCTGATTTGGGCCAGATAGTAGTTTTCTACTTCCCCAGCGGTTTGCTGTACCATTGTGGAAGTTTGAATACTTTTCCATAAGTTAAGCAAAACTTCCTCTTCATTCTTCCTGCATTTGCCTTTATCTGCAGTCAAGCTTTGGCTGCTGAGGCGGCCTTTGCCCTGGTTTAGCATGAGCAGAATAGTAACATTGGCTTGAAAAGAGATTCAAGAGATGATTATGGGATTATTCAGTAGGCTTGTCACCAGAGAATTTATCTGTTACAAAGGGCATGTAGATTTTTTTTTTATTATGGAATTTCTACTTTAGCAACCGTGTGCCTGTGTGTATATTACGGCATCTGCAATAGCTGAGCTTTCAGAGAACTTTTGTTCCTATGTCTTGCTTCTTCCCAGTATCTTGTTTTTCCAGAAAGTTCTTTTGCTTAACGAAGGTTCTCTGAAAGGGCAAGGGTTCGAGACCTTACCCGCAGTATAAAGTGAAAAAGACCATTTCGGGGAAAGTGTGGTTTTATTTGCATTTCAGCAGGTAGGAGAAATCTACTAAAAATGTGTTCCCTCTGCATTTGGAAGCTTCAGCTTCCCCTGTGTGAGGGGAACATGTTTTTATCTTTCTTACTGAGAAACAAAGGATGGACTTAGCCACATTTTTTTGGTTCTGCCGAACTGCTCTGAGCTGGCAGTTAGCTATAGTAGTTAAGGCACTTTGATGAGTGCCTTGGGGTTACTCTTATGCATAATTGTGGCAATTCTAATATTTAAAGGTGAACATGGTATGATAAAGAATGAGCATTCACATGTGAGTTTTTTTTTTTTTCCAATGCGCATGGTGATGGCAGCAGACATTAATTCCATCCGTGGATATTTACCATGTAACTGCCATGGCCCAGCACTGACTTAGCTCTATTTATCAAGTGAACAGGACAGAATGGCCCCTGACTCACAGAGCTGACAGTCCAGAGGGGAGACCTAGTAGTCTTCTTCACATCTCCTTGTTGAGCCCACCCAGGCGATTGTTTTCACAGAGCAAGAGGAGAGGCAGGGTTAGCTGTGTCTAGTTTGGCTCCGAAGGTCTGGAAGCCGCTGCTGCCTCCATCAGCTGTGTGGTCTGAGTCGGTCACATGTGCCTGGGTTCTTCCTCCTTTTGGAAACATTTGAGAACCATTTCTGTCATTTTGGGGATGATGTGAAGATGAATACAGTTACGATCCACTTTTGGTTTTTCAGAGGTAGAATATTCTGTCTGTTCCTTCTTCATTTACTTCTTTTCCTGCCTTCTTATTCTCACAATCACTGGGACTTCCGGCAGAGGATAGGCCTGGAAAGAGAAAAGACAGTGAAGTGGAGCCAAACTTCATGGGCCCGAAGATGAAGGACGCAGCTCAAGGGTAAAGGGTGTAGGGTTCACAGGGCTGATGGTGAGAGGGCGGGTGAGTTTAGGGGACAGTGGATTTCATTGCCCTCTGGTTCACCAAGCCAGGCTTTTGGAAATATGTTCATTCCTTTGAGAAAAAGCTATATAAAAAGCACCATGACAGTAGTAGAAGTCAAATACTTGCTGTTTACTGAAAGTGATTAGAATTTTCTGGTGGCATTTCCATGTTTAGGAAAGTACAGGTAGGTGTCTCAGAGGAGGCAGAGGGTGACAGTTTCAGATTTGCCTTCAGAATGCTGATCTTTCATTTTTTTGGAGATATATATATATATATATATATATATATATATATATATATATATATATATATATGAATTTTTTTTTTTTCTTTACAGAATGAAGTTGGCCTACTGGAGTTCTTCCAGAATGTGATAAAAGAAACTAGGGCAGAGCCAAAAAAAGTAACTAGTTGGGTCCTCAACATTTTTCTGGGTTTTTTAAAGCAACGGAACCTTGCTGTCAATGAGAGGTGAGTAGAGTCTGGGGATTCTTTCTTCCTTTATGATGAACTCTGTGTCCAGAAGCAGTTTAAGTAGGGCAGGGCTGGTGTTTTGTTCTCCGTCGTTCCCCTTAAGATCTCCTAACAAGACACAAACACCCTTGTGAATTCCAGATTCTGAAGCTATCCGCCATCACCTCTGAGATTTCATTTATTTGTTCCAATCTCTGACTGTCCGTACTGCCCTTTGTACCATGCAGGGCTGGGGGCCTGAAGATGAGTAAGACCAGGAGTCTACAAGCTGGTGGGGAATACAGATCTGTAAGAAAACAGGCATTCACCTTAGTGTGGTCCTGTTAGGCCAGAGGCACACAAGGTGCCATGAATGAACACCAAGGGGGCCTGGCCTGAGGCCGGAAGATGACAAAGGTTTCCCGCGGAGGATATGCTGGAACCAGGCCCTGAAGACCTAGTGGGAGTTGCCAGGTGATGGGAGGGATGAGGGGATTCCGGGTAAGGGAGTGGCCATTGGACACTCAGAGACGAGCAGGCATGGAGGCTTAGGAAACCCAGAAACTTCGGGGTGCCAAGGGGGTACGCAGGAAAGCTCAGGAGAAAGCTGCAGAGACCACCAGAGGCCACCGTGCAAACACTTCTGTCAGCAGCTCTCAAAGCTATAGATCTCCAGCACACTCCAGTTTCACTCGGAGGGGTGGAATGGAAGAACAGACCAGAAGCAAGGAGCCTGTTGCCAGAGTGCCAGTAAGAAATGCCATGGGCCTGAGCTGAGGTAGATGGGAGAGCAGTTATCTCACATCGCATGACTTCCAGTTCTTACTTGGACAGTGGAGCGACATGGAGGATAGTGTTTTTCAGCCTGGCGAGAGCTAGAGGAGGAGGAATGAGTTCAGAGGGAAGGGGCGGGGCAGAATGCCATGTTCCATTTTGGACGTGCTGAGCTGGGCTGCCTGTGGGACAGACATCCCCCTCACGGGCATAACCAGGAGGCAGGCAGATATATGATCTACCACTGACGGGAGATATCTGGCAGGTATAAATCCTAGAGTTCTCATTTCGTTATTCAGCACATGTTTATTTAGACTCTGTGCAAAGCACTGTGCTAAGCATGGGAAGATCAGTCAGCACACAGATATAGTCCCTGCTCTCTGAGCTGACAGTCTAGAAGCTGGTGATTATAAAGCAGTGAGCTAGCAGGTGCCCTGAGAAGGCGAAGGTAACAGCTAAGCTAAGGCCTGAGGGAAAGATGAGTAAGGTTAGTCAGGCAAAATCCAAGAGGTAAGAGTGTTCCAGGTATAGGGAATAGCACGTGTAGAAATCTTGAGGTAAGTTCAGGCATCATACCTCTGGCAATGCAAGTGCATAGTCCAGTATGGGTGGAACGTGGACTTCGTGGCTTATAGATGGTACTTGAAGTTGTTAAAGCAGAAGAGAACTGTCAGGGAGGCTACGGCCTGATAAGATGGCTGAGGAAGGAGCCGGAGATGCTCTAGACTCTTAAGTGAGAAGCGTGGGCAGAGAAGGAGGCATCCGAGAAGAAGTGGCAGGGAAGAGGAAAAGTAGGACAGAGTTAGCACCACAAAAGCCTAAGAAAAGGAAAGTTTCAGGAAGGGAGGAGCAAGCAGCAAATTTAAATGGGAGAAGGAGGGAGAGTGAATTCATCAGGAACCCCAGGCTGATGGCCGGGGCCTGGCAGGGTCCTGGTGGAAGGGGGAGCCCAACCTCAGCAGGTGTGTCATTTGTCTCAGCAGCCTCCCATGGCCACGGAGAAGTGGAGGAGGGGGGCAAGCATATGTTGATACCTGATTCTGAAAAACTATTCCCTCAAAGGAGGTTAACACCATACAGTGCCAGTTTCACATCCAGCCTCTTGCTGGCAACGTGTATATGTATGTTGTAATGTGGCATGTGGGATCAATTCACTTCCTCACTTAGCTCCTTACCACCAGTGGCCTTGGATGAGTTCCCCTCTATGACCCTCCATTTCTTCACTATGAAACAAAAATGACAGTACCTGCCTCCAAGGGTTTTGAGAGGAAAATGCACAGTGCCTGGCACATAGTGAGCCCTCTGTGTTATTTTCCTTCTCTTTGACAGGTCGGTATACCAAGTACCAAAACAGTGGCCACCCTCAGTCCCCTAAATTCCTGTGGCATCTGTGGCCTTTTTGTCGTTCATTCCTGTTCTTTCAGGTTTGGCCTCTCTTCAGAAACTCCACTCTACACTGAAAATATTGTGGCCTTCAGTGAAGACTGGAACCATCTAGAAGAGTTTATGGAGGAGATACAACTGTACCAAAGCCTTAAAGAATGGATAGGATTTGGTGAGGCAGAGGTCTGGGCAGCACCTGTAGGGAGCCAAGGGTGGAATGGCAAAGAACTGGCATGTTTTTAGACCGAGGAGGAGCATAGCTTACAGGAGCAGAGAATGGAAAACGGCAGCAAGCACTGCTTCCTGTATGGTTGGAGCAGGGCTGGAATCTGAGGGTGTGGGAAGTCACAGGGGAGGTTAGCTGTGAATCCAGTAAATACGTGTAGAGCACCACTAAAAGGACCCCATCCAGGCTCTCAAGGAATTCTCCATCTCCTGGGGAGGACTAGACTCATGCATCAGTATTTTATTTCAAGGCAGAATGGGGTGCTTCCTGTTTTAGAACAATACAAAGTGCAGTGAGAGCAGAGAGGAGGGAGATTCATGTTGGCCAGGAGAAGCTGGGAAGGCTTCAGGTGTGGTTTGAGCTTTTGGAGGAGTTACCGATCTGATCTTTAAATGTATGGTTTTCCATGTTATTGGCTGTGATTCTTAAAGTCACGGACTTTTCTAGGCAGAGACCTTAGATAACCTTTGGTTCAGCTCATTCCTTTAGCAGACAAGGTGGCATACCTCAGGTGGGGACACACCTCAGGTGGTGAGCTGCTAAGACTGGAAGCCACGTCCCCAGACTTCCGAGCTAGTTTCTTTCTATATTGGTCTGTAAAATTAGGGGTTGGCTCGACAACCATGTTGGTAGCTGTTAAAGGAGCTAAGGTTAATAAATTAGCTTGTCAAGTGCACTTGGAGCCCCTGGTATTTACCCAAACAGTTCATATGCACTAGAGTTTTAAGAACCCAAAGGGTACCCCGTTCTAAATAAAAGTATATGTAACTGTGCCAAAAGCAGGTAAAGAGGAAGCTAAACAATAGCTCTATCACACAGTTTATGTAGATCAAGAGCTGAGGATCCAGAACCAAGCTGTAGGCAGCCTCTTTCTACACAGTTCAAAGAACCATTAGCTGGGCTGGATACAGCAGCCTCACCTTGGAATAAACAGTAATTAGTGCACAACTCAGCTGCTGGGGCTAACATTTCCAGAGCTTAGAACGGCCGTAGCTGCGGAGCTTTGCAGTGGTCTCATGATGACCCCAGGCAGGGAACACTCTGGAGGTCAAGTTGGCAAGAACCGATTTTGCAAATTAGCACTCATCTTTAAAGACCTGTCATGGTGTTTAAAGGGTCCAACCAGAAAAGCTCTTGTTGAACTCAGCTTTTTAATTATTTTGAGCATATTGCTTTGAAAGTTGTTTTTCTGTTAACTCCTTCTAAATCACTATTAATAACAGGTTTGATGTAGTTAAGAAAGTGGAAATTACAGACACCCTGACCAAGCATTTCGTGGTGAGATCAGGCAAGCCCCACCATCCAGTTGTCCAGTCTAGTTGAGTGCCCCAAACTTCAGGTCAGCCAGGGGCAGCGGTTCCTGAGGCACTAGCAGATCAGGGCAGGCTTTTGAGCCAAGAGGGGCTTGATGGTGAAGGGAAGGTAAGTCCAGCAGTGTGATGTGTGGGATAGCATCCAAGTGGGGCTTCAGGGTTCGGAACCTGTTAAAGATCATTCTGGCGGGCCTGTAAGCGAACAGTGCTTATGACTTCTTAAACCAAAACAAAGAATATGTGACAGAAACCATGTGTGGCCCACAAAGCCTTAAATACTTACTCTCTGGCACTTCCCGGAAGAAGTTTGCTGACCCCTGGTTTAAAACATGTTTGGTGAGAGCTGGTTGAATCTCGTGGTGGAGAGAACTAGACCCCGAAGAAGCAGTGGCAGTCTTGGGAACAGATGTGCTTCCTTTCCCTGGCAGCCTGAGGTGAAGGCAGAAGACCATGTGGGAAAGAATGCTGGCCGGTGCTCATTATCGGGCCAGGAGTGAATGAGGGACAACCAGGGAGAGGGAAGAGATTGGAGGCCCAAGGAGAGGAGTTTTCACAAAGGGCTTTAAATGTAGCCCAGAAGTCGGGGTGCAGCAGAATGGGGAAAGCTGTTACGCTTGGCAACAAGCGAGGAGGGGTGTGATTTTTAAGAGAACATCTTCTGTAGAGGGGGAGGATTGGTGCTGGAATGGCACATGCTTACGAGGACAGATAGTAGCCACTAATGCTAGATATTTATCCGTAAAAGTAAGGTAAGAGACCAGGCTTGCAGACTCCGAGATCACTTGCAGACATTTTCAAGGTAGGAAGATCTGAGCATTTGTGAGGGTGCATGATTAAAGCCAAGAGAGAGGAAACAAACATGCAAATGGGATCTGCAGGAGTGGAAAGTAATGGGATAAAAGCATGGGTTGAGGGGTTTGTTTGCTGAAAGAGGAGGAGGAGGGCATGATAGAAATTTCTGAGTTGTGCATCATGAGCTGCTCTCCTTATGAAGTGAGAGGTGGGGGCAGGCACTGAGAAGGGAGGTGGGAAGAAGATGCCGTGGCTGTTACAGTTGCTTTGGTGGGACCACCGGATAGGGGTG
The DNA here is from genome assembly GCF_024362965.1 of Panthera pardus. Lineage (NCBI taxonomy): Eukaryota > Metazoa > Chordata > Mammalia > Carnivora > Felidae > Panthera > Panthera pardus. The sequence continues at coordinate 75,753,310 of NW_026526688.1, forward strand.
TGGGGAATTCATCGAGAGGAACACAAGGATTATTGAGCAGCAAGAGCCACCTGGATGTCCAAGTCCCAGTGTCCTCCTCCAGGAGCTTCCTGTGTCCCATCTTAGCAGAAGTAGAGAAGGTGGACTTTAGGCTTGAAATGGGTGCAGAGATGGAGATGGGCTGCTCATTTCTCTGATGCAGGGAGGGGGCAGGAATGTGCAGTTGTAGAGGTGGCAGTGCGTCTGCTCCCGATGCAAGCTGGAGGTGGTGTCGTGACCCTGAAAGAGTGCTAGCCGGACTAGAGGAAGCGGGCAGATTGGAAGGATCCCTTTGTACCTACACTGGCCTCAGGGGATTGGAAGCTGGCATGCAAAGCTTAAGCGTTTAGGTGTCAGATTCTTCTTAGTGGAGACACATTCACTGTCCAGAGACTGGCATCTGACAGCAACAGATCAGTAGCTTGTGCCTCGGCTGCCAATATGTTGCAAATCTGATGATGGTTTATTTATTTAACTGAGGAGTGGGGTCTTTCAGGATCCGCGTGACAGGTACTGATCTTTGTCATTGTCGTATTCAAGGATAGCCCCGGCATATCTGGAATTAATGTAGGCGGTATACCAGATAGATATCCCCGTTGGTGAGAAGAGTTCTGTGACACAATTTCTTACTGACCGACTGTGTGTCAAGCATTTGTGGGTACAGAAAGATGAGTGAGAAATCTCAAATGCTGTTAGGTCAGTGGAAATATTTTATGGTGTACATTTATGACCTAACTAACGAATTAAGGTCATTAGATGAAAAGCAAAGTATTTTTAGTTACGTTGTGTTCTATTTCTATTCTCCATCTCCATGTCCCTTATATCATCAACTCAAATGGGAGAAGGGACCTTTTCTTTTTTTCATGCTCTAGAAATCCAGTTCAACCTCAATGCTTATTAAGGGTTCTTATACACTGTCTACACTCTAATCAGCCACTGTATTTTCTAGGATTGCAGAGCATCCAAGGAACCCACATTTTTAAAACAAACTGATTCTTTATTACTTGTCAGTAAGGTAGAAGGCTGGAAAGGGGGTTTATCAGTTTATTTCCCAGCCCTCTGTCCCTCTTGCTGCTGAGATTTAATCAGGGTGATTCACAGATGTTCCGAATGCCAACTTAATAACACCAGACAGTCTCCAAACTTAATTTCCACTTGGAATTACCTCTTATCCATACTTTGGGATAAACAAAGACTTTAAGGATGATGGTCTGCCTCCGTGTGTCAGCTGCTTCGAATGAACAACCCTAATGAGGTTTCACTGTGCTTGAATCAGAGTCCAGTAAGTCAGAGCTGGTAAACTTGAACTCAGTTGGTTTGGAATGCATGGAAACTGGATAGGGGCTAAGTGGCAATTTCCTTTTTATTATCTAAAAGCACGCAAAGAAATTAATTGTGATTGATGAAAACTAAGACAAAAGGTGTTTTCAAGTGGTGTTAAGCATTTCAAAAGTTTTAGTTTATACAGACATACTAATGTGCTATTTATAAGTCATTCCTATTTAAAACTAGTCCCCTAATGACCTCAGATAAACAGTGTTCTTTTAGCCTAGTTGCTGTATGTGTTTAAAAGTAGCAAAATCAGGGGTGCCTGGGTGGCTCAGACCAGTGGCTCTTGATCTCGGCTCAGATCATGATTTCGGGGTCGTGAGTTCAGGCCCCGTGTTGGCCTCTGCCCTGGGCGTGAAGCCTGCTTTTAAATAATAAGATAGCAAAATCACATATTTTAAAAGAAATAGTCTAGGGGCGCCTGGGTGGCTCAGTTGGTTAAGCATCCAACTTCGGCTCGGGTCAAGATCTCACAGTCTGTGAGTTCGAGCCCCACATCAGGCTCTGTGCTGACAGCTCAGAGCCCGGAGCCTGCTTCAGATTCTGTCTCCCTCTCTGCCCCTCCCCAGCTTGTGCTCTCTCTCTCTCAAAAATAATAAACACTAAAAATTTTTTTTAAAATAGTCTATAATTCAGTGTTACTTTTCACTAAGTCACATCCTAAAGGTATAGATATAATGGATCCTGGGCCCTTCTGTGGTGAAAGCTCTGAGAAAGCTGTTGTGAGCCTGTGGAGGAGAACAGTGTCTGTGCAGATGCCCATGGGGACAGTTAACGAAGCGGATGGCAGTCACTGCACTCTCTTAAGGAAAAGCTCTTACAATTAAAAAGAATTTATATTTGCATAAAAGCACTCAGAAAAGTAGCCTTGTTAGCTCTTTTGTTTGAAGTAATTTTTAGACTGATCTTGCATTCGAAAATATTTAATTACTGAGTGGTTGTTTTTTTGTTGTTGTTTTGTTTTTCTCTTGTCATGGTTCATGAATTTTGCAGCCACTCCTTTTTTTTTTTTTTTTTTTTTTGACTAATTAAACTGAGCAGTTGTTGCTACAACTTCTGCCAAACGGCCATTACTGTTGAGTGGTAAAACAACACTAGTCACCGAAACATGTTATATCCTAACCTACAAAATAAATAAATAAAATAGAGCCCCATTGCCCTGTTATTTCCATTCCTGGGTGTGTTATTTAAACCTACAAAATCAAGTACTCTTCTTCTAAATGGGTGTATGCTGACAGTGTGAAATATACATTTATTTTTCTCTCCTTTTGGGGGCTGCTAGTCCTGTCACACCTTCTGTGCTGGCTGAGCTTCTCAACCTACTGGACAGAAAAGTAATTTCTTCAGCAGCAGCTAAACAGGTATGTCCCCACTTCCTAAAGTTTCTGACTGCTCTGCTATTCCAGTAGATGTTGTATGTGAAATTCAAATGCCATCACTAACTGAATTTCATAAAGTATTAAATGTGTGTAAGGGCTGTTTTCATACTGAAAAGGTAGAAACATTTCAGTTAGCAAATGAAAAAAAGCTGGTATGTGCAATGCAGGTAATGTGCTTTTCATCTTTGCTAAGCAGGTGGTTCCTGTGTGGTTTTGCCTGGAACGTTTTCCAAACATTTGTTTATGTGAAAGGCGGGACTGTAGCTTTTGGGGGCTTCGAAGCACGTGCACTGCCCCTGTGACCCCCACGAGGCCGATGCCAGAGCACCTTCAGCACTGCTCCCCAGCCCTCTAGTCCTTCTCAGTCCCCTGCAGGCTCCCAGCCACTACTAGGGCTTTATTTGTCTTCATTGCATGATTGCCCCCTGAAATTTAGTCTTCCAGCAAGGAGGATGAGGTCAGACAGACTGCCTCTTGTTTAGTAGATAAAACTTTATACACATGCGCAGTGTATGCAAACTGAGAAAAACAGCATCGTCATCAAAGGTGGCCTCTGCCTCGTCTCCTTTCCACCTGACAGTCATAGGTGGGTGAAAGGTTCCTGGAATCCAGAAAAGTCTTAAAGGATAAAGAACACCAAGGTGGCTGCCTTATTTCAACTTTGGGTATCAGAGCCATCAATGCTTCAGCCAGAAACTTAGTGTGACTTTAATGGTGCCTTCTGCATTTAATATTTATACCGCATCAACAGTAGTGGCAGGCACAAAGTGAGGCTTTGGAAAAGCAACTGCTTTTGGCTAATTATGAGGCGCTGTGGCACTCACACCCAGCTCTGTGCAATGAAACTGGAGACAGAACTAATAAAGGCTCTGTTTACCCACCGCCCAGTGAGGCTGTCGACTACAGGGACCTTGGCACTTGTAGGAAAGGATTTGAGTTGCCTGGATGTCAGAGGAATACAAATGTTTATGACAGTGCTCAGCAGTGACAGAAAGATTAGATGGCCTGAGGGGGTATACACACACACACACACACACACACACACACACACATATATATATATATATACATAAGAGCAGATGAATTGTAGCATTTGAAATGAAAGAAGGGAAAAAAATCTTCCCCTTCTCACTCATCCTGCCCCACCAGACGAGGAAAAGGGAGGAAACCTAGTGCAGTGAATGTGATTGGTTCGGTACGACCAATGGAAAATGCTAGAAGATGCTGATGGTTGGTTCAGATGTAGGTAGGGACATCTTAGATTGTATCAACTTTCAGCATGCTCAAAGGAAGCAGGGTGAATCCTGGCTGCTGTGAGGTAATCAAACTGAAATAAAAGTCTGACTAGAAAGGTGTTAAATGTATGTTGCATGAGGGAATCTCCTGTATATATTATTGCCTTGGGGGTTTTGCTTTATTTATTTTTCTACTTTGTTTTCTGTATTTAATAAAATCATGTATGATTTTCTCGTGGAAAAAAAAAGTTATTTTTTCATTATAAAGAATTTAAGTAATATAGAAAAATATAAAGATGTTCAAATTTTACCACCTTGAAATAACTACCATTAATATTGGGTGGACACCCTTCCAGGCATCCTTCCATGCACATGTACTATTAGAAGGATGGATTGATGGGATGGACAGACATGAAGTTAGAGAAATAAAGACTTTAGAAAGTAAGAAATAAGAGGTTATAGTGATTTTTTTTTTTTTAGTTTATTTCTTTATGAGCCAGGCAGTTCATTGGCTTTTAGTATATCCACAAACCTATTCGGCCATCACCCTATCTAATTCCAGAACATTCTCATCACACAAAAAACCAAACCATTAGCAGTCACTCCCCACTAACCCCTTGCCCTAGGTTACTACTAATCTACTTTCTGTCTCTGTGGATTTGCCTATTCTGGACATTTAATGTAAATAGACTTGTACAGTATGTGGCCTCTGTGTCCGGCTTATTTTACTTAACGTGATGTTTTCAAAATCCATCTATGTTTTAACATGTGCCAGTACTTCATTTCTTTTTAAGGCTAAAGAATATTCTACTGTAAGTATATGCCACATCAGTAAATGGACATTTGAGTTGTTTCCAGTTTTGGGCTCTTATTGAACATGCTGCTTTGAACATTTGTGTTCAGATGTTTTTGTTTGAGCATGTGTTTTCAAGTTGGTTACGTATAGACCTGTACGAACGGAATTTCTGGGTCATATGGTAGTTGTACATTTAACATTTTGAGGAGCCGCCCGACTATCTTCCAAACTGGCTGCACCCAGTTGCATACCCATCAGCAATGTATGAGGGTTCCAGTGTCTCCATATCCTTGCTAGCACTTGTTATTGTCTGTCTTTTTGATTATAGTCATCCTAGTAGTAGGTGTAAAGCGATAGTCTCACTGTGGGCTTGATTTGCATTTCCCTAATGACCAACTACGTTGAGCATCTTTTTGTGTCTTTTGTAGGGTACTTTTTTAAAAGAAAAATGTTACAATTAACTTTTTACTGAATTTTTAAAAAGAATCCAAGTAGGTCTTGGCTTCTAGAAACCCTGTGTGCCAGAGGGTGCTCCAGTAGAGCAGACTCTCTGCTTCTACTCCTTCTTGGTGTTTCCCTCTGACGGATTGGGGTTCTATTAGTGATTAGATGACCAGGAGATGAGGAAAAAAAAGTAGACCAAGTAACTGACTCCTGAGGATGACAGATATGTAGAAAGAGCCATCCTGTCCTTAGAACACTCTGAATTCCAAAGAATCTCCCACTTTATGTCTAATTTACTATTAACCCATCACTCTCCCTTACATCATTGCCCATTATTTCATCCCTTACACATTTTACCGCCCCTTCCTTGGAGGTACTCCGGCAGTGCTCCTGAGATTTACAGGCCTCATCCCCTTGGCACCCCAGGGGCAGGGGTGTTGACAGGTTGCTATGATGCAGCACTCCTGTTTTTCAGAAACGGAAAGAGAAAAAGATTACGTATCATCATGAGCAACCTCCTGGTAACTGTGGACAAAAGCATCTCGATTCTTGTCACAGGATCTAGTTCTAGCTGTTGAAGTTGTGGGTAGCGGCCCGTCTCCCTCACCAAGGAGAGGGCCGTCAGAGTCACGGTTCACCTGCAGACCTGCACCCTGGGATCCTGAGCCTCTTGTGAGTCAGAGGCCCTGGGCGTTGTCCACACTGCTGGCCAGCCACAGCCCCAGGGGAAATGGTGCGGACTGTGTGCATGCCTCCTTTGTGCACACCGGAAATAGATGTGGCTTATCCACTGTCTCTTGGGGATTGTCCGGTTGGCATTTCAAGTGGAACCAAGCCGGGTTATGATTCCATAGCGATGGAAATTGAATTTTAACATGTAGGTGTGCCACTTAACCCGTCTCCTCTTGTCTACTTTGGGATCTGCTTTAAAGAGAAATCACCAACCCCTTTTAATGCAGAAAATGTTATATGTAATGCAGTAAAACTGTTACAAATGATGTGATGTCTTTTTCTCCGTTTTAGTGAGTGCTTCAGTTCTATGTGCATTTTACTGTGCCCTACTTCTTTTCAGGGCTTGGGCTGATGTTTGTGCCTTTCTAGAAGAATGACCTTTCACAGTTCTTGCCTTTGAGCAGAGGGGACACCCCTTTCTGTTCCTGTCCCGGCCCCCTCCCTACCTTCTCCCTTCAACAGGCCTTTCCTCCACACTCTGACCCTGGAAACCCCTGGACAGGTGAGAGGCCCATCTGCTTTCCTTCCATCCTTCCTTCCAGATACTTTAAAAATAGCTTTATCGAGACACAACTGGGTAGTAGTTGACAGGGTGTGTGAATTCAGTCCCCAGGGAACCTTAAGGCTGCCCTATGTGTCAGAGCCGGCTCCGTGGTCAGTGTGTGATTGGGGGTTCCCAGCTTGTGTGACCCCATGCTTTCAGTGGCCATTTAACACAGACGGCCAGCATTACCCTAAGAATCCTGTGTTAGGGACTTTGATCTTGGGTGGGCAGCGGCAGGGCCTGGGAGCTGCACTCCTAGCCAGAAACAGTTGCACTTCGATAGCACTTCCCAGGGTGGTGATTAAACACAGACAAAAGCTGAGGATTTATGCTGCAGCACGAGGCTGGCAAGTACAGAAGCCATTATGTTTGCAGCAAGAGGGCTGGGGAGCCCTGTCGAGTCTGGCCTGGAGGTGGAAGGCCCCTTCAGTGATTCTCACCCTGCTGGGCTTCGGCCAGGAGTGCACAGACTGTGTCTCAAACAGGAACGAGCAGAGGATTAGACAGCTGGAGTCTACTGCATCGGCCCAGGGGGGCTGGGGCTGGGGCTGGGCTGCGGTGGCCACTCGACCAATTGAGGAAGTTAATAAGCTGGTATGTTTTCACTCTGGGAGTAGAGAACACCCCAGACACAGGGCTCCCATTTGTTCCTGGAGGCTGCTGAAATGTTTCTCCGGTGTCACTCTGTATCCCCGCCCTACCTTGCTCTACTTTCTCAGGGAGCAGCCAGCCTCTGCATTTAAAAGTATCCATCCTAGCGTTGTCTTGCTTTTCCTCTTGAATGGTGTGGTTTGGCAGCGGTTCCCGAGCTGCCTCACATGGCCTCTGTTCTGGTGTTTTTGGCTCAGGCTCATCCAACCAGCGTTCGAGCCTGTCGGGTCCCACTGTATTAGGTGCCAGGCAAAGGCTGAGCCCCTGGTCAGCCTCCTCGGGTCCGCTGTGTGCTGTCAGCCACGGTGGCTGTTGCGGGCCAAGAAAAATGAGGCAGGCCCAGGAGCGGCCTCCTGGGTTGGCCAGGTGTGCCAGCTTACGATTCCCAGGCCCCAGGGACCGCCCACGTCTGCTGAGCTTTGCACCTCATCTGCCTATAAAGAGGTGCTGCATAGATTCCTAAGTCCTCACAGGTGATTGCACTTTTGAGCCAGAGATCTAGATCCCTCTTGAGATTTCCACATTCTCCTGCTGAATGTTGGACATTTTTTAGGCACTGTTTTAGGAGACTGTGCAGATGAACAAAATAAACACTGGTCAAAGTCTAAATACTTACCAGAGGGCTAATTTAATCATATTATGATAAATATACTTAATGGATATTAATTTTTTTATTAATATGAAAAGTAGTTCTGTAGCAAGCAAAACAAAAGCAGATCACAGACTGTATATATGTTATGATTGCAACTGTGTTCCCAAAGAAAAATAGGGGAAGGAAAAACACCAAAATACTAACATTTATTATCTTGAGGGAATGGGAAATACAGGTGATTTCTTTTTATCATTTTTATGTTTCCTTATTTTCTACAGTGAACATGTTTTTAATAGAAGTATAGTTGACACATAATCTTAGATTAATTTCAGGTGTACAACTTAGTGACTTAACATTTATGTACATTATAAAATGATCACTAGAACTCTAATTACCATCTGTTACCAAAGTTTATTATTGACTATAATCACTATGCTGTACCTGGACATCCCTGTGACTTGTTTTGTAACTGTAAGTTTATACCTCTTAGTCCACTTCACATATTTCCCACAACCACCATTTTGTTCTCTGTATCCCTGAGTCCATTTGTCTTGTGTTTTTTAGATTCCACATACAAATGAACTCATATGATATTTTTATTTCTGACTTATTTCCCTTAGCATAGTACCCTGTAGGTCCATCTATGTTGTCACAAGTGGCACGATTTTCTTTCTTATGGCTGAGTAATATTAGTTTGTATATATATACCACATCTTCTTTATCCATTCATCTTTTGATACACACTTAGGTTGCTTCCATATCCTGGCTATTATAAATAATGCTGCAGTGAACATACAGATGTATATATCTTTTCAAATTGTTTTTTTCATTTTGTTTGGATAAATATCCAGAAGTGGGATTACTGGATCATACGGTGGTTCTATTTTTAATTTTTTGAGGAGCTGCCACACTGTTTTCCAGAGTGGCTCCATCAGTCTACATTCCTACCAACAGTGTATGAGGATTCCTTTTCTCCTCACCAACATTTATTGCTTCTTGTGTTTTGTTTTTAGCCATTCTGACAGAAGGTGGTACCTCATTGTGGTTTTGATTTGCATTTCCCTCAAGATTACTGATGTTGAGCATCTTTTCATGTGTTTGTCATCTGTAGGTCTTCTTTGGAAAACTGTCTATTCAGGTCTTCCACCCGTTTTTTAATCAGATCATTTGATGTTTTTTAGTGTTGAGTTGTATGAGCTCTTTATATATTTTGGATATTAACCCCTTACTGGATAGATCACTTGCAAATATCTTCTCCCATTCAGCAAGTTAACTTTTCATTGTGTTGATGGTGTCCTTTGCTGTACAAAAAAGGTTTTTGGTTTGATAGTCCCGTTTATTTTTGCTTTCATTGCCCTTGCCTGAGGAGACAAACCCAAATTAACATTGCTAAGACCAGTGTCCAAGATTTTACTGTTTTAAGAATTTTATAGTTTCAGGTCTACATCTCCGTCTTTCATCCATTTTGAGTTAATTTTTGTAAATGGTGTAAGAAAGTGGTAGTTTGATTATTTTGCAGGTAGATTTATTATATTGCATTATATTTATTGACTCCTTTGTCATAGATTCATTGAACATATCAGTATGGTTTTATTTCTGGCCTCTGTTCCATTGACCTCTGTATCTGTTTTTTTTCCCCTTTTTGCCAGTATCATACTGTTTTGATTACTGTAGATTTGTAGTACAGTTTGAAATCAGGGAACATGCTGCTTCACACTTTGTTTTTATTTCTCAAGATTATTGTTGCTATTTAGGGTCTTTTATGGTGGTTCCATACAAATTTTAGGACTATTTGTTCTAGTTCTGTGTAAAATAATGGTGGCATTTTGATGGGGATTGTATTGAATCTGTAGATTAGTTAGTATGGACATTTTAACAATATAAATTCTTCCAGTCAGTGAGGATGGAATATCATTCCATTTATTTGTGTCATCTTCAGTTTCTTTCATCGGTGTCTCATAGTTTTCAGAGTACAGGTCTTTCACTCTGGTTACATTTTTTTTTCCCCTAGGTATGTTATTTTTTTTTTTGATGCAGTTGTAAATGAGATTGCTTTCTTCTCTTTCTGGTATTTCATTATTAGAAAAGCACAACCAATTTCTGTATATTGTATCCTGCAACTGAATTTGTTTATTCTAATAGTTTTTTGGTGGAGTCTTTAGAGACTTCTTAGTATCATGTCATCCATAAATAGTGACAGATTAACTTCTTCCTTACCAATGGGATGCCTTTTCTTTCTTTTTCTCCCCTGATTGCTAGGACTAAGCTAGAACTTACAGTACTATGTTGAATAAGATAGTGGCAAAAGTGGCCATCCTGGTCTTGTTCCTGATGTTAGAGGAAAAGCTTTCAGCTTTTACTGTTGAATACGTTAGCTGTACGTTTTGCATATATGGTCTCTATTATGTTAAAGTGTGTTTCCTCTCTAGCCACTTTATTTGTCATAAATGGATATTGAATTTTGTCAGAGGTTTTTTTTTTTGCATCTATTGAGATTATCATATGATTTTTATCCTCATTTTGTTAATGTGGTGTATCATGTTGGTTGATTTGTGTATGTTGAACCATCCTTGCATCCGTGGAATAAATCACTCTTGATCATGGTGTATGATCCTTTTCACATACTTTTTAATTCAATTTGTTAACATTTTGTTGAGGATTTTTGCATCTGTTGTTGATCACGAATATTGACCTGTTATTTTTTTTATTTTTTTTTTTTGGTAGTGTCCTTGGTTTTGTTATCAAGGTAATGCTAGCCTTGTACAATGAATTTGGAAATGTTCCTTCCTCTTCAATTTCTTTAACAATTGTTTGAGAAGTATAGGTTAACTCTTTTAAAAATGTTTGGTAGAATTTGCCTGTGAAGCTGTCTAGGCCTGGACTTCCGTTTGTTGAGAAATTTTTATTACTGATTCAATTTCATTATTGGTAATTGGTCTGTTCAGATTTTCTATATCTTCCTGATTCAGTTTTGGAAGATTATATGTTTCTAGGAATTTATTCATTTCTTCTAGATTGTTCAGTTTGTTGGCATACAAGTTTTCACAGTTGTCTCTTACAATCTTTAGTATTTCTCTAGTATCAGTTATAACTTATCTTTCATTTCCTATTTTATTTGGAACCTCTTTTTTTCTCAATGAGTCTGACTGAAGGTTTGCCAATTTGGCTTATCTTTTCAGAGAAATAGCTCTTGGTTTCATTTATCTTTTCTATTTTTCTTGTTTTGTTTTTTGGTGTCTATTCATTTCCACTCTGATCTTTATTATTTTCTTGCTTCTACTAAGCTTGAGCTTTGCTTGTTCTTTTTCTAGATCCTTTAGGTGTAAGGTTAGATTGAAACTTATTCTTGTTTCTTGACGTGGGCCTGGATTGCTGTAAACTTCCCTCTTATGACATTTGCTTGTGCTGTGTTCCATAGATTTTGGAATGTATGTTTCCATTTTCATTTGCCTCAAGGTATTTTTATTATTGCATCTTTGATTTCTTTGTTGACCCATTGGCTATTCAGTAGCATGTTGTTTAGCCTCCATGTTTCTGTGTTTTCCAGGTTTTTTTCCTTGAAATCAGTATCCTTGAAATACAGTCATGGTCAGAAAAGATGTTTGATACGATTTCAGTCCTCTTAAATTTATCAAGACTTGTTTTGTGGCCTCACATGTGATCTGTCCTGGAGAGTGTTCCATGTGCACTTGAAGAAAATATGTATTCTGCTGTTTTGGGGTGGTAGGCGTCCATCTGGTCTATTGTGTGATTTAAGGCTACTGTTTCCTTATTGATTTTCTGTCTGGGTGATCTTTCCATTGATGTAAGTGAGGTGTTAAAGTTCCTTACTATTATTGTACAGTTGACCCTTAAACAACACAGGTTTGAACTATGTGGGTCCACTTACACACAGGTTTTTTTTCAACATATATTAGAAAGTTTTTATTTTGTAAATATAATTTTTTTCACAATGTCTTTATTTTTGCTGTATACATATAACAGTGTTTTGTATAAGACAGTATTAATATAGGTACTGACAGATGATACTTGTAAATGTACATTAACTTATGGTATTGATAAGTACAGTAATATATTTCTCTTATGATTTTCTTAATAACATTTTCTTTCCTCTAGTTTATCGTAAAGATACGGTATATAATATATCTAACATACAAAATGTGTTAACAACTGTTTATGTTTTCAGTAAGGCTTCTGGTCTACAGTAAGCTGTTAGTACTTAAGGTTTGTGGAGTCAAGAGTTATATGTGGTTTTTGACTGCAAAGGGGATCAGCACCCTTAAGCTCTGTGTTGTTCAAGAGGCTGATGTATTACTGTTAATTACTCCCTTTGTGTTAATATTTGCTTTGTATATTCAGGTGCTCCTGTATTGGGTGCAAAGATACTATAATTGTTTTGTCATCTTGTTGGATTGATCCCTTTACCATTATGTAGTGCCCTTCTTTGTCTTGTTATGGTCTTTGTTTTAAAATCTATTTTGTCTGATATAATCATTGGTACCCCAGCTTTCTTTTCATTCCCATTTACATAGAATGTCTTTTTCCATCCCTTCACTTTCAATCTTTGTGTGTCTTTATGTCTGAAATGAGTCTCTGATAAGGTAGCAAATGTGGGTCCTGGGTTTGGTGGGGGGCGGGGGGGGGGGTGTTGTTGTTGTTGTTTTGTTTTGTTTTTTAAATCCATTCAGCCACCCGATGTTCTTTGAATGGAACATTTAATTCATTTACATTTAAAGTAATTATTGGTAGGTATGTACTTACTGCCATTTTATTAGTTGCTGGTTGTTTCTGTAGTTCTTTTCTATTCCTTTCTTCTCGTTCTCTTCCCTTGTGGTTTGATGACTTTTAGTGTTATGTTTGAATTTCTTTTTCTTTTTATTGTGTGTGCCTATTACAGGTTTTGGTTTACGGTTACCATGAGGTTCATAATATAATACCCTACGTATATGGCAGTCTGTTTTAAGTTAATGGTCACCTAATCTCAAATACATTCTACAAGCACTATGGTTTTCCTCCTCTTCCCATTGTTTTGATGTCATATTTTCAGTCTTTTTGTATATTGCTTAACTAATTTTTATAGATTAACTGATTTTACTTTTGTCTTTTAACCTTCAAACTACCTTTACTGTATGTTTGCTTTTGTCAGAGATTTTTTCCTTTCACGGTTTTCTTATAGTTGTAGCCTTTCCTTTTTTGTTTCCAAAAGCCCCTGTAACATTTCTTCTAAAGCTGGTTTAGTGGTGATGAACTCCTTTAGCTTTTGTTTCTCAGAAACTCTGTCTCCTTAATTCCAAACGATAACCTTGCCAGGTAGATTCGTGGTTGTAGGTTTTTTCCTTTCAGCACTTTGAATATATCATGCCACTCCCTCCTGGCCTACCAGATTTCTGTGGAAAAATCAGCTAATGGTCTTATGGGGTTTCCCTTGTCCATAACTAGGTGCTTTCCTTTTGTTGCTTTTAAGATTCTTTTTTTCTTTTTGCTGCTCATCTCAGGGGACTTCCATTACCCTGTCTTCCAGATGCCGATCCATATTTGCTCTCGATTCCTTCTACTGTATTTTCATTTCAGTTATTGTATTCAGCTCTCATTGGCTCTTTTTCATATTTTCTCTTTGTTGGAGTTCTCACTGTATTCATTTTTCTCCCAAGTTTGGTAGGCATCTTTATGGCTGTGACCTTGAACTATTTATCAGGTAGATTGCTGACCTCCATTCTGTTTAGTTCTTTTTTTGAGGTTTGTCTTGTTCTTTTGTTTGGAACATATTCCTCTGTCTCCTCGTTTTGCCCGACTCTATGTATTTGTTTCTATGTACTAAGCAGATCAGCGACATTGCCCAGTCTTGAGGAATGATCTTATGTAGAAGGTATGTGCTGATCCCAACTACTCCCCAGGGGTGGTGCACAGGAGCTGCTTGGAGGGGCACCTCAGGGGAACATCTGGGTGGGTTGAGCAGTGCTTGCAGGGTAGATGGAGAGTATCAGAGAGGGTGCCCACCAGTGCTTCCATTGCACAAGAAAGTTCCCACAAATCCATGCACCTCTGGCACATACCCTAAGGGTAGTCAATAAATCTCCTCCTTATATGGCCCAAGCACTTTTCTTTTTTTCTTTTCTTTTTTTTTAACCTTTGTTTATTTTTGAGAGAGAAAGAGAGAATGCAAGCAGGGCAGGGGCAGAAAGAGGGAGACACAGAATCCAAAGCAGGCTCCAGGCTCTAGGCTCTGAGCTGTCAGCACAGAGCCTGAACTCACAGGCTCGAACTCACGAACCGCGGTATCATGACCTGAGCCAAAGTCGGACTCTCAACCTACTGAGCCACCTGGGCGCCCCAGCCTGGCACTTTTCAAACGGCTGCCCCTGAGCTGGGTGTCAGAGTGAGTTTGTACTCCAACCTTTTAAGAGCAGAACCTCATTTCCTGTAGCCCTTGTGCTCTCCCAGAGCTAAACCCTGCTGATTTTTAAAGGCACACGTTACTGGGGGGCTCATCTTCCCAGTACAGGTCCCCAGGGCAGCAGTGCCTGATGAGTCTGAACCCCAAACTCCTCAGGGGGGACCTCTGCATTGATTTCCCTCCTACTTGTGGACTGCCACACCAGGCGTGTGGGTCCTGACTAGACCACGTCTCTGCCCCTCCTGCCCACCTCACTTTAGGTCTTTAGTTGTGGAAGAGCTGTTCTGCTAGTCTTCAGGTTGTCCTCAGAGACGATTGTTCTGGATGTAGTTGTAGTTTTGGTGTGTCCTTGGGAGGAGACAAATTCAGGATCTTCTTACTCTGCCATTTTCATCCTATCCCCCCAACATGTATTTACTCATATAAATTAGAAACAATGTTTTGCAGTTTAAGAAATTTAAGAAATTTCTAATCTAAGAAGTAGATGAGAGAAATTCTTCAGACTTGCTGTTCTGCCTTACACATTGTTCCGTTATCCCTATGCTGCTGATGCTCCACTAAGAAGTTTGTTGAAGGCAGGGAAAGTTCTTATCTGTTTTTGAGCCCTTCTCCCTCAATGCCTCACCCATTTTCTGACTGAAAAAATAGTTGAAAAGTTGGTTGGATGCATATATAGTCCGTGTTTTTCTAAGAGCAGGGACAGGTTTTCTCTAAGCAGCCAGGCCTGTGCAGCGGTAGCCAGAGGGGTGCCCTGCGGGGGGGCTTCTAGGAAGACCCACCAAAGACACCGCTCAGCCACAGTCCCCGTGAGTATTCTGATAGCTGAGCGGAAGGTGCACGGACTGTTGTAGCGACGGTAAATATTTGTGGTTTGTCTTTGTCCAGACTGGGGAAACCTTTGAGCCCTGCAGAGATACGAAGCATCTTCCCCTTCATTTGCTTTGCCCTGTGTGCTAATTATTGACAAGCTCTGTATCTCTGGGAGGAATGGCTCCTGGCTGGCCTGTCCTGAGCCCGAATGTTCATAAGGAACATCCAGTGCTCAGTACTGACCGCTGGCAGAGATGAAGGAGGTGCCGCAGGAGACTAACAGGGGAGCCCACACCCCACCCCTGCAGTTGACACTCGAAAAACAAGAGGAGGGAGGAAAACCACCCTAGGAAATGCCTTCTTTAAAAATGTATTCCTTTCTTCCCCAACTTTGATAAGTTTGGGGATTTGTTGCTGTTACTTATTTTTTTTTTTTTAGATAGAAAAATACACCATGAACTATTCGTTATCGTAGCCAGATTTGGGTCTAGCTCCACCAGTAGGGGATAAACGTGGCATGGCAGAGGCCCCTGTGGATTACGATTTATGTTTTTAGTTATTTTCCCTTTTGTAACTTATTATGGGGCCACTTTCTTGCCCCCCGGAAATCATAATTCCCAGCAGGCTGAGCTTTCTGGACTTCATCTCAGTGCAGTGGTTGCATCCCTCAGCCTGTGCTGCCCCTGCCTTCAACAGAATAATAGCACCTCAACTAAGTTATGCAGTGGGCGTAAAGCAGAGCTGGCCCTGGCCCTCTGACTCCTGCCGGCAGGGGCCCTGTGAGTCCTCAGCAACCAGCCCGCACATCTGGGAATTCACTGAATCTGCTCTACCTCAGCTCCGCTTGTCCTGGCCGCAGCAGGGGGAGCAGGTCCTCACTTCTCCGTCCCTCTCTCCCTCCTCTGGCCCGTAGGTGTTTGAGGAATTGTGGAGGAGTAAAGGGAAGACTCCATCACAGATTGTTTCAGAAAGGAAGCTTGAACTGATGCAGGATGAAGAGGCACTGGAACGGGTGTGCCACGCCGTGATGGAGGGGCATCCTCAAGTGGTAATTAACGGTCACCACAGGGTGGAGAGGGTCTACTCTCCTGGTCAGGCCAGGACAGGGCCAGCCTGAAGACTCGGCCAGGAGCCTCTCCACTGCTCCCTTTCACCGCCCAGAGGCACTTCCTAATTAGGGCCCGCCCTGCTTGCTCAGCAGTTCCCTAAAACACTTTATCCGTTTTTAGCTAAGGTCAAGAGCTGAAATTTGGTGAATAGCAGAAAAATACCACATTTCCTAGAAGGAAAATCCACCCCTGGAGTTGCATCTCATGCAGTTCAGTTTACAGGGGTGTTTATTGGGCTCACCGGATCCAAGTTTTGACCTCCCAGCACAGCACCCTCTCCCAGGGTGGGCACTTTGAGTCTGTTACCACTCACTCTGCTTTATAAGGAGACCGCTCACTAACAAGCCAGCAGGCATGACTGCAGAAAGGGAAGAAAGATGGGCAAACGCTTTAGCTCCATGCCTAAAAGAGGTGGGAAGAAAGGCAGAAAGGGAAATTACTTGTAAATTATGGAGAAAATCCTTGACAGGAGCATAGCTGAAAACCAAGTCATTCTGTGTTCTGAGCACAGAACAAAATATAAAAGCGAAAATGAGTGCCGTCCCTTCCTCCCCAAGTCTAATCATACTGTCTAGAGATTTTTTAGTGGGTAAAAAATTGCTAGCATCTCTTTCAGAATAATACCCACCCACCCATCAGCTTGCCGGGGACACTAACAGCTCTGAAAAGAGCTCTCGATAAGGAAAATGAGCTTGCGCTGGGTCCAGCAATCTCCGTCTTCCTGCCTCATCTGTAGTGACTGATAAAGACACACTTTCAGTTTCGGATTCGTCCTGCGGCACTGAGTACAGATGCCCACAGACGTTATTACCCATCAAGATGCCGCAGAGCCGGAGCTCGGGGCGGGTGGCCCTGACAGTCAGTGGCTACTTGATAGGAAGCTGGCGCCTCCTTCTTTTGTTGTCCCCATCCTGCCCACCACAGTGCACTCCCCAACCCCCGTGCTCCGGGACAGCTGCCATTTTTCGGATTTGTCTTCTGACAAACACGTGTCCTTGGCAGGCAGTGGGGGAGAAGGAAAGCCGGGCATCTCCGTGCCTGCTGACCATGGGAGGATTAGAGAAGGACCTCACTCTGACTAGACTAGATCGTTCATCTAGGGTTACTCACCCCAAGACTGAGAAGCTCTGTGTCCCTGTGTCACTGTGGCACCCAGGAGAGCACCCTCGTTCCTGCACTCCAGCTCCCTTGCTGTGGACAGTCCCTCGTCTTGCACACAGCCCTCTCCTTGTCCGCTTTAATCAGAGGGCAGAGTGGCAGACATCCCTGTGATGGGAGCCTAGAAACCTCCTCAGAAGTTCACACCTCCCCCCTTTCCTTTTCTCATTTTATATCTAATCCTAACAGGAAAAAAAAGAAATGAAGTTTAAGTGTCAGCAAACATAAACCTTAATTTAGCATTTTTAAGTATGCATATCATTATTTTCTCCTCTAAAACAGTTTCTATCTATCTTTAAAGGTAATGGACACGAAGAGGGGAAACCCCAGAGCCATAAACAAACTGATTGGGTTGGTACGAAAAGTAACTCACAACCGAGCAGATCCTACGGTGATAAAGGAGATCCTGGAGAAGCAGTTGTCGTCATGAGATGTTCTGGGTCCGTCTCTGCCCGAGGGACAGCAGAGCGGCCATGACTGAGAACCTGAGCCCGTGAAACCTGACATTCAGGGGCTCAACCTGCTGGTGCCTCCCAGTCTCTAGCCCCAGCTAGAGCTGTAGGCCACCCAGGGCCAGACCCGACTCTGCCCTGGGATGCTACCTGCACAGACCAGCAGCGACAGCCCCGTTTGCCTCATTGACCTGGAAGTGGTTCCAGGATGGCTGCAGTGGTGCTGAAGGAATAGCACGTTCCAGGCCTTAGTAATTCTAAACTAAGTGAAACACACGGTTTCAAGTGCTGTCACTGTTCTAAGAAAACTTCCCATCCCGCACTTCTTTAACAAGTATTTCTGAGTAAGTTCCAAAAGCCAGGCACTGCTCTAGGTGCCAGGCATGAGCAGTGGTCAAGAGGGACCATGGTCTGGATGCAGTATTTTAGACCTGAAAGTAGATGAGTGGAGATGAAAACCACAACAGGACAGACATGCCATAAACACACTTTTGTCTAGACAGGCCCTGCGGGGCTGGGAAGGAGGGCATTAGTCTCACTAGCCCGCACTCGTCCACGGAGTAAAAGTGACATTGCCCACCTGCTCAGCTCCCCAGGGATTGCCGGGAGGTCTGAGAGTAAATGAAACAATATTTGTAATAAAAAAAGTTTTCAAATAAATTTAATGAACAAAATATATACTGAAATATCACATTAAAAAATTAACTTACACGTCAAAGATTGTGCAGCTGACAAGGACCCCCGCCCATCCCACCCTCAGGCCGAAAAAAGATTAAAACAAAAAAATGTAACATTAAATTGATTTGTTTTCCCCGGAAAGAATAAGATTATAAACTAGTACATCAAAATCTTGACCTTTAGCAGTAATTGTGGTGCAGTTAACAACCTCTCCGTGAAGGCTGAGTCGCCTTCACCCCTGTTCTCGTGACAGTAATGCGGCTTCTGTGTAACGCACCGGAGCACCCCTGTGTGCGCCGCGTGCCTTTGTTACCTCTGACTCACGGTGCTCAAAGACCACTTTCACAAATGCTGTCTTGTAACGTGTCAAACCATGGCATAAGAGAACAGACTCTTCGGAGGCTCTGATTTTACACTGGATTCTCCAGCGTACCAAGAAGAGTCCAAGCATTGCCGTCATGAACGGTGGCAGCTGGGGAACCAGAGAGAAGCAGACCTTCCCCATCGCCAGGGTGACCATGAGTGGTGCCCCAGGTGCTGGCAGTTGCTCAGGACTTCCCTAAGCATCCCCCTTACCCAGCCAAAAGAGCAGGGACAGAAAGGAAACCAGATAAGCAAGAAGAGGTAAGGTTTTTAAAAAATTGTGACAGAATGAGTGGCTCAGAATTGTGCGAGAACATGTTACCTCACGCGGCAACCACGTGCCTGCTCCGCATGCATTCTGTTCCAACACTGACGACCTACTGGACCTAGAAGTAGAATATTTTCTTTTCTAGAGAGGCTGAGTCCAACTTCTCTCTGCACTTTGCAAGTCTGAATTACAAATGGGGCAGGACAGCCTGAGCCTGGATTCTGGCAGGATGGTTTTCTCAGGAATAATACGGTTCAGTTTTGTCTTAAAAACTCCATTTTCACCAAAGGTCTGGCTTCTGGGTAATCAAACGTTACAAAAGATGATACTGGAGGATCTTTCCGGACCCTTTTAAATCAAGGCCTTGCTAAAATGGGTGATGGGGGTGGGGAGGCAGCCGGATGAAGACAAATCACCAAAATTATGTCCAGTGTAGACTGTATTATGGACTGATCGTTTCCAGAGAAAAATGCCATGGAGACACCTGATCTTTATAGTGCCGTCTACCTCAGACAATTGCCCATGGTCTTGAATGCCCACTTCTGAAATCCTGAGAATTAGACTGCTAATAGAAAAAGTAAAATCAAAACACAGCTCAGATTATTACTTGGAACCTGACTATATATTCAAAAGACCTATTTGCATGACAGAGTCAGAAACTCACAAAGTATGGCTCTACTCATAAACAGGTCTCAAGTACAGTTTTAAATACATCTTTGCATGAGTGAGAATTTAGTCTGCTTCGTTGCTGTTCCAACGAAAATCTCATGAAGATGTGTGAGTTGATGTCATGTGAAGCCATTGCCATCTGTCATTGGAATCTACACACCTGTAGGCTGGGAGGGAAATGTGCTGGAAAACTGGCTCATCCGCAGGATGGCATGAACCAACTGGACCTGGTCATGCCCAAACCATGTGTTCTGTTGGTTGACAAGGAAGTTGGTTGGTTGGCTGGCTGGTTCTGGCAGAAAGTTAGGAAGCTCAGCCTCAACACTTAGCATGGTACCTGGCACAGAGTAACTTTAGTGAATGCTGATTAAGTTTATAAAACCAAATTAGTGGACAGCCTTTTAGGATGAGAGGCTGGTGCTGCCAACAAGTAGGCTTTGAATTCTGGACATGAGTCTAGAAAGGAGCTTCTTGACTGTCCAGGCATATGTACCAAGGTGAACTTCTGTTCCTGTCTCTCAAAGTATACATGCCCCAGAAAAAAAGACGCTAATCATTATTTATAACAAGTTTAGCATGTTTTAGCTGAGCTTATACACACACACACACACACACACACACACACACCTCTTTTCTAATTATTGCTTATCTGCAAGAAGGCTATGAAATTTTTGAAAGTACACACCCTCTTGGAGCTTTGAGTTAATTAATTCAATACACAGCTTATGGGAATAACCCACAATTCATACTGTGTTTTTCATTTCTACTGAATTTGCTGCATTTCAAGGACTCTACCGAGTGTTGCAGGGGAAAACACTAAGTCTATCTCAAAGGTCATGTTATTTACCCATTACCAAAAGCAGCGTGGAAATGGCTGCCATGCTTCTCTGGCAGATTTCAGACAAATGTATTCATGGATTATTTGAACACGGATGACCCTAAATTGAAAGGTGGTAGAATGTGATTGAAATCCTCTCTCCTTGCCTCCCTTAATCAAATAATTTAGCAAAAAGCATTTAAGATCAACACTAAATTCCCCCTTAAAATATCTCCAGGCCAAAAAGGGGCCTTGTTACAAGCCTTTTGCAGACTCGTCCCAATAAAAAGTCCGTAGACACACTCAGAAGCACAGACTTCTGCAGCCTCAGCTCCGTGAAATTTATAATCTGGCCTGAGAGCTTCCATCACCCTTGTCAGGTTCTGAAATGACATAGTAAATCTAAGCTCCCCAAAAGATGCCTGAAATACATATCGAATGCATACTGACAGAGCTTATTGGCAGTCTTGTAACCTGTGTGGCTGACAGTGAGTTAGGTTTACTCACATGTCATAAGACAGGAACAAAATTCACAATAACCCAATGGGATGGGAAGGGTCAGTCCTAGCCAAAATCATCATCTGTCTTCATATCCAAAGTGCAGAGCCAAAGAACTGAAGACTTACGCCACCCCCGCCCCCAACCTTGTCCCTGTCTTCTTCCCCATAGAATGTCACCAAAAACCTTTCACGAAAGCCCTGTTTATCCAGTTAAGCTGCCAGGATAATCTGTCCTCCAAAACAAGTAATGGCCTAATAAATGCCTGAACGTGGGGAGGATTTACTGAGGCAAAATTATCCCGAAAACAATTCTTAGTCTTCTGAGAGCTCTTCCTAAAGCATTAGGTTTATGATGGTCATTCAAAAAGGAAAAAAAGAGTCCACTCCATTTTCTTAAAATGTTTCCTCAATGATGTGATTTAAGGGTGGAGTATACACTGGTCTGACAGTGTTCTAAGCTGTGATTTGATGGAGAATTAGTGCCTCGTGATTTATAGAATGATGGCTGAAGCGAGAGGGGCCTGAGAATATCTTCTCAATGACTTAAAGCTGGTGTGGCCTCAGCCCCCAGAGGACCGCTGCCTCCAGGAAAAGCCAACACTGCAGAGCTGGCTGAGCTTCGCAGCAAGCCACAAATTACACTGGTCTGGGCCAGTGGCTTGAAGTAGCACGTGCAGTAATAGCTGTCCTGCAATAAAGCGTTTCATAAAAATGGCAAGCTTGACAGCCACTTCCGTAAACACAGGACTGGTAATGAGCAATTAAACTGAACTGCCCTTGAGAGCCGTAGCTGATGCTGCACATCCTTAACCTCACACCAGTGACACGGCCCACCCCAGCCAGGGCAGCACTTCCCTTACGAACCTAGACACGCCCGATCCCGATTCCAAATGAGCGGTGCTTCCACGGCACAGAACCTCCAACCAGATCTGGATGTCAACCCACATGACCATGGCATCCCAGCCAATTCAGAGACCATTTTCAACCCTGAGTACCACTGGCCGCCCAAACTGAACAGGAAACCCAAATATTCTCGTATCCTGTTTCTGGAGTCTATTTGTAAGAGGATGCTCTCCCCATAATTCCATAGCTCTGTGAGGTCTTTCTTAATGGACTGAAAACCAACAATTACGTATGACCTAAATCAAAGGCACTTGCTGAGCAAAAGATACTCCCAAGGACCCAAAAAAGAACTGAATGCATCCTCCCTACATGTGACAGAGACCTCAGTTCCAAGCCATCAATACGTCAAAGTATTTTCCAAGCCAGTACTGGGTAAAGAGGGGAAAATTCCATAATTCCTTTAAATACTGAGGAAAGGAAGTTATCTATTAATAAAGGAAATTACATCTCTTTAATTGGTTACTCTGGCACCCCCCTTTCATGGCTGGGAAATTGTAGTTTGTATCCCAAAAGCTGTACGTTAGCCTAAATTCACCTGGAATTTGTTTATAATTTTTAAAATTTAGTTGGTCGTTTCTAAAGATCTATTTTAAATATCCCAGTGCACACATATACTTTGAATCATAAAATTTACTCCATCTGGAACTTTACCTCAGACCCTGCATTGGGAATTGAAAGGCATGTGTGATGTTCCAGGAATCCTCAAGTTGTTTTCACTGCCCAGGACCATCAGGCTAGACACAGGGACTCCGGTCTCAGGCCTGCAGCAAAGGGTTTGTGCCCACTGTGCCTGCCAACAGGTAGCACAGCATCTGAGTGGGAGCCTGTCGTATGGAGCAGGGACCACACTCTTGGACCACATTTTAAAGCATGCCAAATATCTTTACAAATTTTCCCTACATTACAAAAAAGAATTTCTGCAGGCCCCACCGACTACTTTATGATTTTTACCATGATTTTTTCCCACCAAGGAATTACCATTGCCACCCACCTACGGTACAGTATCTCCATATCTTCCTAGATCAAAGTTCATTCCTCCAACCCCCCCACTCCCCCCGCCCCCCGCCATATTTGCTCTTCTCTTATTTATAGCCTCAGGACTCTGCTGTTTTTCCTCTGGTATGTCCACGCTATTGCCACAACCATCCTTACCTAAGCTACCTGGCTGTTTCACTCCACCGTGTGGATTTTCCAGTTCTCTATAATGCATTTCCAAGTCAGATTTCTGACTTCATTTTGAAAACCCCTGAACACAATACTGTGGAGGAGGCCTATAATGGATGCAGAAAGATGAACCAGTTTCCAATTCCAAATAGGGTTATCATGTGAGTTTGCTACCGGCACCCCACCACGGGAGCTAATTTTACTGTCTCCCACCCCCGACACTGATCACCTCTGCCCTCCTTTAAGGTAAGTCTAGTTCAGTACCTGTTTTTAAAAATGCTAAGAGGCACAAAAGCAGTATCTTTCCAAAAGGGCACCCTCTACACAGGGGACTACAGTGGTCTATAATAAAGCAATATGGACTGAAGAATCAATACCATCACCAGATAATGGAGAGAAGTGTAAATCAAGCCAAAAAAGCCAATGAATACACTTTCCAGGTATGACTGCAGCATTTTCTGTACCTGTTCAGTCCAAACTGGGAGGTAAATACTTGCCCAAAACGAAGCTAGAAGATAATAAATTACAGCTTACATTCCATCTTCCTGTTCCTCTTTCTTAATCTACCTTGAGCCACCTTCTTTTCCAGTGGAGACCTGGGGGTTTGCGAATACAAGGCTGTGCCAGGAAGCCAGGCCAGTCCGCTGGGCCTCATACATTCCTGCGGCTGTACCACAGCTGGGCAAACCATTTTCCAAGACAGACAAATGGGAAGTCAGAAACATACAACAGGTCGACATCTTTGGTTTCTTGCTTAGACTTAGAAACACTGTGAGGCTGGCCGCTGAGAGCCTCCTTGTCCAGGCCAGGTCTCCTGGGGTCCACATTCCATGGGCTGGCTAGCTCTCAATACAAAGCTGCTTCAAGAACCGTGAAACACTGAAGGGCAGCCTCTGCTCTGCAAGGTCTCAGATGGGATTCTTTCCTCCACTGCCCTCCTCTGCTACAGGCCTGATTAAAATCATACCAGTCCTCCTGAGGCACAACCGCCAGACCTGTGGCTGCCCCCAGGGCTCAGCAGCGATGCCCACAAAGAAAACAAGAACTGGGAAGAAAACAAGACTTCCCGTTTCCCCCCAGAGAGGCCCACCCTTGTTATGTGCTCCTCCCCTGCTCAAAATAGAGGGGCGTGGAACTGAATGTCCACAAATATCAGCTGTTCATGGTCTCGTTTTTAGCAGACAGTTATTGTGTGTGTTTCTCCCTCTTTGGTGGTTTAAGGAGACGGTGGCGCTAAGTATAATTATGCCTGGAGCAGGCTGCAAAGCAGCACAGAGGCACTAATACATCGTGTGGGGGCTTCTAATGAACCCCATTACTCAGAAGGCAGCATTTCTGTGTGTAGTGAGTCACCAGCAGGCACTTGGCTTCGCAGGGCTTCCTGTGACCCGTCTGCATTTACATTCCAGGTCCCAAAGTGTACAGTGCTTGTTTCTCTACAAAGTGCAACATATTAGAAAAAGCAAACAGGATCTAAAATAATTGCCAATGTTTTTATAGATTTCATTTAGTTCACCTTTATCCTTTCCCCTGCCCCATACTCCTCCCTACCCCCCCAAAACCCACTGTGAAATAGCTTCACAAAATCTGTCTTTTATAAAACACAAAACAATGATACCCGAGTATATGATACCCCACTTTCTCCATCAGATCAAACTTCTAAAAACCAATGTAACAGTTTGCCTATGTAGATTTCATTTTGTGCAAATCTTACTAAAATAAGACTATTTCCAGTGTTTAGGAAGTGATACACTGATTAAAGAAAGCTCTCAAGCAACAAGAAAATTTTCCTGCATTCCAAATTATCCACAACCACATCTGACTTCCCAGGCAAACAGCTGAAACCAATGGATTTGCCTGCAACATAAGGCAACACATGTTGGGCAGAGTGCAAATCTTGGAAGTAAGATGCAAAGGGACACATGATACATGCTTGTGTGATAGAGGAAAGCAGGGCCCCATCTTTATTCTTCCCTTTTAGAAAAGGGAAACCAAAATGCAGAAGGCAACAGGAACAGATGTTCATTCATGTGCTATTTGAAGAGCTGAGCCTTCTAACCCGGGGTACTTCCAGAAATCATGAACCCCAGTATTTGCTTGGTGTGATCTAAGCTCTAAGCTGCAAGATAAGTGACTCAAAGGGATGGGAGAATACCAAAAAATTGAGGAGTAAAAAAGAAAAGAAAACCTGCCCAAGGAGTTACCAGCTTATGAGACTTACATTCTAGAGGAGGTGGAAAGACCCGGCTAGAGAAAGAGGAGGTATGCAGAAAATTTCCCTCCCCACAAATCAAGTATTGTCAGGAAGTATCAAAGTAGAAATTTTTGTAAGCAGCTTTGCATTTAACATTCAGTCAAGACGCTAAAACCTTAAAAACAAGAACCTCTATTAAAAAAAAAAAAAAAAAAAAACTAACAACAGGAGTCCTCAAAGTCACCCAGGATCTTGTAGCACAGAATGGAGTGTTCCTGGGCCAAGGCAGCCAGTTCCTTCAGGAACTCTGGGAAGAGGGCAGCGGCCAGCATGGTGTTCCTCACTGGCAGGGGCAGGCTTGGGGGCACCCCAGCCACCTTGGCTCTGTTTGTCAGGAAGGGCTGAAGCACTCTTGGGGGACCATCCAAAAGGTTCTTGCCAATTCCTGTCCTGGAAGCATCCTGAATGGGATCTGAAAGCAGAAAGAAAACTGTCAGGGCGACCCTCCACAGGCCTTTATGTCCACCCTCTTAAGTATGTGTGTTTGAGGGGAGGGGGCTGGTGGACTGTCTAGTCATGGGTTCAGTTCCTAGAACCGAAGTCCGAAGACACAGCCCTTGAACATGTACCTTCTCTGCCCTGTGGCGCACACACACACGTGGCTGGGTTGCTGCCCAGCAGATAACCTCCAGCACAAGGTATGTGATGGCAAGAGTTTTATCCAAAATCCTGTGTAAGGAACTTTGTGCAGCAATTGTGGTAACCCTCCATGCCCAGGACATGGTGAAGGGAAAAAATGAAAAAGGTGTCTCCTGCCACTGCATCCTACCAAGTGAAGACTTAACTCACCACGTGTTATCTGGGGGCATCCAGAGGCTCCACCTGCTCCCCTGGTGTTGGGGGAACCATCCTACCTTTACCAATTAAAGCAGAGCTGCAGGAGGCAAGCTGGGCTAACCAAGCCACTCCACGCTCTCTGTAGCTCGGCCTCGAGGGCTCCCTGAGGACCCCCAGCTCCTGGCTGGGATCTCCAGCCTTTTTTGAAGAACAGAATGGAAGAAGCCTTTTAAAGGTTGGAAATAACGGAGAGGAAGCTGGGTGCTAGGAAGACCGATCAGATTGGGAACTTCCCACCACCATGGGCATCTAGTGGCAGCAAGTGGCTTAGAAGCCTCCATCTAAGAAGGGTTTTCAGGGGTTTCAATCTCAGCTTCAGTAACACGGGTCCAGGATGAGATGAGCCCAAACTTGAACATATTCAAATGATTTGCATTTCCACATCAAATCAGTTTTACTAATTAAAATGGTTCAACTTTCCCCACTATTTAATTCTTATATCTCCAGCCTTCATATATTTATAGGAATTATTTATGCGTCCGTCTGCCCCTACTCAAATAGGCTCACTACTCTTTATAAATCATTATATTCAAGTTCTTCATTATTTTGGCTGCTTTTTAGAATTCAGTCCCATTTTTCAACACTTCTCAGAGTGTCGCTTAACTACAGTACTAAAAATTCTTGACATTTATAGTACTTTCCACATCTCACTACTATAGTCTTTAGTGTGAAAAAAAAAATCCTCTGCTTTACTGCTTTAAATATCTTTTAGATTAGAGTTTATCACACTTCATTCCATGAAGAACTGGAAAAGTTGTAGAGGATCTGTCTGCTGCCACCTTTCAGCAGAAACACACAACACGTCCGGACAAGAAAGTGAGGACAAAAGTATTGAGATCGCTGAGGTCCATGGCCAGTCTTGGAGACCACCCTCTGGGACCCCCATGGGAGTCCTCCAGCACCGCAGCTCTTCAAAGGGTCCAGCAAAACTCACAAAGGAAGCTGGCCTGGCTACAAGTGAGAAATGGGACACCCATAGGCAGTAATCCCAGGCCAAGACCTGCACTATCCATGGAATTCTCTTCCCCATATCTCTGCTCCTCTAGATCTCACTAGCCTCAAGAGACCCCAGTGCAGTGGTTAAGAAGAGCACCCACTCTGCCACTTAGTGGCTGAGTGACATCAGGGAGGTTGCTTTACCTCTCTGTACTTTAATGTCCTCATGTGTCAAAAGCTCACAGAGTTGTAAGGATTAAGTGAGTCAATAGGAAACTCAACCCCCAGAACACAAATAATCCAATTAAATATGGGCAAAAGACCTGAATAATGAGACCACAATGAAATCTCACTTTGCAACTGTCTGCATGGCTAAAATCAGAAACAAGAAATGACAAGTGTTGGCGAGGGTGTGGAGAAAAAGGAACCCTATTGCACTGTTTGGTGGGAATGCAAAGTGGTGCAGCTACTGTGTAAAACAGTATGGAGGTTCCTCAATAAAATTAAAAATAGAATTATCGTATGATCCAGTAATTCTACTTCTGGGTATTTACCCAAAAAGAACAAAAACACTAATCTGAAAGATCTATGCAGCCCTCTACTGCATCATTATTTACAAGAGCCAAGATACAGAAGTAACCTAAATGTCCATCAATGGATGAGTGGATAAGAAGATATAGTACATATATAATGGAATATTACTCAGCCATAAAAAAGAACGAGCTCTTGCCTTTTGCAACAACGTGGACGAACCTGGAGAGTATTCTGCTAAGTGAAATAAGTCAGACAGAAAAAGACAAATGCCGTATGATTTCACCTACATGTGAAATTTAAGAAACAACACAAATGAACAAAGAAAAACAAAAAACAGACTCTTAAATATAGAGAACAAACTGATGGTCACCAGAGGAGGGATGGGTAGGGAGACGGGTGAAACAGATGAAGAGGATTAAGAGGTATAAACTTCTAGTTATAAGACAAAAAGTAAAGCAGAGGGAATAAAGTCAATAACACTGTAATGATGTTGTTTGGTGACAGGTGGTGACTACACTCACCGTGATGACCACTGAGTAGTGCATAGAATTGTTGAATCAATGTTGTACACTGAAAACTAATATTGTATGTTAATTATACCTCAATAAATCAACAAACAAGAGGTAAAAAAAAAAAAAAAATGAGCCAGTAGGCATAATGTACACAGGGACCTCTTGATGGGTCATCCATCATATCATCAGCAATTCAGCTGCCACTGACTTCACAGACTTCCTGTTTCCTGCCCCAAATGTTGTTCCCTGCTCTAGCCTCCCACCCCATTTTATTAACCAGCAAAGGCCAATGTGGCCCTTTAACCTTGTATTGTTTGTTTTTCCTCCTCTATCAGACCTTGAGTTTTCTGAGAGCTGAGCCCCTAGGCGATGTGTCCTTCACAACACCCAACCCACTTCCTTATTCATAGCAGAAGCTAACAAACATTCACTGAATGAACGAATGAGGGAAGGAACTGACCTCCCTGGATGGTTCATTTTCCTCATCTCCATCTTTCTCTTTCAAATTCACTCCTCCTTCCTCCCAAAAAAAGGGTTTTTGTGGTTCATTATTCTAGCTTCATCCACGAATTCAAAAAGTGTCATGACTTTAAAAAAGTGTCATCACCAAGCCTCATTTACCCACTTGAATCCAAGAATCAAAATTGTCTTCACTAATAAGGCAGCAGCAGGAGCGTGCCCAGTGAGGGAGACCTAAGATTTGCAGGGAAACCCTCCCAGCAGGCTGTGCTGTTAGCACGGGAGTGGCCTCTCAGGGTGTCACAAAGCTCCATCAAGCTCTCAGTTCAAAAGCAAGGAGAACCAAGTTATGATTCCTACCTGGCAACTAGCTTATCATATAACGTCTCTGTTTCCTTTTCTGTAAAATGGAAATACCACCCACCTGACCTCCCTCCCTCCCAGAACTCATGATCAGTGAAAGGACTCTGAAGATAACTAAATACAAGCAAATACAACCTCTGTGGTTTGGAAAGCATTTGAGGGGAAGTGGCTGATCCCAGAGATCAACAGTCTCAAGGATGACAAAGTGACAGCTGGCATAGGAAGTCTGTCCCTATTTGAAGCCATTAGTGAGGAGGCTCGTTTTTTTGTTTTTTATTATTTTTTAATGTTCTTATTTATATTCGAGAGGGAGAGAAAGTGCAAATGGGGGAGGGGCAGAAAGAGAGGGAAACATAGAATCCGAAGAAGGATCCAGGCTCTGAACTGTCAGCACAGAGCCCAACACGGGGCTCGACCCACGAACTGTGAGATCATGACCTGAGCCAAAGTCGGACGCTTAACTGGCTGAGCCACCCAGGCGCCCCTTTGGCTCGTTTTTTACAGGGCTGTCAGGAGGCCAAGGGAGTAGAGCACCTGCATGATGGGGGAACTCGCTGCAGGCACCCGAGTTCCACCCATCATCAGAGGACTCAGCAAGCATGCACAAGCACCTGAAGAAAAAGGCAGGGAAGAAGAGAAGTATAAATAAATGTCAGAATCGGGAGTGGTTTTCTGAAATGCTGCCCTGGGTCTGAAAAGCTGCAACAGACGGTTTTCAAGACTAATACTGGCAAGATTTAAAAGTCAGGTGAGAAATCTTTTACAGGCTCCCCCCACCCACCACATCCACAGTGCTAGACAAAGTACACAGCTCACAAACATGGAAAACCCTAGTGTCTGGCCCATTACCATGATACTCGAGCTCCTGGATTCAACTCATTTATAGGCAATCGCATCACACTCAATGCTTTGGTGGTCAGCTTTGTGCAAGCGGACAGACACCTTTCTCATTCTGTGAGAAAGTTTAGAGACTTTTTAAGTTGAGAGGAGGGTATCACTTTGCCAATATGAAAGAAGTTGGAAAGTTTACCTGAACAATTCTGTTAAAGGAAAAGTCTTCTTCCCCGAGAGAAGCTTCTCACAAGTCAAAGCCCCCTGAACATTACAGACCTTAGAAAGCATCAATTATGGCTCATTTGACAACTGTATGTGGTGAGAACAAGTTCCCCTGGGCACATACCTGGCATCCACAGCCAAGAAACAGTCCAGGACATAGCACAAGGTGTGAGTGATCCCCACCACTCCCCACCCCACCACCCCTCACCTGGAGTGTGTGGGTCAAGGAAAGCCTAGGAAGCCAGTCAGCGTCTGTGCCCTGGGCTCCACACACTGGGCAAGACAGGCTCAGGCACCTGAGCCTCATGACCCTGGCGGACTACTCCAGACACCTAATTTCGGTTGCCTTATACGAAAATGAAGCCAGTAGTATCCTTCTCACCCACTGCACCGTGCTATCTGAAAACAAGATTGCCTCGGAAAGCACGTTACAAATTGAAAACTACAAATGAAGACCAAGCATGGAGTGTAATGTAAGAAGAGGCATGCCACCTTCCATCTACAGATTGTAAAAATGCCCACAATTCTTCTAGCCCTTGCCATGGAGAGGTGGAAGTTTGGCTCCATTCTTGAACCTGGGCTGGCCCCATGACTTGCATTGCCCAACAGAATGTAGCAGAATTGACCTTGTTTGGGTCCCGAGACAGAGCCTCAAAAGATTTTGTACAATCCTGCTCTCGTTCTTGCAAACCTACAGCCGTGATGTTGACGAGCCGGGGCGAACCCTCTGGATGATGAGCAATACAGACCCCCACGATCCCCATCACCCCAGCCGGAA
Source organism: Panthera pardus (assembly GCF_024362965.1). Lineage (NCBI taxonomy): Eukaryota > Metazoa > Chordata > Mammalia > Carnivora > Felidae > Panthera > Panthera pardus. The sequence continues at coordinate 75,784,044 of NW_026526688.1, forward strand.
ACCATTACCCATATGAGTGAGGCCATCCCAGACATCCAGCCACCTGCTGATGGCCACACATAAGCAAGTCCAGGCAAAATCAGCCGAGGCTGGCCCAGATCAGAAAACCCGGGCAACCACACAGACTCGTGAGCACTCATAAATGACTTTCTCTTAAACCACTGAGTTGCTGCAGTGGTTCGTTACTGAACAAAAGCTAATGCTCACAGGGTGAGCTACAGAGGTGTGCTCCGGGTTCAGGAGGAACACAACTAACAGACCAGTAGTCCAGGAGCTAGGAGAGGCCACGCGGGCCCACAGCCCACCTTTCCACAGAGACGTGGGGGCTACTCCCCCTCCGTGAATGGCCCGGCCCAGCCTGGACTACTCTTCTCTAGGGCCAAAGCTTGGAGCCTGCCCCCTCATCTCCCAGTGGCACAGGCCCACCTGTCTTTCAAAGTCTGCCTTGCAGTGCCCTGAAGGCTCTTCACAGTCAGAGCTCTACAGCCAAAAGGACTTGAGATAGAAAACAAATTCTTCATTTAAAAGTCAAGGAACAGGAGGCTCAGTGAGGCCCAGTGACCAAGAGGAAATAGCTACACAGAGACAAGGTCAAGCCATCAGAGTTCTGGGATCTTTCAGCTCCCTTTACAGGTTTAAAAGTTGCCCCAAGTTACATTTCTGCCTCTCACTCTCAATCTTGTTTCTGATCGCACGCCTTTAGCCGGAAACTGGGAGCCCCACGCTCTCCACTGTTCACCGGCCACAAGGAAGCCTGGCTTGTCCGGGTCGTGTGATGAGCAAAAGCCAGTGTAATATGGGGCATTTACTAGTTTGCACTCATCTCGGCCTAAATCTTGGCTCAGAATACAACTGGCCATCAAACCCGTCCAGCCTGAGCTGAAGCGAGGCAAAGCAGAGGTGCTCCCCAGGCCTGGCCGGCCCGCAGGACCATCCTGGGCTCTCCTGCTCCGCTCCGACCACCACCCTCCCCCCGCCTGGCACCACTAGAGCTGACGAAAAGGCACTACTCTCAGAAACTTGAGGCTGAGCAGAAGCTTTCCTTCTCCCAGTCCAAATGAATAGTTTTTACCTTCCAGAGCCCTAAAGCACATTTATTTGGGGCCTAAGAGTCTCTGAAAACATAATAAAGAGAACAGATGCCCTCCTCAGGGCAGGACTGGCCAAAAAATGGCTCAGGGTGTGCACATAATGCCTCTTTCTGGCCCACACACGCCAAGTTATTTATTCTAGCCAAGCAACAACACGCAGCACTCCTCCCTGACCACTATCGGGGAGGCAAGCAAATGTCCTACTAAGCCCTCCCAGCCGGGAGCAGGCCAGGTGCAAGCAGGGGAGACTTTTTTTTAGGTTGCAGAACGCGAAGAGGCGGCTCTCCCCTGTTGGGGAAAATGAAGATGTATTTAGATGCTTTTAAGGCCCAGGAGCCAGCACAGCATCTGTGAGCCCAAGTCAGGAGGCTGGGGAAACGGAAGAACAGTTGGAGGAGAGACACAGAGGAGACACGTGACTTACCTTTGGTTAGTGACTCAGGGGTCATGTCAGACATGTCCACTCGGAAGAGCAGGTATTGCTGGGCTTGTATGAGGAGCCCCGGGAAGTCTCTCTCCACAGAAGCAAACTGCTCAATCTTGTTTTTCACAGATGCAAGGACCTGTCAAAAGCGACATTAATGATGTGAATGCTCCACAATGGAATCCCACCCTCAGTTATCGATACATCTTTCTGGTACAGCCCTCGTTGCCGGAACTTTTATGATATCAGGCATTTGCTTGTTTTTAACAGCCTGGGTGTTCTTGGTAGGGCGCCCTCGAAACATCAAGCTAAATGAAGCTTTGCAGTTTGTCTAGAATAATCCACACAACTGGTGTCATAGGACGGGGAAGGAGAGCAAGTGAATTAGAACCGAGGGATTTTAGAAAAACAACAAAATAACAGGGGAAAGGAGAGAAGCAGCCCTCTCCTTAGCACCCATAAAATCAACAGGTATGGATATGGGCTCAGCTAACGTACCTGATAGAGGGAGCGGACACTTGGCTGGAAGACCATGTTGGTGTTGAGCAGAAAGGAGCGCAGGAGAGGCTGCGGGTAGCTGGCTAGCTGAGTAATGATCCCGATAAGTAGCAAATTAACATGTAGAGAGTTCTCCAGCATGTTCTCCAGCTTTGACAGGACCACGCTGATGAATGGGCCTGCAGGAAGAGCACAAGGCGTCAGGGCTGGCTCAGCACAGATGACATCTTTCCTTGACAACTCAGGAGGCACCGGGGCCACCGCTCCCAAACCGTGGGTCCGCCAGGTGCAGATCAAATACAGAAACAGCAAATTGAACCAGATCTTCTCCTGCCTCAAAGCAGAACATGAAGCAAACCACCACCACCAGGAGAAAGCAGGGATACATGCATGGGAGCTGGTATTTTGACTCTATGAGCAGTTTTGAAGCTTTGAAAATTATCACAGACCTTGAAAAAAGTCAGAGGAAGCATAATTTTAAAGATACACTTCGGGGCACTTGGGTCCAACTTCAGCTCAGGTCATGATCTCATGGTTCATGAGTTTGAGCCCTGCGTCGAGCTCGCTGCGGTCAGTGGAGAGCCTGCTTCAGATCCTTTGTCCCCCCCCTCCTCTCTCTGCCCCCTCCCCTGCTCAAGCTTTCTCTCTCTCAAAAATAAACAAACATTAAAAAAAATTAAAATACGGGCTCTGTGCTGACCGCTTAGAGCCTGGAGCCTGTTTCAGGTTCTGTGTCTCCCTCTCTCTCTGACCCTCCCCCGTTCATGCTCTGTCTCTCTCTGTCTCAAAAATAAATAAACGTTAAAAAAAAAATTTTTTTAAATTAAAATATACTCCATAACGTTGCCATATTTCCCGGAACTGCCAGAGCTCAAAACCATGATATTCAATCACCTCATGAAGACGCATACTGTAGGGCTTCACACAAACATCAGAAACCAGCAAAAGTTTTAGTAACAAAAAAACCTTTGTGCTAGTAAAGAATAGCAAACACACACAAACTATGTTTGCCAAGTAGCAACATGTGAACAGGGATTGTCTATCCACAAGAAGCACCCAGAGAAAGATCCCGTCTTGTGAAATATCACCATATGGAAGAATTGGAAGAAGAGAAAAACCAGGGGTGAATGAGGCCTGGGCTGTAATTTTAATGGCATTGGGCACCTGGGTAACAATACTTTAATCTTCTGGTGGAGGAGGGGAGGGAGGGAGAAGAGAGACTCAATTTGGGGAGGTATAGTTTGAGGCGTCATAAGTTCCTCAAGAAAGAAAATCTATATGACTGCAAAAGTAGTTCATAAATAATTAGGCAAAAAGAGGCTTTGACTAATTTGGATCGTGAGAAAATTAATGTGCTTTATGTGGGAATTCATTGAAGACAGGGAAAATCAAAAAAATTAATCTGGCATTAATAAAATTACTTGAAGACATTTTCCATTTTTACCATAAAAGCGGTCCATTAAGCAAAATGAATGAGAATTCTGCATTTCCCCCAGTGGAGCTATTGATGATGCCTCTAAACCACGGCATCTTTATAACAAAAGCACATCACCCTTGATGAATACACGTGCCTTACGAAGATTTCACCAACATTAATACGAGTTTAACAAAAACATACTTTACCACAAGATGCTTAATTCAGAAGCCTTGGTGGTGTAAGACAGTAAAACCCTTTGCAAGAAAAGAGAAGCCATCTGTGAGAATTGGGAACACCAAACCTAAACCCTTTACCCCTGGATGATGGCAATATTCCTGTCGCTGGGGTTGCAGAGGATGTTTCTACTGGGGCCTCAAACAGAAAGATACTACCCCTCATGTATTTAGATGAGCCTCAACTTCCCCATCTCTGGGATGGACAGAGCTCCTCACTTTCCACAACACAGGCGTTCAATGAACTCTCTGAGTAGAGAGCCTTCGCAGAGGCCCTGCTCACAAAACACAACTGGGAGTGTGCCAAACACATTCAGAAACTAGATGAGAATCCCACTTTGAAAGCACCTTAAAGAGGCTTCATCAAAAACCCTGGAAACGTCACTAGTAACTCTTCTGAAGGCATCACAACCCAATTCAAGCTTTTCAGGTTAGAGGTACAAGGTGAAGGCTACTGCCCTCATCCTCCCTGACTCCCGGCCAGGTCTTCCCTTTCTTCCCCTCCCGCCCCCTCCCCCACTGCCCTGCAGTCCCTGGCTCAGCATCTATTTTCCTCCAGAGGAAGCCAAGACAGGTGAATTCAGTCCCTTGAGGTAGATAGAATCCCCTATAAACAAACACATGTCCTTAATGAGAGTCCAACCCTGCCCTCCCATGGCCCGAGACTGTACTTTGCCCGTGTAGCCATCCAATGCACATGAGATGTGCCGACCTTGCAGGTGCCCAGGGCAGAGCAGGTACAGTCTACCGCTACTACAGGGGAGGGAAACAGACCAGCCCCCTGTGGAGAGTGAGTGGCATCACCATCTCTGTTCTGAATGACAGAACGTTAGGTCAAGACCAGCAACTGTCATAATCCACTAATGACATTAATTACAACTTCTTAGGCATGTGCAATAAGAAACATCCATGAAACCCTTTCAAATTCCTCTTTTATTCTTAGTTGATTTCCAGCACTTAAAAAAAAACTGCTTGGCAACAAACAGTTGCTAGGGGAAACTCTTAAGCAGCTGAAAATCAGAAAAAACTCAGCTACAATTTAGAAAGCCACAGGTGTGTGTGCGGGGTGGGGTGGGCAGTGTGTTTCTTCTTCCTCTCTTCTTCTAGGACAGGCAAACTCCCCACCCAGCAAATACTAATTTCTCAGAATAACAAGACAATGTGTCATTCACGTCTCTCCCCTCTCATGTGCCCTTTTCCCCTGCCCCCACCTACCCGCCCACTCCTCCTCTTTTCTCTAACTCCAAGAACGGAGCGGCCATCAATTCCGTGCCTCGGCTCTGCTGGTCCCATGCTGGAAATACCTCCTGAATGTGGGCCTTCACTGCCACCTCTCTGCCAGCTCTGCCTGAGGTCTGAGTCCCATGGTTGCTTGTCTTGACTCCAGCAATGGTCTTTCTATTTTAGTAGAGATTTAAATGATTTTTTTTTTTTTTTTTTAGTTTTCTTCAAACAGTACAGAACTATAAAATAAAGAATAGCCTTCATCCCTGGAGGCAACCCGTTAACAGATTAGAACGTGTTCTTCCAGAAATATATATATACATATATAATAGAATATATATATATTCTATATATTATATATATATAGAATATATAGATATATAGAGATATATAGAGATATATATATATAGATATATATAAATATAGAGAGAGAATATATATAGAATATATATTCTATATATATAGATATATAGATTATATATAGATATATATAAATATATATATATAGAGAGAGAATATATATATAGAATATATATATAGAATGTATATATTCTATATATATATATTCTATATGTTATATATAGAATATAATAATACATATATAATAGAATAATAACTGAATTATTATTTAAAACATTTACTAATCACTACGTGCCAGGCAGTATTCTAAGTGTTCCACACTTTTCATGTATCAACTTACTTAAATATTCTACAGGAGCCTACGAAGTTGATTATCCCCATTGAACGATGAGGCAGAACGCTAAGTGTACATGGCCAATAAATGAAAAGTCACAACTGTAATCCAGCCCATCTGTTTCCAGTGCTGCTTCTTTTCACCAACACACTGCCTTGCCTCTGCCCGCGCACACGTGTGTGTGTGTGTGTGTGTGTGTGTGTGTGTGTGTGTGTGTGTGTGTATCCTGGTTCTTTTTTTTTTTTTTTTTTTTGATCAAATGATGACATCTTCACACCCTATCCTGCACCTTGCTTTTCCATCGAACACTCTACCCTAGAAACTGTCCCATAGCAGCACATACAGAGCGGTCTCATTCAGCACAAGGCTGCAAGCTATTCAGTCACCATGGGTACTACATTCGTAAAACAGTCTCCTACTAGTGGACATTTGGGTTGTTTCCAGTCTTTTTCTATTATAAACAATACCTCAACAGACATCCTTGTAAATATATCTTGGCACATACGTGTGAATACAGACTGTGAGACGTTCCGAGGAACAGAACTCAGGGCATGAGTGCATTCTGAATTCTGCCACAGTGACAGCAGGCTCCCACCTGCTCTCTCTCTCCCTATTACTCTAGGCTGGCCTTTCAAACACAGACCCAGTCACATCACTTGCCAACTCAAACGCTTCCAGGGTTTCTTCAGTGCCAGCAGCGCAAGGTCCCTGTTCCTCAGCTTGGCCCAAAGACCCCCTCCCCATAAGGTGGCACCAACCAAGCTTTCTGGCTTCCGCTCTCAGACACTTCACTGTCTCACAGGATCCACGCTCTGTCACACCTGTGCCTGTGCTGTCAGCCTCCTTTGTCTTCTGCCTGTTGTTTCCTCTTCTCCAGACGATCATTCTGAGCCACTTTTACCTGAGAGCTTCTATCCGCTGTTTGTACCCCTCTTCTGTGAAGTCTTTCCCACTCCCCCCGCCACTGGGCTCCCCTAAGACGTGTGACACACAATCACTAATAATGCATTTCTTTGGAGCGCCTGGGTGACTCAGTTGGTTAAGTGTCTGAGTCTTAATTTTGGCTCAAGTCATGATCCCAGGGTCGTGGGATCAAGCCCCACATCGGGCCCTACTCTGACAGCATGGAGCCTGCTTGGGATTCTCTCTCCCTCTCTCTCTACCCCTCCCCCCCAACTCTGTGAGTCTCTTTCTCTCTCAAAATAAACAAATAAACTTAAGAAAATAATGCTTTTCTCATTGAGTACAATTCTTTCTTGATCTCTCCTCTGAAAGTCTGTGAATCCCTTCAGTTTTCTGTCCTAGTATCTGGCACAGAACCTGCCAAATATTAGGAGATCAATACAAGACTGCTGAATGCACAAATAGAGTTAATTAGATAAATGAAATGGAATGCTTTGATCGTCCTGAGAAGCAAATTCATTTCGGTGGAAATCAGGATTCCACGGAGAGACAGAAGTTACGCTTACTGCTACACAACACACTCAGGAGTTTGGAAACTACAAAGTTTATATACATGGAAAGAGAAAAGATGTTTCCTGAAGCTGTGTACAAATTTCAAAGGAGGGAAAAAGCAAAGTTTTGGTTAAAATTACCTATATGTATAAAAAAAACTCACAACATTTTGTTGGTTCTCAGGTGTATCCTATGCAAAACACTGATGTTATTTGATAAAGTGTTGTATTCCCTTTTTCTTCTTGCCCTAAGCTATACTTTGTTTCCGCAATTTACATATTTCCCAGGGACGAAGCTCTTTCACAAGAAAGCCAACGTTCTGTTCTAAAGAGCAACCCTCATTAGCCCTGGGTGGCCCTCACACCCCCAAGAGCTCTGCAAAGTGGGGATTTCCAGCTGGGCCAGAGTAAATGGGGCAGGCCCCAGGCAAAATTCGGGTGTGTGCTAGGTTACTTCTGCCCCGCTTCAGGCAGCCAGGGCCCTCCTGCTCCCCACCCCACCCCCAGCCCCCTCCCCTTATCACCTGGGCAAACTGAGATTATCTAATCCTTCTTCTGATGGACTGACTGATTGAATTTTAATTAAAACCCATTCACAATGAAATGTTATCTCCACTAGAACCTCAAGCCTTTTAATTGTGGAATTAAAAGCTCTCTCCCTCTTTAAATAAATCTTCAGGCCTCAGTAAATAGATGAATAAATACAGGAGGAGGCTGGAAGAGCCACTTGAAATCACAGGAAGCCTACCAGACTGGGCCGGAAGATAATGTGATCTCATCTATTTTGGGTGATCCAAGGAGGTGGAGCACAGTGGCCGTGGCGGGTCCCACCAAGCTGCTCCCCGCCTGCCAGAGAAAGGCAAGCCTCAGCCAAGGCTGCCGGGGGCTGCCTGTAAGAGTGATAACAACACACACGCCCCGGGGTTCCCATTCAGTCCTCACAGGAGAAAGGGGAGGGTTTAGGACCTCAGAGCTGGACATGCTACAGCCAGGAATCCCCCACAGGCCTGACTCCAACGTCGCTGTCTGACCCTCTGCGGTGTCAGCCCCTAAAGGGGGGGAAATCTCTCCCGGTTACCTAGACACTGCTCAGGGGTCCCACACCAGCCTTCCCTGAGTTTGATGACCCCCTGTGCCAGTTCCCCCCGCACCCCAATTTGCAGATTCAGACATTACTGGCTAATATTTAATGATGTTTTCTATCATAACTCCTCACCCCAATCCACATGTCTGATATCCTAACCTATCCCTTGGGCTCTTACCCGGTTCCTACCTGTTGTTAGAGATGTATGCTGGAACACACCCATTTGTTGGCAGAGTTACAGGTTTATGGGGGTCCACTCTACTTATTTTTGGGTAAAGATTTTGCAGTTACCTGAAATGAGCTCCGGGGCAAAGGCATACCTAGCTCCAATGGTCTCTGACGTGTGTATACAGCTGTCTTTATTCAGCAGCTATTCTGAGCACCTGCCCTGTGCTCTGTTCTCTGTTCAGGTGCTGGGAAAGAGCAGAGAAAATCCAACACCTGTGCCTTCGCGGAGCCTATGATTCTAGTGGGGGAAACCGTACCTTTTTTCTATACAAAAACACATGCCATGGAGAAAAATTAGTAGACTAGGGGAAATGAGGCTATCAAATACTGAGACTGGATTTTTTGTGTGGTTTCATCAGTCCTATTATTTTATCACACACATATCAAGGGAAGCAGTTACCCAGCTGTGAAATGCATCCTCTGATTGGCTGGGGTCCAAAAAAGACCCCTAGAATGACAAGGTAACATGAAACCACCTCTCTGTGCTCTTCACAAATCCACTCTCCCCCCTCTGTTAGGTAAAGTGGCAATGCTCCTTGCCTCCACCTACCGTACTTCCTTGTTACAATACGTCCAAGTACTTACAACAGCAGAAATCAGAAAGCGAGCGAAGATCATCACCTGTGAACGGGGTGCTCTGAGTCCTCACGGGAGGCTGACTGGCAAAGGCAGTCTCATCTCTCACCCCAAACGGGGACGGCGCGGCGTCGATGGTGGGAGTGTCTGCTATAAAAGAATCAAAGTCGTCCTCCTCTTCCAGGGCCTTCTCCCCGGCCTCCTCCTCTTCGTCCTCCTTTTCTCCTTTGCTCTCTCCTTCCTTCCCCTCTTGCTCTCCCTTGAGATGCAAGACACCAGGCGAGGGGAAATTCTCTTCTGTCAAGCCCTCAGGGCCCGAATCTAGTTCTTTAATGATTTGGTCATACTGGGCGATGAAATCTTCACCCCCTGGGTTAATGACCATCGGCTTTGAATCGTGTTCAGCCTCGGAGATGGGAGGCGCTAACTCCGCGCTCGGTTGCGGGGCTGTTGCCGCCTCCTCTTCTTGTTTCGGTCCCTTGGACGCATTTGGGAACGGGTCTGAATTGTCCCTACCGTGTTCCTCCTCTGAATCTGTGCCTGACGGAGGGCTGGGCAGGGGGCCGTTGTTCAGGGCGGGACCCTGAACCTCAGTCTGGGCTTGGCTTGCGGGCCTGGCGGTTTCCGCCCATACCTTCCTAGTGTCCTCAGAGTCCTTCTCGGCACACAGCCGGTACACCATCACATCATCCTGGAAGTCGGACTCTTCGATGTAGGACCCTTTGAAGAGCAGGATGGCGTTCTTCTTCATCTCCTGGATGTGTCTGGGGGGGTCGACTGGTGCCGGTGGGCCCGAATTCTCCAGATCATCGTAAGGCCCCGGGGAGCCCACGTCCGCCCCTGAGGAGATGCCGGTGTCATAGCTGTCGTCCCACTCCAGCTCCGTGTGGCTCTTCTCCTTTCTTGGAGGCAGCGGAGAGCCCGTCTTCCTGGGGAGTTGCTGCGGGAGCCTGAACACAGGATAGGGGGAGCCGACGGCGCTGTCCTCCGTCAGACTCTGGACAAACGTCTCCGGGTCAGGGGAGTCTCCGTCGTACAGGGCGGACCAGACTCGGCAGTCCCTCATGCAGCGGAGGATGTTGGTGTGGGCCTCCCACAGGTACTGCAGGTAGCTGATGTCCAGGGCTTTGCCGTACTCCACGATGCAGGCCGACGGAGTCGACACCTGGGGCACTGGCTGCTCCACGGCCCCTGCCACGGGAGGCAGAAACGAGTCAGAACGAGCCCCCTGCTTACACGTACAACAGGTGGGGAGACAAAGGTAGTGGACACACATGTGACTCATTTGGCTGCTAAGATTTTGTCCCGCCAGCTACTTTAGTTCTAGTAACTTCTGAGTAAAAAAATGGTTAGATTTTAAGAAGAACAGAATGTCTGTCTTCATAGAAGTTATAGAATCATAGAGGAGACCTAGAACTCCACCATTTCTTTTTTTTTTTTTTTTCAGTTTATTTATTTTGAGAGAGAGAGAGCAGAGGAGGGGTAGAGAGAGGGAGAGAGACAAGAACGCTCCACACTGTCAGTGCAGAGCCTGATGCGGGGCTCAGTCCCACAAACCGTGAGATCATGACCTGAGCCAAAATCAAGAATCTGACGCTTAACCGACTGAGCCACCCAGGTGCCCCAGAACTCTACCATTTCTTTTCTTCTTCTTCTTCTTTTTTTTAATGTTTATTTATTTTTGAGAGACAGAGAGAGCATGAGCGGAGGAGGGGCAGAGAGACAGGGAGACGCAGAATCTGAAGCAGGCTCCAGGCTCCAAGGTGTCAGCACAGAGCCCGATGAACTCTACCATTTCTTAAATGGAGAACTTACATGGCAGGTGCTTTCTCAACACTACCCCTCCCAACAGCCCTATATGGCAGATATCATTTTCTCCATTTACAGGCAAAGAAACTGAGGCTCAGAGACAAAAGATCACCCAACTACTCAGGGGCGGAGCACAACTCAAGCACAGGCTGTCTCACGTCAACCCCCGTTCACACTTTGTTCGATGCCACACCTTTGCAAGCTTCCTGTCTCTTCATTATCTAAATCTCTGCCAGGCCGGACCAGAATTATGAATTGCATTACCTGTCTACCCACCGACCTACGCCACTGTTCATCCATTAGGGCACTCCACTGTAAGGCGATCCCAGAGTGGGAGAGCGGAAAGAATGTGGAATTTGGAATCAGAGGACCCATCAGCTGTGTAGCCTTGAACAAGTCAACTCCTCTGAGTATGTTTCTTCCTGTGTAAAATGGAAATACTACTTTCTTCAAAGGATTAAATGTGAATACAGGGAAAGAATGTGGCAAGTTGTAGGCATTCGACAATCGCTTTTCTAATTTAAATTTCGAATTATGCAGCAAGGTCAGCCCCAGAATCATTCTTGAAACAACTTTCTTAGTAAATAAAAAAAGACATCAGTTGTCAAATATGTTCTAAAAAATGACTATTGGTAGGAAAATAGAAGATATCTGGACTAGTTTACCTAATAGGAAAATACATTTAAAATAACTTGTACTGCCAAGTAAATTATTAATTTCCATGATCACTGTGTCTTTATTTAAAGACCAAGAATACAACCACCTTAATTTGTAACAATTACATCTACACCAAACACCCTGATATTTTCCTGGTCAAGTAGCCCAGCTCTTAGAGAAAATATACTTTATCTAACAAGATGGTGCCTGGATAGACAGGATGATATTGTTTGGGGGGATATCAGAATACACACTGGAAATACCGGGGTCAGTACCAGGGTTGGACTCTTTCCTAGCGGTCACAGGAAAGGCAGAACGTTCCTGAACTGAAATAGCCTTCTGACCACCGAAGATGAACAAGTGCCCCCTTGTTTCAGCTGCCTGCCAGAGGGCCAAGGTTGATATAGGTGACCATTTAAATTTTACCTGTGCAGGGCCTGGGTGACTCACAGTCAACTGAGCATTGATTCAGCTCAGGTCATGATCCCACGGTCCTGGGATGGAGCCCCACGTGGGGCTCTACACTGAGGGTGGAGCCTGCTTACGAGTCTCTCTCCCTCTGCCCCTCCCTGCTGCTTGCACACTCCGTGTCTCTCAATAAATAAATAAATTTTACTTGTACAAGATCAACTGTAACTGGCAAATAGCACAAGTACTATAACTCCTATTAAAACAAACAAATAACAACAACAAAACAAAACCAGAGTATTTATTTAAAAACAAATAAAACCCTCGGAGTTACCTGGGTGGCTCAGTCAGTGAAGCATCTGACTCTCCGACTCTTGATTTTGGCTGAGGTGATGATCTCATGATTCCTGGGATCAAGCTTTTCCCCGCACTCCTCGGCTCCCACCCCGTGCTGTCAGCATGGACCCTGCTTGGGATTCTCTCTCTCTCTCTCTCTCTCTCTCTCTCTCTCTCTGCCCCTCTCCCACCTGAATGAATACTCTCTTTATCAAAATAAATAAATAAACTAAAAAAAAAAAAAAAAACCAAAAAACCTAAGTAGGTCAACGAAATGAATCAGATATTTTTGCCACATCACAAATTTTGAGCTTTATGATGATATATTATTGGCAGGCAAGCACGCACAAAGGGTCATCTTAGAAATTAGAATAAGGACTAATTCTATCTTAGCTACAACCATCTCCACATCTCTACCCCCATTTTGTTTAAAAAGACATGGTGGCACATATTTTCATATATGTACTCTGAGGATGCCACTAAAGCCTGGTCAAAATAAAGGTCTGGTGGGTGGTGCCTGGGTGGCTCAGTCGGTTAAGCATCCAACTTCGGCTTAGGTCATGACCTCGTGGTTCGTGAGTTCGAGCCCCACATCGGGCTCTGTGCTGACATCTCGGAGCATGGAGCCTGCTTCGGATTCTGTGTCTCTCTCTCTCTGCCCCTCCCCAGCTCTGTCTGTCTGTCTCTCTCTCTAAAATAAATAAACATTTAAAAAATTTTTATAAGACGAAGCAGAAAAGACCCTCCCCGAGTCATTCATAAATGAAATGGGGCTCACTGCATTATTCCCTGTCTACCCAAAGAGACACATATCCAGAGGAGGAATGGCATCTGGCATCCTTTTTGTTTAAAGATTATTCACTAGGCGAGTTCCTTTTACCTGAACTATCATGCGTACACTTTGACCAGAGAATATAGTCCCTCTCCTGGTTCCCAAGAGTCAGGGTGATCCCGCTGGAGCAGCAGACGGGGGTCAGGGCGAGCAGCTTGGCCGCAGAAACAGAGTAACAGTCTCTCTCCTTCACGGCCCACCTCTGACTCAGCATCATGTGGTTGCAAGGGATCAGATACCTGTAACGACAACACGGCTGCATTCAGTGTCTGCCACATCCACTCCCATCGGGACTCGTCATGGCCCGAGGTGGACGCATGATGCATCCTCTCCCCACTCTCGAGCCAGCCATCCTACCAGCCCCGGGGCTCACTCGCTTGCCTAAAACCTGCGGAGGGCTTCCTTCTTCTGGCAGAACCACCCCTTTGCAGAGGGCCCTCACGCTGCAACCTTCACGAACTGCCTCCTCTCTCACCGGGTCTGCTATCGCTCTGCCTCCATGTCTGCACCCACGGTAACCCTCACTAGGAATGTGCTCCCCGTTCCCTGCCTCACCGATGTCTTGTCATCCTGCAAGGTCCAGCTTCAGTGTCACCCTCTCTGGGAAGGCTTCCGGGGCTTCCTGCTCCAAGACAGAGCTACTCACGCCCTCCACTACACTCACCGCCCTCTCCTAAAGCACGGGTACCTAGACTCACAATTATTTCAGCGTCTCAGAACACTCGGACACTCAGTACAACGTGCTACCAGAGCAGGGGACTTCTTTCACAGTGTGGTTTCATAGTCCCAGAAACTTTGGCTCATAGTGGATGCTGAATGACCGCGGCTGCACAAAAAGGCAAAGACCCACTCCACAGTGCAAACCCCCTCTCGTACTCTCGTGGTTGACCCTGAGGAAATATGGCGGCGAAAGGTGTTCTGGTCACCAGTTTCAACATGGGAGCTGGGGACAGGGAGAAGGGGTGCCCCAACACCAACAAGCCAGCAAGGCTCTAGGCACCAGCAGGGTGTCCTTCAATTCAACTCAATTCTGACCGTATCTACCTGGAGATAGCGTCCACAGGTGAAGGGTTCGGTCCTACATGACTGTCGCCCGCGTACACACACTTCAGATGACCATCGCAGGCCAAGGTTATCACCTGTGCTTCTGACCGACCTGCTATAAATGGGAGGTTCCAACAACCTCCTTGGATATCAAATAATACGCTGCAGTGGCTCACTGAACTCAGAACAACATTTTACTTCCTGGATCACCAGTTTATTACAAAAGGATATAACTGGGGAACAGTCAGATGATGGAGATGCATAGGGCAGGGTGTGGGGGAAGGGCGCAGACCTTCCATGCTCTCTTCGAGGGTATTGTTCTCCCCACATCTCTGTGTGTTCAACAACCTGGAAGGTTTCTGAACCCGGTCCTTTTGGATTTTTATGGAGGCTCTATTACAGAGACACGGTTGATTAAGTCACTGGCTGTTGGTGACTGATTTAACCCGGGAGGTCAGGGGAGTAGGACCATGAGTTGTAAGTAACCGTCTAATCACATGGTTGGGTCTCCTGGCAACCAGCCTCCATCCCCAGATTTGGGTCCTGGAGTGGCCTTATCAACATAACAAACACATCTTTGTTCCTCTCAGCATGTAGGAAATTCCAAGGGTTTTAGGAGGTCTGTGCCAGACACAGGACAGAGACCAAATATGTATTTCTTATTATAAATCACAACTTCACAGTGGCCAAGGCCTCACCAAGGAACACTAGGCCCCACTGCACACAAAACGCTTTCCGTGGGTGATCAAAAATACCTGAGTATCACTATGAACCTAGAGATAAGAAAATCTGGGCAATCAGTTCTGACACTCTGGGAGCACATCCGTGGGCTTCACAGGTGGAATAAAGTTTGTTTAAATGGCTGACACTCTTAATGGGGGGGGGGGGGGGGAGGACAATACTGTTCCTTTAAACAAAGACGGAAAAAAACAGGATGGAGCATTCCAGAGCCAAGTGTCACTGTTACACCGGGGCCCATTCCCGAAGACCTGAGCCATGATCTTCAATAAACCAGAATGTTTTTGTTTCTGTTTTTTGCTTTTGAGAAAGAGGCAGTACAGAAGAAAACAAGCTATGATGAAGGATTCGGTGAAAAAGATAGAAGTACAACTTTCAGGGTGTGTCTGGAGGCCTGAGAACAACTAAGCTGTGTCTCCCACTTCCTGTTGATCCAAATGAGGAAGGTACCTTTACATTAATGACTGACCAACGGCAAGAGGCTGAGTCAAGGAGGAAAAAAGACTGAATTCTTTTCGTGGTGCTTTACATGAACGATCTTAATAACTTTCACAGTGTGAAACAAGTTTGCCACTTCGCCCTCCCATTCCCAAAAGAACCACCACACCATTCTTCAAGTACTCTGCCAGAGGCTCCTAGTCTCTTCTCCCCCACACCCACGGGCATATAATCCACACACTCCTGAAGCCTAAACTTGGAATCACCGAGATCCAGACATTCCCCGCAGGTCTGATGTGGTGGCATCGACTTTCATAAATTCGAGTGTATGAATATCAAAGGTCATAAAAACAAAAAGGAAAGAGAGGAGGACAATATGGGCAAGGTGACAGGTCTGTTCTAATCCTTGGCCCAGCTCTGGGGTCTTGATCCGAGCACTAGCGGAGAAGAAACAGAAGTTATAGGTTGAGGCACCAGGGTGGCTCAGTCAGTTAAGCTTCTGACTTCGGCTCAGGTCATCATCTCACAGTTTGTGAGTTCGAGCCCTGCGTCAGGCTCTGTGCCGACAGCTCAGAGCCTGGAGCCTGCTTCATATTTCCTCTGTCTCTCTCTCTCTCTGTGTCTCTCTGTCTCTCTCAAAAATAAACAAACATTTTAAAAAAGAAGCTGTAGGTAGCAAAATGAAGGAGGTCTTTTCACAAGGATCTCTGTGAGCAGCGATGCTTTGGTGACAGACAATGATGCAGAGGAGAGAGGCTTTCCCCCACTTGTCTACACAGGGCACAGCTCTGGCCCTGAGGGCACAAGGGAAGGCAGTGCTGGGCCAGCACCTCAGCACCTCTGCACTCTCAGGTGGGGACAAGGCAGGGGCAGAGGGAGACAGCACCAACCAAAGGGGCCTCACCAGGCACTGCTGTGGCAACTGTGGTGGTGGACACACTTGCTTGTGACCATGGGTTAAGACCCCTCCCTAAGGCCAAGGTCTTAGTTGACAGGTGAAGGCCAGAAGACCCAGGGAGACATATCGTGTGGTTGTTGAGATGGACTGTTCTCATCTCACTGGCTGGTGAGGCCTAGGGAAACTCATATCACATAGGATTTATTATCTCCTTATTTTGATCATTAATTATTTAAGAAAGAAACTGCTTCAATGCTTTTATACACTGCAGGAACTTGATGACTGCTTACAGCTCCAACCAAGCATATTTCATGATTTAAGTTGATATACATAGATTTCTGCTCTTTGTTTGAAGCATTTTTTTAGAAATGGAACAGTGGATCAAACCTAATAAAGCTATTTATCAAATATCACCAGTGGGTGGCTGGAAATTATATTAGAATAAAGAGTAATTGGGAATTTGCAACTTTGCAAACACATATTTTCAGCAGAAACTAAGAATTTTCTTCTGAGTAAATCAAATAAACAGAGATTCCCTATAGGCTGAAGCAGAGACTTTATCAAATTGAAAAAGGGTGGGGGCGGGGTGCCTGGGTGGCTCAGTCAGTGAAGTGTCTGACTTCCAATTTCAGCTCAGGTCATGATCTCGCAGGACATGAGTCTGAGCTCTGCTTTGGGTTCTGTGCTGACAGCCCAGAGCCTGCTTGGGATTCTCTCTCTCTCTCCCTCTCTCTCTGCCCCTCCCCACTGTGCGTTCTCAAAATAAAGAAAGTTAAAAAAAAAAAATTGGAAATGGGGAGTGAGTTCACATAAATAACCCCTCCCTCGTATTCACAGTGCTTCCACAGCACCTCTGAAATGAAGGATCATCCCAGAGGGAAGAGTGGGAAAACCACGCGTTGACCCTCTGTCTTCCCATCCCTTACAGGGAAAGATTAGGAACAGAATGAATGTCAGAAGCTGCCCTAATGTCAAATATCAAAATGAAGTGGCTGTCGATAAGAGAGAAATCACTCCAGAATTTGTCCTCAAACCATCTTTTCATTTATACTACACATACTTTGTCTGGAGGCTTTTATTTAAATTCAAAAGCAGTAAAAATAACCAGAAACTAAGAAATATCTGGTTTTAGAGATCCAGATTACTCAAAGCCGTCCTACGACACAGCAGGGGGAAAAAATGATATCCTCCATATTGTCCTCTCTTTTTTTCATTATTTCCCCAACCCTTCGCACCCCTTGGCCCACTGTCCCTCTCCCTCTCGCTCATTGAAGTGAAGCATCGTTGCATCTGAAACAGTTCAGTGACAGCCAATCAATAACAAAGCGCACACATTGCCTATTGCTACACTGACAACACGAGCGAAACAAAGCAGTACAATGAAGTAGGTAAGGTGTTTCTATGAGATGACAAGAACCTCAATAACGCACCGAGAGGCAAAAATCTACAAAGCAACATCAGTAAATTTCAAAAAGATTGTTTTCCAAAGACATTCTGACTGTACTTTTCCTAGCCATCTTCCCCTAGGCTGGCTTGCCTTTTTTTTCCCCCTGCTCTCCTCCAGACACCTAGCTCCCATGCAGGATGGAAATGTTCCCGAAGTGGACACACAGCAACGCACTTTGCTCTCCGAGCAAAACATCCTCTGACTGAACACAACAGGCAATGCAATTCAAGAATCTGACGATGGACCAGCACTTCCGGAAAAAATGCCCCAACCAGAATATTCAGAAATGGCATTCAGGGTAGTAGGCAATTAAATTTTGCCTACACTGGCAAGTGCCAGGAATATGGGGGTGATCTGTCACCTCACTGCTTATCAGCATTTCCTGCCTGCCTCTGGCCTATTCTATGTCACATCCATGCAGGCGGACAGTTTCTCCTTGGTTTTCTGCTCACTAAAATAGCCTCTCTTTTGGGGGTACCTTATTTCAAGTTACGGCTCCTGATTATTATGCTAACTGTAAGAAATATATCACTTATGAATGGATTATCACTTTGCAATATCAGTATTTAGTAGTATTTGGATTGCAACAAAAATGGACATATAGTTATTATTTATCACATAACAAATAAGTTCATTGGTGGACTCACATAATCTCGACTGCTCTACTGCCTCTCAGCCCCACACGTTTATCATGTGCGTTCGAACCACTATAGCGGCAATAACAAAAAGGACAGATTATAAATCTGTGTTTTATGTCCCTGAAGATAAAGTTTAAATGACTAGAAGAATAAGGATTTTGCATTGTCTTTGCTTTTGTACAGATTCTAAATCAGAAAAGACAACGTTTTCATTAGTTTAGGATGTATTTTCCAGGAAATTCTCCTCCCTTCAATTTGTGTAGTATGTTACAGCGTTTCAAAAACACTTTTCAGATAGCCCCACACTTGATTCTCCCAAACATCTGAGTATGAGCTAGAAATTCCAAAAATAGAATAGGTCAAGTCAGCAGTTCACTCTCCTTCTAATGGGATCTGTTACACTTTATCAATTTAACCACCACCATTTACAGCCTTGTTTTCATAATTTTAATCTCTTTACCTCTTTCTGCTGCAAATGTAGTAACTTCTTCCATTCTATCTCCTAGTTCACTAATTCTCTCTTTCTCTCTTAATCTGTGTCCCACATGCTATTTACCCAAACCCCTGATTTTTCATTGCAATAATTACAGCTTTTACTTCTAAGAGTTCTGATTGGTTCTTGAAATCCATCTGTCATTTTTGCATGATCACAAAAACACCATTTCTTTAACAGAAAATAACAGGTGTTGGGAAGGATGTGGAGAAACTGGAGCCCTCGTGCACTGTTGGTGGGCATGTAAAATGGTGCAGCTATTATGCAAAACAGTAAAAAACTTAAAATAGAGTTACCATGTGATCCAGCCATCCCACTTCTGGGTATATCACCCACAAGAATTGAAAGCAGGGTGTTGAAGAGAGGTATCTGTACTCCCATGCTCCTAGAAGCATTATTCACAACAGCCAAAAAGCGGAAGCAACCCAAAATGTCCATCACCAGACATACGGAGAAACACAATGTGGTATATATAAACAGTGGGATATTATTCAGTCCTAAAAAGGAAGGAAATCCTGACACACGCAACAACATGAAGACAAAATGAAAAGTGAAAAAGTTCAGGCACCAAAAAAAGGGTATGATTCCACTTAAGGGACATATCTAGAGAGTGGTCAAATTCAGAGAGTCAGAAAGTAGGAGAGGGGCTTCCTGAGGCCGGAGGAGGGAGACATGGTGAATTAGTGTTTAGCGGGACACAGTGTTCCTGTTGCAAGGTGGAAACATTTCTGGAGATGGATGGCAGCAATGGCTGCACCACAATGTGAATGCATTTAATACCATTCATTGAACTGTATGGTTACAATGGCAAATATTATGTTCTGTGTATGTTATGACAATTAAATATAATTTAAAATGGGGCGGGGGGGGGGACCTGGCAGTTCAGAGGGCAGAGACCAGGAAGCTGAGGGTTCCCACGCGTCTGCTGCGTACCTGACTTCCGTGTATATTCTCCATTCGCTCATGGATTCCCCCAGGCAATGAGGTAGAATTCGAAATAAATTGGAGCGCCTGGGTGGCTCAGTCCACTGAGCACCTGACTCTTGATTTTCACTCAGGTCATGGTCCCAGGGTCATAAGATCAAGCCCACGTCCAAGCTCCACACTGAGCATGAAGCCCACTTGGGGGCTTCCCTCTCTCCTTCTCTCCCTCTCTCTCCCTCTCCCTCCCCCACCCCCCACTGCCCCTCTCACACTCTCTCTCTCTCAAAAAAAAGAAAAAGAAGGTATTACATAAAGGGCAACTATCATTATTGTAATATCGCCATCATCCTTATTAAAGAAACAAGGAAAATGCTTGGGCTCAGAGAGCCTAAGACCAGGTAGTTACGTGGGATTTGGCTTCCATCACCCTATTCAGAATCTTCGACGTGTGCCCTTCAGGCACTTTGCTGGGAAACGATTAGCCCTGACTTGGATATGGAAATATCTCAACCATGAGCCAATTTCTCCCCCTTCACGTGGCACATGACTGGGTCTCAAAAGGAGCTAACATGATCTCTGAGGGCAGAGTTTAGCACAACGAGCACCGCACCGCATCCCCCGTAGACAAAAGGTGATGGAGGAGTTGTCCCCAGCTGGGCCACATGTGATGAGGTGGCTCGGAGGGGAAAGGCTCTGCACATCCCCAGCAGGGCCAGGCTTCCAGGGAGGCTGAAAAAGACAGCTGCATTTCATGCCCCTAGCGAAGCAGCCTTTAGGAATTTGACACTTAAATATAATCAGGTTTTACGGTGGTGGGAAGCAAAGTGTGGTTTGGGGCAGTAAGAAAGGCTTTAACAAGTTGCTCTGAGGGATTCCGTTCAGGCCTTGCTAATGCATCTGTCACGTCAGCAGACACCTAACGGGAGGCTGAAGCAATCCTTTTAGGATGGGATGTTCTACTCAAAATATTCTAGCCAGACTACCCAGGCTCTCTCTTCGTGATCAGATTTGTTCTTTGCCAGTGCCTTAAGATTAGTGACTGATGACCTAATCTAAACCTCTAGAAAGTCCAAAAACTCTTTTTAAAAGTAAGAAAATTAATAAGTGATCTACTTCCCCACGAAATGATAACCCTGTGAGGCCTCCACCATGATGCCTGCCACCATCCACCTCTTCCAGCCTGGTTTTGGTTTTGGTTTTTTTATCGCTCCCATTTGCAGATAAACCAGTGACCACTGGTTCTCAAAATCAGCCATGCATCAGAATCCCCTGGAGAGTTAGTTAGAACACAGCTTGCCAGGCCCCACCCACCCCCTGAGTCAGCACATCTGGGAAAAGACCAAGAATCTGCATTTCTAACCTGTTCCTGGGTGAAGCCTCTCCTCTTGCTCCCCAACCACTTCGCCACCCCCTTACTTGTCCACAGCTACCACGATGGAAATGCTAACGCAGCCACTTGGAATGTCCTCTTCTCGTAATTCTACTCACGTTGTATCAAAACCCCACTGGTGACCAGAGGTGGTCCAAGTCTCCTCCTCTTCCCCTGTCCTAGGCTTCTTCTCCCGCTATTCCCAAGGAGGAGGTCACACAAAGGGTCAGAACGTCCTCAAAGGAATCAAAGGAAGGAGGAGGCAGGAAGGCGTGCCAGACGACCCTGGTTGACTTGTTCCTTTTTGTTTCCATACCCCGAGAGGGGAGTGTGGGAGCACAAAGCCTAGCCACCTCCCCCTCTCTCCCTTCACAAAGCAGATGCTTCCCTTGGGGACCCCCACAGGAGAGGCAGAGTTGGGCCAAGGCGGGATTAGGTGTTCCTGAGTCCCCTGCCAAATGACCACATTAATAGCATCCTAACAGCAGTTCACTTTGACTCCTGACACCTGTCTTCAAATACTAGCCAATTCCCCAAACCTTTCTCACCTGTCCCTCCGAAGGTCCTACCTGCTCCACCTTGTTTATAAGTCCTTTTCAATCCATCTACCCCATGCCCTACTCTCTTCTGAACTGTACATGGAAAGTACTCATTAAATATTTACTGAATTGAATTGAAACATACTTATGGGTCAGAGAGAGCACGCTGTAGGTGTAACATTAGGAAAGCAAGAGTCATAAAAATTATATATCAATAGCATTTCATATTTGGAAAAGTTGTTTCCAGTAACACAGGCCTCTAAAAGTGTACTTCAGGAGAAAGACATTCAGCCGCAGAACAGGAAAGCCTTCATAGTCTGAAAATTTCCCAACATCCTATCTGTTATTTCCAGGAACATATTTATAATACAATGTATTTAGCCCTGTAAATACTCTTAATAGGAAAACTAAAATTAACCTTGGGAAATGATACAGAAATTAGATTGATATTCCTGATCATTTTTTCCCTTAGAAGCATGGCTCCTACATGGCTTATATGACCCAAAGAAAAATATAATAGCAATAGTACATATTGAGTTTTTCTTTAAAGAGAACAAAAGAGGGCAACTCACCTTAGAACTAGCTGTAACATCACATCTTCACAATGTAAACCAATGAGAGTTCTAAACAATGCCAGGGACACCACACAGAGCTGGGAAGCAAAAAACACACATTCTATTTCAGATATTGGAAGGATAGCTCTACTCCCCACAGATGGAAAATAAATCAGAATTACAAAATAAAATGGCCTCTTTTTTTAGCAGCTTTGATAAAAACATGCTGCTTCCCGAGAGAATGTGTGTTAAGGCTTTTAGTTCTCCTACAGGATTTGATTAGAAAGCCTATGTCTAGGGGCGCCTGGGTGGCTTAGTCAGTTAAGTGTCCGACTTCGGCTCAGGTCATGATCTCACAGTTTGTGAGTTCGAGCCCCGTGTCGGGCTCTGTGCTGACAGCTCAGAGCCTGGAGCCTGCTTCACATTCTGTGTCTCCCTCTCTCTCTGCCCCTTTCCTGCTCATGCTCTGTCTCTCTCTGTCTCAAAAATAAATAAACATTTAAGAAAGCTTATGTCTAGAATGATGCCATAATGCAGAATGACCCTCCTACAAAATGCCTGTGCTCTTATTTCCAACTTTTAAAGATCCACATAAACGTGCCCCTACAACTCCCCAACACACACACACACACACACACACACACACACACACACACACACACATGATCTCCTGCTTGGCATTTATTTTCCCAAGTTATTTTCAAATATGACATTGGTTATTTACAAGACAGGGCTAACAGAAAATTGCAGGTACCCTGGCCACCTCCCCAACTAGTGTTTAGCCCCATGCCTCAGCTCCTTTGGGCTTGTCTCTTGGCTTTGGGGCAAACATTCTCCTTGGTTCCATTTTCAGTAGTGCTGAGAGTATGATAATACAGTTTTCTAAGAAGTTCATTCAAAACCAAGAATTCTTTTGATCTCTAATTTCCAAAAAGGAAAGGTAAACAGCCAAATAGGGAAGATACCTACAGGTGAATTATAAAATCATTGTACCCTTTTGAGAGTAAGCTTTCATCATTTCATCAGAGCACTTAAGTAATTTTTTGCACCAGGTAGTAATTCCTAGTCTGTGTTCTAGACAGGACGGACCTAAAACCTGGTCAATGAAATCCATAATGGTGTCATAATAATAATAGCTACAAGAAACAGCAGGGGAGGGGGGATTAGAGAAAAAATATTCATCATTAATCCCCAAAACAAACTCTCCTGAAATTTGTTCTGAGTTATAAAGTCCCTTCCTCTGGGGTTCACCTTACCCGAAATGGGGTGTTGATTCGGCTTGTGAGAGTATCTAGGATGTGGACATTCTCGTGCTGGTGCAACAGGATAAAACGGAGGAAGATCTCGAGTAATGCTGGCTCGGAGATACTACGCAGGAAAAGGTCCAGATATGCAGTTGTGGTCATGACCTCCTCCACAGTCACCTGGGACCAACGACAGAGTGAGCACAGGCGAGCATCCTCTCGATGCTGTGATACATGCTTCCCCAAAGGCCCCTGGCCTCACCGTAGTGACCCCATCAAGGCAAGGACATGCCAACCACAAGAACACGCTTCAGAGCTTCATCTGAAGCCTATAACCTATTCACATCCCACAATACCACATGCTGCTTCCGCCCTTTAATTCAGTAAGGGAAAAGCAAGGACATAAAAAGCAATTCAAGTGTTCTGACAACTCTAATCATCAAATGCAGTTCAAATACCATAAAGATTTTAGTGTGTAACCACAAAGGGGGGGGGGGGGAAGATAATGTAAAGTATCTACATGGTCAATAAAGGATTAATTAGAAAGCTCAATATAACTGTTTCATCATTAGTCATCCAATAAATATTTATTAGACTTGCTATGTACCAGGAGCTAGAACCATAAGAACACATTTTCTGTCCAGGAAGATGGGTGTGTGTATGTATGTATATATGTAAGAGGTACATATACAAAGTAATGCAGATGTTCAGGTATGTTCCTGGAAAGTTGCAAGTCAAATTTTTATAACTGAATAATATACGTAAAGTGTTATTTATAAAGTGCTATAAGAGTTTACCACTTATAAAGTAACCGACTGTTTTTTTATAATACAAATTAGTATTTTCTACGTGGTGTGATTATCCCAAGCAGTAGAATGTCTGTCTTTCAGGGAATATAAAACTCTCAAGAGTCAAGTTTTTCAAAGTGCTGAGGATTTGGTGCTTAAAGCATTCAAATTTTAATTTTAAGCATTTTGATAGGGAATATTTTAAGAACTCGGATAGATTTCTTTGTCTTCCTAAAAAGCAAAGTACAACATCTCTTGATGAACAGGGGTCATCAATTGTCTGACTGACTGTAGAATAGATATACCCAAACTGGGATGCATGGAAATCATGAGGGAAACAGTTCCAAACTTCAGATTCCAGCTCTATCCCCTAGAAATCTCAGCAATCTCCCCTGCCATGAGTCTAATGCACCTGACGCTAAACAGATGGGGATGCTTTTTGAGTGGTTACATCTTTCTCTTTTCCAGTTTTTCATTTCTTTCTTCCTTTCTTCCAAAGTATTAACTGTCACTTTATGATATTGTTGTTGGTCATTCCTTTTATAACACACTCTTCTCCTTGTAATGTTCTGTCTTCAAAATCAGTTTAGAAACCAGATCAGCAAATCTGATATCTGAGTATAGATAGGCCCCATGTGGATGCATCTGTACATAAAGGCTTAAACTGTTTTTATATATTTTCTTGGTCCTTAGTTATATTCCAGACAGAGGAGTCCAAGTGGATAAGATAAAGCCAAATCAGTTTTGTCTATTTTCCTCATTCCAAGCAAGGCATGCCTATACAGTACACTTGAACTCACCCTCTCAGGATCTGTTGACAAGTGGCCCAGCAGAACCCTGAGTGGCATGAGCTCGGCGTGCAACAGAGTGCAAACACCGTCCCCCTCCAGCTCAGCGCCAGTGCTCTGAGCCCTCAAAACATTCCACACACCACTGTGTCACCTGACCAACTTGAAAGGGCTCTCTGTGGCCCAAATATAACAAAACAAACAGGCGAGCCTCAACCACTCGGCAAATAAATTACCTTGAGAAGAGTGCTTCTCATGGGCTGTCCCTGGTCCTGAAATAAACTGCTTCTATCCTTGTGTTTTTTTGGTGTTCTCCAGTCCCAAGCTCATAGCACTCTTAACGCTGTCCTGGAACACATGCTATGTCTTTTTTATTACTCCAGTGCAATGTACAGAGTTGGGCACATAGAAGGTACTGAATATAACATTTCCTGAATAAACAACAGCCCCCAAGGTCCTAGTGATTTACATTTGCCAGAGTTGAGCTTAATTTTTAATTCTTCCCTCTTCTCTGAATGTGTTCTGAGGGCCCCAGAGAATGGGGACATTTTTAATAAAAACCTATGAAATAACTGATGTCACCAAGTATACTTATGGGGGAATGATTCATACCACCACCGAACGTGGAGCTCCATTAGCTCACCCCCATTCCACTGCCACAATCTCGGGGTCCGTTAGCAGAAACTTAATTCAAACTCACTTGGGCAGAAGTCTAATTCCCTAATGATCTGGATCACTAGAAAAACACACAACCAGACATTTCAAACGGGCCATGCATGCATGCAATTTCTGCAATACTGTATTTTCAGCCTTCCTTCCTGAGCACTGCTGAGCTGACATGTCCTGCACAATTCCAGGAGCTGCCTTTGCACCAATAATGCACCATCAGCTTTTCCCCCCTTAAGTTACACATGACCTTAATAAGCTCAAAAGCACAGCAATAAACCCTTTAGAACAGAAGTCTCAGTCTTTGGGGGCTCACATGAAAGCAGGGCATTAAGCATCTATTGTTTACTACTCTTAGGCTGGATAAATGAAAGATTTTATTATTTTTTTTTCTTTTCTTAGCAATCAAAGCTGTCATTTATAAGCTAAGAGGATTTAAGAAAACACTTGGAGGGGCAGCATTTACATAACATGGTATAAATATTAAAAACCCAATTCTATTAAGCATCAAGTTGTAACCTCTTTATAAACGAGGTCACACTCACCTTAAACTAATACCCAAGCCAAGAAAATCTGGTTCCCTTCTCTGTCTCTTCCCTCCTCCATATTCACAGAGCCCTCAGAAGACTTTTATCCCAGAAAATCTTTTCCTGCCCCATTATCTTACTTTTCAGAATCTTCCTCTAATCCCCCAAATAGGCAACCTCCTTAACGAGGATGAGACCAGAGCCTAAGTGTGATCACTTAAAAGCTAACGATGAACCCCCAGGGGAAGGCAGCTCTGCCTTTTGCAGAATGCAAAACCAAAGCGGCTGCTGATGCCCCCAAAGAGGACATATTAGTAGAACAGGACAGTAGCATCCTCTTCATGGTCCAATTACAAAGGACAATCAGCTCTTGATGTACGTAAGACCTTTTGTCTTACCGATGAGATGACTGTCAGTATTTATTTCTCTTGTTCTGTAAGGAATTGCAGGTAGCTACAAATCTGGGTACAAATACTAGTAGAAATAGTAAATGAGGTTCTACCTTACTACCATATAATATACAGTAATAAAATTTAAGGATACTAAAGCTTAGGAATGTTAATTCTTACTAAAGGCAGAACCATAGGGGCGCCTGGGTGTCTCAGTCGGTTAAGCGTCCAGCTTTGGCTCAGGTCATGATCTCACGGTTCATGAATTTAAGCCCCGTGTTGGGCTCTGTGCTGACAGCTCAGAGCCTGGAGCCTGCTTTGCATTCTGTGTCTTCCTCTCTCTCTCTCTGCCCCTCCCCTGCTCATGTTCTGTCTCTGTCGCATAAATAAATAAACATTAAAAAAATTATTTAGAAAAACAAATTTTAAAAAATTAAGGCATCAGGACAGCAATAACCTAAGGAAAACCCCTTCCCACAAACAAATAATTATCCTTGACAAGATAAATGCAACCATGAACCTAAAGAATGCATCTGCTGAGGCACCCTTCTGTGCTTCACTTTTCAGCCCCAGTTCTAGAATGGAACCTGAGACCTGACTCAGGGACTTGACTTCATTTCTGTCAAGAGCAGTTTGGTCTACCCTTTGAAATCAATCCCTTTCTTCACCCATCTTCTCCCCCCTCCAGTAGCTCTCACCTGGGTCCCCTTCACGCCCAATGCCTTCACCAGTCCCTCAAACTGGTGTTTTTAAACTAGAGTCTGAAATCCAAAAGTGGATAGTGAAATCAGTGTATCGGTTCACTCATGGTTTAGACCAGACTGAAACAGAAAATACTAGAGTACATTGCACTTGGTAGGAACTATTTTGTGAAACTTTTGGGTGCCTATTTTGTTCAAACTATATGTAATGTAATATATTTATGTATGTGCCTTGTTACATACTCAGTAAAAAATATAGACAAACATACACAAATGCCTAAGATAAATTCTGTGCATTAGAGTCAGAAACATCTGAAAAGTGATACAGTAGCACTGCAATAACCACACTAGCCCACGGGCCTTTCTGCCTCCCCCTCAGCCACTCAGGCTCCTCACCAGTCCTACACCCCAGGCTCCAACCCAGCATGTTCAGAGTCTGGAAGAAGTGCATGCAAAGTCCAGATTCGTTCTCTGACCAGGAAGCAACTGAATTTACAGTCAATCTACTCCTTTCTATCTTAGTCATGAGCCCCAGACATGCATTTTTAAAATTAATATCTCAAGCCTCTCAGAAAAGGACAAAATAGGACTTGTTTTCCTTTAAAAAAGGGAGTGGGAAGGAAGAGAGGAGTTGACACCATGTGTCACATCCCGCTTCTGTAATTCAAAACTCTCTCAAAAGCGAAGGCCAGAACCAAGCCCAGCCATCGTGCCCACGATCGCGGCAGCACATTAACTTAATGCGTAGCGTAGGAGTGAAATTGAGCATATAGACATTCTGACCTTTCTGTAATCAGCTCTAGTTGGGCAATTCCATTTGCATCTAAATTAGCACCAGAACCCTCCCTATAACGGCAGGTTTATGCGTATGTCCCGAAAAACAAATTTCCCACCTGCTAATTGTTTTTTTGTGATCCAGTCACATTGGAACAGATGGGTTCTACCTTCTGTCGCTTAGGCAGGTGGCAGGCAGTGGGGTCAGGTGACTGTTGCATCCTCTCCAAGTTAGAAGCCACCTTCCCTTGGCTTTTCCTTCCATAGACAGGAAAAAACTAGCTAAGCAGGGGCTCACCTGGGTCATGTGTAAGTCTTCAGCCCCTGCAGCTCCAATTGGAGGGTTAGGAAACTGAGACTCAGCTGAACCCTGCCCACTGAAAGCAGCAGGGAAGAGAGGAACAATAAGGCTGGATCGCACCGAACAGGCATGAAGGGACCTTCACAGGAAACACAGGCTAAGAACTTTGCTCGCTGCTGCCAGACAAGCTAGCGGCCAGGCAGGAGGCATGTCCACCCAAGTGCAGCCAAGGGCAGCAGCTGGGTGGGCTCTTCACAGACATCTTCTACCCTCCAAGGACACAGAGCACAAAGAACGTTCAAGTACATAAGGGAAGACAGATACCCTGGTTCTCAGCAAGCAGCCCCACTGTTTCAGCCAAACATTCAGGAAAGATGACGTTCAGTTATTCCAAGTCTGCAGAGAGCCTGCAGTTGATGAGTCAGACTCTCTCCCTCCTGGCCCCTCAAGCCTCCCTTCTGCTCCTAGACCTCTAGGCCACACCAGTCACTGACACCACCATGGGCAGGCTGAAAAGGCAAATGGAGGTGATATCCAAAATCAGTAAGTTTGACTACTTATTCCTAAAATATTTGAGGAAGGAAGGAACTAAAATGACAGCTAGAGTGACATCAGCAACATATTTTAAGGAAAAATGTTAAAATTAAGCCAGTCTCTATCTTTTATTCCCAGCATTTCTTCAATATATCTGTAATACATTAAATGTAATAATTAAATCAATTAAATATTTATCAACTAACTAATTCATTAAATTATAATACACTTCCTCTTGCCTATCATAAACCTCTCCCCAGAGCAGTCAGCAAATTCTTTCTTTTTTTTTTTTAATGTTTATTTATTTATTTTGAGAGAGAGCGAGCACAGAGGAGAGGCAGATAGTGAGGGAGAAAGAGAATCCCAAGCAGGCTCTGCACTGTCAGCACAGAGCCCAACGCGGGGCTCAAGCCCACAAACCATGAGATTATGACCTGAGCCAAAACCAAGTGTTGGATGCTCAACCAACTGAGCCACCCCGGTGCCCTGGCACATTATATCTAAAGCCTCCCTTGCTGTACTATGTGTGCATAATTTGTTCCCTAATACTTCATTATAATATAACTTATCAGAGTGTAATTCAACATATGATCCATTATATTTGAACCTCATCTAATAGAATTCATTTATTGAAATCCTCCAAATATCGCATAAGAAAGCTATTTCACAGTTTGGTTCTGAGGTCAGAATGAACAGAGACACTCTGGGGTGGGTGTTTAAGTGCAGAAGCAGAGATCCAAACAGTATCCCAAAGATCGCTAAATCCATCTGTTGGCTGTTTACTAGCTGTTTCAGAAAGCATCTTAGTTACAATACGAACCACCATAGAAACAACGCCATCATCACTGGTCAGTTTCTGAGCACCTACTGTGTAATGAAAGATTATTCTCAGCATATTGCTTCAGCTCCTAGAGTCCACACAACTTCATGAGAACGGACTCAACCCAAGCAAAATGACCCTGCATGAAAGGACCCTGCAGTACGTGAGCGGAACCACCAGAAGGCTGAAGAAGTGGGCTTCCAGAGGAAGGGGTTCTGCTGCCGAGCAGCCAAAGCACACATCGCCACTCTGCCTTCTTCTAAACTGCTTCCCGTGGCAACACAGCCCCGGTCTTCCCAACCAGAAAGCATTCCTCATTGTAAAGAAGATTCTACCCCCGCCATCTAAAGTGTGCCTCACGCGGGGTGCCTGAGCAGCCCAGTCAGTTGAGCACCCGACTTCAGCTCAGGTCACGTCTCACAGTTCATGAGTTTGAGCCCCGTGTCGGCCTCTGTGCTGACAGCTCAGAGCCTGAAGCCTGCTTCGGATTCTGTGTCTCCCTCGCTCTCTGCCCCTCCCCCGCTCATGCTCTGTCTCTCAAAAAATAAATGTTAAAACTTTTTTTAAAAAAACAGTGTGCCTCACCCTGTGCTCACATTAAGACGTGGTGACAGGGAAATGCCACCTCTCAAAACTCAGCTGTCTTTCCTATTCTGTAATTATTAAGCCCTCAGCTTTCTCTTTTGTAGGCTAGTCCATTTCCTTTCCCAGCTTCCTTAATGCCTTCGCCCATCCTTTAAGACTACAAACTTACTGCAGAAATGACTGTGTCTGACCTACAGTGTGAATTCTCAAAGCACCTGCTACGCCAGCAGGGGCTCAGAGGATAATCAATACATGTGTCGAGATGGAAATCAGCAGCCCTGTTACTAATAAAAACACGTGGTTTTTACAACCCATGTTTGGGGACGCCTTCATCAGCAAGGTGGTTAGATTAATTTGACAATACATGCAAAGCAGAGGATATTTTCCTTTTATCACGAATAACATTACATTGAAAATACAGAGCCTAACTCATGCCATGCTCTTGAATTACAGCAACCTAGAAAAGTGACCTAGTGGGAAAAAAGAAATGCTTCCTCGGGTTTCCCCCTAATTTCTCTTCTTGATTAATAGGACAGTACTAGTGAATTCTGATGAGCATCGACATTAAAACCCAACAGTCAAGGGGAAATGGTTCATGGACCAGAGTCTCAATCAGCAGCTTCTGCAGAATGAAGTTATTTGAGAACAATTATAAGAAGGCCTACCACCTCCCTCCCCATTCAATTTGCCTGCCGGGTCAAAGGTATTATTTGGCCTGGAGTTTTATACACAGACCAATTTTCCTAGACACCACAGACTATAACAAAGGCAAGCTAGGATGACAAGAGCCAGATTTCACTCCTGGCTTACTTTCCATGAGACAGAAAGTCCTCAACACAATGGAAGACTTAGAAAACACACAGGTATTTACCTAAGTGAATTCAATAATTCTCGTCTCTCTGTTCTAAATCTCGTTTCTCTCTGTTGCCCCAACCTGGTCATCACCTGGCACTAGATAATCACAGAGTAAGGTACACAGAGGTGGACCCTGTCACAGTGATTCTGTCTCTACCTCACTGGAAACGCCAGTCAGACATACAAATGGGGGATGGGGGAGAGGAAAAGAAAGTTTAGTGTGGGGCAAAAGAAAACTAAGCAGACTGTAAACTTCCTTTCTGTTTTCCTTTTTGGTTTTCTTACGACAATTTGAAATATTGCCGGGCATTTGTTGCCGATAAATGTTTAATGGTCTGCTAGGAGGGTGCAGGGAAAGAATAGAAGATTCACACCACCTTCCAGACCGGACCCTCCCTCCCTTCTCCAAGACTGTTTCCAGGACAAACACCACCTGGCTGCCTTAGATAAATAAGGTGGGGCTTTGTGCAAGGTACTTTCCTGTGGTTCTTTGCGTTAGAGAGAGTGGGACCCTTCCTATCTTTCCATAATTCTGATGCTTAAGAACTGAGGGAGCATTATCTCCCTCGTGCACTTGTTGAAATTAAAAAGAAAGAAAGACAGAAATCTACTTTTCCATTTCAAATCAACAGTAAATGCAAGCTTAATTTATAACCCTAATTTTCTCTCCTACAATGGCAGAGAAATGACATGAAGTACCACGGCGAGGTCAGAGATGAGGTAGCGTTTCAGAAACTTACACTGATTCAGACTCTAAAAAGCTGACTGCGTGTGTTGAGACAATGAACACACTTTAGTCTCCTAACTTCTAGCTGCTTCTCCCAACTCCCTCTTCTGATCTGCCCTTTCTGTAGGACGTCCCTGTGCAGTGCACAACATGTGCAACCCTATATGTACACAGCCTGGCTTTTCCACAGAATAGTAACAGAAAGCTCCAGCTTCCCATCAACAGAAATTAAATTTTGTTAACATCTATGAAACTTTGAGGTTTGTGGCAGGCACTTCTGTCTCCCCAATATTCAGTCTCTCTTTCTTCTTTGAGAATGAACCTTAAATTTAGAGCTAAAAAAACTACAGTTTCCCCCTTCCTTTGTATCTAGGTATAGCTGTACCTGTCCTGGCCAGTGAGATAGATGTGAACAGAACTGGTGTATGGAATTAAAAAAAAAAGAAAAAAAGATTGTTTAAAGGGAGTTTTCTGTGACATGAAGGGAGTGTTCTGTTATCTGCAGCTAAACCTTATGCAAACTGATACAGTGTTTTCTCTGAAAATTAGATGATTTGCTTTGTAAGTAAACTGCTAGAGTGATCTCATGCCAGCATTTAGAACAGTGCCTCACATATACTGGGTGTTCAAAATATATTTGTTGAGTGAATGGATTAATAATGAATGTTTTATACCAAGAGAAGACCAGCTAACATTTGCAGCCCATGATAAGGCTTAAAAGTAGTGTCAAGATTAATCTCATAACCCATTCTCCAAATAATCTTCCAAAACATGAGAACAGTATTTTTTAAACTTTTTAAAACCAGAACCCACCATAAGAACTATATTTTACAATAATACATAGTATTTACAGTTACAAAGTACAACGCACTGATGTTTTCTATTTTATTGTTTTTTAAGTGCTAATTGCAACCTACCAAACCAAATTTGTGATTCATTAATATGACAATACTCAGTGTTTGAAAACTGTTTAAAATACAGATATACTTACCTGTTAATTTTTCTGTTAACTGCTAAACGAGTAAGAACAAACACTAAAGTTTGATTTTTTGTTTCTTAATTAAAACTCTAAAATATTCAGGGCACCTGGGTGGCTCAGTCAGTTAAGTGCCCGACTTCAGCTCAGGCCACGATCTCACAGTTCGTGAGTTTGAGCCCCACATCGGGATCTGTGCTGTGAGCGCAGAGCCTGCTTTGGATCCTCTGTTCCCTTCTCTCTCTGCCTCTCCCTGCTTGTTTGCTCTCTCTTGCTCTCTCAAAATTAATAAAAACTTTTAAAAAATCTAAAATATTCAAAAGGTAATAAAAAGAAACAATGGTAAAAAAACAAAACACTGTGCTTATTTTGCCATTTTTATACAATAGTTAAATATCATCACTAATGTCTTATCCTAGCTTGGTTCCAAAACTGTCTACTCTGGATGGTTAAGTATTTGTGTTAACTGTTCTTTCTCTTAGCTGATGAGGGAACCGAAAATGCACTTCCTTTCTAAGCTGGGATTCTCAAAGTCTACAGATACTAATTTAAAGAAGCAAAGGGTGGCGACTGGGTGGCTCAGTCGGTTGAGTGTCCGACTTCGGCTCAGGTCATGATCTCACAGTTTGTGGGTTCGAGCCCCACGTCAGGCTCTGCACTGACAGCTCAGAGCCTGGAGCCTGCTTCAGATTCTGTGTCTCCCTTTCTCTCTCTCTGCCCCTCCCCCACTCGTGCTGTCTCTCTCTGTCTCAGAAATAAATAAACATAAAAAAAATTTAAAAAAAAAAAAAAGAAGCAAAGGGCAGCATGGGGTAGTAGAAAACAGACAGCAGTGGGAATGTAAAACACTTGCATTTTAATCCTTGGACTCTGGTGACCTTGGGCAAATCAAGCAATCTATTGGTGTCTCAACTACTGCAGCTGCAGAACAAGCAGGATGTCCCTGACCCACGATGGAATCCAGCATGTCCATGAAGAAGCCCAACAACGAGATGTGGTGAAAGCTTCTGTGAAAAGCATCTTCCTCCACAGATTTTAGTGAGAACCCATAAGGTGAGGCCCAGGGTAACCGAAAAGTGCTTTGGAACACTTAGAGGACTCCCTGAAGTTAACATAAAGCCACCACACAAGCCTCCTCTGGATAATCTAATGTTTAGGCATTGAAAAATCATCTATTCCATATCCTCTATTCCTCTCACAAATACTAAGCTCACAGTCTCTGAATATTTCTTTTCAAGTCATGAGCCTTATCGTGCTCAGCTGTGAAATGATGGCGTTGAACCAGATGATCTACCCTCTCAGTTCCAAAACCCTGAAATTCTTTGATTTCATGTCAGCGACATGAAACGGGAGCTAATTTCATTTCTTTGCCTTGGTAATTTTACCTCCAGCCTAATCAACACATGACTCTATTCTGTAGTGATAAGGGTGCTACCCACGTTCTTTGGAAACATTTATTTAATCACCTGCCTATGTATTGAGTGCTTTTCCTGTGTAAACTAGCAGCTGAGGAGACATAAAAGAAGTACAGGAAACATCCTGTCCCTCGTGGCACTTCCAGAGGGGGGCTGCTGAAATTCACGCGGAGAAACAAGCATGAGACCGCGCGCTTCCAGAGAGCGGCAGTTCAGAGACGAGACAAATCAGTGTGTACTTCAGTGCAGGGCGTTAGCCCAATACAGGGACTGTGCCGAGACTTAGCCGATGAATACATTTTGCACAGACAGGAAGCAGAAAGAATTATCCAGCAGGAACACGGTAATAAGAAAGAGGACAAGGGAGGCACTGCTCTGACCTCATGTCTGCCTTTGAAAATCACGGGGGAAGGAACGTTACAAGGCAGGATGGGGACAGATTAGGAGGGGTTTTCAGAAACAAGGGAGGGAGTCTGGATTATTTTCTGCAGGCAACAGGCACGCATGATGGGCTCTTCAACATGGCAATAACATCTAAACTACCCCTATTTATTTTTGTAGTATGAATTACTGCTTCCAAATCTCTAGAATTTAGAAAGGTTGGATTTCTGTAAACCTGACAGAGAAAAATGATCTTAATGTTTCCTTCCACATGCAGGATCACCCAACAGAGTACTTCCGGCCTCTGTGCCTCCCTAACGCCCTCCCCAGGAGAAGAAGAGTAAGGTCATTTTGAGAAGCCTGTCCTTCCTCTCTCCTTTCTTCTGGGAGCCCAACTGCCAGCAGGAAGTACACATTCTTCTCTACTCCTCTCACTGCAGGCTCTATGGTGCATCTGGGCAAGTCTGTCTAATCCTGGGGGTCGGTATGAGGCAATCTTACCCCCAGGTATAAACTCTATTCTTCAGCCTCAGTTTTATTGATAACAAAGGCACTATTTTGATCTCCTGTCTGCCTCACTCGTAGTTCTCAACCTGTCAGAACTCAGATGGGGAAGAAAGCCCTTTATACCTCAATTACACCATACTGACTTTCCTGAAACTGCATAACCTCTGCTACTCACAGTTTCCACTGATTCATATAAATGCTTCAGACTCCAGGCCCAGGGCTTCAACCGTACTGTAACCCCAGACACTGCCAGCCTAGGGCAGTGAGAAAGGTGGCCACCGAAACAAACTTACGGCAACACACAGGCAGTCCTGACGGGGAACTGTGGACAGCAATTCCAAACTGACGGCTGCTGTATTTGGGCCCTCACCACCCTAAAGTCCCCGGTCCTGGCATCTCCTCTTCTGGGCTTCCTAATGGTCCAGCCCTTTCTGTATGTCTGAAGCCCACGCCACCAGGTGTAACTTAACACTAAAGTAATCCCCCCACAAGTCACATTCTCCCATCTTCCCTCCTAACCCCCCCTTCCACACTGTTTAAATGAAGATTTATAGTCTATTCTCTCTGAGGTAAACAAGCAAGCTATACACAAGATGAAAGATCAGTGGAATTAAGTCTTCTAAGGAGCATCTACATTTTAAGGGTTTAACAGGTGATGAGGCTAAATGATAACATGTTGATTATATGAGGATGAAAATTCTGAGTACACCTTTTCCAGCTGGGGCCTCTGTCAACACCCTTACCGTCCCTATTCTCAGCCCACCGGAGAGACAACTGGACACAGGCCAGGAGCCATTTCCAAAGGAGGAAAAAATTTGTTTATTTTTATAATCATCAGTAATTATTACTATTATTAATAGTATTTCCAGAAATAGCTACCATTTATGGAGTCCCAGC
Organism: Panthera pardus; assembly: GCF_024362965.1. NCBI lineage: Eukaryota > Metazoa > Chordata > Mammalia > Carnivora > Felidae > Panthera > Panthera pardus. The sequence goes on from NW_026526688.1 coordinate 75,819,966, forward strand.
TCTGCAACATGCATTATGGTGTTCCATATATGTTCTCTGGGTTAATTCAATTTGGCTTTGCAAGGTAGCTATCAGGGTCGTCTTCTCACAGATAAGAAAAGTGAGGCTCATAATCTTGTCCCAAAAGTACACAATAAGTGGCAGAGACCAGATTCACCAGAGACCAGGTCTGCCCAATACCAAATTTCATGTTCTTTGTACTATTTTGAGGAGAAGCCAAGATAAGAATTCTAACATTTCCTTGGCATTCTCGTCCCCTGCCCTCTGGAAACTGAGCATAAATACTTTGAAATTGAATAGTTGTATCAACTATGTGGGCTGATTAAGGTCAAAGACACTATCTCCCATTATAAGAGTTGACTTATGGCATTTTGGAGGATTTATACCCATTCCTGCCCTTTTACCACGCCATCCCTCATCCCACCAATTCAGCTATTTTTCTCTAAACCAGCTGCTCCCAGGGACGAGTCTAGACTTCACTCCAGAAAACAGCTTCTCCAAAGAACTTACTGAGCACCTTACTCCTGGGAACCATCAAAAGAGGTAAAATTGATTATTAAGCCAACAGGAAGGGAAAAAATTGTTCTTAAAACCAAGAGAAGAAAAAGACTTAATGTGAAAGGCCAACTCTCCTACTATCACTGGACACATGCCAACAATATAGAATCCATACCTAATATTAGGACAATTATAATAACATATTAAACTGCCACTCACAAAAACATGAACTTCTGGTCCTCACAGCTCCTGGCTATCCCAGAAGGGACTCCCATTCCTCAGACCTGGATCATACACCCAAAACTGACTCTACCAGCCCCAAATGGGGATGCAAAAATGGAGTCTTTTTAGATGCAGCAATGACCTCATTACTCCAGTCACAATACAGTACAGCTTCTAGCCTCAAAGAGAATAATGGTTTTCAAATATAGATCTCCAATGTTCAATTTGATTTGGAATCCAATGGTTCAAACACATTTTCAACGACATCATATAGCACCTCAAAAAGCTTTTAAAAAATACCCATATTCACACCCTATCTGGATCCAGGTAAATCAGAATCTCCATGGGTGGGGCCAGGCTTCCCTTGATGATTCTGATGTGCACCAGGATAAGAACCACCATCACAAAGGACACCTACATTACGCAGGTGCTAGGATGCCATGTAAGATACTTCAGTGGATGGAGTAACAGAAGCAAAAACAAAATGAAGAACTCAAACACAAACAAACAACAACAACAACAACTCTGGTTTTTGCTGAGCATTACTCTGTAAATATAACGATGACAATCACATTCCCTCCAAAGAAGACTCCAGCCCAGGAGGTAAATGAGCATTTCACATCACAGGGCAAGTCAGTGGTGAGATCCCCACCCTGCGTTGCCCACGCAGTCATCAAATTACCCTGCTTGAAAGATGCCATTTTCTACCACCTGCCATACAAAGCAAATATCGTGCGGAGCTTGAGAAAAGATTTGAAATTTCTATTGAAGAAAACAAAGGAGTAATTTGGAAGCTTCCAAAAACTTCACTTATCCAACTGGATAGAATACTGTACATTATTGAATAAGTTAATTGTCCAAATGAGTACTAGAGAATTTCCCGAGAATAGTAGCAGGATTTGACTAATTCCCACCTATTATAGAAAGACCCATTATAGAAGAGTTAATGTTTTGAATTAATGAGGCAAAGGATCCAAGCATGGTTGAAAAGACAGGTTGATATAACACCCACTTCCTTACCCTCCTTCTACCATTAAAAAAAGGCAGAAGTTGGGGCGCCTGGGTGGCTCAGTGGGTTGAGGGTCCGACTTCAGCTCAGGTCACGATCTCACAGCCCGTGAGTTCGAGCCCCGCATCGGGCTCTGGGCTGATGGCTCAGAGCCTGGAGCCTGCTTCTGATTCTGTGTCTCCCTCTCTCTCTGCCCCTCCCCCGTTCATGCTCTGTCTCTCTCTGTCCCAAAAATAAATAAACGTTAAAAAAAAAAAATTTTTTTTTTAAAAAAAGGCAGAAGAGCATGGTCAATAGCATGTTCTGCTTTTAGCACTGTGAGGTACAAAGTGACCCTAACATCATTCTGGGCTTCTTTTTCTTCTTTTTTTTTTTTTTTCCCCCATTCTGGGCTTCTAATATCACTCTCATGATATGAATAAAGGGTTCCAGGTAAGAATCTGCAGATTAACTAAAAATATTGTTCCTTTCTTTATTTTAAAGTGGGGCCACCAAAAAAAGTAAATCCAAGAGCCTCTTCTTAGATCCACTAGATGGTGCAAGCTCTCCTGTTAGAGCAGACTTACCAAGAGGAGAAACTCAAGCAGGACATCAAAAATTAGTATGGGCGCACCCAACCAGCCCCTGATCACATAGGAGGCTTCAGAGTAAAAGGATTTGCTCTCAAAGAAATCTATTTTGCAATTAATATAAGCATAAGGAGAATTTGTTCTAAATTCTGCACTGGGAGCTCAGGAGTTAACTTACGCTTTGGAAGCAATCAATGGATCTAAGATTTACTTCCAAAGGGGTAATGGGAAGAGATGATACTGAAGCCTCTATAGACCAGCAGTTCTAGGTTTGGTCCAAGTTCTGCCCGTAATCAGCTGTGTGAGCCTGAGCAAGTCACTTAACCTCTCTGGTCTTCAATGTCTTTATCCGAAAAATGAGGAGCTGAGACTTATGTCTAGTACTAAAATCCTGTGAGTGTATATCACATACTATGTTCCTATCTCCAATTCAATCTCTCCATTTAGATTTGGGAAGAACTTCACACACAGGAAATGCTTCATGAAATCCAACCAATCTGTGAAATTTGTTTAAACTGAGATGTTATTAATTAATTTACTGACAAACATTTTTAGAATCCCTACTGGGTGCCAAGCACTGGGGTGACACCTGTCCCAGAAATAAGGATGCAGAAACAAAGGAGTTCCTTACCTTTGTTCCACATAGAGCTCCTCTGTAAAACTGAAATCCAATAGATTTTAAAGTTATAAACCATAAATTCTGACAGAATGCTATCTTCAAAGAAAAAAATGGACAGCTAAATCCACTAGTTCTATTAAAGCAACTATCATGAATATAAATATCATACATGCTTATCCAGATAGTTGAATGTCTTGATAAATAACCATGAAAATGATATATTGCCAATTATTTTTAACTTGATAGGTATCTCCTAGGCAACTCAAGCCAAAAACAATAAAGAAAATTCTCCTATTTTGAACAATTTCAATTCCAGATGTGGAGAGCACATTTTAAATCTGAATCTTAGAGGGGCACCTGGATGACTCAGTCGGTTCAGTGGCTGACTTTGGCTCAGGTCATGATCTCACAGCTGGTGGGTTCGAGCTCCACATCAGGGTCTGTGCTGAGAGCTCAGAGCCTGGAGCCTGCTTGGATTCTGTGTCTCCCTGTCTCTCTCTGCCCCTCCCCCACTCATGCTCGCTCTCTCTCTCAAAAATAAACATTAAAAAAGTTTAAATATGAATCTTAGCGTCATCGCTGATTCTTGAGTAATATTTTTTTATTCATTTTTCTTTTCTTTCTGGAAAACTCCGTATCTTCCTTTACACTGCTCCAGCAATATCTGTCTCAAATCTGGTCATTTCCATTGTGGATTTCCACAACAAATAAGACATATTCCACTTTCAGCAAAAAGCCACATCTAGCCAATCCTAAACACCCCTCCCCTCAAGTACCTCACTTTCCTCCCATTCCATGCCACCCCGGAGTGCCAGCTGTCACCCAAACATCAGTTCATCAACCTGACATGACCCCCCCCACTCAACAGCTCCAACTACTTAATGTCTTCTTAGCTCTCTCCTCTTTCTCCCTCACATTTGCTCCACAGATACACATCACTATCTAGTTACCATATCTATGTTCACTTACTTATTCAGAAAACAGCAAAATACCTACATGTGCAAGGCAGTGTGCTAGATGTGCTGCTATAATATTTGTATGCTCAATGGATACATAAATAAGCACATATAATCTCTGCTCTCATGCTGTTTGTCACCTGGTAGGATAAGTAAGACAGAGCAAACCCATAATGATCATACAAGGTAATCTTTTAAGTGCCATAGGAGTGAAACCAACAAAACTCTAAAGATGAGAAGAATGATTGCCTATGCCTGGCTTGGTCAGGAAGACTTTCAGAAGGAGGCAGTATGTGGTCAGGACACTGGAGGATGAGAAAGATTTGTATAGTATACTTGGAGGAGAAAGGTATCTCAAGTAGAGGAATGGCATAAGCACAATTAACTGGAAATCAAGTTCATACTCAGTGTATAGCAAATGGTTCAAGATAGCTGGAAAAGTCAGCCTTTGGAGGAAGTTCGGGGTCAGCCTGGGAAAAGATTCAAACAGCTGAGCTCTACTAGTCGAGTCCCAGAGTTATTTCTCCTAGTACGTTGATGCCTACGATTTCCTACCTTTTACTCCTGGCAATATGCCAAATTTTATAAATTACAGATTAATGAAAGAGCTGCCCAGTGACTTAAAACTATGATTCTCCAACATGTACATGATAAGAACTAAAAAGGAATAACAGAATTAACACATACAAAGCACTAACTCTGTGCCAGGCAACACTGCAAAGTATCAACCCATTAAATCCTCACAAGTCGTTTAAGGTAGGCACTATTATATCATCCCCATTTTACAAACAAGGAAAACGGCTCAGAGAAGTTGAAAGTGCTGCCCAAGGGCACAGAGTTAGCAGGTGTGGAAGCTGGAATATCAACCCCTGCAGTGTGACTCTGAAGTTCACACCACATTAAATCCTCCGCAAAGAACTAACTAGATACCACTAACCACTACATCCAGGTTTATGCCAACGAATAAATGCACCTTCCTCTTTGCTCTCTATTTTAAGTCTGTTTACTTGGGCCAGTGTTTTTGTTTGGTTTTTGTTTTGTCACAGCATTATATACAGTATTATAAAGACAGGGATGCCCCCAAGACACCATGAGGCTGGCTCTGGGCCATGGATTCCGTAGTCAGTTCACAATTTGTTCTGGGAATTTGCAAAAGGAGAGGGAAGATTTGGGTTTCTGTGCACATAACAGCGTGCCCAGGTCTCAGCTTACCATGTGCCCTACCTGGAGCCTCCACATTTACAAAATATTCAAAGATACAGTGGTTACAGGATACCTGGGTGGCTCAGTCAGTTGAGCGTCCGACTTCGGCTCAGGTCATGATCTCACAGTCTGTGAGTTGGAGCCCCGCGTCGGGCTCTGTGCTGATGGCTCAGAGCCTGGAGCCTACTTCAGATTCTGTGTCTCCCTCTCTCCCTGCCCCTCTCCACTCATGCTCCGCCTCTCAGTCTCTCAAAAATAAGTAAATGTTAAAAAAAAATTTTTTTGGGGGGGCACCTGGGTGGCGCAGGCGGTTAAGCGTCCGACTTCAGCCAGGTCACGATCTCACGGTCCGTGAGTTCGAGCCCCGCGTCGGGCTCTGGGCTGATGGCTCGGAGCCTGGAGCCTGTTTCCGATTCTGTGTCTCCCTCTCTCTGCCCCTCCCCCGTTCATGCTCTGCCTCTCTCTGTCCCAAAAATAAAATAAACGTTGAAAAAAAAAAATTTAAAAAAAAAAATAAATAAATAAATAAATTTTTTTTTAAAGATACAGTGGTTACGTAGGCTGGAAGCTTCGCACTACAACCTAGATATTAATTAGAAGATTTTCTTTAGAAAAAAAGTTAATTGCTCTGATAGTTTCTATTATAACCTATTTCTATATTCTCAGAGGTTTCCCACGATAAATACTAAGACATTTCATTATGTTCCACAGTTGGTCCACAAGGGATAGCTCTGGGATAAACAGTCGACTCTCTTAGGCTTTTCTATATATTGATGAAGGGAAATGTGTATTTGTATATGGATCTAAATGACTGTGTGCATCATCTCTCCACTTAATAACCTAGAATATGAGAAGTAAAAAAAAAAACTAATAATGGTTACAGTCAAATGAAGAAAATCTTGTCTCTACTGTGCAATCTCTCATGACAAGGAGCACTCACTTCCCCTTCTGCCCATAGCACCACGGCATCTTGGTGGGTCCAGTCGGCAGTACAAGGATGACGCTTTGTTGTATTCTGTGATATACATGACACCAATGTGAGGCCAGTTTTCCCACTGCCAAGCTGGCAACATTTCCATTTGAAAGTATTTTTTATGGTATTCACATCACTGTATACATATCTTCATAGTATTACACAGGAAAGCCATGTTGATTTCACAGCAGTAAATAATGGCACTTGTCCAGCATCCTGAACCATGGGAGGTACTTCTCACAATCAAACACTCTACACACACAAGGGAGCAGAAATGTATTCTTAGAACCAATACATAAAAGGGCACCTGGGTGGCTCATTCAGTTAAGCATCCGACTTCAGCTCAGGTCCTGAACGTGATCTTGCAAGTTCATGAGTTCAAGCCCCGCAATGGGCTCTCTGCTACCAGCACAGAACCTGCTTCAGATCCTCTGTCTCCCTCTCTCTCTGTCCCTCCCCTGCTCTCTCTCTCGCTCTCTCTCTCTCAAAATAAATAAAACATTTAAAAAAAGAACCAATACATAAGAACTCAACAATGTCCTTTCACTACTCACCTTTAGATGCTACTACTACTAAGTCCTTAAATGATGCAAGTATTGTGACCTATGCTACCCGCTTTGATGGCTAAAACAGCTCCAGAGGGAGGCAGAGCAGACCATATCCCCTTTTTTAATGCCTTGCTCATTTGGGAAAGACTTCACAACTTCCCAAAGCACTGTTCTCTACCTCCTCATCTGATGTTCACCACAGCCTTAGGAGGCTGACAGCATGGGGATTACCACGGATGAAAAAACTGCATGCTTAACCAGGATAAGCCCCTTAAGATCACACGTAAAACTGGGATCTATGTCTTCTGAATCCTAGTCCAAGGAAAGAGCACAAGCAGGTATCATGCCAGCAGAAGGGCAGAGATTATTTGTCCCATCACCCAGCGTGGTCCATGGATCACCCAGTTGCTGACTAACAGGCAAAGCTCTGGGCATCAGCCCTATTAAATTAGATCCTGCTACTCAGGAGTTTGAGAGTAAGAAGTTCCCAGATGACTGTCTTTGCACATTTAAGTGCAAAGTGCATTGAGAATTAGAATAAGGAAGAAAGTAATTCCAGGTACAACACAGTTGACATCACATTCTGAGAGAAATAAGGAAAGAAGTAAATCCAAAGTTAGGCTATGAGAAGAGATAAAAATGAGGTAAGGAACAATAAGCACTATCAAAATAACACCAGCATTCTCAGGGTGCCTGGGTGGCTTAGTTGGGTAAGCGTCCAACTTCAGCCCAGGTCATGAGTCTCACTGCTTGTGGGTTCCAGCCCCATGTCGGGCTCTGTGCTGACAGCTTGGAGCCCGGAGCCTGCTTTGGATTCTGTGTCTCCCTCTCTCTCTGCCCCTCCCCAGCTCATGCTCTGTCTCTCTCTGTCTCTCAAAAATAAATTTGAAAAACATTAAAAAAAAAATAACACCAGCATTCTTCACAGGGCTAGAACAAACAACCCTAAAATCCGTATGGAACAAGAAAAGACCCCAAATAGCCAAAGCAATCCTGAAAAAGAAAATGAAAGCTGGAGGCATCACAATTCCGGACTTCAAGCTGTATTACAAAGCTGTAATCATTAAGACAGTATGGTACTGTCACAAGAACAGACACTCGGATCAATGGAACAGAACAGAGAACCCAGAAATGGACCCACAAACGTATGGCCAACTAATTTTTGACAAAGCAGGAAAGAATATCCAATGGAAAAAAGACCTCTTCAACAATGGTTTTGGGAAAAGTGGACAGCGGCATGCATAAGAATGAACCTGGACCACTTTCTTACACCATACACAGAAATAAACTCAAAATGGATAAAAGACCTAAATGTATGACAAGGAGCCATCAAAATCCTACAGCAGAAAACAGGCAGCAACCTTTCTGACCTTGGCTGCAGCAACTGCTTACTTGACATGTCTCTGGAAGCAAGGAAAACAAAAGCAAACATTAACTGTTGGGACCTCATCAAGATAAAAAGCTTCTGCATGGCAGAGGAAACAATCAGCAGAACTAAAAGGCAACTGATAGAATGGGAGAAGATATTTGCAAATGACATACCAGATAAAGGGTTAGTATCCAAAGTCTATCAAGAACTTATCAAACTCAACACCAAAACAAATAATCCAGTGAAGATAAGGGCAAAAGACATGAATAGACACTTTTCCAACAAAGACATCCAGATGGCTAATAGACACATGAAGAGATGCTCAACGGTCGCTCATCATCAGGGAAATACAAATCAAAACAACAATGGGATACCACATCACACCTGTCAGAATGGCTAAAATTAACAACTCAGGCAACAACAGATGTTGGCGAGAATGCGGAGAAGAGGAATCCTTTTGCACTGCTGGTGGGAATGCAAACTGGCGCGGCCACTCTGGAAAATGGTATGGAGGTGCCTTAAAAAATTAAAAATAGAACTACCCTACGACCCAGAAATTGCACTACTAGGTATTTATCCAAAGGATACAGGAGTGCTGATTCAAAGGGGCACACGCACAATGTTTATAAGCAACACTATCAACAATAGCCAAAGTATGGAAAGAGCCCAAATGTCCATTGATGGATGAATGGATAAAGAAGATGTGGTGTATACATAATGGAATATTACTCAGTGATCAAAAAAATGAAATCTTGCTATTTCAACAACATGGATGGGACTAGAGTGTAGTATGCCAAGCAAATTAAGTCAGTCAGAGAAAGACAAATATATGATTTCACTCATATGTGGAATTTAAGATACAAAACATGAATATAAGGGAAGGAAAGCAAAAATAATATAAAAGCAGGGAGGGAGACAAACCATAAGAGAGTCTTAACTGTAGAGAACAAACTGAGGGTTGCTAGAGGGGTGTTGGGGCAGGATGGGCTAAATGGGCAAGGGGCATTAAGGAGGGCACTTGTTGGGATGAACACTGGATGTTATATGGAAGCGATCAATCACTAAATATGATTTGTAAAATCATTACGCTATATGTTAATGAATTTGGACTTAAATTTTTTAAAAAATCTCCACTGAAAGGTCTAAAAAAATATAAGCAGAAGTATAGATTACAGGGCTACATAATACTGATGAACCAGTAATTTTTCCCACTAAATTTAATTGACAAATAAAATTGTGTCTATTTAGAGTGAAAAAAAGGGAACAATAGGCATATTATCTAAAATCAAAATACCGGTGACTACAAATGGTACAAGATTCACTGTCCAGTAACATCAGTAACATACGGTGTCATGTGAAGGATGTCTCATTTAAGAGATTCAGCTGGTTAAGTTAATGGGTGATATGAGTCAGGAATAAGTGCCAGAGACAGTAAGAACTGTAAATGCAGTGCCTTGTTTGTTCTTCACAAGAACCCAATAAAATAGGTATTATTTTATCCATACATAATATATATGCATAGACAAAGGTACTTGCCACAGTCACATTGCTACTTAAGTAGCAAAGAGCCAGAACTCAAACTAAGGTCTCTTTGACCTCAAAAAACATTTTTTGAAATGTTATGCTAGATTGCTTCCTCAAATTGTATTAATCAATTATAATGCATTAATTGAATGTCTTAGATGGCACACACACACCTTCAGTTTTCAATTCATAAATCAAGTATTTCCAAGTCAAAGCCTCTTATAAGTGTCACTAAAATCCTCTGGGTCTATTTAATAGCTGCCTCCCATTGGATAGAGCAATTATTAATTAAGGCGGTCTGAAGCTGGCCTGCTTCACATGATTTCTTCAATCCAAGTTGCATAGCACTACAGCCAATCCATGTTACATAGCTGCAGGCCCATGACAGGACGGGCCTTTTAATTACCTCATTCAACTGCCTCTACTGACAGACCACAGTGATCCCTACATCTGGCCTCTCGACTTCCACGGACTCTTCTGTTTAAATCCAGGATGACCGAGGACACAGAATGACTGTTCGGGCCCCTTGCCACTGCCATCCCAGCAACTCGGTCACAACTAGATCTCCAGCATCAGACAGGGACCATGACACTAGGATGTAAGCTAGAGACGGCCCCAGGTGCATCAGGCTTTCCCGCTTGAGCTCAAGCTCAAACATCCGCAACACATGGCTTCCCCACTGCCAGATGGCCCTAACGGGAATGCCTGCCTCCCTGACCCGAAGCCGCTGGAGCCTGCCTCAGGCTCTGAGACAAGAGCAGCAACTTCTAGAAGAAGTGACCCCATTTCTTTCTCTAGGACATCCCTGAGACCCCTTCACTTTACACCAGACCAGCAGGGTATGGGCCAGGTGGGTGCACAGGTATGCTTTCAGCATGGTGGAGGACAGAATCATTTTAAGTGACTGGTTTACTCCAGGCATGGTAAGAAACCAAGTTCCATATGAACAAGTAGAGCTCAACATCATTATAAGAAGAGGAGTGAGAAGCTAGCAAAAAAACGGTGGGGGGGGGGGGGCAGGATAATATTCCAGAGTCTTTAGTGATTGGACACCTTAGGTCCAAAATGTAGAGAATGGGTTTTAAAAAGCAAATTACTGAAGTGTATAAGCAGAAATATGAAATGGAGAGACCAAAATATTATCCCATTACAGTTATTTATACGGCACACCCCAGAGCTGGAGCCTAGTTTGGAGCTCCATCACTCAAGGGAAATTGTAAAAGATTTAGCAAAGAAACACCAAATTTCAAATATAAAATCTCAAAATTCCAGGGCCGAGATGGCATCCTAATTCCATGTTTTTGATTCCTTCTTTCTTCCAATTTCCCACTGAAAGGAATGACCTGATCAGTGAAGTTTTACAGCATTACTGGAACCAGACATAAAACTTCAAGGTGTTTTTCATCAGGAAGTAATGCAGACAACAGCAGAGTAACGTGCTGGGCATCCAGAAACACAACAGGAAGTCTGCCAGAAGGGCAGGCAGGAGGCCTGTCTCTGTACTCTGGCCACTCCAGAACCCTCTCCACCATCTCCCAGACTAGAGATGCGTAAAGAAGGGTGGACAGAAGAAACAGAGTGAAGTGACAGTTAAGTGACAGGCTGCTCTGCCCACTCCTCCCTGGAGACTAAAAACAGTATGACCTCAGAGGTCAGTGCACACCTCCTGTAAACTCAGCATCCAATTATAGCTCTTTAACATTTATTACTGGTGATAATTTGAAGATGGTATTTAATTTCTCTTAAAACCTTCAGTCACAAGTTCCCCTGAGCATAAAAGTTAAAAACATTCCTAGCCAGTGAGAGCCTAATTAGACTCTAAAGGGGTCCCAGCCCACCTAACCCACAGACACACTAAGAGCGAATGGGTGACTCACGAGTGTGGCTGCTCTCAGCCTCTCAAAATTTCCATCTTCTCCAGTCCCCAAAAAACTTCCATCCATCAACCTAAGTCAATAAGCCATGAATTATTGAGCTCACAGGATACAGATCATGAATATGTATGTGTGTGTTTAGGAGACAAGATTGTAAAACAAATGGGCTCCACCGTGGTTTATAGGAAGCCAGCCACACGTGCCTTTAAGGAAAGGGCTGAAATTATTCTACCCATGTATATTGTTCAAGCATGTAGCACACAAGAGATGGTGGGAAATTGGGTTTTCTGGTAGATTTTTTTACTTCTTTTCCAAGCATCCTTGTACGGAATAACTTGCTGAATGAAACACAGCTGGCTGCTCTTCACAAAAACCAAAGGTACAGGCTTTCTTTGAGGTCAGTTATTACTGCTAATGTCTGTGAGCTGCCTGCAAAGAAGCGGGGTATGTAATTATTTTTCCTTCTCTCTCTCCCTTCCTTCAGCACACTCCCCTGTCAAGGTCTCCTGTCAATTTCCTAACGGTCTCCAAATAAAGGAGACAAAATAACCCACAGAACAGAAGAACATGCTAGTCCACAAGACACTTGACCAAAATAATACGACTGAGCCTGGGATGCTACTCGCGCACCCTTTCTCCTCCAAATGCCTTGCCAGTCCCCTCTTTCTAACCCCGCCATGGCCAGGGCAAGCACTAACGCCATCTTTGGCTGCTACTGCCAGCAGTCTGCCAGTCTCCCGCCAGCCCAGGAGGACTAAACGACACACCTGCACAGAGATTCTTCCAAGCTAGTGACAAAGTCAACCAGCCTGCCTCACTTCCGTTTTTATCTGCTACTCCCCAGCCTGATCACCGCATTCAAAAAACGACCAGCACCAACAACAAAGGGTCTTGATAATCCCCTTACTAGGCCTCTCTACCTAGGGACTTCCTTCCAGTATTACCACCATCTTCAAACATTTAGGGATCACCTAACGAATACAGGACACCATGCTGCCTCCTACAGTACAGGTTAGCAACCTTTTCCTGTAAAGGGCCAGAGAGTAAATATCGTAGGCTTTGTGAGTCACATACAGGCTCTGTCATATACTCCTTTCTTAAAAAAACACTAATTGAGGGGTGATGGGGTGGCTCAGTCGGTTAAGCATGAACTCTTGATTTGGGCTCAGGTCATGATCTCATGGTTTGCGAGTTCAAGCCCCACGTGGGGCTCCGCGCTGACAGCACGGAGCCTGCTTGAGATTCTCTCTCTCCCTCTCTCTCCCTGGCCCCCCACTCCACTCGCTGACTCTCTCTCAAAAAAAATAAATAAACATTTTTAAAAAACAATATTTGAGAAAGGTAAAAAACACTCTTTTAAAAAGAAATTTTGGTAAAACACACATAATATAAAATGTGCTATCCTAACCATGTTTAAGCGGACAGGTCAGTAAAGTACATTCGCACTGTTGTGCAATATATCTCTAGAGCTCTTTCATCTTGCAAAACTGAAACTTCTATACTCAATAAACTCCATGTTCCCCCAGGCTCCCCGCAAACACCGTTCTACCTTCTGACTCTATGAATTTGACTACTATGTGGAACCATACAGCATTTGTCTTTTTGTGACTCATTTATTTCACTTGGCATGCTGTCCTCAGGGCCCATGTATGTTGAGGCCTGTATCAAAACTTCCTTTCCTTCTAAGGCTGAATAATACTCCATTGTAGGTTTATACCATATTTTGTTCATCCGTTTATCTGTAGATGAATGTAAAAGCATTCTTAACTCACAGGATATACAAAAACAGGCCACAGTCTGTTAGATTTGGCCCATAGATCATAGTTTTCCAAGCCCCGCTCTGGAGGCATAAAAGAGCATTACAACACAGAGGTCGTAGGGCTTTCTCAGTCCATGGCACCTTCAGTGCATCAGTAATTTTTTCACAGCACCTCTAGGCCAAAAGAAATACCCAACCATCCCATTTATTCAGTATTTCAGTCCAAACAACTTAACATGTACTTAAGTCCTAACAACTTACCTCCTGTTGGGCACTCAAACCTCGGAATCAGACTGGACAATACCAACCTCATTCCACGTTCCACAATGATTTTCATGTGATACTTGATTTTTATGTACAGCACCCACCAAAAACTCAGTTTTGCAAAAGCACAATCATATTGAAAGGAATGTATACTTAATACCGAAACTCAGCAATTCCAAGCCAGTAATTCATGTGGTATCTGACAGACGTCACTGTACTTCCTTCATAAATTTAGAGTATTTCACCGAGACCTGGCACACTGTTTAGGAACTGCAGGTGATAGGATGGAGGCGGGGAAACAGAGTCAAATGCCAAGAATACATCAAACAATTGAAAGGAGAATAGGCTCATGGATAAAAGATTGACGCAGACACTAAGCTACAGATTCTAGAAAAGGGAGATGCCTGGAACCCACAAAGTCAGGGAAAGCCACAGGCAGGAGTGGGACTTCAGCTGGTCCTTGAAGAGACAGTAAGACCTGACAAGAGAAGAGGAAGAAAGAGAAAATTCCAAGCAAAGGAAATAGGCTAAGTATAGGAGAGGTTCTGAAACAAGAAGGAGGATGGCCTGGAGTGGGGGGTGAGGGGGCACGGCGCAAGGTGTGGACTGAGGAGGCCAGGGGAAATGGAGCCATTTCAGGTTTCAGAGGGAGGGTAATGGCTTTAAAGATATGTTTAGAAAGCTTAACCCAGCCATATGTGTGAGGCAACCTGAGGAAAGAAGTTGCAGCAACAAGACGTGTGAGCAGACACTAACCCTGGTCAAGGCACATGGAGACAGGACCTAAAGCACCCATGTTGGGAGAAGAAACAAAAGGATCACACAAAAGAACCTTATGAAGAAAGGTTAACAAAGGGGGTAGAAAGAGAAAAGGTTCAAGAACAACCAGGCATCTAGGCCAGGTAACTAGGAAATAAACGACCTGCAGAGGAGGAGCTAAGCTGGACTGGGGCGAAAGCTACGAGTTTGGCTTCTGATATTCTAAATTTGAGGAACAACACAGCAGGTCGCTTAGGCAAAAATATCCAGCCAGCGGTGGAGGATTTTCAGGCCATCTGTGTAGTTGATTGTGGGGGTAGGGGTTGATCAGCAGAAGACCAAGCCCCACGCATGCCCATTATTTAGAGAAGGAAAGGGGAAAGTTAAGTCTGTGCGGCCAACAGACTACAGGAGAACCAGGAGAGTCCACGGAGTGGACATCAAAGGGGAAAGGAGGTTACTAGGGAGTCAGAAGTCTTGGATTTGTTAATAAAGCAATTGTTTCAAATCCCAATAATTTTAAACAAAAGTTTAAGTGCATTTAATGATCCAGCAAGGGGAAAGCTGGCAGGCGTACATAAAAAAGAAAAGCAGTCATCTCTTTCAGTAGTTTGAAAGGGTTTTATGGGTAGCAAGAGGAATAATATCTTCTCTTTAGCATCCTTCTTCCTTGTATCCCTATTTTCTTCAGCCCTTCCCTTCTCCTGAGTCCCCTTTCTTTCTGTTTTCTTTCAGTTCACCCCCACACATCCCAAAACGCCAACCACACCTACTGCCGTATCTTGTCACCGCCAGACGGGTCCTGAGCCCGATCTCCCAACCCCCTCTGCACTGAAACTGCTCACTATGGATGCAAATGCTCACCTGCCCTGGGAGTCAGACCAGGGTCTTTGCCCAGTCCTCATTCTCCCTGTCGCCTTGTGTACACCACAGCACTCCGGTCTGCCCCGAGCCCGGACTCCCACTGGAGCTCGCTTCCTGAACGTCCTTCCCCACCTGCTCACCTGCAAGGTTCAGCCCCAGGTCACTCACGTCACTCTCTCCCTAACTACTCCACCTTCTGTGTCCACCCCACACCTTCCCCCACCTGCCTGGCTTCCTTCTCTGGGACAGCACTTATGTTAGTCCATCTTGCTTCACATTTGTGGTTAACATGTCAGGATCCTAGGTCCCAGATTATAAACCCCATGGAGACAAGAAGGTTTTCAGGCGACTTCATTTCCCCATAGGGTTTGGTACAGACCTTTGCTTCCGGTGCACAATCACTAAGTGGTCTTAGAACAAACAATATTACCCTCTGACTGCATAGGAGATGGCAGAATTTGTCCTGGAATAACTATGATAGCACCTTTGCACATAACGGCAGGTGATTGTCAGAATGCTCTCAGGTTTGCTCTCCATTCCCTGCAAGGAGGAAAGAGGAGTTTGCTGTTCCCACTGTGCAGCTGAGGAAACAGACTCAGAGAGGCTAAAAACTTTGCACAAGGTCACACAGCAGTAAATTTGAGAGCCAGGACTAGAATTCAGATCTTCTGATTCACGGTCTAGTACTCTTCCAGCGCACACCCTGCTTCTGTCTGTGCTTTAGGTAATTTTTCGTTGTTTATTCATATCTGGTATATCGTTAGCATATCTGCCTGTCGCATTAAAGTCTAACTATGATTTCAGGTTCCAGGAACAAGGATCAATACATAGAAACAGGCAGTAACTATAAACTATGACAAGTGGACTTCTGTGTTTCTAGAAATTTTTAAACCACATTTTACTTAAGCACTAAATCCAAATACACTCTACAGTTGTCTGTTCCTACAATCGACACTCTAAAGTGCTGATACTAGTAAATACGTGTGCTGAATCACCTCTATTCGCCTCTCCATATCTGCTCTCCATCTTTTCCGCCATGCTCTGAGCCCCAGATGACCCGTATGGACCACTTTCTTTCCACAGTTCCCTTGCTATCTGGTTTCCATTTGGGTTCACTCAAAGGGAGTCCAGCAGGAGACCAGAGGGAAGGAGGAGAATGAAATTGGCTATTTCTTCCCTTGCCTCCCTCTCTGAGGCACTGCCTCAGATTGGCTGTGACCCACACCTGAAGTTTCTGGTTCTATTCAGGTGGCCCTCTCCACACACCTCTCTCTGACACTTTACAAACACATTCAGTCCTAGGGATGGTAACCATGATCAACTTGCCCACAAATTCTTTGACATTCCTACTATCAAAAGGTGGGGTCTATGTCCTTTCCCCCTCAAAAGGGGTGGACTCTGACTTCTATGAATAATAATAAAATATGCCAGGAGTAACACTGTTTCAGTTTCCAGACTGACAGCTTCTACTTCCTGTCTCTTGAGCCCCCAGCAAACAAAAAAGAATCCATCTATCTGCAGTTGCCATGTTGAGACAAAGCCCAAGCCAGCCCTGTGAAGAAACTGTGTGGGATGAGGGAAAGAGGGAGAGGGAGAAGGGGGCTGAAGAGAGAGAGAGAAACCCATCGTTCCAATCAGCCCCAAGATATTCAGGCCCCAGCCACCGTACTCATCCCAGCTGAGGTCCCAGATATCAAAGAGATGAGCCATCCCCACTGTGCCCAGCCTGAATTCCTGAACCAAAGAGTCGTGCTTTACACTAATACATGGTTGCTTCAGGTCACTAAGTTAGGGAGAATTTATTACATAGGAGTAGATCACTGAAACACCATACTCTTGTAACCAGTCCCCCCACTGCCCAATTTGAGTGCCATCTGTTCCTTCTGGGCCCTGACTGACAAAATACGTATGACAGCCATTAGGGTCATATTATAATCACACTGCAGACTTCTCTTCTCCTAGGAAAATGGTAGAACCGCACCTCCCTCTGAGATGTGGCCTGGTGACTTGCTTCGCTTTAGACAACAAAATGTGAACGGAAATGACATGGGTCAAGATAAGAGCTTCCAGATAAGAGCTTCAAGAGCCAGTGGACCATTTACTGTGTTCTCTTCCTCTCACATTATGTTCCCAGCTATCAGTTCCAGATGGACCCCCACCTTGGGTCCCTGAGTTAGAAGAACATGGAGGAACGCTAGATGCAAACTGCCCACCCCACACCCCAAGATGGACAAGTAGTGTGAACAAATAATAAGTATTTGTTTTTTTCAGCCCCTGAGATGTTGGCGTCATTTGTGACTGCAGCATACTCATCATGACCAACATAGTACACTCCTTCGTCAAGTGAATCCTGACCAAAGCAAACCCTTGCCAGTGGAGACCATTTGAACTCCTGAGTATTCTGTACACAAGGAAGCAAGTATATAGGTCCATCGCTTTCAATCTATAATCAGGAAAGCATGGAAATCAGTCAACCATTTGGAAACATGGGAACCCACCTCTTAGACTTCCATCTACAAGGAGTGAAAGAGACCAAGGGTCCCTGCTACTACACTCAGAAGTCCTCGCCACATATCCCACAGGCGGCCCCCATAGTGACTGAGTGCAGCAGGGACACCAGGCAGACCTGTCCCTGGGAGACACAGGCCTCCTCTGATGGGCCTCCTCAGACTGCACAACACTGAAGGACACTCCCAGCCAACCTCCCTCTCTCTACTTCACTTGGGGTCAGATTTGCACTGAGGTCCGACAACTCCCAGCCTTCCCCACCTTGCTGCCTATTTTCTCTCTCACAAGCATTTCCCCTAATAAAATCCTTGCACGTTTAATCCTGTCTTGGCATCTGCTTCTCTGAGAACACACAGACTAATACAACTACACCAATGAATATTCAGCCTTGAAAATTTAGTTTTAATAAATTAAATATACAAGAGAACTACTCTTGCTGGTTAAGGGCTGCCTAAAGTCATAAATAACCAGTTTTGTACAACACAGTGTCTAGATCAAACTAATTCCTAAATCATCCATATTAACATGGTATCATTTTCTCTAGTATGGCTTTTACAAACTATGATTTTAAACCTATCTCCAAAAATTGATCCTTTCCTAAATGTCCAAAACAGGCTTCCAATCCCTTATTCAAAATCCTGGAGACCATACATACATTGGAACTCAAACTTTTTATAGTTTAGAAAAGTAAATTTGCAGGGTGCCTGGGTGGTTCAGTCGGTTAGGTGTCCGACTTCGGCTCAGATCATGATCTCGCGGTCCGTGGGTTCAAGCCCCGCATCAGGCTCTGTGCTGACAGCTCAGAGCGGGAGCCTCCTTCATATTCTGTGTCTTCCCCTCTCTCTGTCCCTCCCCGCTTGCACTCCGTCTGTCTGTCTCTCTCTCTCTCTCTCAAAAATAAATAAACATTACAAAAATTGTTTTTTAAGAAAAGTAAATTTGCCGTATTTGACTAACCCAGCGGATCTGAGGCAGCACCTTATATAACCAAATATATTAGTATTCCTTCCACAGAACATACACATGTTAACACAAGTGGAATAAAAACAAATAGTCTCAAGATAGTTCAGGGGAGGGTTTACCACCAAATGAGTTCAGCAAAGGTTAGGTTGTGCTGCCACATGAATTATTTAAAAAAAAAAAAAAAAAAGGTTTTCCAAGCTTTTTGAATTTCTGACTTGAGGATAAGGGATTATGGATGAGTATATCCACACTACAGAAAACTATGCAGCCCTGTGAAAAAAATCAAATATGCCTCTGCGCGAACACAAATATGCCTTTGCACTAACAGGCCACAGTGTTGGATGGAGAAAGCACCTAATGGAACAACTTGCAAAGGCAACTTTACATTGTGCACATACTGACTTGGGAGAGGGATGGTAGAGGCGACCTTCGCCTGTCAAGCAGCAGCACCCCACCTCTCATTACCCGCAGTCCTTCATGATGACCTCATCTCTGGTTAGGAAATGCCACAGAAATAGTTTATGAGAATTGATTGTGATGTAGGAATATTTTTAACTATGAATTTATTTGTATTATTTATGAGACAGAGAGAATGAGTTCACCTCTGCAAACTGCCTATGTGGATGGGACGGGCAGTAACTAAAATACTATGCATAACTTGGGAGCTGAGATAGTACACCATGGAAATTTATTTAGGATACTAAATTGGGCTCCTCTCCCAGGGCAAGGGACACAAAACATGAAAAAACATACACTGGAGCCTCTACAGTAGACCTGAGACTTCCAGCTATCCTTTCCCATATCAAAGGAGAGGCCACAGGCTATTGGAGGTGAGTGTTCCCCCAGGAACTCCTCTAGAAACA
The DNA here is from genome assembly GCF_024362965.1 of Panthera pardus. Lineage (NCBI taxonomy): Eukaryota > Metazoa > Chordata > Mammalia > Carnivora > Felidae > Panthera > Panthera pardus. The sequence continues at coordinate 75,839,310 of NW_026526688.1, forward strand.
CCCCATTCTGGACTTCCTCATCTGCCTCGGGGGCTCCTGTCCTGCCACTCATGAGAGGCACCTTACTTCATCAACCACTGAGGCAGCCAACAGTCAGGGGAGAGATTGTTTACCCTCCTGCCTTGCCCTGCTTCCTTCCTAAACCTTTTCATTCTAAATGATAAAAAACCACAAAGAAGAAAATATTGGAAAGCAAGAAGAAAAATTAATTAGGAAGGAAATATTCTCCCTGGTCTCTAAATAGCCCTGGGAGAAACTGTCTGTAATGGATAAAAGTTAGGGAATTTTAGTTAGGGGGTGGAAATTCAAATCTAATATAGTAACCTTCACTTTGCATTTTATTTATTCAGTAGTGACGGTATTGTTTTTTATCACAATAAGGATGTATTCCTGACTTCATGATTTTAAAAAACCTCATATTTTAATTACAGGCATAATAGAGGGCAATATTAATTAATATACACAAAGTGCTATTAGTATTCTCTTTGCATGGCACCTTAACAAACATCCTTCCGTTTGGGCAGTGTTTATTCAGCCTCCCGAGTCCAAGGCTCTGACCTTGGCATAGAAGATACACCAGTGAACAAAACAGGTCTGAACCTTACCCACAAGAAGCAGGCAAACCACTGTGGAGACAGCCATTAAACAAGCTATTGCACATTTAATGATTTGATTCCACTTCTGGTAAGTGCTATGAAGGAGTAGTACAGAGTGACCAGTGAGGTCCCTGTAACAGTCTCTGAGGTGGATCTCATTCTCAATTATGGATAAAGAGTTATCATTAATATTTGTAACATTAAGGTATGATAATTATAATAATTTAAAATATCCTGAACAAATAATCATGATAATTATCACTATTATAATAATGACTTGGGAAATTATTTTATATCAACTGGTCAATGAGGAAAAGCATGGGAATAAATGAGGAAGAAAGTCTAAATGTGTGAGAGAGTATAATTACTGCCAAAGAATTTCAATAGCAGCATTGTATTCCTTCAGAGAGGAAAATGTCTCCATGTAGAGGCTTAGAGACCTTCAATACAAGACATCCACCCCACCTCCAGGACAGCAAGGTACTAAAAGAAGGACAACCTGGAAACAAACATGAGCTTTGTATTTTCCAAAGATATATCCTGTATTTTCCAAGACAGATTTCATTTTGAACACTTGGTCCCTTTGTGCCCATTAACCACTAAACCAATCTGGGAATATCAATATTTTGAGGTTGAAACCACATCCAAGATGACCTCCTGAACCTAGAAGTAGCACAAAAGTCCCAGTCAGACCAAAAACACTGTTTTGCAAAATAGTGCAGCACTATGGTAAAAGAGGAACATTTTCTATCAAACCTGTTGCTCTAAACTAGAAACTCCATTACCATGGCTTCAAAGCTGCCATAATAAGGTATTCTTCAATTCTGTAAAATGAGAGCCCATGGAAATGGTACTTTCAGATGTAGAAACCTGGGCATCCCATCAACACATGTGATAAGTTGTTTCTTGCTTATCTCCCCACATGCACTGGCAACTCTAGTAACTCCACAAAGATTCTATGAACTAAATACTCTATGTGTCTCTTTACTCAGTGAAGAAAAACTCCTTGTAATTAGAATTCTAGGTGCATGGGTGTCTCCGGACAGCTCACAATGGAAAAGATACCAGTTGATTTATTATATGAAATGAGTGCATCGTAAGGAATTCAGAGTGGTGTTAATGGGACAGCCAATCTTTGCTGGGACCTTAAGTTGCTTCGCTTTAATTTTTGCTGTCACACAATTGTTATAATAAAAAATTACGTTCTATTAAGGAGATGACAAATCTATGACACTTGTGCTACCACTGCCCCTTCCCCCACCACAGTAAACCTTTCACTCTCTAGAATAGACTTGGCCTCAGAGGACAGCTTAACGGAGAGTTCCAAGTAGCTACTCCCCATGAACTGAAGGAAACGCAAGAGTCAGAGTCATTTGCTAATCCTCACATAGACTATCTTACTTAACATTCACAATGCTGGGTTCTATGACACCAGCTGGATTCCATCAGACTTAAACTGTTGCCATTGTTAAGACCTGTCTTTGGCACAAAAACAGACACATAGACCAATGGAATAGAATAGAAACCCCAGAATTAGACCCATAAAAGTACGGCCAACTAATCTTTGACAAAGCAGGAAAGAATATCCAATGGAAAAAAGACAGTCTCTTTAACAAATGGTGCTGGGAGAACTGGACAGCAACATGCAGAAGGATGAAACTAGACCACTTTCTCACACCATTCACAAAAATAAACTCAAAATGGATAAAGGACCTGAATGTGAGGCAGGAAACCATCAAAACCCTAGAGGAAAAAGCAGGAAAAAACCTCTCTGACCTCAGCTGCAGCAATTTCTTACTTGACACATCCCCAAGGGCAAGGGAATTAAAAGCAAAACTGGACTATCGGGACCTCATGAAGATAAAAAGCTTCTGCACTGCAAAGGAAACAGTCAACAAAACTAAAAGGCAACCAACGGAATGGGAAAAGATATTTGCAAATGACATATCAGACAAAGGGCTAGTATCCAAAATCTATAAAGAGCTCACCACACTCCACACCCAAAAAACAAATAATCCAGTGAAGAAATGGGCAGAAAACATGAATAGACACTTCTCTAAAGAAGACATCCAGATGGCCAACAGGCACACGAAATGATGCTCAACGTCGCTCCTCATCAGGGAAATACAAATCAAAACCACACTCAGATATCACCTCACGCCAGTCAGAGTGGCTAAAATGAACAAATCAGGAGACTATAGATGCTGGAGAGGATGTGGAGAAACGGGAACCCTCTTGCACTGTTGGTGGGAATGCAAACTGGTGCAGCCTCTCTGGAAAACAGTGTAGAGGTTCCTCAAAAAATTAAAAATAGATCTACCCTATGACCCAGCAATAGCACTGCTAGGAATTTACCCAAGGGATACAGGAGTGCTGATGCATAGGGGCACTTGCACCCCAATGTTTATAGCAGCATTTTCAACAATACCCAAATTATGGAAAGAGCCTAAATGTCCATCAACTGATGAATGGATAAAGAAATTGTGGTTTATATACACAATGGAGTACTACGTGGCAATGAGAAAGAATGAAATATGGCCTTTTGTAGCAAAGGCCTTTTGTGGGTGGAACTGGAGAGTGTTATGCTAAGTGAGACTCTTAAAAACTGAGAACAAACTGAGGGTTGATGGGGGGTGGGAGGGAGGGGAGGGTGGGTGATGGGTATTGAGGAGGGCACCTGTTGGGATGAGGACTGGGTGTTGTATGGAAACCAATTTGACAATAAATTTCATATTTAAAAAAAATAAAAATTAAAAAATTAAAAATTAAAAAAAATTTAAAAAAGACCTATCTTTGATATTGCTGAGGAATGTGAATGGAATGAGAAGAAAAATGAAGCTAAGGTCACTATCAAGTCAATTACACTGTTCACCTTCCTCAATTTCCACCAGTTGTACCATAAACAGACAAGATTACATTAGCCAGTCACTGACCTTATGGAGCGCAGGAGCCAAGACCGGTACCAAGAACCCATTGTAAATATAATTAACAAGCTGATTGCGAATCAAGGGGTGAGCCACCTAAGAGAGAAACAGGTAGTCATGAAAAAGATAAAGAGTTTAATCTTTAGGTCTTCTTAAAATCACACATTTCTGCGAACATCCTACATTAAAAAAGGAAATTCATATTTTGGCCATTTATTCCATGGTTAAAAAGTAATTCAGACTTCAAACCACTATGTAATTTTTTTCAGATGGTTTATTCCAGTATAAACAGCTTGGACTTTCAAATTTAAAAATTGGTAACGTTAGGGGTGCCTGTGTGGCTCAGTCACTTAAGCATCCGACTCTTGATTTTTGGCTCAGATCATGATTTCAAGGTTCATGGGATCGAGTCCTATGTTGGGCTCTGCACTGACAGCACAGAGCCTGCTTGGGATTCTCTCTCCCTCTCTCTCTGGCCCCCCACCCCATTCACACTCTCTCTCTCAAAATAAATAAATAAACTTCTGAAATAATTGATAATTTCAAGTTTCTACTTGAAAACAGATAGTGGATTGAATATGTATAAGGACACATAAATTAAAATTAACAAACTGTAAAGTATATTTTTGCCCCATAACTTCACCTATGTCCCATCTCAACTTCTGACTAATTAAAAAAAAAGAGTATAACTACTAGAGCGGACAATTCAATACATTTATTTTTCTAGCAGAAAGAATTCATGTTAATGATGAATTTTCTGACATTTATACTGAGGGGAAGGCATGTAGAAAATCTTTTCATAAAAAATAAGATACTGTTCAAAAGTTGAAAACATTACCAGAGGTACAACTCTTCCTATGCTTGATTTTTAAAATATATTTAGCATGGATAACACTTTACTAATATCTTTTATGAGTAATCTTTTCAGTAATACCTCCAAACAAAAAAATCTTAAAACTATATGGCCTCAATTTCAAAATATAGCATGAAATATATCATTTCTCTGTCTTTAACCATGCCTGTTAGCTTTTACTTCTCCTTCTTAAAAAATAATAATAATAATAATAAAATCAAACAATAAAGTGAAAAGCAATTTCTAGGGAAGTAAAGCTAGATCTTTAAATTACTGATAATCTCTCTCTGTGTGTACATTTGGGAAGGAACTAATAGTTTCATCTTTTTTATTTCCACACACTTCTGCAAGAAATGTTGATAGACTGTAATATTAAAGGGGAAAAAAAAACCCTGAAGATGTAATCCATTTATCTTATATATAAATAAAACTTCCTTTGACTTAGCAATAAAAATGAGATAGGAACTAAAGTAATTTACTTTCATTTTCTTCCAGAAGCTATTTCTTTATTTGGTAGATAAACAGATTATAACTAACATTTTTCACCTTATAATCAACATAAGGAAAACTTGATTTCTTAATAAATCCAATATGAAGGTAATATTTGTATTGTATAGAAAGAAAACATTTTTTATGAAAAACCACTACATCCTTAAATATATATAAAATCTGATTTTTATTGAAAGCAGTAACAAGAAATCTGAAGGTAAAAATCTAATCAAGGAGCCAAATATACTAGAGTTCAGTGGTTGTTTTTTCCCCGAAGCAGACCAATTTCAAAGCATAGATTTAATTTGTGTTGCTAAGAAGATGCTTAACTTCTTCTAAATTCAATTGGGATAACAATATTCTTTATGTAGCATGCACCATTAAGCAAAATAAAGTGTTTTCCTTTGTATACTCCCAAGAAGACCTTGAAGTGAGAGTAGTATAATTTGGTGTACTTAGAAGCCTAAAAATATCTATTTAATGAGTGAAGCATTGAACTTATTGTTGATGGTTAAGTGGATAATCAAAACAGAATTAACACTTTTTATAAGGAAGATAAAGAAAACCTACTTATTTTCTTCTCAATTAAAACTTCCCCCAAACCTATAAACTAACATTTTTGTTCATTCAAGGACATTCAGTATGCTTAAAATAAAGCAGCAATATTCCATAAACATTAAAATTTTAAAAAGGAATGCTGATGAACTATCTTCCGCAGTGCTTGTATCCTGAATGCACCAGCACAAAGGGCTCCTCTACTGTGCTCCAGTACCCACCTGTATGACGGCATTACAAAACTCCAGGGAGTTCATGAACTGAACGAGAGCAGGGAGTAGGAGCCAGTCGTCCTTCAGAAGGCAGTGCCATTCCTCACCTTTCTCTTCAAGCTTTGTAGGCAGGGAGGAGTAGAGACCACTGAGCCCGGTTGCAAGTACCTGTGTTCAGACATAAAAATAAGCTCTTTTCCAAAGTTCTTAGCTTGTAACTCATAGCTGCCTGGTGATGCCAATGCCACTTGTCCATAGACAACACTCTAAGCACCGAGGCTATTCAAATATTCAAAAATATCAGCTAGCTAGGAAGGACTCAACAGGTGAAGGGTTCAACTCCAGCCGAGGACACAGCAGCACCAGAGGGATTTGGCTGACACATACACGGTTAATACAGGCTGCTTATCTCTCATGTGCCAGGCATACACTAAGCTGGGGGTACAGGGAGTGGAGGGAGACACATGCGGAGATGAAGAAAACATGAGTCTGCCCGCGAGGTGTTTGGGAGAGAGGCGGATCCATATACAATGCATTACAGTTCAACACACTGAGTTCAAATCCAGAGAAAGACTAAGGCAATCCAGGACAGAAGATCGCACAGGTAAGAACCATGAGTAACCTTATGAGAAAGATTCGTGCAGACGTATTAAAGGTCATGACCAATACGCACATGTTTACAGTTTAGAAAGCACCTTAATCTGATCTCCACAAATTATAGCAAGAAGTGGAGGTCATGGGCCAGTGAGATGTGATGATGATCAGCTAAGGTGGGTCTAAGCTGAAGCATCAGCAATAAGAGAAGAGAGGAGGAAATAGAGCTGAGTATCATGTGTCAGGTGGCTGTGAGAGTGCACTAGGTAGGCCTCTATCAACCCAGTAGTAATCCAAAGGTCACAGGGTTTATTTACATCCTCTCTCAGTGCTAACATGAAACTTTCAGCATTTGGGCTTAGTCAGTGAGGGTGAATGAGAACTCAAATTTGTCAGGTTATCCAGCTAGGTCTTTAAGAAAATAGCGATCCTCTTTTTTTTTTTTTTTTTTTTTTTTTTTCAAAGAGAGAATGTGAGCAGGGGAGGGGCAGAGAGAGAGAGACAGAGAGAGACAGAGAGAGAGAGAGAGAGAGAGAGAGAGAGACAGAGAGACTTAAGCAGGCTCCATGCCCATTGGGGAGCCCAAAGCAAGGCTCATTCTCACACTATGAGATCATGACCTGAGCTGAAATCAAGAATCAGATGCTTAACCGACTGGGCCACCCAGGCACCCTGGTGATGCCTTTAATAGAGATAGAAGTGTAGGAAAGAAACACATTTACAGTGGGTACCTATTGATTTTATCTTGCAGAGTATAAGACCAAGGAAAACTATTAATTTCACAGTACTAGAGGCCTCCCAATTGGGAACTGATGCCAGCTAAACAGCACCTTAGAGATCCCCAATCTGGCAGCCATGCAAAGAACGGGCAGGAGTGGCCCAGAACGGGTGCAACGAGGTCATCTATAGAAGGCACTGCTCCAGGGTAAATGCTAAAATTACAAGGAATTCAAATCAGATTGAACACTCAAGGAAACGTTCAATCCTGAGTTAGCCCCAGAAAAGAAAGAGTGAAGTATTCATTGATCTGACCGTCTAATAAGAGATGAACAGGCCAATTACAATAGTGCAATAAATACTCAAAATATGTAAGAGAAAAAATATAGTGCTCTGGATATACAAAAGGCTCTTACTCTAGACTTGGGGGGCTGAGAGCATGAAATGTTCTCAACAGAACTGATATTCAAGCTGCTGAGGAATAAATAGGAGTTACGCCAAAAAAGAGCCTTGGAAGGAAGACTATTTCAAGCAGCGGATGTACGAAAGCTCATAGGGGTAAGAAAAGATGGCATCTTCCAGGAACTAAGAGAAATACAGCATTACTGGAATGTAAAGGTAAAGGTAGAAAGAACCAGGCAGGTTCAGATCCTATAGGGTTTTGGAGGCCAGGGAAAAGAGCTTGAGGGACACCCCGATGGGAAGCCTAGTAGACAGATGTGTGCGTCTGATGCTCAGGAGTGGGATCTGGACCAGACGTGGAGATCTGGAGTCATCCATTTGTAGATGGTACCTCAAGCCATCAAGACCAGAGAGAGGAGGGAAGGCAGGTTCAGACAGATGAGATATGACAAAATAATCCAGGGCTTGGCATCAGAAACAGAAAGTCAGAAGAAAGTATGGAAACAGGTAGGCTGAACTTGGAAAAATTATCTGCCAACTCATTGCTGTCTCTCCTTTTCTCTTGTCCTGTTCCCACAGCACTCTCCCATCCCTCTGTGGAACAGTCATCTTTCTGGTCATCTTTATTAGATGATTGGCTATTTTCTCCAGTTCATCTGGTCTGACTTATTCACTCCTCTTTCCCCAGCACCAGCCTTCCATAGTGCCTGGCCGACAGTCAGTGTTCTAGAAATATGTGTAGGTCGCGTGAATGAATCTGAACTCTGAGCAAAGTCTTGGAAAGGAAGACATAAATATTTAGCAATGAAGGTTTGGAGTCTTGTTCTTAAGACTATGCAATACTCATTATTCTGCAGAACATTTTCATCCATGTTTCTCTGCCACTCTGAAGAAGACAGCACAGGCATCCTCTGGCTCCACTTTCTGTAGGTCAGAACACAGTAGGCCTCTGCGTCCAGCTGTCACATGGCACTGTCCTTCCGCACAGGCAGGCTTCTGTTTGCATCTGAACCATGCCCTTCTCAGAATACTCTTTTTGAAAAGTGAATACTAGGGCACCTGAGTGGCTCAGTCGGTTAGCATCTGACTCTTGATTTCAGCTCAGGTCAAGAACTCGCAGTTCGTGAGTTCGAGTCCCATGTCAGGCTCTGTGCTAACAGAGTGGAGCCTGCTTGGGATTCTCTCTCTCCCTCTCTTTCCCCCCCCCCCACCTTTGCCCCTCCCCCACTCGCTCTCTGTCGCTCTCTCAAAATAAATAAATAAACTTAAAAATTTTTTTCTTAAGTAAAATATTAGGTATGTGTTATTTTTAATTACTGTCAGTGATGTATGTAATTTGAAAATTAATGTTGCTGTAATTATATTGATATACTGAATAGCTATTCCCAGCTTTTTAGTCAGACAAATTAGGCCTGTCTATGAATTCATCTTCAAAGCCTCAAAGTGGTTAAGGAATCGGGAGTATGCAGAATTAAAGCCTTTGTACTACGGTTAATTTAGCATGAGTTAGCAAATGTAATTGATTTTTAAAATGTGACATCAAGATTAGATTTCCCTTCAAGGAGAATTCTCCGTCTCTGTTCTCCCTTGCCAGAGGTTCCAAATTTGTAACAGGTAACTCACTCGGGTCACATTCAAAACTGGAATTAAAATGATTTGTTTGGGTATGTTGACAAGGAGTTAAATACTTTAAATAGGGGACATTCTTCTTCGGGACAACAAATGCCCTGATTTTGAAAAAGAGATAAATGCACAATCTCATTTACTGTTTGTTTCCAGTACTTTAACATATAATCTGGCTTGAAGGTGTTCACTTGAGTGAGTGAATGAATGCATCAATAAAGGTCATTATAAACAAAACAGAGAAATACATATACTCTTGACGACTCCCATGTTGAAATGGTTCACCTGTTTTTCTCAGGGCCCTTCACACTCCACTGTGGGCTTCTCTCCCAGATGCACCCCCCCTGCCCCCCCACACCGCCCGACTCCCACTCTCTCCCATGGCATCAGCTGGTGTCTCTGCATGAAGACCTTGGATTCTCAATCTCCAGGCCTGTAGTCTGTTGTGGAGTTGGATGTGTTATTCATAGCGAGTGCTTCTAGCATCTGATACTCAACATACCTGACTGGACAGATCATCCACACCTCCAGTGTGGACTAGAATGAGCAAGTCAGACCGGGTGAGCCGGAGAAGACAGCCAACAAACTAACAAATGCAAGAAACACGAATGCTCTACAGAGGGACTTAGGGGGTGCTGTGGGAACAGTAGAAGGGAAAAGGAGAGGCAACAATAGGTTTTGTAGATCATTTTCCCAGTAGTTTAATGACATAATCTATTTACTTTTATATTTCATTTTTAACGTAAAAATTTAAAAAAATATAGACATTCAACAGCTAAACATAAAATGCCCATCTATTATTTGAGCCTTTTATGATCCTCTCTACAAAACAAACAAAAAAAAAGTAATTGTAAAACATAGTATTTATTCCCAGCCCATTAAGTGTTAACTCAGTATTTCTAATTTATCTTCTCTCAAGAGTCTCCTTAAAAGAAAGCTAATCACCATATAAAATCGTAAGGATAACAACAGTTTAAAACAACAGGGTGCCTGGGTAGCTCAGTTGGTTAAGCGATCAGGTCATGATCTCGCAGTTCGTGAGTTTGAGCCCCATGTCAGGGCTCTCTCACACATACTCTCTTTCTCTCAAAAACTTTAAAAACAAAATAAAATAAAAAGCAAACCACTTCCCTGACAGCAGAACAGTATGGGACCTGTTGCAACTGTGGATTTTAGTATCAGACTAACACGGTTTCAAACCTGACTTTGCCATTTACAGAGGTTTCTAAGGTTCAGCTTCTTCAGTGAACTGGTGAAAGAATTAAAGACAATACACATGTACAGAGATGGGCATCGTGGCTTACACACAGAAGTGTTTCCAGTGGAGGTGAAGAAAGAGGACATGCACAGAGGGTGGAACAATTCAAGGAAGGTCCATCATTAACTTTAAACACTAATGGTACCTGGTTAATTTTAGCAAAAGAAAAAGATTTCTAGAAGATGACTTTAGTCTGAAGCTAGCAGCAAAACAGCTGGTGGGGACCATTTGATACAACTTGCCAAAATAAAAAAGCTCATAAATTTTGGATAGGAGATAAATAACTTTCTATCAGTGGCTGTGTACCTACAGGTTGCTTACTTCAATTTGCATTTCCTGATTTACATATATGCAGCTTTCTACTTTGGCCAATATATAACAAGTGACGAAGACATAACCATCAATATTTGGTTACAAAAAATCAAAAGTGATAGGGTCATATATAGTTGCCCATCCATCATTTGTCGGTACTAAACTGTACCCTAGAGTTTTCTCATTCTCCTCCTTTTCTGGGAGAGCACGTCTTGCCAGTGGAGGCAGCGGAACGAGCTCTTCCTAAAAACTACAACACAAAAGTTTCCAAAATGTGGTCCAGTTTCCTGAAAGAGTCATTACTCTTCCCAAATCCTGATGCTAACACACTTTGACAATCATACTAATTACAGAAAGCTTTTTGTCAATTGTGGTCCTTAGCTGGATGGCTAACAGAGTACGCTTTTATCATCAACATAAAGAGTTCTTTTTTTTTTTTTTTAATTATGTTGTCAGATGTAATTATAGAAAACTGGGTACAAATGAGATTATGGGATCTATCCTGAGGGGCAACTTGGCACAACGGACCTCTGTGTTCCACTCTAGCAAATAAGGTCAGCTGGAGCTGTTGTTGTCCCTCCGATTTTAATGAACTGTACAGTGTTTTAAAACACGTTTTTATAAAAGCAACAATTACTCAGTGAATTCTGCTTATAACACATAATAAGTGGGTATCTAAACATTAAAAACTGCTCCATTCTAGTGATATGTTTACATTTTGAAGTATAAAATATTACAAACCACAAAACCTAAAAACACCTCCAAGATTTAACATATTTTAATATTTTGCCATAATTTATTCAGAGTGCTCTTTATTTTTTCAAAAAAAAAAAAAAACCAAAAAAACAAAAAAAACAACCACATTACAAATAGAGCTAAAGCCTACTCCAATCGTATTACCATCATTTCTCCTTCCTTCATCCCCAGAAATAACCACAATTTTGAACTCAGTACATATTATTCCTGTGCTTGGTCTTGTACTTTCGCTGTATACATATGTGTCCAAAAAACAGTCTATACTAAAGTTTTGTGAGTTAAAACCTTATGTAAATTTTATGTAAATACTAACATGCTATATGAAACCTCTTTCTACTTTTTCTACTCAACATGTTTTTAGATTACTGGTGTTCACACATGTGGATCTAGTTACATGCTAATACATGTGATTCATTCATTTTGAATCCTGAGTAGTATTCCATTGAAAAAGAACAAACCATTCATTTATCTTTCCCTTAATGTATTTGTTTTGCTCTTCCTCAAATCACTATTCTATTGAATATCTTTGTGTGTGTACCCTTGTAAACATGTGCCAGATTTCCCTGGGGCAGATATCTAGAAGTGAAGACAAGATCACATAGTATGCAAATATTCCATTTTATTAAATATTGCCATACAGCTTTCCTGCATTATTGTACCAATTTATATTCTCAAGAGTTCTTGTTTTTTCTCACCCTTGACAACACTTGGTGTTAACAGATGTCCAACAGTTAGCCAACTTGATGAGCATTATCTGGTGTCTCACTGTGGGTTCAATCTGCATTTTCCCTGATGCTACTGAAGATGAGAATATTTTCATATGTTTATTGGCTTTGGGTGTCTTCTGGGAACTGTCCATTCATATCCTTTGCTCCACACTGGGCGTGGAGCCCGATGGGAGGCTTGAACTCACAACCCTCAGATCAAGACCTGAGCTGAGATCAAGAGTTAGACACTTAACCAACTGAGCCATGCAGGCCTCCTTTGCCCTTTTTTCTAATGGGCTGTTTCATTGTTTTCTTATTAATTTGTAGCATTACATATATTTTTGTGTATTTGGGGTTCCAATCACATACACAGTTATGTGTATTACAAATATCTTCAAACCTGTGTTTTTGTTCTTAATTCTAGTCGCTTCCTTATGGTTCATGCATTATAGGAAGTCTTCATATAATGAACAAAGTGCTGCTTAAGCACAAGGGTCCTTGAGTCAGGTTGCCCCAGTTCAGATCCCGACTTCATCTCTTACTAGCCATGAGGCCTTTTATAAATTTACTTACTGTCACTGTGCCTCAATTTCTTCATCTATAAAAAAGGGTATAATACTAGTACTTACAGTTGTGAGGACTAGACGATTTAATACATGTAAAGCATGAAGAACAGTATCGGCCATACAGTAAGTTCTCAACAAATACGTTACTGTTACCATTATTCATAATCATCTGTTATTCCTGGTCTTTTACACACATTTATAGGACTTTTAGCAGTGATTTGTCATGTTCCATGAAGAATCCTATTGGGATTTTGATTTAAGTCACATTAACACTTCATAAATTATACCTTACATTTGCAAGGGGTCAATGTTACTTTTATCTGGAGAGATAAAGTGATCACCACTTTAACCAATAAGTAATCAAGTGTAGCATCACAAAAGTGAGATGACCCAACACATGCTTCTTGATATAATGCAATAAGAAGTGTATCACATCACCTGTAAAATATTCTTACAAACTTACCCTGAATTTAATCAAGCACTTAGACCTAACTTCCAATTTGCGGGACATACAGGTGATAGGGACAAGCTAAACTACCTAAGAAACAAACCCAGAGTATGTAGGACATTCAACAAGACAATGGCTTCTCTTAAAAAGTCACTGTCATTGAGGAAAAAAGTGGCAGGTTGTTATAGATTAATAGTGACTTAAAGAGATATGACAGGGGCGTCTGGGTGGCTCAGTCAGTTGAGCATCCAACTTCTGCTCAGATCATGATCTCACAGTCTGTGAGTTCGAGCCCCGCGTCGGGCTCTGTGCTGACAGCTCAGAGCCTGGAGCCTGCTTCAGATTCTGTGTCTCCCTCTCTCTCTTCCCCTCCCCTGCTCATGCTCTGTCTCTCTCTGTCTCAAAAATAAATAAAAACATTAAAAAAAAAAGATATGACAATCAGAGATGTACCTTGTATCAGACTCCAGTTTGAAAAAAAAAAACCTACAAAAATCATTCGAGGCATAACTGAGAAATTGGATATTAGATCCTATTACGGAATTATTGTATAATTTTCTTAGGTATAATAGAGGCATTGTGGTTATGCAGGAGAGTGTCCTTATTTATAGGAGATTCATACTAAAGTATTTAATGTCTGTAACTTAATTCCAAATGTCTCTATCTTCATTTCAAATGGTACAGCAGAAACAAAAAACATAGATGATAAACATAAATATTAACAATTTTGAATGTAAGTCATGTGTATTTGGTGATCATTTCGGTATTCTTCCAAGTTTTCTGTATTTTACCTTTTTTATAATAAAAGGTTGTAAATCATAAGTGGCATTAACTTCATGGACTGATTTTCAGGAAAGTGTCATCTACACGGTATCTACAAACTAAACAATTTTCCATTTATTTAGGTCTTCTTTTATACTGATTAAAAAAGTTTTATAATTTTCTCTGTAAAACCCTTTTCACAGATTTGTTAGATTTATTCAAGATACCTTAGAATTGTTTGCTTTTGCAGGTAATATCTTTTCTTAATTGCCTTTTGCATACTGCTCTGGAGAACCACCTGAATATTTTGATGATTTGTTTCGATGGCTGTGCTCCTTCTTTAACAGAACTACCCAAAACAATTCAAATAAGCCCAAACCCAAACTCTGTATAGGTCCCTCACAAAACTATTTTTAGTAAGCTTCTGCCTCCACAGCATTGCTCATATCCAGCCCTTCCTTGCCATTCTCATCCCTATCGTTCTTGTTTCTAGACCCTAATGTATCTCCCGACCTCCTCAGCATCTCCCCATCTTGAGCAAACTCACCTATCTTACCCAGTTTAAACTCCTAAAAGAATTCTGATTCTACCGTGTTATTGCTCAAATTTCTTCAAGAGCTCTCTGAACTGGATAGAGCAAATGTGATAGGCACTAATGCCCACCCACACCCACACACCCACACTGTCCGCTTCTAATCCCTGAACCTGTGAATGTAATAGGTTACATGGCAAAGGGGAATTAAGGTTGCTCATCAGCTGATGGTTAAATAAGGTCATCCTGGATAATCCAGGTAAACCCAAAGTAAATTGCAAGGCTCCTTCAAAGTAGAAGAGGGAGGCGTGACTACAAAATGGTGTTCAGAGAGATACAATACTGCTGACTGCACAAGTGGAGGAAGGGGCCACAGGCCAAGGAATGTGGGAGGCTTCTAGAAGCAGGATAAGGCAGGGAAGTGCACTCACCACGAGAGCCTCCAGAAAGGAGCACAGCCCTGCCAAGATCTCCATTTTAGCCCAGTGACACCTGCTGGACTTCGAACCTACAGTAAGCCAGTACTACCGTAAGATAATGAATTTGTGTTGCCTAAAGCCACCAGAAGAAATAAAAAAGTAATACAGCAATGTATTTCAAAGGTGCTTAGATTCAGGTAAGAAGTTCCATTTTTGCCGATGATAATATATTCTTTAAAAAGAGTTTACAAGAAACCGCACCGTTGAAGGCAGTAAGGAAGGGAGATTTAATATGTTGGCACAGATGGAAGGGAATCAGCTCCTTACTCCCCATAGCTGACTATCACTCTTTCTACAATTTCTAATTCTACTGGTCAGAACCCAGAAGAGACACATGGTACCCTGAATTTCTGAACTGTAGTTCTAATTTTCAAAATTTTTATCCATTTGTTTGCCCCAAAATATTCACCACATACTAGGTGATCCTGGTTTATTAGTAAAAATAAGAATTTAGTAGCATGAAAAAGATTATTGCTTTTGAACCTCAAAGCAAAATACAGTATATTATTCACTAGGGTTGCTATTAGCATTTTGGGCAAGTCGGTTCTTTACTGTGCAAGACTGTTCCACAAACTACCAGACATTAAGCATCCTTGGCCTCTGAACACTAAATGCCAGTTGACCTCCCTCCACAGCCACCTCATGTCCCTATGACAACAAAGGACACCCCACAGACATTCCTAACTGCCCTCCCCCCAGTCAAGAACTACTCATATAGTGTTCGTTAATAATGAATCTAATCTACTTATGGCAACTTGCCTGGCCTATTTCAATAAAACTCATTAATGGTCTTACTATTCCAGCAGAATCAGGCATACTTAAGACAGTACAGTTTATAAAGAAATATAATGAGGTGACTGTAAGAACAACCAATTGGAGCACCTGGGTGGCTCAGTCAGTTAAGCGTCCCCTCAGGTCATGATCTCTTGGTCATGGGATCAAGTCCTGTGCCCCACCCCACACTGAGCGTGGAGTCTGCTTAGGATTCTCTCCCTCTGCCCCTCCCCCACTTATGCATGTGTGCGCTCTCTGTCCCTCTCTCAAAAAATAAAATACAAAATTTTTAAAAAGAACAGACAATGGAAATAGACTGGGAGTGTTTACTGAGTTGGGAAAATAAAATTAGCTGTTGCCCAACATCCCTGACAAATCAGATGATATAAATCTGCCATTCAAATGCCCCTTCCAAAGACAACACTAACACCAAAAACTAATCAGAGCCCTAAGGTATCTTAAGAGCCTCAGACAGCTCCCATTATTTTCTGGAACTGTGACCACGATTGGATCTATGCTACACCAACACCTGCAAAGGACCTCACACTTTCTTTGTCACCATGTCGATGATCACGAAGCTATACAGAGTGAAGTATTTCTTGCTACCTCAAACTGTAAATACGTATTTATTTTTATAAATAAAATCGGTGCTTTGTGTCTATAATCATCTGGTCACTATCTTGCTGAGAAATAAACTGATCTGTGAAACCAGCTGAGCAGTCTCACAGCGTGCCATGATTCTACAGCGCAAGATCAACTTGAAAAGCTAAGAATATAGAAAGTGCACGTTCTACCAATCACTCAGGATATGTTCATAGTAAAAAACTAAAATAGTTCCTAACCCAACAGAAATGAAACATGAAATGGTAACACATAGAGTTTCCTCTGTTGGCTTATTTAGAGCTGACAATGCTCAGCCAAATAGCTTTTCAACTTAGATTGCTCCCTCCAAAAATTTCCTCCAAACATCTTTCCGTAGAAGGTGCCAAGTACAACTTGCTGAAAAGAAAGGTATAAAAAAAAGTATTTACCATGAGCATGAGAGAGGAAAAGCGGAGTGGGTGGAAAGCATGCCAACGAGAGGGACTTACTGGACAAAAGTAGGTGTTCTCCACAATGTGATTGGCCACCATGCTGTTCTCAGCAGACAGAGACATGATGAAAAGCAAAGCATCCCGGGCCTGCTGACCCACTGTCCCCTCTCGGTGAATGAAGGGAATCAGAAGGGAGAAGATGAGGAAGTTGGCTGCCCCTTGGTCCTCACTAGTGTGGAAGAAGAGTTCCAGAATAGATGGATCTTTGGCAAGGATCGAACAAAGCTGATTGAGGAGGACAACCAGCTTCCCCTCCACGGCAGGGGTGCTTGTTCCCGAACAAGAGCTCAGCAACATCATCAGGGGCTTCAGGATGGGCTTGTGGTGCAACAGAGGCTGGTGCGACTGAGTGACCAACATCTCGTACATCTTTAGCTGCTCGATTTTAGTCTCATCAGTAAATTCCCTCCGCAAGCTCCAAAGGAAGAGTTTCTCCATGATGTTCTCGGAGACCACAAATTCCAGAATCGGCCCCATCGCAGCATCCTTGGCTTGCTCTTCAATTAGCAAGAAGAGCATGTGTTCTACATAATTCTGCACGGCACTGGCCTCATCTGGAGGGATGGATCCATATTTTGCCTGGGTGTTCTTCAAGGGGTCGTGCTTCTCTAAGATCTTCACAACCTGTAACCAATGCAAACATTTGTCATCCATCTCATGTTTACCATAATTACAATACACACCACCCCTGACTGCGCCTTATCTTTCATGGAAAATGCAGGAGCCATGGCCCAAAACAAGATAAATATGAACACTGTGTTTGTCTCTCTCTCTCTCTCTCACAAGAATAAAATGAAGTGGTTAAACTATAGAAAGCAGACATTTGAAGATGTTCATTTAAAATCGTTACAAATTTGGGCAACCTAAACGTCAGAGAAAGTAGTATAGTTTAAAAAATTAAGCTACTTGTGTTCATGAGCCTATTGTGAATACTACTGAGCAAAATGAAAAATTGTAAGTGATATATTAGATGAAAAATGAAGTCTTTATATATAGTCAGATACATCATTATCAACTATGTCAAAAACATACATGAAAAAAGATCGAAAAATATATATGGAAAAATAATAATCACTTTTGTGTTCAAAGTGATGATAAATTTTCACTTTTTTTCTGCACTGTCAAAAATATCACTTTTTAATTTTAAAATACATTAAATAAGTAAGACTACCCATGTTCTACAAATAGATTTGGAGGTTCCAACAGGAAAACACGGCTCCTTCGCACGCCCTCGACTGAACATCCCTCCCTCCTCTACTTGGATGGACACATTCTCCCACCAAGCATGCAAGGTTAGTAAGGATGAAAGGAAACTGATGAACAAGGGATACATACCTAGCACAATCACCCCTAGCATATGGCATATGATGAAACTAAAAAAATGAAGGTTTGAACTTTGCATTTTTTTTTAATTTTTTTTTTTAACGTTTATTTATTTTTGAGAAAGAGAGAGACAGAGCATGAACGGGGGAGGGGCAGAGAGAGAGGGAGACACAGAATCGGAAGCAGGCTCCAGGCTCTGAGCCATCAGCCCAGAGCCCGACACGGGGCTCGAACTCACGAACCGTGAGATCGTGACCTGAGCTGAAGTCGGACGCTTAACCGACTGAGCCACCCAGGCGCCCCTTAACTTTGCATTTTTTAAAACCAGAAAAAGTTCTGGGATGACCATTTACTAAGTAAATCCCTAATGCAGCAAGTTTCTGTTTGAAGTGATAAAAAAAAGTTTTGGAAATAGTGGAGACAGTTGCACAACATTGTCAAGGTAGCCAAGGCCATTGAACTACACATTTTAAAAAGGTTAAGATGAGGGGCAGCTGTGTGGCTCAGTCAGTTAAGCATCCAACTTCAGCTCAGGTCATGATCTTGTGGTTCACGACTTTGAGCCCCACGTTGGGCTCTGTGCTGACAGCTCATGATTCTGTGTCTCCCTCTGTCTCTGACCCTCTCCCACTTGTGCTCTCTCTTTCTCTCTCTCAAAAATAAATTTATAAATAAATAAATAAATAAATAAATAAATAAGAAAGTTAAAAAGGCTAAGATGGCAATCTTTGTTATATATGTTTTACCACCACAAAGAAAAAAATCTATTGACGGTAAAATATAAATAAATCCCCAATTAGGTCATGCGATGTCCTGGTGTTTTTCTCCCTTACGACTGCTGCCTACTGAATGCTTCCTACCTCTCTCTGCCCATCAGTACTTACCTCTACTTTAGGACCTAGAAATTAAAAGAATTTCCTATCTCAACTCCCATGTAACTTTATGACTTGGAATTTCTACAATATCCATTCAATTGACTTCCCTTAAAATGTATACATATTCTAATAATAATTTTTAGACAACCCAACACCCTAGCGATGAATTTATACTTGTTCCTTTTTGCCTTTCTGAACTGCATGCTATGGGGATTATGTTTGTCTTTTGCAGTACCCTCCTGGCCCAGTTCTATAACGTGCTGTTACACGCTCTATATTTAGGTTATAGAATTTTTGCAAGTCACTGGGGAAGCTGGCAAAAGTACAATGCTATGTCAGCATGCATGAGAAATGAGAAAAATGTATTTCCCCAGGAAAGGTCTAAGTTTTTCTCCTGTCAGAAACAAGGCAAATGAGCCTTTATAGACCAAGCAAGTGTATCCTCATAGAATGAACAGAATTCTACAGAATCTGGAATCTCTATCAACTTTCATTATAAAATTAATAATGTTGTCACAAAGAAAAAAAATCACTGCAACACCCCTGAGTTGACATTTTCAATGAGAAAGGCCTTGGGTTCGCAGCTACCCAGGTGGCACCTGGCTTAATGACTCAGCCCCAGCACATCCACTGGACGGACATCTCTCCTTCGCTCCCTGCCAGACTCCAGAGATCCCCCAGCCTCCCCCAACCTCTAGGAAGTCCTCCAGAATTCCTCAGAGGCCTGACTACCTCACTGGCAGAAATGTTGGGATCTGGCTGTCCTTTCCCTCTGCTCTGGCCTTGACAACATCTCCCAGCATGGGACCACAGTACCTCACTTGTCCAAAAGGGGCCTCCACCTCAACACGTATGTTCTCGAGCCCCCAAAGCTCGAACTTCAAGGTTCCACATTCTGAAGAATAAATCAGCAACACGCTTTCTCCCAGTTCCATAATTTCAAAGTCCACATATTGAGTTTACTTATGAGAACTATCTATACAGGTAGGCCTCAGGGTAGAAATGTAATTACACTTCTCATGTGTGCTCAGACTGTCTAAACTGTCTAAAATTGATCCTATGCTTTATACACTGTTAGTGGTGGGGCAAATTAGCTCCATCTTTCTGAAAAACAGTTTGGCAATCTGTATCAGAAGCTATAAAATTATCCCTGCCCTTTGACTTGTTAATCTCACTTTGGGGAGAATCTAAGGAAACAATCCAAAAATAATATGTTAAGAAATGTTCACGCCAATGATATTTTCAATAATGAAAAATAAAAATATTATTGACCCAGTCAACAATAAGAGAATTATAATCGAAATGTTACATCACCATACAATAAAATTATTAAAAATAAACACTAAGTGAAACATATCATTGCATGCAAATGTATATATGAAATAATTTAAGTTAAAAACTAACTATATTGACAAAAGACACAGGATCATAAGTGAGTCTGAAAAGATATAAATGGGATTTTAAGGTTAATTACTTCTTCTCCCCTATAAATTGATCTAATTTCATAATATAAATAAAAATAAAAGTAGACAAAGTAATTTTGCACTAATCTCTTTTTTAAAAAACCAAAACACTAGAGCACCTGGGTGGCTCAGTCAGTTAAGCATCTGACTTTGGCTAAGGTCACGGTCTCAGTTTGTGGGTTTGAACCCCACATCAGGCTCTCTGTTGTCAGCACAGAGCCTGCTTCAGATCCTCTGTTCCCCTCTCTCTCTGCCCCAACCCTGCTCATTCTTTCTCAAAAATTAAACTTTAAAAAAAGAAAAACCAAAACACTGAGTTAAAAGCAATTAATAATTGAAAATCTCCTAATTCTCAGAAATTCCTAAGCAATATAAATTTATACACGTGTATATGTATTTATACTATATGCATGCATATAAGTAAGTATATGTTACACATCTAAATATATATAAGTAATATATAGCAGAACTATTTACATAGTCATGAAGCACATTTTTCTCATAAATTAACCGTCACATATTATTTATTCCACTGTATTCCTTTGCAAACAGACTTACTTTTTTTGCTGTGAAAAAGCTTAGAAAAGAGAACTGAGTTTTTTATACAGAAGACAAACTACTTAGCCACTTTTAAATTGAAGCATCTTTACCCTCTTTATAGTATAAGCTCCTCTACACTGGTTAATGGGCAGAGAAACTCGAGAACAGAGCTATGATAACCCATGGAGACTGAAGGTTTGTTGATCATCCGTAATGGAGCAGACATGTTAAGAGCCCTTACTCATTCCCGGCCCTGGCCGGGTGGTTTTACTGCCTGGAAAAGGGTGTGTTACACCAAGGCCTGTGAGTCATGGAATATACAGTGCTCAGCAAAGCGTTAATTATGCCTGTGTTGACACATGTCCTTAACCTCTCTTCTTAGGTGTCAGGACCCTCCCAGGCCACCTCCCTTTCCCTTCCTGGCAGACACACCCATGAACTGCTTTTAAGAGTGGTCTCTAAGGGCCCATACCCAGGGCCTGGTTCCTAACCTGACAGGGAATGTCTTAAGAAGCTTCTTGGCTACAGCACAACATGCCTTGAAATGCCAAAGAACTGATGCCTCAAGTTCACTGCCCAGATGGTGTCACAGTTCTCTCAGCTTCTGTAGATGCTTTCTCACATGACCTGGACTTTTCCTTATTTTTTCCTTTAGTGCTGTCTTCTCACATCACTTCCACCAAACCAGTACTCCTGTGTCCTGACTTCTGCCTGCTGCCTACTTTCATCCATTTATCTACTCTGAGCTTCCAGTCCTATAGATCCACGGTCTTTGCTGCTCCTGGTGGCTTCCCCAGGCCTAGCACATTCCCCTGAGTATCCTCTATCTTATGCTCACAACTCTGCTAAGTTGGCTTCTCAGCTGTATACTCAGTCTCGGGGATTCAGGTCCCGGAAAAAAACACCATTAGGGGAGCTGGAGGGACCTAGAGATGGGAAGAGAATGAACGCAAGCAAAATATGCTGTGCAAATATTTCCTTTACTAAACAAGTTCACTTCTTTCGGCTAAAAATGCCATTTAATAAAGCAATCAACCCCTGCTACAGCCCCAGCTCATTAAGTAAGGCAGCTAAGATCGGAAATAGCACTGTAAATGTTTTGCTGATCATGGCTAGGCATCTGTTGGTCTACAAACTTTAAAAAATATAAGCTGATACATATATGTGTGAATCATAGCCTGGATCACAAATAGAGCCACATGTAAATTATCACAAATGTACAAAAAATCAATAGTATGAACAATTGTATACAAATTATCATCTGACAAATACGCTTAAATTTTAACCTAACTTCAAAGTCATTTGCTCTATAAATATAAAGGTTATTAGGGTAAAGGAGATGAATAAATAGCATTTTTCTTTTATTAAGGATATCAGCTACTCCTAATGATGGTCCCCATCAGTCAGCAATAATAGGCCTGGATTAAAAATATTCACAAATTCTAAAATAGGCATCTCAAATGCTGTCAAAATGAAAGATCCACATAATCACTCCTCTAGCTAACAAACGATTATTCTTCATGGTAAACACAAGTGTTTATCTGTCAGATTAGCTTTGACTACATCTTAATATTGTTTTATGTCTTCTATACACGCATATGTTAAGAGATGATTACTTATGCTACTTTGGTTAGAGCCTAGTTATTTCAAGAAAGTCACATGAGTATAACCCATACTTCCAAATCCTTTGGAATGCTAATTAAAGTGACATCGTGGAAAAAACCAAGTTACTAAGCAACATTTTCCATCACACAGAAGAAGGCCAGGCTTTTGCGATCTTAAGCCAAATTCCACTTAATGTACCAAATAACTACAACAAAACTAAGTTTCCATCCAGTCCTTGATCATTACTTAAAAGCCATGTCTTTCAATCTGGGGTATTCCTGGCACACCTATTGCCATGGGAGACATCTACTGAGTCATTTCTTTTTGTATTAAGATTAACAGCCTAGTAATATATCTGTGCTTGTACAATTTGGTTCAGGTCAGCTCCAGTCCCAGTCTCCAGAGGCATATCTAAATCTGCGATTGAACAGGGTAAAAGCAGGAGCTATATCTACACATCATACCTCCTTGGGACCAAAGATGGTCTAGCACTACCATAATAAAGAAACATGGTAGAAATATCAATAAATAAAATAACATAATAAAACCTTCATTTAGGTATGTTTGTTAAATTTAGGTTTTAGGGAAAGGATTTAAGAATAATGATCTATGTAATAATATTCCATGGTAAAAAACAGACTTATCACTGATCATACAGTGGGTGCACTGTTGATATTTCCACATGTTCGACCACTTTAAAGTCCACTAGAAGCATAAGTTAATGCCTCGGCCCTCTAAAGAAACAAAGCTTCTGTTCTGCTTCACTTTCTACTGTCAAGTTCAGAGCTATTTGAGAAGCTAAGAGATATAAATTTTTAAAATATTAACAAACATCATTTGACTAAGATATTAAGATGAGATTCTCTAATACTTCCCAACTTTTCATCTCTCAAAGACTAATTTTTGTCATTTCGTCCATGACAAGGCATAGACCAAAAGAATGAAGATGAACGGAACAAGAGAATCAGTTTCACAGGGAACAGACACATCTCAAATCCATTTATAAGTCCTCTATACTTCTTTACTAGGATCAGGCCCCTTGGAACTCTACATAAGATACTATACTTAAACCATATCATCTACTTTGCATTATTGTGGGAAGACATTTGACTTAATTAACTAATCTAATTTTTCCCATCCCCACCCTCACCAAGAAGAGAAAGGCTACTAGACTCACTAGCTTTTCTTCATCCATTGCCATTATTCTATCTGAGCTCTGAAATTTTCTTGGCTCAAAAATTGTATAACCGCTTATTTTTGGAGGCTGAGGGGTGGTAAGGAGAAGCTTTGGGCTATTGACTAACCAGAAGCACACGGAAATGTGCATTTCCAATTGATTTTATTTTTAACCCATCACTTCTGTTCTCCTAGCTCTAAGTGCAGACACCATTGGGTATATAACCAATACTGATTCAAGGCTCAAAAGGAGAGGACAGAGAATGAATAGAGCAAGGTCCATGAAGCTTCACGGTACAGCTGTGCCATTACGAAAAACTGGTGTATGGGTGGGTTAATTCACATGGCAAAATAGTTGAACAGTTTATTATCTGGTGGACCAATGCTTCTTACATCCTGTTCTCTCTTCCATTCAGAAGAAGCACAGAAGTAAAGGCAAGAGATAAAAACAATAGTCTACTCGACTATAAATCGTTCTTCCAGACTACTATAAAAACTAAACACACACACACAGTCCTCCAAATCACAGATCATTAAATAGAAGTCCAAAGACCTTCCTACAAAATTATGGAATGTTTTAACACTAACGTATGTTCAAAGCTGTTTTCTAAGTCACCTAGCTCTTCTAAAGTTGTACTTCATACAATGTTCCTATCTCGCAGTTCAACAATTTATTGAATATCTACAACAATGGGGCTACGCTATTCTTGGCACTTGGAGATGTAGGTCAACTATAAATGGTCTCTGATCATGAAGAGCTTGAAATGAGGGTGGAAGGAAGCTACTGCACACATAATCTTAATAAAATGTGGCTGGTATAACAGAGAAAGAACACTCAGGATGCTGCTGCAGCACTGAGTGGAAGCATAAAAGAGAGCAGAGAAGGTTTCCTAGAAAAACTGATGTCCCAAAAGAGTCTTTAAGAAGGAGAGGCATTTAACCAGGGGGAGGGATATTCCAGGCAGGAAGAGGAGGAAATGCCTAAAGCAGAGAAGCGTGAAATAGCGTGAAGGCCACTGCCTAGGAGTGGGGTTGGCTAGGAACTCCAAGTAATTTCCCATTTCTAGAGAATAAATCAGAGACAGGGAGTGAAATGAGGCCAGACCATAAAGGCCCTGTGTGACGTGCTGGCCTGTAGGTGCCCGGATGCCACTGAAATGTCCAACTAGAAAACTGACACGGGCAAATCTGGGTTTTAGAGTCACTGCTCTGGCAACATGACAGTGCAAGACGGCGTCTCAGAAAGTGAGAGAAAGTACAAGCCAGAGGCTGCTTCCTATGGCCTGGATTCACTGTCAGCAATGTCACCTGCCGAATGTCCCCTAAAGAACTATTCTGGGGATGTCATGACATCACTGGGCCCAGGGAACAGTTTGGAAACTCAAGTGCACAACTGGGCCACTCAAGATCTCTCCACTGGCAACCTTCCTGAATCACAGACTGCCGTGGATGATGGCTGGTTGTGTGACAAGCTGTCCCTGACAGACTGCAACGTGTAGGTGGGCAAGCGGATAGCCTCCTCCATCAGAGTTTGCTTTGTAACTCAAGGCCTGGAACAGAAACTGACAAATACATGTTAATTAGGCTGAATTTGTACTCAAGTATCCTAACAAACAGAAGAACTCTGGATACCACAGACGTCTATTGACTTCATTTTCCCTAATTTAACAGATAAAAAGTATTATGCTTGCCAGCTGCTGGGGCACTTCAGTAAATACAATGTTGTCACCCAGTTCTGACTATGCCACATTTCTTACCAGCCTTACAGGTTCCTCGGGTGGCCTCAGGGGAACCCAGGGGCTGCTGTCACACTAGTCACAGGAGATTATGTCAGGCTTTAGCTCACTTCCCAATCCTCTGCAACCCTTCCACATGGACCTCCACACTGCACAACTCACAACAAAGTACTAATGTACAAAACTCTGAAATGAGTCTCATTTATTCCTATCAACTGAATCTCTCATTCCTTACCTGAGTTAGCCTTGCACCTCCACTCTGCCCTAACTTCCTCACTCTTTTTTTATCACCAAGAAAAGCCAAAGCTGAACATTTCTTCCCAAAATCTTCTCCAAAACATTGTTTTCCGTTGTCAACAAAACTTTCCTTTCCTATAGTCAAGCTAGCAAAAATCTCACTTCCTCCATTTCCCAAGCCACTTTCACCCATAATAGTCCCTTCCTTTGATTTAATTCCTGTAGTAATATTATTCATTTTCTAATCATGTATCTCACCTTGTCATCCAAATTAGCATATACATTCTTTATTTTTAAAAAATTTTTTAAACGTTTATTTATTTTTGAGAGAGACAGAGAGACAGAGTATGAGGGGTGAGGGGCAAAGAGAGACGGAGACACAGAATCTGAAGCAGGCTCCAGGCTTCGAGCTGTCAGCACAGAGCCCGATGTGGGGCTCGAACTCATGAACCACAACATCATGACCTGAGCTGAAGTCGGACTCAACCGACTGAGCCACCCAGGTATCCCAGCATATACATTCTTTAAAAGCTCAGACCAAGGCTTACACATTCCCATGTCCACCTGTGCCCCCTATACCAATGTATCCGCAGTTTGGGCTTGGTAAATCTCCATTTAACAATAATTGTGTTGACATTCACATGCATTTCTTCAACGTGAAGAAATGCAACAGAAAAGTCCTCAAGAGCCTTTCTTGGAAGTAAATAGACACTGTGGGCACTTTGCAGGTTTATTTAAAAGGAAAAGTCAAGGCTAAAGAGGTAAGAAAGTTAAAGAAATGGTTGAAACAACAATAAAACCAAGAGTGTCTCTACTTTATAAAAGCAAGTATTTCATAACTAAACACCATTCCCTCTGACAAAGTTATCCTTACTCTCAACTCAATATTCTGCTGCACTAGGATAAAGAAGATATGGCATATATAGATACAATGGAATATTACTCAGCCATCAGATCAAAAAAAAAAAAAAAAAAAGAATGAAATCCCGCCATTTGCCACAAAGTGGATGGAGCTAGAGTATATTATGCTAAATGAAATAAGTCAGTCAGAGAAAGACAAATACCATATGACTTTACTCATATTAGAATTTAAGAAACAAAACAGATGAACATATAGGAGGAGGGGGAAAGAAAGAGAGGAAAACAAACCATAAGAGACTCTTAACTATAGAGAACAAACTGGGAGTTGATGGAGGGATGTGGGTGGGGCTTGGGCTACATGAGTGATGGGTACTAAGGAGGGCACTTGTGATGAGCACTGGGTGTTGTTATGCAAGTGATGAATCACTGAATTCTACTTCTGACACCAGTATTGCAATATATGTTAACTAACTAGAATTTAAGTAAAAACTTGAAAAGAGGGGCTCCTACGTGGCTCAGTTGGTTAAACATCCAGCTCTTGATTTCACCTCAGGTCATGATCCCCCATCGTGCTCTGTACTGACAGCATGAAGCCTCCTTGGGATTCTCTCTCTCTCTCCCTCTCTCTCTGACCCTCACTCTCTCTCTAAATAAATAAGCATTTAAAATTTTGAAAAGAAAAAATATATTTTCTGCACTAAACAAAGGGTACTATGTTTCAGATAACCCAAAATGTCTGATAATGCTGAAGTCATTCATATAAAATAGGGAAATGAGTAATATGATTCTGGGACCACTAATTTACTCCTTCATTAGTGTGAAAGAGTATTTACAAATTCATGAATTAAGACTCTCTAACAGCACTCCAACAGCTTTGGAGAAAGCTTGCCCAGGACGGAATTTGACAGGGCAAATGATCCATCCACATAAAATCAAGAGGTTGATATATCATGTCTGTATAAATGGATATTAAATGGACCACATCACAGATACTCCACCAAGAACAATTACAATCAAAAGTATTTTTACACAAATAAACAAAATGGGCTCAGAGCCAAGAATACATACTAGAATGATGGGAGTTCTTCAGCCAAGTGAAATGACTGAGGCTGAAAGTACTGTTAATATAAAACATCTAATTGGGGTGCCTGGGTGGCTAAGTCAGTTAAGTGTCTGACTTCGGCTCAGGTCATGATTTCATGGGTTTGTGAGTTCAAGCCCCACGTCAGGCTCTGGGCTGGGCATGGAGACTGCTTAAGATTCTCTCTCCCTCTCCCTCTGCCCCGCCTCTGCCCTCTCTCAAAAAAATAAAATTAACTTAAATTAAAGATAAAGATAAAAATACGTTTTCTAAAACATTCTTCCCACACCCAATGGGCTAACAGCCACATCCCCTTGGTTCACAAACCCACTTTGGAGCTGGCACATTAAAATACTTATAAAAGTGCAAAGTCAAAGACAACTACTCTAATTATCTGGAAAACTCCTGAATTACTTTCTTCCCTTTGCTAAAGCAGACATGCCCTTAAAATCCAGAGCAAATCCATTATGATTCTAATTGTAAAAAGTCAGAGAATGGGAAATGCATAAAAAATCTTGGAAGCTTTCTATGAATGACAAGAAGCTACAAAGTGCAAATGACCCAGAAGTAGAATCGATTTTGTTTTTGATCTAAACTGTGTCCCCTATAATTGTTGTGATTTGCAGGCTCAGTGCTTTAACCCCTGTGCTGTGTCCGGCCACAGGAAGGAACTGGGTAGTCATTAAAAAACTGTCACATAAATAGCCACTTACCAGCTCACCTAGGGAGTGTAATGTTGGACAAGTAGTAAAGAAGGCCAATTTTATTTATTTTACTACTTACAAACTCCCTGAGGAAAGGTGGTGAGCTGATAAATTTTCTGAACACTCAACCCTTAATTATCTCTATGAGCAGATCAGAGTTACAGAGAAGTCAAAACGAATAATCAAGAAAACTTTTATAAACAGCTTTCTAATGAATTCAGGTACTGCCAGGCAGCTTCTTTTGTTAAATTATACAGGGACCACCAGCCCAAAAAATGGTAGAAGCACAGAGGTCAAATACACGAGTCAAGGGACCAAGGTCTACGCACTTGCTTGCAAACTCACTATTTGTATAACCTCAAGCAAGTCGTTTAACATTGCTAATTTTCCATTCCCTCATCTGTAAAATGAGGAAGCTAATATTAACTGCCTTGTGGGTTTGCGGAGAAGATTAAATGACATAAAGCTTAAAGCTTTTGAAGTACTCAGCACAGCACTTGGTAGGTATTTCATAAATGTGTATTTTAGTGCTATTGGAATGTGAGGACTAAATGGAAATCATCAGGGAGGAGGGAAAGAGAATTTGTAAACAAGGTCAAGTCTACTGCAAAGTGATGCAAAAGTCACTTTAAGGCCAATTGCTGTTCTTCTAAAAATATCTGAGGAACATATATGTTCCCTAATTGCTTTTATGGCAACCATGGTTTTTAACCAGATCCCTATTCTAGGAAAGAAAAAAAAAAAAAAAAGTTGCTTTTCCTTCCACCTGAAAGGGTTTCCGTGCCCTATACTTCTGGAAGCCTTAGTTAGTGCCACAGAGGTAGGCAATCCTGGTTCAATGTGATGGAGACCTTGAGGGCTACCTAGGCCAGCAGAGGAAGTGGAACTCATACATTACCTGTGCCCAGTGGTTTTTAAATACAATCATGCATGTTTCTGGGTCAACTCCCTGCAGGCTCACAGTCTGCTGGAGTTTACTTTCTGTCGCAACCGATGACATCATAAACCTTCATACATCAATGCTTCTAAGTCATATTTAATTTTCCAGAAAATTTGGCAAGCAGTCACTAACTTTCAAGTATCACCTAAGAAATGTAACTTCTTCACATTTCATTGTTATCTTCTGAAACCTGTAATGACAATAACAAAAACACATCTCGTTATGTTCATATATTTAATAGGACACTGGCTATTAAATTTAAATCCAAGCATAGACATTCTCAAAGTTCAACGCAGAACAAAACATCCACGAAAGAGACATTACTACTCTATCTACGGGTTCCCCTATTTTCTCTTACCTTGCTACTAAAAGTATAAAATAATGATGCTACTACCAAAGCTACGTTCACGAATTAAACAATTATCGGCTTTATTTTCTCCACTACCACCAACCACAGTCCCCTAGATTGTAATTCTAATCATTCAAATCTAGTGTCTATAATCAAGCAAGAGATTATGATAACAATGTCCGTGGAGTTTAAAAACATCCAGAAACAGGAAAACCATTAGTTAACGGCGACAGAAATAAATGGCTTGATGCCACTTGGGGTAGTTATAAAACAGCACCCAGACTCCTGGGTCCATTATGATTGAATTTTTTTTTAATCAATGGCTGTCATAATGGAATTTAAAGCATTCTCAGTCATTTCATAGCTACAAACCAAGTTAAGGTTTCTAGCTTTTCTGAAAAATAATAGAATTCCAAGTAACCTTGACAAATCACAGATAGAAATGATCCATCAAAAACAAGATAGTGCTTACTCGGTGTGAGTACAAGATAGCACACTTACAAATGAAAAATGAATTATGTGGATAAAATATGAAGAAAGTATGACTACAACAGAGCCAGTAGGGAGAAAAAAGATATTGAGGTCACAGAGTGTATAGTAAATATGAGCCAGTTGCGTGTTGCTAACTCTCAGACAAAAGTGGTAAGACAGTGGTATTGTCTTATCATTGTGGTCAGCCCATCCAAAGGACTGGGTACAGTTCAGAATCCTTTTTTTTTTTTTTTTTTAAGCATACAAACTGGAGAGAGTTCAAAGTGATTACAGGATAATTATTAGAGCACCGGGAAACAAAATCCATGATAAAATTTCCAGACTTGCAGTGCCAAAAAAACCCCAACTATTTTCAACTGAGTAATATGAAGGGTATCACACTGGTCAACTCTTCCGCCCACTAACAATAAAGTGTGAGAAAGGGGGCTTAATGTGAGGATTCAGGTTAGACTTATGGCTCAAGTTCTTTGCAGGGAGTGAAATTAACTAGAACATAGTTAAGGAATATTCAAAACAAGGACATCTGTTGGGGGTAGAAGGCTAACCATTCAACATTCATATCTGGGGGAAAAAATGTTAGAATGTAAGAACAGAAAACTTGCTAGATGTGATAATTCTTGAGGAAAGAAAACATTTTTTAAGGAGAATGGAAGGAGATTAAAGTATGTAGAAAGAGGACAGCCTCTTTGAAGAAAGATCACACAAATTACATACCTGAGGGAAACAGCTCATGTGTATCGTCTAGGACTATATTTTATTACTCAAATTGGTGAATTTTCCAACATGTAATTCTTAATTCCTAATAATACAAATCTATTGTTTTCAATAAGACATTGCCCACTGCCAACAATAGCTCTTTGCCACTAAGAGGCATGTTTTGACAGGCCCATGTGGTGTCTTAAACACCAGGAATGGCCTCCCCACGCACACAGGGTATACATTTCCCGTTCCCACGGTCCCCACCACTCCCTAGAATCTGACAGCCAGCGTCATCACCTCACTCTTGGTTACTGGACTGGCCCTTATTAGGTAACATTTCAGTATGTGGCCCTGCTTTACGTGATAAGAGATAAAAACAAGTTCTGACTTAACTCCCTTGTCTTAAACATAATATTTCTGTGACAATGTCTCTTATTCAGATGCTATAATGAAAATAATGAAGAAAATCAGAGTGTTTCGGTTCATCCCAGAGGTTCAAAAAGTACAAGACTCCTTGAGACTCCTCCCAGCCCCAGGATCCCCAGATTCTTCTTCTGACATAAGAAGGGAACATTCAACATGCCAACTGCTTCTAAATCAAAATTAGAAACATGCTCTCTAAGGTCTGTTAGGTTTGTTCTCAGAGGGGCTGCACACGCACTCTTTTCAGACAGTGAGACTGCATTATAGACAAGATAAATATCTTAGCTAAAGTCATAAATCATGAATTAGTTTCTTTTGTTGTTTTAATTTTATTTTACTTTATTTGAGAGAGAGAGAGAGAGAGAGAGAGACAGACAGACAGACAGACAGTGGGTGTGCAAGCCAGGGGAGAGGGGCAGAGAAAGAATCCTAAGTAGGCTCCACTCTGGGACTGAGCCCGACTCAGTGCTCAATCCCACAACCCTGGGATCATGACCTGAGCCAAAATCAAGAGTCAAATGGTCAACTCACTGAGTCACCCAGGTGCCCCACAGGTTAGTTTTGATGGAAATCAAAGGTAAGTCTCTTGATTCCCAGTCCACTGTTCTTTCTAGAAATCTATATTCTCCTTTCTCCTGGCTTTAATCCCTGGCCCTATTCCCAAAGGAGGCTGTATCTTCTCTAAGAAAAGTGCATCTCGCTTGGACGATGCTTAACCAATCATATTTTTAAGGCTAAATGTGTCATAAATACAGAAGATTCTAAATGTGTCATAAATACAGAAACCACAATAATGGGTAAGCTTGGGAGAACAAGGGGGGGGGGACGTATCAGGCAAGTCAAGCAAGCCATGTTTAAGAAGGAGAAACTGCCAGAAGATTCTATAAATGAAAATACTTCCAACACATCCGAGACAAGAAAGCTGGATATTTCCTCTGTCTGTCTGTCTGTCTCTCATTCCCATGTTAGAGTATTAAAGCACTAGAGTGTCCCCAGGGCAATAGAAAACTGAAAGAGAGGACTCCATATTTATGAGAGATGTATAAAGGCATATTTCCTCAAATGCCAAGGTTTTCAATATATTCCTGCATCTGCCTGTTCTCAGGCTTCACTTTTTTCCCTTTTGCATTTTTTCCATTCCAGGCTTTTTATTTAACTCTCAGAGCACAGCTGAAAGTCCCAAGTGAAGAACAGAGAAGGACAAAACTAAGCAAAAAGCCAGGAGCAGGTAAAAGAGGCTGCAGCCACCGGAACATGTGCTCAAGTCATAAGTACGGCATTGTTGGACCTTTCTCCCCGTTCTTGCCCTCTACTCTCTGTAGCCTGACCTATAGGTGCTGGGACTGTTTAGAGGAACACTCTGGCCACATATTCAGCCTGTTCTGTCTGTAAATACCCACACGCTCTTCAACTCGAATTTCATGCCTGAGAGACAGCTCTATAAACCATTCAGAGTGACTTTTTTCTTTCTTCAAATGAACCACCAACACTGAAAAATACCCAAAGGACTCTTTCCGACAGCGGTTGCATGTGGTTTTGTGGTGTGCTTGTTGAGTTTTTTGGCATGGGGTGGGGGGGAGGAGCTACCAAAATACATGTATAGTGTCTGATAAGCCAGCACAGATTCTATACTGCAGACAGAACTGACTTTATTATTTCCAAAATTACTGAACAGTCAAGTTTATATATCTCATTAATATTATATGTAAAAACATTTTTCATCAGTAAGGAAAGAAAAACGCTATTAAATCATTGTTGGGGATAGAGATAACTGACATAAGAATTATATGTATTCTTATTTGCTCTTTTTTGAAAGTACATTATATCGTTTATTTGGTTATGAAAAAAAGCACATGCATATGCTTCCATATCACAGAATTATAAAATATACCATCAGATCATAAAGGCTTAGATTCTAGTTACTAGATTATACCTCTTGCCACTGCAAAAATTCCTTCAGCCTCATTCCCAAATAGACAGACATCCTTATCTAATTTCAGGCTACTCTGAAAAGTTTAATACTGAGGAAAGCTATAAATGTGTGAAAATCACTTTCCCCTGAACAACAAATGACTCTATTTTCATATACCCCTCTTTAACTATAAGACTGAAATTACAAAGTAAACATTTTGTCATTTAATGATATATGATCTCATACCATCCTTCTTTTATCTATTTAAATATAATATCTTCTAATAATGTATTATAAAAAATTCCTTAAGGAAAAGAAATGATGGTCACCTTAAGGGGAAACAAGGCCAAGGGAACATTTTTATTAAGGAAAAAATGATCATATTTGCAGGCCTAATGGGAAGGAACCAATGAACATAGAGAATTTAAATATATATGTATATTTATATACATATTTATATATGTGTGTGTGTGTGTGTATATATATATATATCCTTAATATATATATATATATATTAAGGATTTTGATATAGCAACAAGAGCAGAGGAAAGGCAAGGTCAAGAACACAGGTAGGAGAGGCCTAGACTTAAAGAGAAGCCACACTGAGTTTTTCCACAGTGAGTCGCCAAATTAGAAGCAATCTCTTGAACTTGATGAAAAGGCATGACAGGCTTCCTTCCCATTTCTCCTTCCCTCCTCATATTTCTCTGGTTGGCTTGTGGAAATGCTTAGAGAGATTAGGTGGATTTAAAGTGGTAACAAAGGATAGGGCTAAGAGTTTTTAGTTCAGTCTTCCACGTGTGGAGGTCAGAAAATGTCAAGTCACCACTTGGAGACTTGAGCTCTGAACTGGGAGATGGCTCCAGGACTCTAACCAGCTGTGAGACCTTGAGTAAAAAAACAGGGCTCTTGGTTTGGAACCTGATTTAGATGAGTTACTAGGATTACATGGTTATTTCTTAGGTCTCTCCCAGCTCAAAAGTCATTATTTTCTGTACTTTATTCCACTGTTTTACTAATGGGGGAGGGGTAAGAAGATAGCTTAGAAGCAGAATAATGGCCATAATATAAAAATCTTTGTAAGATTTCTAGTTATAAATGGATTCTATCTGTACTCTTTTTAACAATTAAAAGCATATTTCAGGGAGCCTGAGTGGCTCAATCGGTTGAGTGTGCAACTCTTGATTTCAGCTCAGGTCGTGATCTCAGGATCATGGGATGGAGCCCCGCTTTGGGCTCTATGCTGATAGAGACTGCTTAAGATTCCCTCTGTCTTCCTCTCCCTCTACCCCTCTCCCCAACTCATGCTTGCACGTACACACTCTCTCTCTCAAAAAAGAAAAAAAGAAAAAGGAAAAAAAAAAAAGAAAAGGAGGTATATTAAACAAACAAACAAACAACAATTAAAGCCTAGTTCACTTAAAGAACCCAAAGCAGGGGTGCCTGGGTGGCTCAGTCGGTTAAGCGGCCGACTTCGGCTCAGGTCATGATCTCGCGGTCCGTGAGTTCAGGACCCGCATCGGGCTCTGTGCTGACAGCTCAGAGCCTGGAGCCTGTTTCAGATTCTGTGTCTCCCTCTCTCTGACCCTCCCCTGTTCATGCTCTGTCTCTCCCTGTCTCAAAAATAAATAAAACGTTAAAAAAAAAAAAAAAGAACCCAAAGCACAGGAATCATCCATCTCTAATATAATTCAGTTTGTTTGGGTTTTTTCCTAAGCAATTGCCAATAGAAAAACTCATTGTTTTAGAATGCACTTTGGAATGCCCTGAATTGGCTGCTACTAAATACATAAAAAGTCTATTACTATAAATGTGCTTATCATGTAAAATTCCATCTAGGGGTGAAGATTCTTCAAATACTGGGAACACCTGAAGAGAGAGAAAACCTGTGCCCTCAATTATGAGTAATAGCAGTTGGGGGGGGAATTCATTTTGGGTTAAACTACCTCAGACAACCTCTACTTAGAGCCTAATAAAATCCTATTAAACCTAAATCCTCCCTGTGCTGTAATCCTCTGGCCCAGTTTCCTTTTCTCTCTGGCTGTCATATCACATAGCAATGCTGGACTGTAGAAAATAAAGCAAGCATCCAATAGGCCCTGAGTCTCCTGGACCTTGTCCTTAGCCTCCCTCAACCTGCCATAGTTTTTTGACTCTGGCTCATTCACTGATTACTGTCCATTATTCAGTAAAGCAGAATCTTGTTTTGTCCTACCAAGTTGTAAACCGCCCATTAAAAGAGTGTGCACAAAAAAAAAAAAATAAAAAAAATAAAATAAAAAAAAAAATAAAAGAGTGTGCACAAGGAAAATTCTCTCAGTACGTAGATTCCAAATAGTTTCAGGCTTTGATAAATGCATACTTCAAAATAGTAACTAGATTGCAGAAAACTGTCAATAACTTCTTGAAAGAATTTCATGGTTTACATTTTAATTTCACTAGAACGGGCTACCACCGAGGTCATACCCAAGTGCCATGTGACTGATTGATAAGTAGAATGGAGAAGAAAAATTAAAATATTCATATTCATACCTGAAATTTGTTTGGGAACTTAATTTTTAAGGCTATTTAAGAAACTAACCCACTACTGGCAAGGATTTAGAACGTAAAAATTAGTTTTTTAAAATTATATGAAGTGTCGAGACATCAGCTCGCTGGTGACTGAACAGAAAAGTTTCTTGCACACATGGACTGATTTGTTGAAACATGAAAACTAAACCATTCTTGGGGAGTCTCCCCAACAAACCAATTCACCACTACAATTTTGGTAGTATGCACTGCCTTTTCACACCACTATTTTGTTGAAAGCTATCAAAGGATAACTCAGGTAAGATTTATGCCACAAAACTGAGGTAAATGCAGAAACAAGATGAACCAACAACTTCTATGGGGTAATATTCTAAAACAGAGATTTGGGGTAAACGCTCTGAATCTAAGGACCCTCTCATACTAATGAAGTTCTTCTCAAGAAATGTTCTTGGAAAAAAAAGTTTTTGACCAACACGTTTTTTGGGCACTTTCTAGGGAAAAGCAGGTACTTTGGGAAGTTGTGCTGTTGAGTCTACACCTACCTTTATAGCTGTATCATTCAAAATTAGTTCCCTCCCAGCAGCTTTTCAAGTGCTTTCAGTGAAAATTTTCAGATACGCAATCCATAGTAGAACCAAGGTGATGTGATGATTACCTTTGAAATAACAACATGAAAAGCCCTCTTTTCAAAAAATGTCCTTCATCCATGCACAGCATAAGACATACTAAATCCAATGAGTGAAGTACCAATAAAATCCCATGCATATCCAGGAATCTCATAAATTGTGGGCATCCTTCTCTTAAGAGAGGCAGCTACAGTTTTCAGCCAATTCTAAAAAAGCGTCAATGAATTGCTCCCGTTTGAAAAAAGTTTAAAAGCCACTTTAAAGATGCATTCATGGTAAAGCCATGAAGAGTCCCAAAACAGAGGCTAACAGCCAGTTCCAGTACTAAAGGTATTACTGGAGAGACTTGTAGAATTTTTGTGACTTTAATTGTAACTAAAAGTTCTGCTGCAGCAGCGTGGGGCTCGTTCCAGCCCATGAGTAACCACGCTCTTGAATAATAATCAGTTCAGGCCTTGGTGTCCTACCAATTTCATGGCTGGCTAAGCGCTTCCACTCTTACCCAAAACACTGCAAGGTGAGGCATCAGAGGTACAAAGTGATTAGCATTTATTACAGAGTTAGCAAAGGCTTAGAAGTCAACAATTTGCTCGTCTCCGAGAACATGATCCTACGCTGATTAGGACAAAGCACTCTTCTTCACCAGTCTATGAAACGGGCCACAGAGTTGGGTGCCTTTTGTGTACTCTAAACATGACAGAAATGGAGTAAACCACTGGTGCTTGAGCTAATCGAGACTGCTGTCTTACCTTCAAGCAGGTGCAATACTAGTAGCTTATGCGGTAACCTAACACTATCAAGTTCTAATTTTACATTCATTTTTTATGAACATAAAAATTATGGGGGCGCCTGGGTGGCTCAGTCGGTTAAAGCGCCTGACTTCGGTTCAGGTCATGATCTCACAGTTCCTGAGTTAGAGCCCCGCGTCAGGCTCTGTGCTGACAGCTCAGAGCCTGGAGCCTGCTTCAGATTCTGCGTCTCCCTCTCTCTCTGCACCTCTCCGGCTCACGCTCTGTCTCTCCCTCTCTCTCTCTCTCTCAAAAATGAATAAACATTACAAAAAAATTATGTAAAGCTTCCTTACATGTAAATATAATAATCCCTCTAACAAATGGTATGAAGATTTAATAGACTACATTTTCTCATCTATGAGTAGGTAAAGAATTCTAGAAGTACATAATAAAAGCCTACTGGTTTAAAGTAGCTTACCACTCACACATTTATTATTGCCATGATCAGTTTATTATTAAGATAAGATGTCATGATGATAAAAGTAAAAAAGTAAGATCTTCTAGAAGCACTGAAAAATTTCAGGGGTCAGAAGTTTTTAACTTGAAATCTTTCCCTCTTGAGCAACTACTTAAATGGGCCTCAGGAACATACAATCATGGTACAGATTTACACACATATCCAGAGGCGATTTATGAGAACTAAAAATGAGCTCACCTCCCACACCTCAGGTGAGAACATCAACTGGTCTTCTACCTACAGGGAATGATTTGGCAATAGTCTTCAAAATTAAATTTGATCAGCAAAACTATTTCTGTGCATTTATCCTATGAAGACCCTTTCATCTTGCAAAATGGCAGACTGAATAGTAAGAGTTGTCATACACGGAGCATGTCTCTGTGCCAGGACTATTTGAAATATATTACAACATTAAATCTTCTCAACAGTCCCATGGGCTATACTCCCCTTTTTTCACAGGTAAGGAAATTACAGAGAGGTAAAGGAAGTGGCCTAATCAAAGTCATGCAGATATCCTAGGATCTGAGCCAGACACGTCCTCTTAACCACTAGCACCTCTCTAACTACAGTGATAGCCTTTGTAGCACTGTTTAGATAGTAAACAACTGGAAAGATCCTCAATATCCCCCAGCAGTGGTCTGGTTACATAAGGTGGACACTTCTTTTTTTTTTATTGTTTTTTAACGTTTATTTATTATTGAGAGACAGAGAGAGACAGAGCACGAGCATGGGAGGGGAGGAGAGAGGGGAGACACAGAATCCGAAGCAGGCTCCAGGCTCTGAGCTGTCAGCACAGCTGACAGGTGCCCCAGTTGGGCACTTCTATATAATGGAAACTAAGTCACAATTTTTTTTTTAAAGTAGGTAGCTCTGAATGTACCAATATCAGAAAGGTTGCCAGGGTATGTACAGAACATCAAATACACGACGCCATCACTTGTGTAAGAAAAAAAGCAATGTGTTACTCTATATGCCTGAAAATGCACAGACCATCTGTGAAGATACCCAAAAAGGTTAGCAAAGTGGCTACCTCTGCAGAAGGACATCAGGTGGCTGGGGACAGAGGAGGCAGGGAGACCTTTTTTCACTGTGTACCTTTCTTCACTTTTTGCATTTGGTACCATGGTCATGTACTACTTAGAGAAAACATTTTTTAATTTAAAATAAAAGCAGAGGCACCTGGGTGGCTCAGTCGGTGTTCCACTCTTGATTTTGGCTCAGGTCACGATTTCATGGGTCATGAGTTTAAGCCCCACATCAAGCTTTGCACTGACAGCATGGAGCCTGCTTGGAATATTCTCTCTCCCTCTCTCCCTCCCTCTCCTTCTCTCCCTTTACCCCTTCCCCCTCATGCTCTTTCCCTCAAAAAAATAAACTTTAAAAAAAGTTTATAAAATAAAAGCAAATGAACATCCAAAACAGCAGTACCCAAGTCCAGCTTAGTATAGCAATTCCAATAGACCTGATGTCTCTTCATCTCAACAGGAAAGGAAAAGTACCTGTGCAGAAAACGCCTGATGGTGTGAACAGGGATAAAAGAGAATCTTAATAGAATATGCCATTTGTTTTCAGTTTTGTTTTGTTTTGGTTTTGGTTTGGTTTGGTTTTTTTAGAGAGAGGGGAGCAAGCATGCCCAAGTTGGGGAGAGGGGCAGAGAGAGAGAGAGAGAGAGAGAGAGAGAGAGAGAGACTCCTCAGCAGGCTACATGCTCAGCACGGAGCCCAATGCAGGGCTCAATCCCACGACCCTGGGATCATGACCCAGGCTGAAATCAAGAGTTCGACATCCAACCAACTGAGCCACCCAGGCGCCCCTACAGTATGCTGTTTGAATCAATTATAAGGACCACAAGATGTTTGAGAAAATATTCAAGAGAAGACACACAAAGGGAAAACAGCTACATCTAGAGTTCTGGCTTATTAGCTTCCAACAGACTAAATATGGATGGAAAAAAAATGTTAAGAAGGTGTAAAGAATTCAGGGCACCTGGGTGGCTCAGACGGTTAAGGGTCTGACTTTGGCTCAGGTCACGATCTCACGGTTCATGAGTTCAAGCCCCGTGTCTGGCTCTGTGCTGACAGCTCACAGTCTGGATCCTGTTTCGGATTCTGTGTCTACCTCTCTCTACGCCCCTCCCCTGCTCATGCTCTGTCTCTGTCTCAAAAATAAACATTAAAAAAAAAGTACAAAGAATTCAGAAGAGTGGCAGTCTTACTGTCAAGGACCACTTTTCTAATACTTATTTTTAAATTATTGTGTAATAATACTTAGTTAAAATTTATGTAGTTTACCTTTCCCTATGGGGTTCATAGCTCTGGGAATTTAGAGAATTAATGTCTTGCCAAAATTTTTGTTAGTCTAGATCACTGGTTCTCCAAATGTCGTTGGAGGGATCCTGTGTTCTCCACGGTTCTCAATAATTTTTTAAGGACCTCTTTTTAAGACAAAACAAAATCCATCAAAGTAAAAGTAAAAAATCAAAAAAAATACATCAGTCACAGCTCACTATGAAGATTTCTCTTATTTTAAAAATCGTCCAGCATTACAGTTTACTGTAGTTATAGTTGAGCGATTTCACCACCATGCACTAAAACTTTTTATTTTTTTTAACGTTTATTTATTTTTGAGACAGAGAGAGACAGAGCGTGAATAGGGGAGGGGCAGAGAGAGAGGCAGACACAGAATCTGAAACAGTCTCCAGGCTCTGAGCTGTCAGCACAGAGCCCGACACAGGGCTCGAACTCACGGACCGCGAGATCATGACCTGAGCCGAAGCCGGATGCTTAACTGACTGAGCCACCCAGGCTTCCTGCACTAAAACTTTTTAAATGTTGTCTTTTTTAATAGGATTTTTTTTCTACCTGTACAAACCCCATTCTTCCAAACTAACATTTGCCATTGAAAACCGAATATTATGTACCTACAAATACATTTCTTAAACTTTGTCATTTAAAAATATTACACTCATTAACAGCAGATCTCACTATACTGAAGCCTCCATTTTGCCACAAGCATCATCCTGTGGAAGTCGAAAATAGAACTTGGTAAGAGATCGGTTACCTCCAAACAAAGCAGTGCTTTCCCTCAATGAGAGGTACATGCTCTCTCACTCTCCCTGCGCACAGAGATGCACACACGGTGCACGCACACACGCACACAAGTCTAGTTCTGCACACAGATGGAAACACTAATCATTACTTGCTGCCTTTTCAGAGACGCTACAGTACAAAAGCCATATGTAATTTGCAATTAACAAAGGGTAATAGAGGCTCTAATTTCTGCTTGGGGGGTCCAGAATTTAGGCTGACTGTGATGCCTTTCCAAGAAATAAAAGCAAAGCTGAAGCGACTCGTATTAAGCAGTTCCACTGTTGCAGCAAGGGTGGCTTATTGACTGGATGGCTGCCAGCCCCCTAGCAGACCTGCTGAGAGGCTGTCCTCATGGGGAGGAAGGCATTAATTTATCTATAAGCCTCCAGAAGTAACTGGGTAGATCACAGCTCTCCCATATTCTGCTTCAATTCATCTACACTTGCCTCTACAGTGACTGGCACAGACTTGAATGGTTTCAGGCTATCCATACTTGTTTAATTAAAACTCTTCTCCACTAAATTAACATGTGTGTATCAATGTCTTCTGTACAGAGGGGAAAGAAAGAGAAAGTGAAAGCAAGAAAAGAAAAATCAAAGACGGTATTTTAAATTAAATTTTGCTTGAGATAAATGTTGCAATTGGCACTATTTCTCCCTGGAGTTAGTGTTTCAGGTGGAAAACGATGAGCAAAAAGAGTAGACAAGAGTTCCTACTTCCCCCTCAAAGCATCCTGCACTTGAGAGCTAATTAACTTCTAAAATCAAAGGAGCTGTGAAGTAGGTATGGAAGCAAAAGAGTTCCTTTTTGTGGAAGGATAATTTTATATAATATTAACATACATATGCATAATAATTCGCTTACATTCTAAACCCTGCAGAATTACCAAAGATTGATGATCTGACTCAATACCACTGGAATGGAATTGCAGCTTCTCTGTAGATTCTAATGTCCATGCCTAAGGCAATACTTGCAAACACTCAAAATTACTACCGACACCCCTTAGCAAAGCCCTTGCTGGAAATCAACATACTTTGTCTCATTAAGCTGGCAAAATGGCTAGAGTATCCCAAGAAAGCAGTAGGCATTTGGGGTCGGTTGTACCAAACATAACATGTATGGTCAAATGCAAGAATGGCTTTCAGCACAATGACACATTTCACACCAGGAGAGGCAGGTAGAAGTTAGGACCAAGCAAGAAGATAGCAGGAACACATCTACAATTCCCCAAGAACAAACTCAAAATATCTGAAACTTTGAAATTATTGTTCTCTTTCTCAGATTTTTTGGGGGCGGGGGAGTGGTAGGTCAAGGACATATAAGGTGGGTGAAGTTACTACACAACATAGGAGCTTGCTTCAGAATAACTCACAAGGAGGAGCCTCACAAACATTAACTACATACCAAATCTGTGCTAATTCCAAGTTACATTTCCTGCTTTCATAGAAAAGGAATGTAGGTAAACCATCCAAGAGACAACTGGAGTAAAATTAAAGACAGATTTTTTCCGTTCAGTAAACATGGCTCTGTTTCTAAAATATTTTAAATTTATGCCCACGAAAATAGCATATAAACATTGCCAGTTACAAATCCGGTAATAAACACCATACTCTGGAGAAGGATTTCCCCAACGTGAGAAAAAAGAGGACAACGGAATGGGAATCAAACAAATTTAATCTGGATTTCAGGTGGGCCTGATTGTGCTAATATTAGTATTGATCTAATGAACTGATAGTGAACTTAGTAGCAAAAACTTTGGGCTCTAGCATACAAACTGTTCATTTTTAGGTTCTTTCTATGCGAAATCTAAGAGAATTTCGAGCTTTAAACCTGACCATATCTAGTTCTAAGGGTTTCCAAACACATGCTCATTATAATTAATGTATGTTTAAAATATAAGTACTTAT
Source organism: Panthera pardus (assembly GCF_024362965.1). NCBI lineage: Eukaryota > Metazoa > Chordata > Mammalia > Carnivora > Felidae > Panthera > Panthera pardus. The sequence goes on from NW_026526688.1 coordinate 75,881,778, forward strand.
AAGTATGGTTTATTGAGAGAATAAAACGATTTTCTCCAAAAAGTTGCCACAATCTTTGTCTGTCATGTGCTGAGAATTTAAGCACTGAGTGCAAAAAAGGTAAGGACTGCTATAATGCTAGAATTAAGTATTTTATATGATTATATCACAATAACATCTTCTTTAGTCTAACATAATCAGTATTCTATATTTGTTGCCTGCACAAAACTATAATTACTCGTTGATTTGATCGAAATTACTAGGTGACTTGGGCAATTCAGTCTGCCAGCCAGCCTTCAGGGTAATTAGCCAAATCAACAGTATATCAAAATGACTAATATGTTTCTGAATCATAGTTTAGACTATTTGCAACATCATGGCAATGCTTAGATTCAGTTACAAAACCTCAGTTCATCTTGTTTAACTCCGTGGACTATTTTCCTCATAATTTAATTTACTCTGTACACAAGTTGAGTTTTTCCTCCCCTTCAAGGGAAAAAGGAAAGTGACAATAAAAGCCAAAGTACAAAACTCAATGAAATCAGATACTCTTGTTTCAAAAAATAAGGGGAGGAAGAGGAGGAGAGCTGTTTATTGTGTGAAAGGGGTGTAGCCAAGGAGAAGGAAACAGAACAACAACAACAAAAAATGGATTCTTACCAATCAAACCACCTCTCGGTGCTTCAAATTCCATTAAAGGCCACAATTCTGTTGATTTGATGCCAAATGCCTCTAAAATGTTCTTACCCAAGAAAAGTGTGTTTTTGAAAGAACAAGGAAAGCAATACATTTAAAGGCTGGAGAAAATTTTCTTCCATTTACTTGGGTCAGTGAAACATCCATCATACAGAGACACAAACACCTTACAGAATAAAAGATCAGAAGAGCTACACTGGTAGAAGATCTAAGAGCCAGTGCCTCTGGGGGAATCAAACAAGTAACTGTCTGAACAGATCCTCCTGTGATTTCTCCCCTAAATCTAGCTTATGTGATGGGGCGGGGGGGGGGGGGGGCGGGGGGGGGGGGGGGAGAAGGGAGGAGGATCACAAAGCAGAACATGCTAGCCAAAAAATGTGATTAAAAAATAATTAATTCTCCTCGCGCTCTCTCTCTCTCTCTCTCTCTCTCTCTCTCTGGAGAATCTTTTCAAAGTCATTAAACAGAATAACAATATAATGAAAATTTTTAAAAATAAAAAAAAATGCTCATATTATCTACACACTGCAACCAAGCATACGAAATAAGCATGTGCTCAGTGTAACAGCACACGCAGTGTAAATAATGGTAGATGTATTCGGTAAATGGTAGCAAAAGTGTCAAAAGGACCTGGATGTGTTTAACAGATGCTCTCAGATCTAATTCCACCTGCTTGGGCTAAAAAAGAAGCACCCTCCCCACCCCTGTCACATGTAAAGTTCAAAGAACAAGCTGCCATTGCAAGTTGAGGGGGGTAGAATTCAAAGCAGAAACATAACATGTCCACTATAATCCTGCAAAAATTTCTACCATCCCCAAACCTCTGGCTGCCAGGATCAAAAACATTATGCTGAACACCTACTAAGTGCCTGCCTTAAATTTACCCTATTAATCTCCTTCTTCTCTAAACCTCTTAATTACATCTCCCTATGGCAATGTACTTTCTACTTTGTGTTCTAGTTATTTCGGAACCAGACTCTGGTCTCCTTGGGGGTAGGGATCACAATTTATGTTATTCATGGGTGATTTACAAAGCACTCATCCAACTGCCCAAGATGCACAGTGTGGAGCACGGAAATAAGATTTAGTCCGAGGCCTCGGGGAATAAGGAACTCACACCGGGGAGAGGTTTACCTGGGCAAGTAACAGTAATAACCAGAAGTAAGGGCTGCCATTTATGAGAGTCAGTGTATCCTGTGCTAGGTACCACATTAAACCGTCTGTGTAATTTTCACAACCATTCAATGAGGTAGGGGCTATCATACCCATTTTATAGTTGAAGGAACTGAAGCTAAAGGAAAGATGAATGGTCGCAAGGCTAACAACAAGCAGAGGCAAAGAGACCGGACAAGCTGGGAGACTGGTGAGAGAGAAGGGGAGTCCATTGCAGCAGTGGTCAAGCAAGGGAGTAGGAATAGCTTCACCAAAGAGGGGTTCTTTCACTGATACCATGTTTGTACGGGAATGTATCTGAGAGTAACACAGGGCAGCAATTCACCTGACCAAATGAGAAGTGTGTTGATAAAAATACGACATGATTCTTTACATTCTAGGTCTTAATGAATACTGGATATGCTGTTGCATTTCCCTGCTTATACCAGGAGTAACTATGCAAATGAAATCCAACTGGTTTGTAATTCTAATGCATGTTAGAAAGATTAGCAAAACGGGGGCGCCTGCGTGGCTCAGGCAGTTAAGTGTCCAACTTCAGCCCAGGTCATGAATTCGTGGTTTGTGAGTTCGAGCCCTGCATCAGACTCTGTGCTGACAGCTCAGAGCCTGGAGCCGGCTTCGGATTCTGTGTCTCCCTCTCTCTCTGTTCCTCCTGTTTGTTCTCTCTCTCTCTTTCTCTCTCTCAATAATAAACATTAAAAAAAAATTTTTTTTAAGAAAGATGAATTAATTACCCAAAATGCTGACTCAAAACACTTTTGTGTTTATTTCTTCATATGGCAAATACTGATCAATATGAGGAACGGCTCATAAGTTTAGTTGTGTATCTACTACAATTTTTTGTATATAATTCAAATTAGCAAATTAAGATGTAACTACATGTGTTTTGTAAAATTGTTAATGAAATATAAAACCATGCAATATTTTAAATAAAAATTCAGGTCATTAATCCTTATATTAAATTCCCCCTGTGGATCAGATTCTGCAATCTGGCTCCTGGTTACATAAAATTTCTATAGGCCATGCTCATCTTCTCCATGCAGCATGGTTCCAGGCTTTTCTTCAGATAATTATAATACAAGCACATTCCTGTGTGAGCAATTTAAAAATCCGTGACTTAGCCAGATTTGGAATTTAATACTAGAATAAATCACGCAATAAATTAGGTAAATTCTATACCAAAAAAAGTGGCTCTATTTTTATGGGGCTATACCTCAAACTCTCTTCACACACACACACACACACACACACACACACACACACACACAGGGTAAGACTGGATTTGTTAACAGATTGCATCTTCTACAACTATCCACTTACCTTAAACCCATATCCACCACACAAAGATTATCTAATAACCTCCTCTCCACCTTCTGCTACCCTTCTACTGAATTTCAAGAGCTGACAGCACTGTACTGGCTGCTGCAACATCCACACAGCCCCTCCAGGGCCAAGAGATTTATTCTCCCAGCTGCTACGAGTGTTCCTGGCTGTCAGCTTTCTCTAGAAATTGCCCTCTGCTGAAGACAGCCATTTTACCCAATATTACTCCTTCTCCTTGAAGGCAGCCACACCCATGCCTGGACTAAGGAACGCTGGGACCACCTCACCCCAATTCAGGACAGCCCAGGCCTTTGTGGAGACTTCGTGGCAGTCCATCATCTCTCTCTGCCTAGTCCTGCTTCCTTCTCTCCCCACAGGTGTTGATTCAAAGAACACAGCCTAACCTAACCATCTCAGAGTCTGCATCCCAGACGGCCTACAACAAGCACTATCAGTCACCACAAGAAGCCACATACATATCCACAGCTATTAAAGATTACTTTGAAAGAAAGAAAATCCTATTTCTTTGAACAACAAAAATTTTTTGAAATGTTAGAAGTCTTCAAACAGAGAAAGAACATAACTTTGCAGGCAAACCAACAAAAAACAACACTAAGGCTGCTTCAATAAACTCAATCCATATTTCCCAATATTCAGTCCTAACCAGTCTTAAGAATTAACACAAAAGTAGCTTTTACTCTATGTGCTTACGTTACCATTTAAAAAATATTTGTCTCTCATGTTAGACTGGTAGGTGATTTGAGTTCATTTAAAATAAATAAATATCAGGGCAACTGGGTAGCTCAGTCGGTTAAGCACCTGACTCTTGGTTTGGGCCAGGTCATGATCTCAGCATTCGAGAGTTCAAGCCCCATATCAGGTTCTCTGCTGTCGGCACAGACCCCGCTTCAGATCCTCTGTCCCCCTCTCTCTCTGCTGCTGTCCCCCCGCATGTTCACTCCATCTCAAAAGTAAACATTTATAAATGAATAAATACATACATACAAACAACCTGGAGAACAAGACAAATAAATTAACCCACCTACTAACTTTTTCTTTCAAAAATAAACCCTTTTCAAAGATTTTTTGACTTGTCTGGTTACAGACAAGACAATAAGGTAGGTGAGAGGAGGAAGGGGTTTCTCCCCTCCAACACATGCTCATCTCCTTTTCAAAAAAACACTATTCTTTTGCTTTATGAAAAGAAGGACATGCATCACTACGTTTTTCTTAAGGTAACTGTTCTCCTAGGAAACTAGCTGATCTATGAAATATCACTCTGATAGTTCCAAAGCAGCTGTCACTATGGTACAGCACAAAGAACACTGGACCAGGGGTCAAAATTACTGGGTCCTGATCGTGACCACAGATGTGACCTCACAAAGTCATGACAACATCCTTTGACATCTAGTGCTGATGTCCCACTAGATTGGCAATTAAGGACACTGGCTGGTAAGTCAGGGAGACCCAGGTTCAAGGCCAACTCCCATCACTTTCTAGTCATGTGACCTTAGGCAGGTCACTAAAGGTCACTAAGCCTAATACCTCATGTGTAAAACAGTGAGGACCATATGATGTCAACATCATAGGGCTGCTAGGGACAGTAAATGTGACACTACAAGTATGTGCTCCACAGTGTCTCTCTCGTTGCAAGCACCAATACAAATGAGCTGGTATGATTAGCTCTTTTTCAGCATGTGCCTGGCAGAATCCAAGAGCTTCGGGAAGAATCAGTGCTTAGACATCCAAAAAATAATGACCATAAAGGCTCTCCCAGGCGTCAATTCATTGCTTTTCTCAGACTTATAACCTAGATATCCAAAGAAGATTTTGTTGGGGGAAAAAAAGCATTTAAGAAAGTTCAAAGAACATGGACCAGCTGATCTCGGAGCTCTCTGTGAGTGTGTGGCCTGCTCCACAGAGACCCTCTTTGTAATGTAGTTTCAGCACCACCGCTGCAGATACTTCCACCACTTGTCACACAAGGTAGAATGCAGCTGATGGCCTGTATTGCTTTACAACAACCCTGCAGGGGACAAGATAAGGCCAATTAATGGCACGACTGCACAGAAGCATATCACAATTATTTTCTCCTGGTTTCTGAGTAGCAATGATGCGTTCCAATCAAAACTAGAGGAACCATCTAGAGGAAGAATCACCGTGTAGCTTTCCAACAAAGGGAACAAGTGTCAAGGCAGGAGTCGCTGGAGCTGCTGAATCCGATGAGGTGGGGATCAAAAAGAACGTCTTCGCAGTGGTAGCCTGAGACGCTGCGTTTCCCTCTGGCCATGAACCTGGCCACCAGAGAAACAAAGTTTAGGCTCTAAAATAACAGCAAACAGTTTCTGTTATTGAGATGAAGACTCTGTCCCTAAGCCTGAATATGTTCGTGGTCCTCCTTCTTTTATGCACATCCCCACAGTTCCAGATCTTTTCATAGTAGGCATATTCTTCAGTCCTGGATGACTAGGACATCTTCTCACTGCTCAGGTCTTGGCTTGCATGTCTCTACCATTGGGAAGTCTTCCCAGAAAGACTGGACATTTTGCCCCACAAGATGATAAACCCCATGAAAGCAAGATCTGTATTTTGTTCACTGCTGTATCAAACCCAATGCCTTTGTTGACCAGGAAAGAATTCACCAAAAAAAAATTTTTTAAGCGAGCATTTATTTGGGTGATTAGAATTGCAATTCGTGGGACACACTGAATCGTGTTCCAAGGAAGACAAAGAGGGACAGAGTTATAAAGGCGAAAAGTTAGGAGTGTAGTTTTCATTGAGGCACAGTATACAAAACAGGAATTGAAATTAGGTTAACTGGGGTTGGCCGGAATGATATCCAAACGAGGGACTGAAGCATCTTAGACTGAACTGGCTCCTTTCAAAGTGAAGGATGTGGATGATCCAGTTGCCATGGTGAGGAGGAAGTTAAATCCCCACTAAGGGCTTGTGGGCTGGCTTATAAATTCAAAAAGATCATAGTTCTTCCAATGAGTACCCATGTAAGCTCCTCCTCCCATATGACCTCCCAACCCTCTTTTAGAAGAGACTCTTAGCTAGGCTTGCTTCCCCCTGCCCATCCCCCACCATTAAAATCTCCTTTTACACCTTACACAATACACATAAGAGGCCCTTCACTAATATTTGTTGAGTGAATTAATGAATGACTAAGTAAAAGAAAGGGAAACAGGGTTGTCAGGCCAAAAACTTAAGCCCAGTTTTACCTATCATTTCCATGATGTTTAAACAACCATAATATGTTCCTGAGAGAGGAATGGACATAATTATCTTTAAAAATTGCCTTTTCTAAACTTCTCCTCCAAAAGCATATTAAATAGGGTTTAGGCATTCACCTTTCCCCAAAGGCCAGAGGCTTTTCAAAGCAGGTTTTTCTTTTTTTTTTTTTTTTAATTATTTTTACAGGAACTTTTAATCCATCAAGACAGTTCTTATAATCAATAACATCCTATGCTCTCTGTTTAAGGGTAGGGTGATAAAGGTAGGTTATTCTGAGACTAAGAAAAGTGAGGAAGTATCTTCCCTTGGTAATTTTAGTCAATCTTATTGGCAGTAAAGGAGAGATATGAATTTAATGTGCATTTCCAACCTTGAAGCTACTAACCTTTCTATGCCTTAATCATCACAATATCAAAAAAACATTTGAACTGCAAAAACTCAGTGCATTTACGTCTCATCCCACAATACTGATACACAGAAATACTAATCCGTGCTACCTAGACTTCCTGGAAAACCAAGAGCTCTTAAGATAAAGGCAAAAAGAGTGAGAACAGTGAGGACTTACATACTTCTGAGCCTGAAGAGCAAAGCTGCATTAAAATTATGGTTCTAAGGGGGCACCTGGGTGGCTCAGTCAGCTGAGTGTCCAACTCCTGGTTTTGGCTCAGGTCACCATCTCACAGTTTGTGGGTTCCAGCCCTGCATCGGGCTCAGTGCTAACAGTACAGAGCCTACTTGGGATCCTCTCTCTCTTCCTCTCTGTACCCCACCCCAACTCTTATCTCAAAAATAAATAAATAAACTTTTTACAAAAATAAAAATAAAATAAAATGATGGTTCTAAGAACCAGTTTCCAGGGCAAGGTTTAGTCAGACTGAGTCAGCTTCCGTGGACTAGCTCCATACCATAGCTTTCCTCAAACCACAGCAGAAGAGAAAACCACCGAAGCCCACACTCCTAAGGAAACCTGTTTCCAAGCACAAAGCACTAAAGAACTTCACAGAGTCGGAGGCCTCTCTCTGCCCGTCAGGGACAGGTCATTGCTCAAGTCCTCATCTTCACACTTCTTCCATTTTATCAGAGTTAAACATTGGCACCTGGGAAGCTCTAAGTGGGGAAAGGAAGGATTGAATAGTGCCAAAGCTGGACTGTCCGATTAGGTTAACCTGAACCCTTTGACCTTAGCCCCAAAGAGTTGCAAACATTGATTATTTTGTTCTAAGCAGTACCTCCAAATTTGGTCAGCTATGTCTGGGAAGCCAGACGGACAGATGTAGATGAATAATTAAGGTAAATGAGACACAGTGTGACAAAATGAAAAATCAATGAGTTTCAAAACCAGATCAAGACTCATTCTGCTCTGAACCAGTTCTATGAACCTGTTGCTTAACCCCTCTGCGTCTCACTTTCTTCATCTTCACAACATGGGTTAAACAGTTTGTACAGTCTCCTCCAGTTCCTAAGTCCTAGAATTCTACAGAGCCCATCACATCTCTACTGAAAAATCAACCAAGTAACTACTCATGCAACATCATGTGCCTTGGGTTTGGTGCAATGTGAGTCATGACCCTTGCCCTAGATCATCTATCACATTGGGGATGACTCATCAAAATGTTATTGGTCAACAGGAACAGTGAATGAGTGGTCAACAAGCACTTAAACACCTGAAGTTTCCATGATGATGACATAAGAAAGTGGTACAATCTCTGAAAGGCAATTTTGCGAATATACCAGAAGTCCTCTTTAAAGCCAGGATCTATGACCTGTTTAATTATAGAAATATTTATTAGTCATTTAAGACCTGGGTGTGAACTGTAGGTCCACTATAGACAAATTACATGAACAATTAAATTGCACTCATTATAATGTTGATTTAGAATAATACTTAATGACATAGGCAAATACATATAATGTTAAGAAAAACAGGATACAAAATTATATACATGGCATGGCCATAATTGTATATAATGTATATAAATGCTCTGTATTATCAGGTATATATGTATAATATTTATAAGTAAGACAAAGAGGACAGGCACCATGTGAAGAACAGTTATCTCTGGGTATATATATATTTTAACATTTATTTATTTTTGAGAGACAGAGAGCACGAGCAGGGGAAGTTCAGAGAGAGAGAGAGAGAGACAGAATCCAAAGCAGGCTCCAGGCTCTGAGCTGTCAGCACAGAGCCTGACGTGGGGCTCGAACTCACAAACTGTGAGATCATGACCTGAGCTGAAGTTGGAGGCTTAACCAACTTAGCGATCCAGGCGCCCCTCCAGGTGTATTTTATTTTCTTCTTTGATGTTTCCATTTTCCAAAATCTCTATTTTAGCATGTAATAATCTCACAGTCAAAGGAATTTTTAGTACATAAACAGGACTGAAGAATACAAAACAGCAAAGACTTAAGTAATTACTAACTTATTCTCCCTATTATACTAGTTAGGAGTTCAGACAAAGAGCCATCACTCTAGGCTGGGGGACTGAGGAAATTCACAAGTAGAATTTGAGTGTACAGAATAGTGTTTAAGAGCACTGACTCTAGAGCTGGACTGCCTAGCTTCAAATCCTAGCTCTGCCATTTATCAACTGTGTGAGTTTAGGGAAGTCCCTCAAACTCTCAGCCTCAGTTTTCTCATCTATAAAATGGGACTGATATCAATTTTTGTGAGGATTAAACAAATTCATATAAGGGTTTTAGGGCAGTGTCTGACACATAGTAAGCATTATGTAAGTACTAGGATAGTTATTAGAAGGGCATTTTAGACTACCTATGCATAATACACTAATACATCACCCTTTTGCTGAATTCTTACTTTGTGCCAGATACATATACAACTCAAACCTCACACTTCTGTGAAGGAAGGACTATCATTATGCCCAATTTATAGATGAGAAATCTAAAAGATTAACTGCCCAAGGTAAGCTGCTGAACCAGCATCTGAACCCCATGCTAATGTGACCCCAGAGCCCGTGTTCTTTATCATGACACCATCCTGTATGGAGCAGTAAACAAGCTTACCCTGGGCAGACAACTTACTTTTGAAGAGTCCATGCACAAGAGTGCATGGAACTGGATAATGAAAGCCAGACAAGTGAGTTAAAGCTCTAGTTCATTAAGGCAATTAGGAGTTGATAAAGATTTCTGAGCAAAGCAGTTCCAGGACAAAAGAGGAACATAAAGAAATTAGTCTGTTAGATAAACATGGGATATGTTGGAATGAGGCTTTTGACAGAGAGACAGAGAGAAAGACACAGAGAGAGAGAGGGATTATAACTGGTGCAGTGATGAGGCACTGGGCCAGGTGAGAGGACAAAGAGAAAACAGGGCTGAACAAATGGAAGAAAAAAAACCTGCTTTGAAGGAAAAATTAAGAACTTGGAAACGCTGTACGCTGGGAGAAAAAAAAAAAAAAAAAAACAGGGACAAACAAGTCACATCCCACAACCCAAGGAGGGTCAGACTAGAAAAGTTTCCTTTCATGTTGATTTCTGTAAGTTTTGTGAAACATTTAGTGCAATTACTTATTTGCAAAACGTATGTTAAAAACCAAACCAATAGTAGCACAAAACAAAGCACTATGCAACACTGTACCCTGTACAAGCAATGTGGGGTGAGCGAAAAGGTGCCCCGCAGGGAGTAACAAAGTGATTAGCAAGGAATCATAGAACATAAACATCTACTGTGGAAAGGAAGTGGCTATTTACAAAATCAAGATAAAGATCCCACTAATGGCTAATGCTGACAAAGAGCCCAGGTCTGATAACATCTTCCAGGACAAAGACAAGCTGATTTACCCCTTGTTTTAAAGAGCTTGCCAACAAAAATATGTGATTGATCTAATTAGCTTACTGCACTGAGGAAAACGCGTGCCAAAATCATGTGTCCTCACAGACTAGTCCTTCCAGGACAAAGCAGTGTCGCATAAAAGCCTATCCTTCAACTTAAACGTCTATGCTCATTAAAAGGGACGAAACCCAGCAGTCCTCAGCATGCAGGAGCTTAATGAACATTATTGGATAGTGATGACACAGACATGAGTCTCAAAAGAACAAGTTCTTGTGGTGGAAAAGAGGAAGGAACAGGAAGGACTACAAAAATGTATGTGTGATGGCTAAAGTCCAATTCTCTGCTCCGGCCAGGCAATTCTAGTACATTATACCTGCATTAACATTCCCACTCTCCACTTTAATGGTTTATTAACCTAATCATAATGCCTGTCTTCACTTGAGGTTATTAGCAAATATAAGCCATGTCTGTTGGGTCCAGCAAAGTAATTCATTCGTTCAACAAATCATCTTGGACGTTTGCCCTGTGTAGGTAATAAATGATTATCTCTATCTAGTCTTGTTACTAAAGCCAGACAGGGTCTAAAAACCAGTTTGGTGTGCTAAAAAATCCTTCATGAGCAGAGATGAACAACTCAGAGAAAAGAAAAGTGACATCACTAGCTTCATCTAATAGTCTGCAGATCACAAGGGGCAGGAGACTAACTGGTTACTAGCAGGTGGTACATGTATTTCCAAAAAGCAAACTGTCTTCTTCAGAAAGGGTATTATTACTCAATTTGGACTCGGCCAAAGTCAGCACAAGAAAAAAATAGTATGTAGTTGTTTATCCAAGTTGTCTTGCCTGTTCTACCTTCAACCTTCAACATCACTGCCTGGAAGGATCCTTGGTCCAGGAAGCCATAGCAGCTCATGCTCTCGGAGCCCGGGGTCAGCGGATGTGACCTGAATAGCCGGGCAGCCTGCCTGACGTGGGGACACAGGGCACACTCAGAGCATACAGTGGGAACAGAACAGGGTCAGCCATCTAAGCAGACTGCTACTACTTTTTCTAAACTTATTTTTACCACTAAGATCTTATATAAAAACAATTTATCAGTTCGTGTCTGAAGTAAGGATAATTTATTATACCAAATTTTACTGCTTAGAGTATGTTTTGAATAGCCTTGAACGTGAAAAATGAATCACTTTGTGTCACCTTATATTGAATAATGAGCATCAGTTACAGGAGAAATTTCTCACAGGAAGAGAAAACAAAATGTTTGATTTTACCAAATGTATAATTACTGCTATTTAAGTATTTGAAGAACTAAAACTAAACAGCTATGACAACAAAGAAATGCATCAAACTTCAGTTTTCAGTGAGAATTGTTTTGAAAGGTATTTATAGATAATTTAGTTTTTAGAGGACTGTCTTCTCTGAAAAGAAAACCTGCCCCCTGCTTGGCTGCAGACCAGTCTTAGTCAACTACTCAATTTTGCTAGCATATAGCTCTCTGGAATGGAGGGGCTGCAGAAATCCTACTGCAACTGAGATGACTGTGGGTAGATGAACACAAAATGTCCTTGAAGGCAGAGACTCTTTAAAAAGGACATATATACACATTTTCAATACTTTGTTTCATCATGAACCCTAAAGAAAAGCAAATCCATTTGCCAATATTTTCACACTGCCATTTCTTCAAGTACAGGCATACTGACTGAAGTTCAAAGTTGTCTTTCTTGCATGAACCATGCTCATAATGTATAATGTATCATTTCCAGTTTGGCTACTTGAAGCTGAGAAAAACCTCAGTGTGACTCAATCTAAGTGTAGAATCTTTTCATATTTTAAACATCTTCCCAACCTTTTAGAGTTATCTCTTCCACACCCAATTTGACAGCAATGTCTTAGAGCAACTTGCCTTTATTGTACTCTTTACAAAGAATTCAACTTCACGGGAACAATTTTCTCTCCGCACATATATTTTATCAGTTTCAACGTTATTTGATGAAATTATATAATTACTATAACAACGCACACAACTCAGCAGTGGGAGGAGACATCTGAACCTCAAGAACACCCTGGAAATAGTCGACCAAATAGAACACTCACCAGGGAGTGGGTAGTGTTTTCTCCAGATGGAACAGAAGGAACTGGAGATCCAGGGAACCACTTAGATAGGTTATGAGAACTGCCGTTGTATGACAAGAAAGAAGCCTGTTGTGTCTTCAAGAGCCAGCCTCCAGCTTAAAAGGGTATCTCCAGGCAAAGTTATGTCTTGTTTAGAGAAAATGTCAGCTAAGTCTCTCAGGGAGGGAACTTCTGTGTCTTTCTGCAGCATCCCTTGTGGGAAAAGTGCTAGAGAGTCGTTCTTTTTGAGAATGGAAACATGTACTGCTATCCGCATAGCCTAAGGATATCCCAGAGTTTAGTTTCCAGTAGTCACTCTGGACAATAATCCCTAACAGACAAGCTGGTGAAAAAAACTACGGCTGGTAGAGAAAAAACTGACACACAGATGGCAAATAGAATCTCCCACATCACACACACCCCCACTGACACACACAAACACACACAAAAGACACTGCTCTATACCTGCACAAGGCTATTACAATTGGCAGCCAGAGTACTGAAGCCAGCCCCCTGGCTTATTTTTTATTACAATTATTCCCACTTGGGAGATTAACAGGTTTGGTATTCATGTTCCAGTTTACCATAGACTCCACCACTCCCTATGGTCTCACACCTGCCTCACCCCAGCAGAAATGCCAGTTCCACCATAACTTGATCCTGTATAGACACTTTGATTTGTCTCTGGTAACAACTAGGAGTGCTCTTAGAGAGAAAGCATTTGCCTTGGCAGAAGCACCCAACCCCAGCAGTAAAGAAAGACTGGAGCATTCACTTACCACAGAGAAACAGAAGCAACTGAGTAATGAACTGTTCAAACACCTTAGCCTCCATAAGAACCATATGAGAACCTTGCTGAAATGCAGATTCCTTAGAGCCCTTAATCCTTCAGATTCTGATTCAGTGCATCTAGGAGTGGAGATCCAGGAATCTGCATGTTAATAAGCACCCAAGCTACTTACTTTTATTACACTGATGCAAGAGGTATAATAATAAAAGTATTAACAACAACCATAAGGGCTCCCCAGGCCATGCTCCGAGCAATTTACATGTAATAACTTAATCCTTGGGACAACCCCATAAGGTAAATACTATTATTATCCCCATTTTACGAATAAGGAAACAGGAGGAGAGAGAGATTAAGGAGCATGCCTCTGCGGACTCAGGTGGTGAACGGAAGAGCCGGGATGAAAAACTAGGCCATTTTGCTAAAGAGTTCACTGTCAACCACCCAGCTATACCACACACTACTACCTCGCCTAAAGGAAGCTGTAAAACATAAAATACAAATCCCTAAAGGTTTACAGCTTCTGACTCAGCAAAAGCCCAGTTAGGGGAGTCCTAACAATGCCCATTTCCACATTCATCACCATCCTTCATGGCAGAAAATAAGGAGTTTATTTTGCTTGTCACAATTCAAGAAATTGTAGAACTGGTGAAAGAGACCGGGAACAGGATGAATGACCAGACTCAGGTGCCCCGATTCTGAAGCAGGATTGTAACATCTTGTGAAAGCTCTTGACAGCATGAAATAAAACAGAACCCTTATATTCCCCCAACTAAAGTTATGAGAAAAGGAAAGACAATAGCCCAGTTATTAATAAACCTAAAAATAGTCCAACCCAATTCCTACACAGTTACCTCAAGCTGAAAAATTATGATCAAAGTTAGAGGGTCTCTGAGGAACGAATCAAAAGGCCATGTTGGCTAGACAAAGAGTTCTGAGACTTGATACCAAAAGCATGATCCATAAAAGGAAAAATTGATAAATTGAACCTCATTGAAATTTAAAACGTTTTGCTCTGTAAAAGCCTATATGAAGAAGATGAAAAGACAAAATAAAGACTGGCAAAAAATATCTGCAAACTACATATTCAACAAAGTGTCTAGAAAACTAAAGAACTCTCAAAACTCAAGAGTAGTAAATAATCCAATTAGAAAACAGGCAAAAGATGTGTACAGACATTTCACCAAAGAGGATACCCAGAAGCAAATAAGCACATGAAAAGTGTTCAACATTATTAACTGTTAGGGAAATACAAATTATAACCACAATGATGTATCATTAGACACCTATCAAAATAAGCTAAAATTTGTAAAAATGACAACACTAAATGTTGGTGAGGATGTAGAGAAACTGCATCGCTCATACACTGCTGATGGGAATGTAAAATGGTACAGCCACTCCGGAAAACAGTTCAGCAGTTTCTGTAACATGTAACTCCAGTACAACCCAGCAACTGACCCAGTGGGTAGTTATCACAAAGAATGAAACCTACATTCACACAAAAACCTAGACACAAATGCTCATACCAGCTATATTTGTAACAGTCAAAAACTAGGACCAGCCCAGATGTCCAACAGGTAAATGGTTAAACAAATTATAGTATATCCATATCATGAAATATTACTCAGCAATAAGAAGTAACAAACTACTGATAACAGCAACAACTTGGATAAATTCCAGGGAATTATTCTGAATGAAAAAAGGCAACTCCAAATGGCTGCACACTGTACAATTCCTTTCACATAACATTTTTGAAATGACAAGATTTTATAAATGGTGGGTGGATTAGTGGTTGCCGGGAGTTAGGTATGGGAAGATAGGGACTGGGAGGGCAGGAGGGAAGCGACATGGTTACGTATGGGCAGTTCCAGTATTAGAACCGTTCAGTATCTTGCCTGTGGAAGTAGACACGCAAACCTACCCAGATGGGAAACCTGTATAGAACTTAACAGGGTAATAAAGGCACATGCAAATAAGCACAAAATTGGGGAAGATCAATGGATTGTATCAATGTCAATATCCTGGTTTTAACATTATACTATAGCTTTGCAAACTGTTTCCATTGGGGGAAACTGGGCAAAGTGTACAAGGAGTTTCCCTGCATTATGCCCTACAACAGTATTTGAATTTACAATGATCTTAAAAAAAAAAGAAATCAATTTAAAAAAAGGTCTATGATCCCAAGTGTGTAGGTAAAATCAAGTACTGTACTGTGTTCTTTCACTGGAAATGTAAAATAGTGCATCCTTTCTGGAGGACATTTGTCAGTGCTATTGAAAGTGAGAAACACATACATACCCTTTGATCTTTGGTCCAACAACTCAACCACTAGGTTATTAATCTTAATGAATAATTTATGATGTATCAAGCATTTAGTTACAAGAGCATTTATTTCAGCGGAGCTTTCTTAAAGACTGGAAACAACTAAGTGTGGTATATCCGCACAATGAGATTCTAGCTAGTCGTCAAAATAACCTTTGGGAGCAAAACAGGTGACTTGAAAGATCATCAAGATGCATGCAGTTGTTCCATGAATATTTATTCAATTCCAACTAAGTGCCAGGCACTGTTATTGCACTATGAACTCTGACATGCCCACAAGCCACAGTCCTGGTGCTCATTAAACTACACAGTCTGGTAGACCGTCCTCTATTGGTAAGAAACACTGTGCATGTATCTCTTCGTGTGGCTACAAATACACACATACACACACACATACACACACGCACATATGTGCATCTATAATATAAATTCAGGAAGGACATAACCCAAAATGTAAATAGTGGTTATTTCTGGAAAGTGGGATTGTGTGTGTGTCTAATTTTATTTGCTTTGTTATCTGTCTAAATATTCTAAATTTCTACAATTAACAAGTTTCATTGGTATTAATTTTAACTATTAAGGAAAAAAGGAAGGTCCCCAGAGATTGTTGTCTTTGTTTTTGCTTTTTACTTTCTTTTGGTTTCTATCAGGATACAATCAGAGTGAATTTTTTCTAAATCTTGTTTCAAAGAACTCAAAGATCTCCTCAATTATCAATGTCAATAAAGACAAATTAACCAAACTGGATTATCTCGGGGTAAGAATTATGTCCATTCAAAACAATTACATTTCCTCACAAATTCAGGTGTGTAAGCAATTTCTAGCCCTTGGATTGAGCTGGGGTTACTACTTCAGGAGGTTTGTATTATTTGCTTGCTATCAGAAAAACAATGCAGATTAATTACAGAAAAACAAATGTAATGCAGATATGAAAAAAAACACACAACTAGTATCACTCAACCAGACAAAAATAACTATGTTAAGCTCCAGATATCCTACTTTAAACCCGCATCTACGTGTGCATTTTCACCAATTCATGTGCTTGCACTTACCCTAAGACTTGCATAGCATATATTATAACTTTTTTCTTTTGCTTAACAACACATGCAATTTTAATGACCTGTTTTAACATTAAATATGTGTATTTAAGGGGCACCTGGGTGGCTCAGGTGGTTAAGCGTCAAACTTCGGCTCAGGTCATGATCTCACAGTTCGTGGGTTCAAGCCCCGAGTCAGGCTTTGTGCTGACAGCTGGGACCCTGGAGCCCGCTTCAGATTCTGTGTCTCTCTCTTTCTTCCCCTCCCCAGCTAGTGCTTTGTCTCTCTCTGTCTCTTAAAAATGAATAAAAACGTTAAAAAATAAAATGTATGCATTTAACCAACTAGTGTCATAAACAGGGGACAATGAACATTCTTTTTACTAAACATTTTCGCATATCCTTAGTTTTGTCCTTTTGTGAAAACCCTAGAAGTACACACACCTGAAGGCTTCTGATATAAGTGGGCTCCCAAAGAACTGTACTGATCCATACTCCCCAAAATTAGTAGGGGAATAAAAGCGATCCACTTTCTACATGCTTACTAATGCTGCTGACCAACAATAAAGATTAACTTGTCATCAAATTCTCTAGAATTTCACCTTTGGGGGGAAAAAAATTTTTTTAATACTTATTTATTTTTGAGGCAGGGAGGGGCGGAGGGGGGTGCAGAGGATCCGAAGTGGACTCTGCACTGACAGCAGAGAGCCCAATGCGGGGCTCAAACTCATGAACTGTGAGATTATGACTTGAGCCGAAGTCAGGCATTCAACCTACTGAGCCACCCAGGTGACCCAGAAAAAAATCATTTTTCAGCGGATCAAAATAGAGGAATTATTTGGCTGTGAGTTAAATTAGAAATTTTAATTTGTCAATTTCACTTTAATTGCAGAAATTTGTCCGACCCTCTATGGCAAACAAAAGATCATCTCTGTAGGACTCTGTATTCAAACAACAGCTTTATTTAGATAATTATTGCAGATTCATATCTGACACCTCCAAATCTTTGGCCTGCAGAAATCAGCCTTTCCACCAAGAACTCCAGTGCTGACAGAGGCGGCCTCTTTTTTTTTTTTAAGTGTTTGTTTATTTATTTATTTTGAGAGAGAGAGAGAGAGAGAGGGAGAGAGGGAGAGAGAGAGGGAGAGAATGAACGCAGGGGAGGGGTGGGCAGAGAGACAGAAGGGAGAAAATGTCAAGCCGGCCCCACACTGTCAGCATAGAGTCCAACGTGGGGCTCAATCTCATGAACCATGAGATCATGACCTGAGTTGAAATCAAGAGACAAATGTTTAACTCTCTGAGCCACCTAGGTGCCCCCAAAGAGGTGGCCTTTTGAATAAATGAGATGATGCAGGCTTCACATACCTACCATAAGATGCAGTATAGTAGCTCAGTGCCCAACACAGTAAATGGTCTAAAAACGTTGTTTACTATAAGGTTGTGCTATAAGCAATGTTACCTTAACTGATATAGTGAGGACTGAAATACCAGCTGTATCAATCTTTTTTTTTTTTTTAAACAAACAAGGAAACTGGGGTTCACAAAGCTAGGCCTGGAACTCATATCTCCTTAATGCCAGGCTGATCCTTTTTCTCTAGCACTATGTTTCCCCTGCACAGACTGAAGGCTTAGAGACACCTTAATTCACACAATTACACTTAATCAGAGCAATCTGCAATTTGAGATTTAAGTCTACATGCTCAAAATATACTTGGTTTATAGATATCTGCCTGGTTAAATAATAATTCTCTAAAGCAGATATTTTAAGTTGCAGGCTAAAAGTGAATGGGTTTATAACCACCTCAGAAGATGATGAATGATTGATTATAAATCTCTCCTCTGATAGAGGGTTTCTGATTGCATTAGACAGAGGGCATGAAGACTAATTAAAAATGCTCATACATTCATCACCGCTGATTGTGCGTAATCCACTGCTGAAGGTACCAGCGCACTACCTTCTCCAAATGACAGCGGAACCAGATGAATTTCCACTCAGAACTCCCAGAGGCTATCTGTCTCTATTTCAGGGTAAATGGGCTTTCCCTAATAACCTAAATCACAAACAGAATGACAGTTCAAAAACCCTGGACCAAATTTTACTATTCTATCTGAGCAGGCTCTGGCCAAGCCTGGTCACATGGTATGTGATCAATAAGTAATTACAGATGAATTGGTAAATAGGTGCTGGGCCTACTTCAAAGATTTTCAAAACTAATTTTTCTAGGTGCCTACATAATTGGAAATCACAGTATGTGTTCCAGTGAGCTAAAGGAAATACATCCTGTATGGCACCCAAAACAGCCCTCATACATACACTCCAGCCCTAGAGTGAGTGGTTTGTACGGATCACTCCCCACTCCCTTGGGGGCTACAGTTCTTATCTGGCAGTCACCACTGCTGCAATCACCTGGGAAAACATCACCAAGGCAAAACACTGACAGGTGCTTTCTAACAAGGAAAGATGGATGGTCCTCACCTCTGTCCTCTGCTCACCACACACCACAACCACCAATACATGCCTCTGAGCTGAAAAAGGAAGAATGGGAGTAGGCTGATGGTCAATCTGGGCTCTTCTACTCCTCAGGAAATATCTGTCCGCCCACTTCACCCCGATCCCAGAAAGCCGCCACCACCAGCCTCCCCTTTGACCAGGTTCGGGAGTTAGAATCCTTACCTAGCTTCAGGATGTGAGAGGAGGAGACTCCACGCATTACGCTGGCTGAGAGTGCCACAGTGCTTAAGGAGCGTTTACCCACACTGCTCCAGGAGGCCCCTGTGGCACCTCTGTATGTCAGCAGTGGGAGCAGCCAGGGGGCTGGGGAAAGGAACAGTATCTGGTCCGTGGAACCTGCACAACAGAGGGCATGTTTGGAGTACTGGCTCAAAACTCAACTTCCTGTTGAATGAAGATACGTGTCAGACTCATACCAGCCTTTGACTCCCTTGCTGTATAAAGGACCCGATGAATGAAAATGGATCTGAAATTGTATAATCTGCATTAATAGCAAGGAAAAGAGTTTTGAAATTAAGGGTGATTAAACACAGCAACTATAAACCTAAGGTGGAAAATGGAAAAAAAATGATGAGACTCTGAGCTTGAGAAGTCATCCTAGTTTAAGTAATAAAAGGACAAAATCAAGAAAAGATATAAACCAAACAAGAGCAAAATTGTTATGCAGCTGCTTGCCCTCTGCTTTTTGAAAAACAATCAAATAGCAGCACTGAATTATTCAATGCCACACATCCACACACTCTATGTTCCCTCTACATGAACTATCACAAGGGAAATTTACATTTTCTATTTTGTAATTTTCTTATACATTCCTAATATGTTTCTATGTTGTCTTTTGTTTTTGTTTTAATTCTTGCTTTACTTCATTCTGTTGTTTACACTTCTTTCACTAGGTCCTGGAGATTCAGATTCTGACCCTACAGATATCTGTCCCTATAGATATCACTGTAATTTACATAAGTATCAATGAACCTCCGTTTTCTCAATAAATCATTCCATAAATTCTATTCTGCACCAGGTTCAGTGCTAAGTACAGGAATATAAGACAGAACAAGTCAAGCATGGCACCTGTTTCTTAAGGAGCTCAATCTATAAAAATGATGGTTAGATATGAAATCAACAATCCTTTTTAAGTTTTCAAGGTTTTTTCTTTGGTTTTCTCCCTCTCTCTCCAGATTCTCATGGATCTAACTTTACCTCTTTCATTTGCATTCTTAATCATCTTTAGTACCCCAAAAGCACTCAGTGCCATATGAAAATGTTATTCTGTAGCATTAAGATTTAGCCAGATTGGCTCACAAGGCAAAAAAAAGTGGCGGGGAGGGGCGGGTGTGAGAGGGGCAGAGCAGTAGGGACAATCTATAAAAATCAAGGCCTCAAAAGATGTACAGCAGCACTTCTTCAGATAAACACTAGCTGTGAGTAAAGGTGACGGGGAAAACGGGCAGGGGAGAAGAAGAGAGCATAACTATCTCCTCCTCCTCAAAAATTGGAACCTGATCCCCTGAAGTTCTGGTCACTGGGTCATTCAGTCCTAATTGCTTAATGAAAGTGTACAAATCACCAGATATTATGCCTGAGCGTTCCAAATGTCCCTAATTATGACCAAGTAGAGGAAGGCCTTAAAAAAAAAAAATCACACTTCACCATATTGAAAGGGTTGCTGGCACATCATTAATTAAAACACCTCAGCTCCCAACTACATTAGAAACATGATAATTATCTTCATAGGAAATTTGCTTTAGAACACTTGAAATGCTTCAAACCCCAGTATGACAACAGAATATAAACAAGAAGGCCATGCATTAAGGCTCCTGTCCATTACTATGCTGAAGCAGCTCAAAGTTAAGAGCTCCCCCCTTTGGGAAGAATGAGCATTAACAATCCTGAGAAGAAAATGCAACAATTACCATGATTATCATTATAACCTTAGCAGCACCTAACTTTTCTGGAGTCATTACCTTGTGCCGTGCACTGTGCCAAATGCTTTCTTTACATACCCCAAAAGCTCAGAGAGACCAAGTAACTTGCCCAAGGTCACCCGACTCAGGGCATGTTAGAGCAGGGAACTGAATCCCCATCTTTCTCGCTCCAAAATCCACACTCTAATTGCTACATTACCACCAAAGAGGTAATGTCAATAGAGGAGACGGGAGCAGGAAAGAGGAGTTAGTTGTTAAGTACAAACATCTGCATTTTCCCCAAAGTACAGTTTATTAGACTAAAAATCATAAGGAACACAGAAGTTAAAGCTGAACCACTAAAGAAGCCAAACAGAATTCCAAAGAATTCCCCAAATAGGCATCAGAAAATCTGCCTTCTCTCCCACAGCGGGTAAAATCTGAATAAAGAGAAATGATGGGGCGCCTGCATGGCTCAGCTGATTAAGCGTGCGACTTTAGCCCAGGTCATGATCTCGCAGTCTGTGAGCTCAAGCCCCGCATTGGGCCCTACGCTGACAGCTCAGAGCCTGCTTCGGATTCTATGTCTCCCTCTCTCTGCCCCTGCCCTGCTCATGCAGTCTCTCTCACTCTCAAAAATGAATAAATGTTTTAAAAAAAAATTTTTTTTAATAAAGAGAGAAATGATGAGGAGCACCTGGGTGGCTCAGTCATTTTAAGCATCTTGACTTCAGCTCAGGTCATGATCTCGCCCTTCATGAGTTCGAGCCCTGCATCGGGTTCTGTGCCAACATTTCGGAGCCTGGAGCCTGCTTCAGTTTCTGTGTCTCCCTCTCTCTCTCTGAACCTCCCCTGCTCATGCTCGGTCTCTCTCTCAAAAAAAAATAAACATTGAAAAGAAAATTTTTTTTAAAAGAGAGAGAAACAATGAGAATGAAGCATGAGGAAAAAGGGATTCATCAAGAAGGTGCCTACCCAGGACCTGAGGACAGGCAGTGGAGCTGCAAGCTAGCCAACACAGTGTAGCCTATGCCCACCGTGTGCCAGCTGGAGAGCAATCACAAACCCCTGTGTGAGGAAGAGAACGTGGGAAAGGGAAATGAACAGGACTGACAGGCTCCATTCCAGTAACATTCACCTCTAGTGTTCCTCAATTCAGAGGAAGGCTTCTCAGTTTGAGAACGTCCCCAACCCAGCTCCTGGTTCAGCGCCAATATAGTGAGAACAGTAGTGATGTCAACATACTGAGTTTTAACCATTTCTTTTCAATAACTGAAAACTCAAGAATCTTTCTTAGAGCCTCTTTCCCTTGGGATGGAAAAAATGAGATGCTCTCCTGGCTACCGAGCACTAGGAAAATGGCTACCACAAGCCCAGTCCCTCCAAGAACAAGAAAGGGCCGACACCATTTCAAGTTGTACTGTGGCCCTGCCTCATTTTTGAATAACTCGAAAGTAGAAAACATATCATGGCCTAGGAGAGCCAAGTAAATCAGGCATTTTTCAAATCTCAGCTCTGTCACCTACCATGTCTATAACTTTAAGCAAAGTACTTAACCTCTTTTGGCCCCAATTTCTTCAGTGTCAAAAGAGGGATAATATCCTCCACCTTCCTGGTATCTTGCAGGCATTACGTGAAAGTGTGTGTGCTCTTCACCCCGTTGAGGCATATGCCTTGCTCACGATCCCTTCTAAAGGAAATTGGTAATATTCCCAACCAATGCTTGAGGGCAGCCTTAGGCAATGATTTTCTCACTAAAACACACCCACACTCACACCTCCACACACACACACACACACTCCCACACCATCGACCTGCTAGTCATATGGAACAGAAACTGACAGGACCCAGATCGGGAACCTGACCTAAAAGCAACCAATCCCTAGGCTGGCCATCAACCTGTGATGTGGTAGTTTAACCTCAGAGACGATGGTTAGTTGGCTCAACCATTCAAATTCTCTCAGAGATTTGAATCAGGAAGTAAAGTCAGCTAGCGGCAGGCAGTGAAGCAGATAGCCCCAAGACAGACCAGCAACCTGGAGAGTACCTGAGTTAACAGGGAGGGCAGGCTCCCAGAATGACACCCCACAACCTCTCAGCAGAGGCCTCCAGAACTAGCAGAGACACAAGCAGCCTTCTGACTTCAGCCTCCAGTTCTCCTCAGCCCCTGCCCTTCCCTTCTCAGAGCCTAACTGTTTCCCTTTCCTAGGACCTAACAATAAGCTTCACAGGACCTTAAGTCACAGGAGTCCATGTCTGTCCTTTGCAACCAGTGGTAAGGCATGTAAGTAGCCTACACCAACCTGTGAAATAGGCATGAGGGGCAGAGAACCATTCACCAGGCTGCTTTGTAGGACCTCACGGACAAGACTGGGAAGGAGCAAGGACATGATCCATCTAACAAAGAAAGGCTCAAGATGCCCTTTACTGGGGCGCCTGGGTGGCTCAGTCGCTTGAGCGTCCGACTTCGGCTCAGGTCATGATCTCGCGGTCTGTGAGTTCGAGCCCCGCGTCAGGCTCTGTGCTGACAGCTCAGAGCCTGGAGCTGCTTCAGATTCTGTGTCTCCCTCTCTCTCTGCCCCTCCCCTGCTCATGCTTGGTCTCTCTCTGTCTCAAAAATAAATAAATATTTTAAAAATTTTTTTTTAAAAAGATGCCCTTTACAGACCCAAACTGCCAGAGAAAACAACTCAGGGGAGAGGACACCCTGTTATATGATACTAAGTATGTGATAAAGATCTTTACGAATTTCCGTGAAGGGAGGGGCGCCTGGGTGGCTCAGTCAGTTAAGCAAGCATCCAACTCTTGGTCCAACTCTTGATCTCGGCCCAGGTCATGATCTCACGG
Organism: Panthera pardus; assembly: GCF_024362965.1. Lineage (NCBI taxonomy): Eukaryota > Metazoa > Chordata > Mammalia > Carnivora > Felidae > Panthera > Panthera pardus. Next base: position 75,905,499 of record NW_026526688.1, read on the forward strand.
TTTCTGAGTTCAAGCTCCTCGTTGGGCTCTGCACTGACAGCACGGAGCCTGCTTGGGTCTCTGCCCGCCCCTACCCCATTTGTGCATTCTCTCTCTCTCTCTCTCTCAGATATATGCAAAGAAGAAGAAGAAGAAGAAGAAGAAGAAGAAGAAGAAGAAGAAGAAGAAGAAGTAGTAGTAGTAGTAGTAGTAGTAGTAGTAGTAGTGTAGTAGTAATAGTAGTAATGGTAGTAGTAGTTCCATGCCAGGAAATGCCTAGTAAAGTCCAAAAGCCCTCATATCTTTGCCACCATTTCTAGCCTCCTTTGAGGGAGAAAAAAAAAAAAATAACACTCCAACACTTCTTGAGATTGAAACAAAGATAAACGTTGCTAGTTCTCACTTTAAGTTTTCATTAAGGAATGAAAAACAACAACAACAAAATACACTATCCAAGCCCTTCCAAAACAAAGAACAGAACAAAAAAAAAAAAAAAACCTTAAAGCCAAGCCTCCTTGCTCCCCCTCCCAAATACAAAATGTAGGAAACGGCAGTCAAGATAACTGGCTGCATCCATCATGCAGGAGCCTCCGCATGAAGCCCCTCCCAACACCGACCTCCTCCCAGCCTGGCCTCCAATTCCGTGCCAGCTTTTCGGGACGACCTTTGGGGTCCCTCTCCATTTATCACTTATTTTATTACCTGGCTTGCAACGCAATTTGTTCCACTTCATGTTTCTGGCTTAAATGTGTGAGTTCTATATTTCAACAGCATGGACAATGGGTTTCGGCAGACACCCTTGATGTCCATTTCACAGCTACCTGCTTCAGTGGCTCTCTCAAATCTGCACAGAACATCGAAAATGTGTTTGCTGTATATTCAGAAGAGGCGGCAGACAGGCACTTCTGCATAAATCAGACCTGGGGAGGGAGTCAGGGGTACTCTAACAGGCCAAAGCATAATTTATCTAGATTTACTTTACGTCCGACCGCTATTCAGCTGGGCCTGAAAACTGTCATTCCTGTTAGCTTTTCCTTCAGCCACCAGAAGCACTAGGCCCAAAGCAGCTGCTGTTTTGACAAAGTATTCACCTCTCAAAGGGGTGGGAGTAAGCAGAAAAATTCAGATCTAAAGCCATTGGCCTGGGTCCACTCGATATGTTATGAGAAATGCCTGAGATAACAACACTTAGGCTTCTGTTTTGAGCTACGTGGTTTTTATTCTATTCTCTTACTGTACGAGATTCAGTGCCTTCCCGGCACTGAGTGGCAATAGCTCAAGGTGATGAGCAGTGAATCACAACAAACTTCATTGAGTGTTTTCTTGCAGCCTATAAATAAAATCAGAATCTCTGAAGCCAGTAAACCTCCGGAGGTCTGAACATCTCAAGGTTATTCATTTCTAAACCTCTCCGGGAAGGATATAAACACAATCAAAAGAAATGCAGTTTGTAGGGAACAAAACTTCTGAGCTCACAAAAATTCCACATTTTGATTGTGAGGACGTTAGGCTAAAGCACTGCAGACCTTTAACTTTCATGCCATGTTACCAAAAACAAAACAAAACGCCAAACACCTCATTTTCCAATAGGGTTTACTAAGTGCAGACAGGTAAGCAGCAAAACACCAGCTTCAAGGAAAAGCTAGGGTTCTGCAATTATTTTTATATAATGAAATTGATAAAAATGGACCAAATTTAACTCTTCATTATGCCACAGAGAAATTTCAAAACATTTACACAACAAACGGTGAATAACTTTTCAGGAATCTGGGCAACTTTAAATTGGGATTATAATTTGTGGGTAATATCTGAACAGGTTCTCTTCTCTCTCCCCAGTACCCCCAATTCAGGGGTGGAGCCTGGCTGTCCTCCCTCCCACCCTCGCTGAGTGGATTGCAAAAATGGGCTGAGCCAATCAAATTCTGCACCCCCCCCCCCAACTAGGGATTTAAATCAGAAATGGAAAACACTAAAGGAGTTCCTCTAGTTGCTTCAATAACTGGGACATAAACTTGGGAGACATAAAGCAGCCCAGTTGAGCTAGGTGGAATGAAAGCCAGTGTAATAAGAGGAAGAAAGAAAACAGGATAGAATGCTGAGCCAGCAATCCAGTCCCTGGTCAGAGCGCAGGCTAAGTCCGAGTTCCTTAAGGTACCAGAACCCCTTCAATAAATTTCCCTTTTCACTTAATCAGGTAGAGGTTTCTCTTAACGTCCACCTATCTCATCAGGGCTAGGGCTAGAGCATGGGATGAGGCTTAAGTAATATTAAAATGATCCTTCAAAAAGTGAAAATGAAGTAAGATTATCATCAAAATTCCAAGTCAGAAAACCTTTTGATCAAAAGAGATAGAGCTGACATGCCATTTGAGAATTTGATTCCTTTTTCTAACATATATTTATTATAGCACCTGAGTGCCAAATCAAAGAGCCTCACTTTGTATGTGTCAAACGGGTAGTAGCACTTCCCTCCCAAGGCCATTTCTTGCTGCCCTCCCTGATCGCAACCACACTGACACACAGCAGCAAGTATCTTTTGCGTCCTCCCTTGAGTGTTAATTTGCCCACGTTCAGCTTCTTCTCAGCAGCCTATAGTGGCTTCCAACTGTTCAACCTATCAAATTAAAACACCCAATGTTGCATCCATTAGTTGTGCGCTATCCAGCTACTGTCCTAACCCATTGTACCTAAGCTCACCGTCAGCCCAAGAGTCAGCAATCTTGTTCATCACCCCATGGTCACAAGATGCCCACGCCAAGTTGAGAGCACAGCACTTGCTGATGCTTCCACTCAGACAGGAGTGAAGAGCAAAGAGAAAAGATCCCAGAGTCTGGACACTTGGACACCAGTCGTGATTCTTCTATTAACCAGTTACCTTTTAAATTCTACAGGCCTGATTTCTTCTCTACAAAATAAAGATGCCAAGACTTGACCACTGGCTTTTAGCCTCTTTTTCCTGCCCCAACGCACCGAAAAGGTATGGCAAGAACACAAGAAAAATTAAGTAATAACAGAAGAAAACAAGGTAAAATGTCACAATGACTGAGTACAATATCCAGAAAGAGATTGCTGTTGGCTTGGCTGGCATCATGGCAGAGGTAGAACTTGAGTTAAGCCACGAAAGATAGGACGAACACAGATCAATAGAAAGACATGTGCTTATGTCACTTAAGCCTTCATTTACTTTTGCGTTGGTTGTTGACAAGTCGTATTAATACACCATTGGGGAAAAACCCATATTAAGAGATTGAACTAGGAAGGAAGGAAAAAAGGAACAACTCTAAAAGTCTATCAAATACCTGTTAAGAAAGGTTTCTAAAAGGCAAAGGATAGTGGTAAAGGGAGATTTAAAGATAAGGGGACATGGCCTACTAGCACCTAACCACTGAGGGCAAAGACCACATCTGCTCTGCTCTAGTCTATACACTAGACTTCCAAACCCTGAGAGCATCTAGCTGCATGCACTGCAAATATACGTTAAAGAATACATAAATATAGCCCCTATCTTTAAGGACTTAGGATTTTTTTTTTTAATGGAGAAATAAAAGAGAGAGAACATGTTGTCCTCTCCCTTCAGGATCGTTAATAAATATGGCATCAATTTTACTTACAGGGAGCCCTCCTAGGGATAACAGAGGGACGAATGTAAACCTCACACAATAACCATTTTACACAATAAATGATCAGATCCCACCATGTTAGCAAGTAAACAAATCTGTCACTTGACTCATTCTCTGTGCTGAAGCATTAGCTAAGAATGAGCTTTTTAATAAAAAAGAATAAGTCACTCCAGAATGGTGAGTCCAAGCAGTCTCTGAAATATATATTAATTTGCTTCAAAATGCCATCTCCTCTTAAGCTGATTTTCTTCTCCAACTGCCTCCACCATAGGCAATTATGTCACACTCACCAGATCCATGTGGTCCCAATGACAGTCTCCTTAAACCAAATGTATTACCATAGCAACAAAGGGACTACATTTGCCACTCTCTACCTGCCAGGACCCAATCAATTATTTAACATGCCTATACTACAGTGACACTGTATAAATGATCATGTTCATTAGCAGCAAGAGTCAGCTTGAAAAAACCACAAACACCCAACAGCTAAACTGATCACAAACCAAACACACACACCTTGGTGTTGATGTTAAAGAGCACTGCACAAGGGAAGGACGGAGAACAAAATGTTCTTAATTTTAAGCTTCCACTTTAGAATTACACAAGCAAACGCATCTCTCAGCGATGATTTAAAAAAAAAAAAAAACAGGAAGAAAAACATATAAACCAATTTTAAACATAAAACACACATTATCAAAAGTTGCTGAACACAGGCTAATTCGATGAGAAGATTAGAGAGCCAAAGAATGAAATTCATCTTAAACCTGTTTTACGGTTTGGGTTTTGGTTTTTGTTCTGTCCCATTTTCTGGCTTATTTCTCATTAGGAGAATAGGCAGGGGACTGGAAAATTGGATTCTGAAGGAAATGTGCAGCCGCCAGCAGCCAGCTGTGACCGCCCTCTCACTCAACGTGGTTCAATCTCTACCGACTTCCCAGGGCAGATTCCTGAGCAGAGAACCACTGAGGACATCCATCTGTTCTGTGAGAAAGGAGAGAGATTCTTCCATTAAGAATAACCAGTGGGTGATGGACATTGAGGAGGGCACCTGTTGGGATGAGCACTGGGTGTTTCATAGAAACCAATTTGACAATAAATTTCATATTAAAAAAAAAAAAAGAATAACCAGAGACTGAGTTCAGTCCAGGACTCCTTCAATTCACTCTGGGATGCACCTCAAAACCTCAAAGCCAATACAACTGAAACCAACGATTCTATCTTGCGAGCTGAATCCAGATGGGGGCTGGGTTAGGGCGGCCCCTGTGCCTTGTGTCCATAGTGACCTCCTCACAGGATCAGCACTGAAGGCTGGCATCAAAACTGGGACTGGAATGGAGGGTAAATGGCTTTTTGACTCACTTTGTTATGCTCTTTCCTGTTGCCCCTCAGAAAAGGAGAAAACGGGGGTAGGCCTCTGAAAGATTCTCATTTTTTATAATCAACTATAGTTTGATAGTGAAAGCTTCACACAGATGAGAGTTTACATTTCGTTAAAAATGGCCGACATCTCCAATTTACTGACAAATTAAAAGGCATGTATAAAGTGTGAAGAATCCACTCTTCCACAGAGTTCCTATGATACTGTTCTACATACTGTCCTCTGTCGTTCTGCTTGCCAAAAATCTAGCCTGCCACAAGCTGTGGCTATCAAACTTTGATTAGATTGCAGAGATAACTTAATAATTTATGAGAACTGTAGTTTCCCAGTACGGTAGTCTTTCCAACACAAATATTAATTTTTGTTATTGTAAATACATCAAAACCTCTTAAAAGATTATGAAGTACAATTAATTCACTTTCCAGATGGAAAAAAAAAAGTTTTGAGAACATGAAAAATATATTAAATATTCGCCTAAAATAACTGCTTTTCCCTTAGAATCTATCTTCCCCAAGAAAAGCATCACTAATACTTTAAATGATGTCTAGGGTGGCCCATCCACCAGAAATTGCTCCTGGAAGTGGATAAATTATCAACAAGCATTTATAAACACTTCACACCGTGATCTAATTTTATTTATATACTCACATAAAATAAAAAACATTCACCTCGGGTATCATTTACACAACTAAATGTCTTGCTGATTATCATATAAAAAAGCTTACGACAGATAACCTCTCACATCTGACGGTATATGAGACATGAGTTATGACTGCTGTTCTATTTCCATAATTGAATGAATGCCTTTAGACAATTGGTCAAATGTCTGCCTCTCATTCTCAGTCACTTGACATGCATGCAAATACATGTTTACAATAGAGTGTGGAATCTACGGAGAACAATAAATTCTCAGAAAACCCTTCTGAAGTTTTTATTTTTAGTCTTTATACTTCTCTACTCTAGTAAGTTTGGTTGACAGTATAATAGAAGTAATCCATCGATGACATTTAGAAGCAAGGTGTTATCTTCTTCTCTGGCTGATAAGCACTTCGTGGCTAATCTACCTTTTTACCAAGAGCAGGCACCCTCATTTGTCACAGAACTAAAAATAAGAATATGTTATGTAAAGCTGAACATCACGCTTGTATATATTTGCCCTGAATTTTTGTTTACAAATTATTTCTACCACTTACAACTGTAATAATCAAAAATTAAATAACCTAAGTAATATTCATCACATATTGTTTTTAACAGCAAAAATTATACACTTTTAAAAGTCCAACAGCAAAGTGACTCCATATGATTATGGACATCCATGAAATATACAACTATTAATAATGGCACAAGACAAAAGTAGTCAAAGGAGATCAATGGAACAGAATAGAGAGCCCCGGAAGGAAAGTCCCACATGCACAGCCATGACTTTCAACAAATGTACTAAAGCAATCCAATCAGTGACAAAAAATCTTCTCCACAAATGATGCTGAAATAACTGGGTTATCTAATCTACATGGAAAAATACCAACTTGATGCCTACATCTCACATCACTCACACAAACTGATTTGCAATGTAATGTAAACGCTAAAACCATAAAGCTTTTAGAGGAAAATATAGACTATCATCATGACTTCAGGGTGGACAAAGGTTTCTCAGGTCACAGAATGCAATAATATAGGAAAAATAATAAATATGACTTTGTCCAAATTTAGAAATGCCATCAGAGACAGAGTTAAGAAAATGAATAGCTAAGTCACAGACTGGGAGTAAAGACCTGCAAAACACCTATCTGACAAAGGACTGATATCCAAATATACATAAAGAACTCCAACAATTCAATCATAAAAAGACAACCCAGTCTGAAAATGGACAAAATATGTAAACAGACTCTTCACAAAAGATATGCAATCGGCCAATAAGCATGTGAAAAAGTTCTCAACATCATTGTACCACTACACACCAAACAAAATGACCAAAATCAAAAAGACTGCCCAACACAAAGAAGGGGAGCAACAGAAACTCGTATATATCACTGGTGGGAGTGTAAAATATGACAACCACTCTGGAAACAGGTTTGTCAGTTTCTTATAAAGGTAAACATACTCCTAAGCATTTATCCCCCACAAAATGTATACATGTACACACACACACACACACACACACACACACACACACACACACACACACGAATGTGTGGATGTGCATGTGTCCTCAAAAAGACTAGGGAATTCTCTATGGTATTTTTGCAATTCTTCTGTAAATCTAAAATTATTTTTAAATAAAAGTCTTTTTTTTAAATGCTGACAAGGAGGGCCCATGCAACATGTGGAAGGAGGCAGCTAAGGAAGCAGGAGGTATATGCAAGGGCACAGAAAAGGGCACAGTGGGTCAGGGAGTCACGTCTGCCTTCTGCGTGCTTCCATTTGCTAGCTTGTGCCAGACATCTGGGCTAAAAGGGACATAACCTGCCCTGTGCATGTGAAAGAAGAAGAGAACAAAGCTCTCCTAGTTCCCAACCCTGTCTAGGACAAGCCATGTTTTAATACTTTCAGTTGTAAGAAAAATGTTTGGACCTCCCAAAAGGTTTCTGCTCCTCCTCAACAACAACAACAAAAAAGACAGAGACAGAGAGACAGAGAGAAAGAGAGATCAATCCTTGACCCAACTGATGTTTCCAATCCAGATCACAACTTGTCAAGAGAGAGATATAAATCCAGGAAGGAAGGAAGGGAGGGAGAAAGGGAGGAAAGATGGATGATAGGTAGGTAGGTAGGTAGACAGATAGATAGATAGATCATACATACATACATACATACATACATACATACATACATACAGGGTGGGGGGAAAATCTCTTTAAATTATTTATACCTACACACAAAATAAGGAATAAGTACGCCAATCACAGTATTTTCAAAGTACTTTCAGCAGCTCAATGGGAAAGAAACATGGAGTAAACAAAAAGGGGCCCTGGGATGCAGTCTACCTCAATGCTAGCCTTCTGTTGACCACCATTATTCCTTGCCCCAACCACTATTTACTTGTTTGCCAGTTGAGAATGACAACAGAGGTAAATTTCACACAAGAATAAGCTCACAAATGGTGCTCTCAGTCTCCAAGGGCCAAAATCACATCTGCCAATCCATTTTGTACCACCCCTGGCTCAGTGCCCCATAAAGGTAAAGAGCTTAATAAATGCGTCCAGTGTGCCAATGGCTGAAAGAGTTTGTTTCCCATCTCATTTACTCCTCAAGTAGTATTTAGTAAGTATTCACTTGTACAAGGGTAGCCCCAAGCTAGGGGCTATTTATATTCCTCCCAAATAATGTCCGATACTGCCACAGGGAAGAATTTCATCCAAACCCAAACGGAAGAAAAATTGTTGCTTTAAGGGTTTCCTGGATTTATCTTGAGGCAGAAGTTTTAAGAGGAATGTTCCTTCAAAGTTATAGAAAGTTTTTAGGGAAGGTAGGCTGGGGAGGGGAAGCGTAAATGAGCTGACTGTGGGGAAATGGACTTTTCTAACCTCTGAGCTGCCCGTTTGCTCTGCTCTCTCTCTGCCAGGATCCAGACAATGCCAAGTGACTGGCCCTACCTGGTTCTGGACTCAGTGAATTCCAACTCCAAATTACCAATTTTTGTTTAGCCCATAATTCTAAGCCTTGTGAAAGTAATACATCATATTACAATCCCGAGAGCCTTTCCATGCAAGTACACCGTTGAATTTTTGGTTCAACGAATGACTGTGGACCACTGTTCACTGAGAGGGCAAGTAGAAAGCTGCTTGTTCTTTCTTACATCTCACACTGTCACCCATAGCTCCAGCCGGGGGCCACATACAGCCAGTTATTTATTCTCAGTTTCTGTTCTCTGATGAGGAACCTCTAGATGAGCCAGATCCTACCCCAAGGCAAAATGCTAACAATTCCAGAGCCAGTAACATAAGGAGACAATGCTGGCCACGGGTCAGACGTCTGCACACTTAACATTTCCAGACAGCACACGAAAGCAGATCCCCAGAGCCTTTCTTCCCTAAATTACCGTGCCTGCCTAGGTCTTTCTTAAATGTGAAGTTCCCAAAAGGTTGTTTTCATTTGCAAATGTTGCACCTCTCTGAGATACTCTAAGACAAAATAAAAATTGAGTCACTCAAAGCACAAAGCCACATAAAATTATGTGATCCTGTTGCATAACCCCTACTCTATCTCCCCAGTCCCATCTTTGTGCCTCTTCCAAACCGTTTCATAAACCTGCTCGGCAAGGCCTAAGTGCTCAACCTTCCTATGGCACCTCCTCTAGTCTTCACCTTGAAATTGCCTCTTCCGTTTTCATTCTATATTCTCTGTCTTCTCCTGAATCCTGCAGAAATGCCTCAGGAAAAAGACACTAATTTCAATACTAGTCTGCTTCCAGGATCAGCAACATTTACCTTCACTGTTTAAATAATATATAACACAATCTCTCTGTTAAGCACTAGCCCACACCACCCTTTTCAGTTCCCAACCCACTTCTATCCCTGTAAATGTCTCCATCTCTCCCTCAGACTCAAAACTGTGGTTCTCAAAGTGTTTAAATTAACGGGTAGTGAGAGAGGGGTGGAGAGAGCAATAGGAGCTTTTCTGTAGGTCATTATAACTCTGAAAATAGTGGGGGGAGGGGTCGAGATGGTGGCATAGGAAGACCCTGAACTCACCTCCTCTTGTGGACACAACAAATTTATAGCTACGTATGGAATAATTTTCCTCTGAAAATGGCCTGAGAACTAGATGAACAGAACCTCCACAACAAAAGAGATGCAGTGAGAAGGGTAGGAGAGGCAAAGACATGGCCTCACCCACGACCCACCCCCCTCCTCAAACAACACAATTAGGTGGGGATCCAAAAACCGGGGAGCTCCCCCTCAAGAGTGAACAGATTACAGGTGTGCCTGGGTGGCTCAGTCAGTTAAGTGTCAGACTGTGGCTCAGGTCATAATCCTGCAGTTCACGAGTTTGAACCCCATGTTGGGCTCTGTGCAGACAGCTCAGAGCCTGGAGCTTGCTTTGGATTCTGTGTCGTTTCCCTCTCTCTGCCCCTCCCTGCTCATACTCAGTCAGTCGTTCTCTCTCTCTCTCAAAAATAAAACATAAAAAAATTTTTTTAGAAGAGTGAAGAGATTGTGCCCCAGAACAGGCACCCAACCCTAGGGGCATCACCAGAAAGACAAGCCCCCAAAATATCTGGTTTTGAAAATCAATGGGAATTAAACTCAGGAAAATCATAGAACTAAAGGGAACAGACATCCTGTTTGTTTTTGTTTTTTTAATACAATTTATTGTCAAATTGGTTAAAATACAGTGTGTAAAGTGTGCTCTTGGTTTTTGGGGTAGATTCCGTCCCTGGCTCATCGCTTACATACAACACCCAGTGTTCATCCCAACAAGTCCCCTTCTCAATGCCCATCACCCATTATCCCCTCTCCCCCACCCCCCAATCCACCCTCAGTTTGTTCTCTGTATTTAAGAGTCTCTTATGGTTTGCCTCCCTCCCTCTCTGTTTGTAACTATTTTTTCCCCATCCCTTCTCCCATGCTCTTCTGTTAAGTTTCTCAGGATCCACATATGAGTGAAAACATATGATATCTGTCCTTCTCTGACTTATTTCACTCAGCATAATACCTTCCAGTTTCATCCACATTGCTGCAAATGGCATGACTTCATTCTTTCTCATTGCCAAGTTGTAGTCTATTGTATATATAAACCACATCTTCTTTTTCCATTCATCAGTTGATGGACATTTAGGCTCTTTCCATAATTTGGCTATTGTTGAAAGCACTGCTATAAACAATGGGGTACATGTGTCTCTATGAATCAGCACTCCTGTATCCCGTGGATAAATTCCTAGTAGTGCTATTGCTGGGTCATAGGGTAGTTCTATTTTTAATTTTTGAGGAACCTCCACACTGCTTTCCAGAGTGGCTGCACCAGTTTGCATCCCTACCAGCAGTGCAAGAGGGTTCCCGTTTCTCCACATCCTTGACAGCATCTGTAGTTTCCTGAGTTGTTCATTTTAGCCATTCTGACTGGTGTGAGGTGGTATCTCAGTGTGGCTTTGATTTGTATTTCTGTGATGATGAGTGACGTTGAGCATCTTTTCATGTGACAGACATGCTGCTCTTAAAGGGCTTGTGTACAAACTCACTTGCCATGAGATCCAGCACGAAAGAAGCAGACTGAAAAGCACCTATACCATAAGCAAAGGAGACCTACTTTAAAATTAGTAATTTTAAAGTGCCTGTAGAAGAGGCAGGAACCCACAGGGACTTTATCAGGGACAAAAGTGCTCACAAACACCATTTTTGCATTCCCATCCTAACGTGGGTGACAGATCCAAGGGGCACCACTTGTAGTGCCTTCCCTCTAGCCTGCCAGCACTGGAGGGCATGTTCTTCCCACCCTGTGCTCTAACCAGGTTGGCCAGCACCCATAGTACCACCCATCCTAATTAGCACCAGAGCTGCAATTGGCCCAGACAGATGGTCTCGGCCCCACCCAACCCACACAGAGACCAGCTGCCACCACAGCAAGTGAATAACCCAAGCCCCACCATCTCCCCACAGCAGTTGACCTATAATCAACCCGAGCAGGTGCCCCAGTCCTCACCCCACCCCCAGCATGCAGAGATTGAGCTAAAACCAGGATGGGTCAGCACTCCACACCTGCCCACCCTCTGAGCCCAGAAGCTGACCCATAACTGGACTGTGTGAGCATCCTGAGTCCCACTCTACCCATACAGAGGCCAAGGAGCAACTGGGCCAGGTAAGTGCCCCAAGCCTTGTCCTCCTGGCATGCAGCAGCCAGGGCCCTATCCCAGCCAGAAAGCACAAACAGCACATAGGGGATGCCCACAGACTGCCTGGATCAGAGCCACACCGAACAGCTCCTGAGCCTCCATTTCTGAGCCACACAGAACAGCTCCTTCACAAGATCACTCCTTCAAGACTGGGGGGGTAGTTCACCTATATACAGACAAACACAGACAAGCAAAATGAGACCAAGAAATATGTTCCAAACCACAGAAAAAAGAACTTAATGAAACAGAAATAAGCAACCTATCTGATAAAGAGTTCAAAGCAAGGCCATTAAGATGCTCACTGATCTCAGGAGAAGAATGGATGAACACAGCAAGTTCAACAGATGGAATGAAAATATAAGAAAGTACCAAACAGAAGTTACAACTGAACTGAAAAATATACTAAAAGGGTTCAACAGCAGAATGGATAAAGTAGAAGCACAACTCAATGAACTGGAAGACAAAGCAATGGAAAACACTCAGAACAGGGAATTTTTTTTTTTTTAATTTGTAAGAAGAGGAATACCTTAAAGGACCTTGGGACAATAACAAGTATAATAACATTCACATTATAGGTGTCCCAGAAGAAGAAAGAAGGAAAGGGCCAGAAAAATTATTTGAAGAAATAATGGCTGAAAACTTCCCTAATCTGGTTAAAGAAGCAGACATCCAGGTCAAGGAAGCCCCCAGAGAGTTCCAAATAAGATGAACCCAAAGAGAACAAAACCAAGGCATATCATAATTAAAATGATCAAATTTAAGGATAAAGAGAGAATCTTAAAAGCAACAAGAGAAAATCAACATATTACATACAAGAGGAACCCTGTAAGGCTATCGGCAGATTTTCAGCAGAAACTTTACAGGCCAGAAGGAAGTGGCATGACATTTTCAAAGAGCTAAAAGGAAAAAACTGCCAACCAAGAATTCTCTACCCGGCAAGATTACCATTCAGAATTGAAGGAGAGATTAAAAGTTTTCTAGATAGGCAAAAGCTAAAGGAGTTCATCATCATCACACTGGCTTTATAAGAAATGTAAAAGGGGGGGCACCTGGGTGGCTCTGTCGGTTAAGCATCCGACTTCGGCTCAGGTCATGATCTCACACTCCGTGAGTTCAAGCCCCGCATCGGGCTCTGTGCTGACAGCTCAGAGCCTGGAACCTACTGCAGATTCTGTGTCTCCCTCTCTCTGACCCTCCCCCATTCACACTCTGTCTTTCTCTGTCTCAAAAATAAATGAACATTAAAAATAATTTAAGAAATGAAAAGGGGACTTCTCTAAGTTAGCCAGCAAAGCACTAATTAATAAGAAAATATATAAAAGTAAAAATCTCAAGGGAAAAGGTAAATAAACAATAAGATAGGCATTAAAGTATGAAGGTTAGAAAGTAGTAAAATTAATTATAAATATAATAATTAGTTAAGGGATACATAAAATAAAAAAGATGTCAATATGTTCTCAGAAACATAAAATGGGGGGGGGTGGGTGAAACTGTAAAGCTTTGGAATGTGTTCAAAATTAACTTACTATCACATTCAAAGAGACTGCTATTGCATAAAATGTCATGTGAACCTCACAATAACAAGAAAGAAAAAAAAACTTATAGTAAATACACAAAAAAAGAAACAGAAAGGAATGACTGGCAGACTAAAGGTAAAGGGATGGAAAAAGATAGACTATGCAAATGAAAATAAAAAGAAAGTTGGGGTAGGAATACTTATATAAAATAGACCTTAAAACAAATACTGGAATAAAAAACAAAGGGTTGGGGCGCCTGGGTGGATCAGTCGGTTGAGCGTCCAACTTCATCTCAGGTCATGATCTCACGGCTCATAGGTTCAAGCCCCACATCGGGCTCTGTGCTGACAGCTCAGAGCCTGGAGCCTGTTTCAGATTCTGTGTCTCCCTCTGTCTCTGCCCCTCCCCCACTCGTGCTCTGTCTCCCTCTGTCTCAAAAATAAATAAACATTAAAAAAAATTTTTAAAAGGGCATTACATAGAGATAAAGGGATCAATCCACAACAAAATATAACACTTAGATATATTTATATACCCAAATAGAAGCACCAAAATATATAAAGCAAATATCAGACATAAAAGGAGAAGAAGATAGCAACACAATGTTAGTACAGGACTTTAATACTCCACTTTCATCAATGTATAGATCTTCCATACTATTTTCCATAGTGGCTGTACCAATTTACACTCCCACCAACAGGGCACCAATGTTCCCTTTTCTCCACATCTTTGCCAACACTTCTTATTTCTTGTCTTTTTGATACTAGCCCTTCTGACTGATATGAGGGGATATCTTGTTGCAGTCTCAATTTGCATTTCCCTAATGATGAGTGATGTTGAGCATCTTTTCATGTGCCTGTTGGCCATCTGGATGTCTTCTTTGGAAAAATACCTATTCAGATCCTCATGTTTGGTTTTTGGTAAGTGTACCATATGAGTTCTTTATGTATTTTGCCTATTAACCTCCTAGTGTGGTGTGTGTGTGTGTGTCACATACATATATATGTAGTGTGTGTATACAGACATATACACATACATAGGGAATATAGTCAAAATATTTTAATAATTTCATATAATGACAGAGGGTAACAAGAGCTATGAAGGTCATCATTTTTTAATGTATAAATATATCAACTCATCATGATGTACAGCTGAAACTAATATAATTGTATCCCAATTATAATTCAAGAAAAAAGATAAAAACCATCATAGAGGCCACTTCTTGACTTAATTGTCCAAGAAAGCATTTCCCTCAAAATACAACATAAATCTCAGATTATCTACCATACCATTAATGTATAACGGCATGAAAATAAAAATACATTAGATAACTCTTTTATCAAATACTAATAAATGCAAATATTTCCTGGAAGTCAAAAGTGAAGAATTTGGGTTAAAAATAATACATAACATGTTTTAACTTTTTAATAAATTCATTTCTGGTTTTTACAGTCTCTCACTCCTTATTGACTTCTTTTTAAAAATTAGATAGGGGCGCCTGGGTGGCTTGGTCGTCCGACTTCGGCTCAGGTCATGATCTCACGGTCCGTGAGCTCGAGCCCTGCGTCGGGCTCTGTGCTGACAGCTCAGAGCCTGGAGCCTGTTTCAGATTCTGTGTCTCCCTCTCTCTCTGCCCCTCCCCTGTTCATGCTCTGTCTCTCTCTGTCTCAAAAATAAATAAACGTTAAAAAAATTTTTTTAATAAAAAAAATAAAATAATAAAATAAAATAAATAATTAAAAAATAAATAAATAAATAAATTAGATATACCAGGGCACCTGGGTGGCTCAGGCGGCTGAGCGTTCAACTCTTGGTTTTGGCTCAGGTTCTTGAGTTTGAGCCCCACATCAGGCTTTGAGCTGGCAGTGCGGAGCCTGCTTGGGATTCTCCCTCCCTCTCTCTCTGCCCCTCTCTCACTCTCTCTCTATCTCAAAATAAATAAATAAACTTTAAAAGAATTTTAAAATTAGTTATACCTATCCCAGCATATAAATAGAGACAGTGGTACAAGTCATGGAATTAAGCAGTGCTACTTTGGGTAGGAAACATGTACTCATTATTGAAGATTATGTAAGTCTCATTTTGGCCTTAAATGCTAAGGGAGTATCATATTGAATTTCTCTCTTGGAGCAGTAAGATTTGTCCTCTGTCCCAGGTAAGAAAGTTGGTTTACAAATAAATTTAAGAAATTATTACCACAGTTCTAAATTTCCTCCCATATTACATAATTGGCTTCATATTTTTATGTTCTCAAATTCAGCACTCTTTTAATATAGGTCTTCTTTTATTTAGTGGAAATACTTCCCTGGCAAAGGTCATAGAACACTCAGTAGAGCCTTGCAATATAGTAAATATTTTATTAAGTATCCTGTCCAAAAATCACCTCTCTCTACATACTCACCACCCAGGCCAATTTCTTTCCCCCATTTTCCATAACTCCATTTGAATTTTATCCCCCAAATACAGGCCAAGCCTATCCTCATTTACGAACATGATTTATTAATGCAAATGTGCTAGAATCTGATCTTTAGCTTTCTGAGAAAACCATATGGTAAAGCACCTTTAAATAAAAGTTACTGATCAAATCTTGGCAGACTATCAGTCTCGTGGGTACAGCATAATCTGTCCTAATTTATTAAGAAAGCTTTTCCAAGTCTGACTACTAATTCTTTCAATATCTAGTTCTAGGTAAATTAAATTAGTCTGCAGATGGTCCAGAGCTCGGGAGATTATCAAACTATTTTACATTTTCAGAAACCCCAAATTATTCAGTGCTAGCTAGCCATTAAGTACAGAAGATTTCCATTCGTGGCTAGTTTATTATTAATGGCCTCGAACAACATACAATTTTGTTGTCAATCCATAGCATGCTAGGACAACTCAAAATACTCTACTGGGTGCACACCAGGCAGCACAGGAATTGTGTCATTTCCCGTCTCCTTCAGTCATTACAAGAGTAATGCCAGCCCGTGTTTTCAATATAGTTAAAGAGCTTAAGCGACTGCCACACTGAAACGTTTGTTTTACTACATTAACTTCATATTCTTGTTCTGAAATTGGACACTGTGCCCATTTCGTTTCTCTGCACTTGTCCCTTATTTGTCTTTAAAGAAACAAGGAAAAGTTCTAACTCTATTGCAATTTTACACACAGAAAAATGCTAGATTCTTCTGGCACACTTATTCTTTCCAGGCTCCATTTAGTTCAGGGCTTCCTCCCAAGTGTATCAGGACATACTAAGTTTCTAAGACCTGTTTAATTGTGACAGCACCAGAATTTCTCCACAATATGGACTCCCTTTGGACAGATCTTAACCTCATACCCTCTGTCCTCAGATTTCCAATCAGTCCAGTCACCATCCTCTCTCACTACTAATTAGAATTCCACTCATGTTTGTTTTGAATTCAAAACAACAAGAATGTCCCTGGGCACATGAATCCCAGCTATAGGGAAACTAAAGATGAGTATTCTCCACACTGGTTATATGCTTATAATTCTACAAACTATGAACAGCCAAGACAGAGAACTTCTGATATCAAATTAGCCTCACCACAAGTAACTCAAGGTCAACTATTCTAAAACTAATCCAGTTCAGTGCTTCTCCCCAAATATGTTTTAAGTCTATATCTTCCCACACTGAACTAGAATAATATCTCTTAAGGAAAACCTCTGCAACCCACTTATTCTAAAACATTTATTGGGGTACCTGGGTGGCTCAGTTGGTTAGGCATATGACTTCGACTCAGGTCATGATGTTATGGTTCAAGTTCAAGCCCCATGTCAGGCTCGATGCTAACAGCCTGCTTCGGATTCTGTGTCTCCCTCTCTCTCTGCCCCTCCCTCACTTGTGTTATCTCTCTCTCTCTCTCTCTCTCTCTCTCCCTCCCTCCCTCCCTCTCTCAAAAAAAATAAACATTAAAAAAAAAACAATAAATCATTTACTAGGAACAAGCTACAGTACTTAACATTGGCCAGTGACTATTTCCAAGTTGAGATTGCTTTCCCCTATGGTCATGATTGACAATAATACCAGCTCTGGAAAAATTCTGGGGTAGATTTAACATGAGTGCACCTTTCGCCATGGAACACCTCAGTGGTTCATTCAGCCAGGTATTAGAGTGACCATTCTAAGAAAAAGTATTACCGTATCCCCAGATTCTTCCTCAAACAGTGTGTTAATCAGAATGGCTGAAATTATAGGTGACAGAAATCCATCTCAAGTCTGCTTAAGCAAAACAGAAGATATATTAGTTTATCTAGACAGGAAGACATTTTGGATAGCACTCAAAACAGAGGAAACAGGAATCAGGACTCAGTACTGTCATGAAACTCACCCACCACCCACCTTAACAAGTTTCTGCTTATCTCTGGGTCTCCTTGCTTAATGCCTTCCTCCTCTTCACTCTATGTGTGTCTTCCATGTGACCCAGGAAATAAACTCCAAGCTATCATTTATCACAAAAGTCTTAGGGACAATTCCCGTTTGCCTAATTAGATCATGTGCCTTTCCCCATATACATCACTGTAGCCTGGAAGATGGGGCAGGGGAGGAGATGGGGCACTGTAATTAGTCAGGCCTCAATTCATACTTGCTTTTGTGGCTAGGAATGGGAGGCAGGGAATGGAGACATGGATCAACATGACTGTTATCCTTATCAAAATCACATCAAGTGGGGGAAGAAGTCTCCAAATGGAAGGGGCTGTTACTACCAAAGGGGCAATGAGAGAAAAATGTTCAGGGCAGCAATAATCATTAGCTAGTACAGTTTACCAATGACCTCCTCCATGAAAGATAAGGTGGCCATCTACCCAAGTGTAATTCCCAGACTTCTTACACATTTTAAAACAGACAGCAACCTGCCACCCACTAGATGACCATTGAGAAGCATAAGGATATATTCTTGTCAATAATGTTGAACAGCTCAACTCTGGATGCTCATAACAAGAGAATAACCTTGAATTTTCTGCTGCTCAGCTCTGATCAAAAGCTTAATTGTAGGAAGTAACATTCAGGGAAAATTAATGAAGGATATGCTGTCCCTCTGTAACTACTGGTTACCTTTCCAACTGCCATTTTGCCCTTTTGTTGTTGTTATTGGCAAAATTTGACTTTGTTGGGTATCTACCCTGATTCCACCTGATTCAGCGTTAACTCCTCCTTCAGGGATAAAGAGTGAGGGGTTAAATTCTAAGTCACTCATAACAGCCTTTCATGCTCCTTTCTAGGGCTGGTTTAAGGGTAGATAGGTGACCCATTTCTGGCCAATGAGACCTGGAGAGGGTCTGCTATGGAAATTTCTGGGGCAGGCTTCCCTGCTCCTATAAGGAAAACAGAAGAATGTCAGGAACTCTTTCTACTTTTGGATAATATCACAACCACCTTGCAATCTAGAAAGGGGCCAGCCTAAAGACAAACACATTGAAGATGGTGGAAAAGACAAAAAGCTCATCGATGACACTGTAGAACTGCCAGTCAACTAGCCCTGAAATCTATCATAGAGATATCTGTTATTCTTTGCAGTTAAACAAATTTAGAGGTGGAGTGCTCTGTATTTATTTTTTTTAATTAATTTATTTTAATTTAAATCCAAGTTAGTTAACATATAGTGTAATAATGATTTCAGGAATAGAATTTAGTGATTCATCACTTACATGTAACACCCAGTGCTCATCCCAACAAGTGCCCTCCTTAATACTCATCACCCATTTAACCCATGCCCCCACTCACCTCCCCTCCAGCAACCCTGTTTATTCTCTGTATTCTCTGTTTTTATCTTATTTTTGCTTCCCTTCCCTTATGTTCATCTGTTTTGTTTCTTAAATTCCACATGAGTGAAATCATATGATGTTTGTCTTTCTCTGACTTATTTCACTTAGCATAATACACTCTAGTTCCATCCACGTTATTACAAATGACAAGGTTTCATTCTTTTTGATTGTCAAAGAATATTCGTGTGTGTGTGTGTGTGTGTGTGTGTGTGTGTGTGTGTGTGTACACATCCTTATCCACTCATCAGTCAATGGATATTTTGGCTCTTTCCATATTTTGGCTATTGTTAATAGTGCTGCTATACACACTGGAGTGAATGTGCCCCTTCAAATTTGTATCCTTTGGTAGTGCAAATGTGGGGTCAGAGGGTAGTTCTATTTTTAATTTTTTGAGGAACCTCCATACTGTTTTCCACAGTGGCTGCACCAGTTTGCATTCCCACCAACACTGCAAAAGAGTTCCCCTTTCTCCACATCCTCACCAACATCTCTTGTTTCCTGAGTTGTTAATTTTAGCCATTCTAAAAAGTGTGAGGTGGTATCTCATTGTGGTTTTGATTTGTATTTCCCTGATGATGAGTGATGTTGAGCATCTTTTCATGTGTCTGTTAGCCATCTGAATGTGTTCTTTGGGAAAGTGTCTATTCACATCTTTTGCCCATTTCTTCACTGGACTGTTTTTTTGAGTGTTGAGTTTGATAAGTTCTTTATAGATTTTAGATACTAACATTTCTAACGTTTGATACTGACATTTATCAAATACATCATTTGCAAATATCTTCTCCCATTCCATTGCTTGTTTTTTGGTTTTGCTGACTGCTTCCTTCACTGTGCAGAAGCTTTTTATCTTTAAGTCCCAATAGTTCATTTTTGCTTTTGTTTTCCTTGCCTCCAGAGACACGTCAAGTAAGAAGTTGCTGCAGCTGAGGTCAAAGAGGTTGCTGCCTGTTTTCTCCTCTAGGATTTTGATGACTTCCTGCCTTACATTTAGGTCTTTCATCCATTTTGAGTTTATTTTTGTGTATGGTGTAAGAAAGTGGTCCAGGTTCATTTTTCTACATGTCGCTGTCCAGTTTTCCCAATGCCATTTGCTGAAGAAACTATCTTTATTCCATTGGGTATTCTTTCCTGCTTTGTCAAAGATTAGTTGGTCACGTTTATGGGTCCACTTCTGGATTCTCTATTCTGTTCTATCGATGTATGTGTCTGTTCTTGTGCCAGTACCATACTGTCTTGATGACTACAGCTTTGTAATACGACTTGAAGTCGAAATTGTGATGCTTCCAGCTTTGGTTTTCTTTGTCAGGATTGCTTTGGCTATTTGGGATCTTTTCCAGTTCCATGCAAATTTTAGGATTGTTTGTTCTAGCTCTGTGAAGAAAGCTGGTGTTATTTTGATAGGGACTGCAAGAAGTGGAGTACTCTATATTTGGGGTAACAGATACAGCAAAAACTTCTTTTTACCCAGAATGATCTAATTGGATGGTTAATGTTAAAGAATTGGCTAACTGATAAAATCATAAAAATTACATAAGCATTATTTTCATGTAAACATATGAATATACATTTATTCACCAATCTTTAGATGTAGGACCCACATGTTTTGTTTCGTACAGGACTCTGGTTGTTATTACATACCTTGTTTCTTACATAAGCCACCTCCACATGGCATACTTACACCTTTCCAGTTTGGGTTTCTTTCATGTAAATTAATAAAGGTACTTCCTAAGTAATCTGAATGCTGAATCCTTATGGAGTTGTTGGAATTTTTTCACAATAGTTTACAGTTGTTTCACTTATACAAAATGTAAAAGCAGTATTTGTTTAGTTATTCTCATCAAGTTTTTCCAAAGCATTAATACTTGTTTTTCATAGATATATCTTTTTACTCTTACAATTGTTTTATATAATACTTAATTATTTCATACACTAAGTAAAATTTGCACAAACATACACATAGTTGGCTGACAGTAAATATAAAATGCAACTAGAGGAAGCCCAAGTACAAGGTTTCTCTAAGTAGCCCTTGGCTACAAGTGCAATTCAGCATGCTGTGGACAGTGGTCATGATGCTTTGCAGAGAAAATGGAAGCTGGATGAATCATGAAATCCTGTGAAGTAAAGGTCAATTAAGAAAACTTGTAGGGCACCTGGGTGACTCAGTCGGGTAAGTGTCCAACTTTGGCTCACGTCGTGATCTCATGGCTCGTGGGCTCCAGCCCCACGACAGGCTCTGGGGCTGACACCTCAGAGCCTGGAGCCTGCTTCAGATTCTGTGTCTCCCTCTCTCTCTCTCTGCCCCTTCCCTGCTCATGCTGTGTCTCTCTCTTTCTCTCTCTCAAATAAATTAAATAAATAAATAAATAAATAAATAAATAAATAAATAAATACGTAAACATTAAAAAAAAAGAAAACTTGAGAACTTGTGTCTCATCAGATATAGGACTTACAAATATTGTCTCCCACTCTGTAAACTGTCTTTTCACTTTCTCAATAATGTCCTTTGATTAATAAAAATTGTTCATTTTTATGAAGTCAATTTATTTTTTCTTTTGTTGCTCATGTTTTTGGCG
This sequence comes from Panthera pardus, assembly GCF_024362965.1. NCBI lineage: Eukaryota > Metazoa > Chordata > Mammalia > Carnivora > Felidae > Panthera > Panthera pardus. Next base: position 75,927,163 of record NW_026526688.1, read on the forward strand.
TCAAATCTAAGATCCATTGTAAAAGCTAAGATCATGAAGATTTACCCCTATGACTTCTTCTAGTAGGTTAATAGTTGTAACTCTTGTATTTAAGCCCTATGCCTTTTGAGTTAATTTTTGTAGATTGAGTGGGCTCAATATCCATTCTTTTGCATGTGGTTATCCAGTTGTGTTAGCACCATTTGTTGAAGAGACTGTTTTTTGTTCATCCCCAATAAACAAATGGTTTTTTTAACCTTATTGAAAATTAATTATTGCAAATTAAGTGGCCATAGATACTTGAATTTATTCCAGGATCTTCAACTCTATTCCACTGGTCTAAATGTCTATCCTTATGTCAGGAGCACAGTATTTTGATTACTACAGCTTTGTTACTACAAACTGTTTTTTAAAAGTTTATTTATTTTGAGAGAGAGAGAGAGCATATGGGTGCTTATGACCTGAGCCGAAACCAAGAGTAAAAACTTAGCCAACCCAGGAGCCCCTGTAGTAACTTTTTAAATCAGGAAGTATAAGTCCTCAAATTTTGTTCTTTTTCAAGAATGTTTTAACTAATTAGGGCCTCTTGTAATTTCGTATGAATCTGAGGATTGGCTTTTTTTTATTTCTAGGGGGAAAAATCCATTTCAATTTTGACAGGTACTGCTTTGAATCTGTAGATCACTTTGGGGAATACTGTCATTTTAACAATATTAAGTCTTCCAGTCAATGAACATTGAGGTCTTTCCATTTATTTAAGTCTTAATTTATTTCAGTGGTATTTTATAGTTTTCTACTGTATCAGTCTTTCACCTCCTTAGTTAAATTTATTCCTGGAGATAGATAAATAGATAGATAGATAGATAGATAGATAGATAGATATTTTGCTTTATTTCCTTTAGAATTGTTCATTGCTGGTGTAGAAACACAATTGACTTTTTGTGGGTTGATCTTATACCGCAATTTTGTTGAATTTCCTTGTTAGCTCGAGTAGTTTGTGCGTATGTGTATGCATGCATTCTTGGGGATCTTCTATATATAGAATTACGTCATCTACAAACAGAAATAGTTCACTTCTTCCTTTCCAATTTAGATGCCTTTTATTTCTCTTCCTAGCCTGAATGCTCTGGTTAGGACTTCCAGTGCAATGTTGAATAGTAATGGTGAAAGCAGACATCCTTGTCCCAACCCTAATCTCAGCCTTCAGTCTTTATCATTGAGTATGACGTTAGCTGGGGATTTTTCATAAATGCCCTCTGTCATGCTAAGGAAATTCACTTCTACTCCTAGTCTTCTGAGCCTTTTTTTTTTTTTAATCTGAGAGAGAGAGTGCAAGCACAAGTGGGGGAAAGAGGCAGGTGTTGGGGGGGAGCGGGGTGAGAGACCCAAGTAGGCTCCACACTCAGTGCAGAGCCCAGCACAGGGCTCAATCCCACAACCCTAGGATCATGACCTGAGCTGAAATCAAGAATCAGACACTGAACCAACTGAGACAACCAGATACCCCTTTCTAAGCCTTTTTGTTACAAAAGAGTGCTGAATTCTGTCAGATGCTTTTTCTGTGTCTATTGAGTCGATCATGTGTTTTTCCCCCTTTGTTCTATTAATGTGGTATATTATATTGATTACTTAGTGGTTACCATGGGGATTACAGTGAATATCCTAAGTTTATAACAAACCCATTTGAATTAATATCAACTTAGCTTCAATAACATGCATTAAATCTGTTCCTATCCAGCTCTGTACCCCTACTTTATGCTGTTATTGTCACAAATTATATCTTTATACATTGTGCACCCATTAACACAGGTTTCTAATTACTGCTTTAGACATTTGTCTTTTAAATCATATAGGAGGAGCACCTGGGTGGCTCAGTCAGTTAAGCATCCAGCTTTGGCTCAGGTCATGATCTCAGAGTTCATGGGTTCAAGCCCTGCGTCGGGCTCTGTGCTGACAGCTCAGAGTCTGGAGCCTGTTTCAGATTCTGTGTCTCCCTCTCTCTCTGCTCCTCCCCTGTTCATGCTGTGTCTCTCTCTGTCTCAAAAATAAATTAAAAAGTTAAATAAATAAATAAATAAATAAATAAATAAATAAATCATATAGGAGGAGTACCTGAGTGGCTCAGTCAGTTAAGCATCCAGCTTTGGCTCAGGTCATGATCTCAGAGTTCATGGGTTCAAGCCCTGCGTCGGGCTCTGAACTGACAGCTCAGAGCCTAGAGCCTACTTCAGATTCTATGTCTCCCTCTCTCTCTCTCTGTCCCTCCCCCTCCTGCTTGTGCCCTCTCTGTCCCTCTCTCTCTCAAAAAAAATAAACTTTAAAAAAATAGTAAGGCATATAGGAAAGACAAAGAGAAGTTACTAACTAAAATAACAATAATACTAGCTTTATATTTACCTATAGTTATCTTCATTGATGATCTTTATTTCTTCATATGGCTTCACTACTGCCTAGTGTCCTTTTGTTTCAAGCCTAAAGGACTCTCTAGCATTTCTGGCAGGACAGGTCTACTAGCAATGATCTCCCTTAGCTTTTGTTTATCTAAGAATGCCTTAACTTCCCCCTCATTTTTGAAGGATAGTTTTGCCAAATATAGAATTCTTGGATAACAATTTTTCTTTCAGCACTTTAAATATATCCTCCCATGGCCTTCTGGCCTCCATGGTCTTGAAGAGAAATTGGCTGTTCATCTTTTTTTTATTTTTTTTTTAACGCTTATTTATTTCTGAGACAGAGAGAGACAGAGCATGAGTGGGGGAGGGGCAGAGAGAGAGAGAGAGAGAGAGAGAGAGAGAGAGAGACAGAATCCAAAGTAGGCTCCAGGCTCAGAGCTGTCAGCATAGAGCCCCACGTGGGGATCGAACTCATGAATGGTGAGATCATGACCTGAGCCGAAGTCTGTCGCTCAACCGACTGAGCCACCCAGGTGCCCCGTTGGCTGTTCATCTTTCTAAGTGTCCCATGTATGTGACAAGTCAATTTTCTCTTGCTGCTTACCAAGTTCTCTCGGTCTTTGGCTTCCAATAATTTGATTACAGTGTACCTAGGTATGGATCTTTTTGAGTTTATCTTACTTTGAATTTTTTTGAGTTTTGGATGTGTAAATTCCTATCTTTCATAAAATTTGGAAAGTTTTCAGACATTATTTCTTCAAATAATCTTTCTGCCCCTTTCTTTCTCTTTTCTTTTAAGGATCCCAGTAATGCATACATTGCTAAGCTTGATGGTGTCCTATAGGTCACTTAAGCACTGCTCATTCTTCTTCATTCTTTTTGCTTTCTGCTCCTCAGACTGGGTAATTTTAACACTAAGTCACACTGATGGCAGAAGATTGTGGTAAGGTCCTAAAACTCTTGCAGCTCAGGTCTGCAAACACCATGAACCCAGAACCCAACTCCAGCCTTAGACAGGCTCAACCCCTTCAGGACACTTGTTCTTAAATCATTGCGATGTTCTGGCTCCCCTTCTGGCTCCCCTTAATGTAAGTCAGCTGCACCTATGAAGCAAATTTTTCATCCACATTGAACAACAGGAGCTCTCTCTCCCTCTCTCTCATAAAATAAACATTTATTTAAAAAAAAAAGAAATTGATCAATAATTAATAATCTTCTAAAACAGATATACCAGGCCCAGATGGGTTCACTGGTAGATACTACCAAACATTTTAGGAATTATACCAATTCTCTATAATTTCTTCAAGATAGAAGTAGAGAGAATACTTCCTAACTCATTCTATGAAGCCAGCATTACCCTAGTATAAAACCAGACAAAGACATTACAAGAAATGAAAATTATAGACCAAAATTTCTAATGAACACAGACATAAAAATTCTCAACAAAATATCAGCAAATCAAATTCAACAATCTATGAGAAAGCACGTGGTACAGAAGGATGAGCAACAAGCTTGGGCTTGGAAGGTCTGGGTTTGAGATTCAGTCTGTCACATGCTATTTAATGGCATTGGGCAAATCACTGAACCCTACTTTATCCTAATTGGCACCCTGCCTATCTCCTGTATAGTTGTATTAAGTCAAGTGAGGAAAATGTATAAAACCACGTCAAATTCTATTGTTACTCCAAATTAGAAAGCACTGATTTAATGAACAGCAACAATGATACTCTGAATAACAAGAGACAACAGAAGTAGGAGTTACCAAAATCAAAGCCACAGGTTTAATCTTGGACTGGCTTCAAGCTCACACTGTTGTTCATGGCAACATACTGCAGCTCCAAGCCTAAGCAGCCACCTCAAGGATGCACAGGCACCACCAGGACCTTAACAAAACTCCCAGAAAAATGACTTAAGGATTCAGACCCTACAGACATTGGCAGAACAGCCCATCTCTCAGGCACCAGCTAAGTACTTGACAACACTGCCATCCTACGCTTTTGCAGAAGCTGCATTTATTTTCCACTAAGTGTTCTGGCAGCCCGCTTTACAGGAACCCATTACACAGCCACCAATTTATTTGAAAAAAGGAGAAAACAGATACACACAAAAGAAATTCATTACCCACGGGATATGTCACAGTTAATGGTAATTAATCAAACTTTTTTCCCTTCATGTAGAAAACCAGGCACATAAATAACCATATCGGGGATCAATGGAGCATCTGTTTCATGCTTTAAAAAAAAAATCAACTAGCAGAATGCTGCTCAGATTTTCTGGTATTCTTAAAGAAAATCGTTTTCGGAGAAAGAAGATATATTTTTACTTAAAAGAATAAATCCATTATCTCTTTCCTAAATTTGTTTTCTATACCATAATTACATCCTTTTACAGATGGGTACAACACATATTAACACAGGTGTATTTGATTATAAACATTAAAAAAATTAGGTTATTGGCATAAAATATGAAAATGAAACTCAGGCATTTCCTTTGGCATTTTAGGAAAACAAATGTCAATTGGAAATGTTTCTGTACATCTAAATTAAACAACTATACCGATTAAAGAAAAATGTCTAATCTTCTGAATTCCGATCTCCTGAACAACATGAAGGAAAAATTGCCCCCCTCCATAAATGGCCAATTTATTCTGTCATGTGACCAAAGTCCAGGTGTTTTTACTGCCTTTATTATGGCTTGTATCACCCAAATTCAAATCCCATGTGTTTTGCTATCCTCTCCAAAACTGAACTCCATACAAATCTTCATTCCTATGTTCTTCAGAAAATCAGTATTTGCCCAGTGATACTTATTTAACCAAGTGCCATTTTAACCACAGCCATAATAGATACCCAGAAGGCAGCAGTACTTCGTCGGCTGAAGATACCATAAACATAAAGCTACACACTACTATGTGTATGGTGAGTCACTTATACAAAAAACATATAATTTAAATCTGCCAACTCTTTCATTTAACTTTCGCTGATTTAAGAATTATGCTTAGGCTTTTCTTTGTGGAAATGTCTGAACCTATTTCTTTGAACTCCCTAAATTAGTATTTGACCGGATTAGGTCATTAACTCCAGGACTGTAATAAATACTACTAATAATAGCTAAGGCTTCAGTGGCACTGAGCATGTAGACTTACATATAAACTAATATAGGCACACCTCAGAAATTCTGCAGGTTTGCTTCCAAACCACTGCATTAATGTTGCAGTAAAGTGAGTCAAATGAACTTTTTGGTTTCCCAGTGCATATAAAAGTTATGTTTACAGCATACCTTAGTCTAGCAATTGTGCATTACATCTAAAAAATCAATGTTTTTATTAATTTATATATATTTAGCAATGTATGTAGTAATATATTTATTAATACATATTTGTGTTAATGCATTTATTAATGTATCCATTAATTTAAAATATTGCTAAACAAATGTTAACCATCATCTGAGCTTTCAGTGAGTCATAATCACTGATCATAGACCATCATAATATAATAATGAAAAAGTTTGAAATAAAAGGAGAATTACCAAAATGGGACACAGAGACACGAAGTGAGCAAACCACAGGAGAAATGGTGCTGAAAGACTTGCTTGATGGCGGCCTTGCTACAAACCTTCAATTTGTTTAAAAAAAAAAAAAAAAAGCAGGGGCGCCTGGGTGGCTCAGTCGGTTGAGTGGCCGACTTCGGCTCAGGTCATGATCTCGCAGTCTGTGAGTTCGAGCCTCGCATCGGGCTCTGTGCTGACAGCTGAGAGCCTGGAGCCTATTTCGGATTCTGTGTCTCCCTCTCTCTGACCCTCCCCCGTTCATGCTCTGTCTCTCTCTGCCTCAAAGATAAAAATAAACGTTAAAAAAAAAATTTAATTAAAAAAAAAAAAGCAAAAACACAGTATCTCTGAAGAGCAATAAACTGAAGCACAATTAAACGACATATGCCTCAAGAGTCCCTATAACAATCTTATGGGGTAGGTATACTGTTATTTTCTCTGTCTCACAGCTGAGAGGAAAGGAAAACTGAGGCAGAGAGAGGTTAAGTAACTCGTCCCAGGTGACAAGGTGCAGAGATAGGATTCGAACCCAGGTAGGCTGTCTCCAAACTCAGTATTCTTCAGCCTAGATTATACAGTATTTCTTAGGATACATTAGCAGATTTAATTTTTTTTTAATAGACAGATTTTATTTGAAGAGAATAGCTGATCTTGACTTAATCCAGGGGGAAAAAGATTTTTCTATGTCTATTAATAACAAATAGTAAAGGCTAGTCCGGAAGATGGCGGCGTAGGAGGACGCGGGGCTCACAGCGCGTCCTGCCGATCACTTAGATTCCACCTACACCTGCCTAAAGAACACAGAAAACCGCCAGAGGATTAGCAGAAGGGAGTCTCCGGAGTCAAGCGCAGACCAGAGGCCCACGGAAGAGGGTAGGAAGGGCGGCGAGGCGGTGCGCGCTCCACGGACTGGCGGGAGGGAGCCGGGGCGGAGGGGCGGCTCGCCGGCCAAGCAGAGCCCCCGAGTCTGGCTGGCAAAAGCGGAGGGGCCGGACAGACTGTGTTCCGACAGCAAGCGCGACTTAGCGTCTGGGAGGTCATAAGTTAACAGCTCTGCTCGGAAAGCGGGAAGGCTGGAGGACAAAGGGAGGGAGAGCTGCTGAGCCCCCGGACGGACGGCAGAGCTCAGCTTGGCGGGGAACAAAGGCGCCAGCGCTATCTCCCCCGCCCATCCCCCAGCCAAAATCCCAAAGGGAACCAGTTCCTGCCAGAGAACTTGCTCGCTCCGCGCAAACACCCAACTCTGTGCTTCTGCGGAGCCAAACCTCCGGCAGCGGATCTGACTCCCTCCCGCTGCCACAGGGCTCCTCCTGAAGTGGATCACCTAAGGAGAAGCGAGCTAAGCCTGCCCCTCCAGCCCCCGTGCACCTTGCCTACCCACCCCAGCTAATACGCCAGATCCCCAGCAACACAAGCCTGGCAGTGTGCAAGTAGCCCAGACGGGACACGCCACCCCACAGTGAATCCCGCCCCTAGGAGAGGGGAAGAGAAGGCACACACCAGTCTGACTGTGGCCCCAGCAGTGGGCTGGGGGCAGACATCGGGTCGGACTGCGGCCCCGCCCACTAACTCCAGTTATACACCACAGCACAGGGGAAGTGTACTGCAGGTCCTCACCACGCCAGGGACTCTCCAAAATGACCAAACGGAAGAATTCCCCTCAGAAGAATCTCCAGGAAATAACAACAGCTAATGAACTGATCAAAAAGGATTTAAATAATATAACAGAAAGTGAATTTAGAATAATAGTCATAAAATTAATCGCTGGGCTTGAAAACAGTATACAGGACAGCAGAGAATCTCTTGCCACAAAGATCGAGGGACTAAGGAACAGTCACGAGGAGTTGAAAAACGCTTTAAACGAATTGCAAAACAAAATGGAATCCACGATGGCTCGGCTTGAAGAGGCAGAGGAGAGAATAGGTGAACTAGAAGATAAAGTTATGGAGAAAGAGGAAGCTGAAAGAAAGAGAGATAAAAAAATCCAGGAGTATGAGGGGAAAATTAGAGAACTAAGTGATACACTAAAAAAAAATAATATACGCATAATTGGTATCCCAGAGGAGGAAGAGAGAGGGAAGGGTGCTGAAGGGGTACTTGAACAAATTATAGCTGAGAACTTCCCTGAACTGGGGAAGGAAAAAGGCATTGAAATCCAAGAGGCACAGAGAACTCCCTTCAGACGTAACTTGAATCGATCTTCTGCACGACATATCATAGTGAAACTGGCAAAATACAAGGATAAAGAGAAAATTCTGAAAGCAGCAAGGGATAAACGTGCCCTCACATATAAAGGGAGACCTATAAGACTCGTGACTGATCTCTCCTTTGAAACTTGGCAGGCCAGAAAGGCTTGGCACGATATCTACAGTGTGCTAAACAGAAAAAATATGCAGCCGAGAATCCTTTATCCAGCAAGTCTGTCATTTAGAATAGAAGGAGAGATAAAGGTCTTCCCAAACAAACAAAAACTGAAGGAATTTGTCACCACGAAACCAGCCCTACAAGAGATCCTAAGGGGGATCCTGTGAGACAAAGTACCAGAGACATCACTACAAGCATAAAACATACAGACATCACAATGACTCTAAACCCATATCTTTCTATAATAACACTGAATGTAAATGGATTAAATGCGCCAACTAAAAGACATAGGGTATCAGAATGGATAAAAAAACAAGACCCATCTATTTGCTGTCTACAAGAGACTCATTTTAGATCTGAGGACACCTTTAGATTGAGAGTGAGGGGATGGAGAACTATTTATCATGCTCCTGGAAGCCAAAAGAAAGCTGGAGTAGCCATACTTATATCAGACAAACTAGACTTTAAATTAAAGGCTGTAACAAGAGATGAAGAAGGGCATTATATAATAATCACAGGGTCTATCCACCAGGAAGAGCTAACTATTATAAATGTCTATGCGCCAAATACCCGAGCCCCCAGATATATAAAACAATTACTCATAAACATAAGCAACCTTATTGATAAGAATGTGGTCATTGCAGGGGACTTTAACACCCCACTTACAGAAATGGATAGATCATCTAGACACACAGTCAATAAAGAAACAAGGGCCCTGAATGATACATTGGATCAGATGGACTTGACAGATATATTTAGAACTCTGCATCCCAAAGCAACAGAATATACTTTCTTCTCGAGTGCACATGGAACATTCTCCAAGATAGATCATATACTGGGTCACAAAACAGCCCTTCATAAGTTTACAAGAATTGAAATTATACCATGCATACTTTCAGACCACAATGCTATGAAGCTTGAAATCAACCACAGGAAAAAGTCTGGAAAACCTCCAAAAGCGTGGAGGTTAAAGAACACCCTACTAACGAATGAGTGGGTCAACCAGGCAATTAGAGAAGAAATTAAAAAATATATGGAAACAAACGAAAATGAAAATACAACAATCCAAACGCTTTGGGACGCAGCGAAGGCAGTCCTGAGAGGAAAATACATTGCAATCCAGGCCTATCTCAAGAAACAAGAAAAATCCCAAATACAAAATCTAACAGCACACCTAAAGGAAATAGAAGCAGAACAGCAAAGGCAGCCTAAACCCAGCAGAAGAAGAGAAATAATAAAGATCAGAGCAGAAATAAACAATATAGAATCTAAAAAAACTGTAGAGCAGATCAACGAAACCAAGAGTTGGTTTTTTGAAAAAATAAACAAAATTGACAAACCTCTAGCCAGGCTTCTCAAAAAGAAAAGGGAGATGACCCAAATAGATAAAATCATGAATGAAAATGGAATGATTACAACCAATCCCTCAGAGATACAAACAATTATCAGGGAATACTATGAAAAATTATATGCCAGCAAATTGGACAACCTGGAAGAAATGGACAAATTCCTAAACACCCACACTCTTCCAAAACTCAATCAGGAGGAAATAGAAAGCTTGAACAGACCCATAACCAGCGAAGAAATTGAATCGGTTATCAAAAATCTCCCAACAAATAAGAGTCCAGGACCAGATGGCTTCCCAGGGGAGTTCTACCAGACATTTAAAGCAGAGATAATACCTATCCTTCTCAAGCTATTCCAAGAAATAGAAAGGGAAGGAAAACTTCCAGACTCATTCTATGAAGCCAGTATTACTTTGATTCCTAAACCAGACAGAGACCCAGTAAAAAAAGAGAACTACAGGCCAATATCCCTGATGAATATGGATGCAAAAATTCTTAATAAGATACTAGCAAATCGAATTTAACAGCATATAAAAAGAATTATTCACCATGATCAAGTGGGATTCATTCCTGGGATGCAGGGCTGGTTCAACATTCGCAAATCGATCAACGTGATACATCACATTAACAAAAAAAAAGAGAAGAACCATATGATCCTGTCAATCGATGCAGAAAAGGCCTTTGACAAAATCCAGCACCCTTTCTTAATAAAAACCCTTGAGAAAGTCGGGATAGAAGGAACATACTTAAAGATCATAAAGGCCATTTATGAAAAGCCCACAGCTAACATCATCCTCAATGGGGAAAAACTGAGAGCTTTTTCCCTGAGATCAGGAACACGACAGGGATGCCCACTGTCACCGCTGCTGTTTAATATAGTGCTGGAAGTTCTAGCATCAGCAATCAGACAACAAAAGGAAATCAAAGGCATCAAAATTGGCAAAGATGAAGTCAAGCTTTCGCTTTTTGCAGATGACATGATATTATACATGGAAAATCCGATAGACTCCACCAAAAGTCTACTAGAACTGATACATGAATTCAGCAAAGTTGCAGGATACAAAATCAATGTGCAGAAATCAGTTGCATTCTTATACACTAACAATGAAGCAACAGAAAGACAAATGAAGAAACTGATCCCATTCACAATTGCACCAAGAAGCATAAAATACCTAGGAATAAATCTAACCAAAGATGTAAAAGATCTGTATGCTGAAAACTATAGAAAGCTTATGCAGGTAATTGAAGAAGATATAAAGAAATGGAAAGACATTCCCTGCTCATGGATTGGAAGAATAAATATTGTCAAAATGTCAATACTACCCAAAGCTATCTACACATTCAATGCAATCCCAATCAAAATTGCACCAGCATTCTTCTCGAAACTAGAACAAGCAATCCTAAAATTCATATGGAACCACAAAAGGCCCCGAATAGCCAAAGTAATTTTGAAGAAGAAGACCAAAGCAGGAGGCATCACAATCCCAGACTTTAGCCTCTACTACAAAGCTGTCATCATCAAGACAGCATGGTATTGGCATAAAAACAGACACATAGACCAATGGAATAGAATAGAAACCCCAGAACTAGACCCACAAACGTATGGCCAACTCATCTTTGACAAAGCAGGAAAGAACATCCAATGGAAAAAAGACAGTCTCTTTAACAAATGGTGCTGGGAGAACTGGACAGCAACATGCAGAAGGTTGAAACTAGACCACTTTCTCACACCATTCACAAAAATAAACTCAAAATGGATAAAGGACCTGAATGTGAGACAGGAAACCATCAAAACCTTAGAGGAGAAAGCAGGAAAAGACCTCTCTGACCTCAGCCGTAGCAATCTCTTACTCGGCACATCCCCAAAGGCAAGGGAATTAAAAGCAAAAGTGAATTACTGGGACCTTATGAAGATAAAAAGCTTCTGCACAGCAAAGGAAACAACCAACAAAACTAAAAGGCAACCAACGGAATGGGAAAAGATATTTGCAAATGACACATCGGACAAAGGGCTAGTATCCAAAATCTATAAAGAGCTCATCAAACTCCACACCCGAAAAACAAATAACCCAGTGAAGAAATGGGCAGAAAACATGAATAGACACTTCTCTAAAGAAGACATCTGGATGGCCAACAGGCACATGAAAAGATGTTCAACGTCGCTCCTTATCAGGGAAATACAAATCAAAACCACACTCAGATACCACCTCACGCCAGTCAGAGTGGCCAAAATGAAGAAATCAGGAGACTATAGATGCTGGAGAGGATGTGGAGAAACAGGAACCCTCTTGCACTGTTGGTGGGAATGCAAATTGGTGCAGCCGCTCTGGAAAGCAGTGTGGAGGTTCCTCAGAAAATTAAAAATAGACCTACCCTATGACCCAGCAATAGCACTGCTAGGAATTTATCCAAGGGATACAGGAGTACTGATGCATAGGGGCACCTGTACCCCAATGTTTATAGCGGCACTCTCAACAATAGCCAAATTATGGAAAGAGCCTAAATGTCCATCAACTGATGAATGGATAAAGAAATTGTGGTTTATATACACAATGGAATACTACGTGGCAATGAGAAAAAATGAAATATGGCCTTTTGTAGCAACATGGATGGAACTGGAGAGTGTGATGCTAAGTGAAATAAGCCATACAGAGAAAGACAGATACCATATGGTTTCACTCTTATGTGGATCCTGAGAAACATAACAGAAACCCATGGGGGAGGGGAAGGAAAAAAAAAAAAAAAAAAAGAGGTTAGAGTGGGAGAGAGCCAAAGCATTAGAGACTGTTAAAAACTGAGAACAAACTGAGGGTTGATGGGGGGTGGGAGGGAGGGCAGGGTGGGAGGGAGGGCAGGGGGGGTGATGGGTATTGAGGAGGGCACCTTTTGGGATGAGCACTGGGTGTTGTATGGAAACCAATTTGACAGTAAATTTCATATATTAAAAAAAAATAATAACAAATAGTAAATTAGGAGGTTCTACCTCATTGCTTGACTGATTGTTGCCTTCTTTTACTGAGTTGCTAATACATTAAAATGGTCCTTTGGGAGACTAGAAAAAGAAAAAATGGCCACAAAGTCCAGTAGGCTACTAATTAGAAGTCTCCACATGCTCTCCCCCTCTCTCTGCACAAATTTTAAAGTTTCCCCATGTCCTTCTGGACATCTTCTATGTTGGCAATTCCAAGTCATTAAAATAGTCTCAAACAATGTCCTGATAGTACCCATAAAGTCTCTTATGAGAATATTCTCCCAGACAATAGCTGAAGATCTATAAACAACAGCATGGTCTTCTCTATGACTTCCCATCATCAAAATGAAAGATTTCCAGAAGAAAATGGGGGAAAAATTAAAACGTGTGGAGAATGGAGATAAATGCAAAGAGAAGTTCTAATTGGCATGCATTAAGGGCTTTGTGGCTATTTTATAACTATGCTTACTTTATGAAGTCATATATCAGAACTCAGTCTAGAATAATGTGATCAAGGAAAATCAGGATGTTAAAGAAAATGATAACCATCAGCTAGAGGGGTTCAGTTGAGCAGGCTGGATGTGTACTGGGCAGAATTGGCTTCATGTGGAAAAAAGAGAAGTTCAGACCAGTAGGTAAGCCAACGATCCAGGGTTTCTGCCCAGAGAAGGAAGCAAAGCCACATGGATTGAATAGAGGTCAGGGCTCTAGCTCTTAGGAAAGTAGCAGGCAAAAGAAATGGGAGACTGGGACTTACATATACAGTAAAAGTCAAGTTATAGCTCTTGTCTTTCACTTGCTCTTGCCTCTCAGTCACCAAGCAAGATTTCCAATCTCCTTAACTTCTACCCCAAGATATAAAAACACATCTTCAGACCCTGTGTGCACTCTTGTTCTCTTTACACACTTCTAAATGAGAACCCAAAAGATATAGTAATCACTTCCATTTATTGCTTAGTAACTATCTAAACTTGTTTTTAACAAGTTCATACATTTGCCTTTTAGCATTTTACTTTCAGTTGAAGATTGAAAGGTTCTATCTTTTTTTTTTTTTAATGTTTATTTTTGAGAGAGAGAGAAAGAGAGAGAGTGTGAGTGGGGAAGGGTCAGAGACAGAGAGGGAGGGAGACACAGAATCCAAAGCGGGCTCCAACCCCTGAGCTGTCAGCACAGAGCCCAACACGGGACTTGAACCTACAAGCCACAAGATCATGACCTGAGCTGAAGTCAGATGCTCAACCGACTGAGCCACCCAGGCACCCCAAGGTTTTATCTTTTAATGAAGATTCCAACGTGTAAACAAATACTGGAGAGAAAGAGAGGTTGAAACTGAAATCCCCCTAGATAGAGTCCATCTTATTTCATTCTTAAGGCCACCCAAAGAGCACAGCCATCCTCTACCCTGGAAATGTTGTTGGGTGAAGTATCTTTACAGCTGGCCTCTTCCAAGTCCTGAAGCAACTGTTCCCCAGTGCAGGTTTGTGCTTGCTGGTCTTTCCTCCCTATAAAACAATGGAACCCCAGAGGTAAAGTTGGGGGGGGGGGGGGGGGTCCCACTGCAGTCATTCTACAGAGGTGATCCCTGAATTCATATATGTACCAAACATTAGGTCATGAGATCATGACCTAAGCTGAAATTACTTTAGTCCAGGGTTTATCAACCACAACACTACTGATATTGTTAAAGAGAAAATATTCTGACAGTTGTCAAACAAGTATGGGAGGATTTAACTCAGGACCATTATAATAGGTGTCAAGACTATCAAAACAGGGGAGTGAGATCAGGCTCAACTCCAACTCCATAGAGCAAAGACAACTGGGAATTTATACCAACCAACAAGCAGAGTGAGGAGGTCAGGAGACAGAAAATTACTAAGACAAGACAGCAAGGATGGGGGATTCTTACTAAACTGATCTAACAGGATTCTTGCTGAGCAGATATCAAGGGTGGGGAATATGGAATTTGATCAGGAATCAAAGCTGATCAGATATTAAGAATGGGGGTATTTTCACTAAACTGGCTTGGCAAAATTCTTGCCAAAATGGAGATAGGCAGGCCAAAAACAGGATGGGAGCCAAGTTTAAGACCTAGTCAGCAAGAAGGCTCAGAGGGGCCTAACTTAAGTTTGGGCAAGAGAAAGTCTTTGTCAACATTTTGGATCAGTCCTTTGTTTGTCTTGAGGAGCCATTCTGTGCATCATGTTTAGCAACATCTCTGGCCTCTACCCACTAATTGCCAGTAGCATCCACACCCCCCACAGTTGTGACCACCAAAAATGTCTGGAGACAATGCCAAATGTCCCCTGGTGGCAAAATTGCCTCTGGTTGAAAACAACTGCTTCAGATCAAGGGTTGTCTTTTTTTTTTTCTTTCCTGTAAAGAGCCAGGCAGTGAATATTTTAGGCTTTTCAAGATACATATACAGTTGATCCTTGAACAACAATGTTTGAACTACACAGGTCAACTTATATGTGGATTTTTTTTTTCAATAAATACAGAACTATAAATGTATTTTCTCATCCTTATGGCTTTCTTAATAATATTTTTTCTCTAGCTTACTTTAAGAATACAGTATATAATACATATAACATACAAAATGTGTAGTAATTATCTGTCTGTGTTATCAGTAATACTTCTGGTCAATAGGAGGCTATTAGTGATTTTAGGAAGGTTTTTAGGGAGTCGAACATTAGCATGGATTTTCTTTTCTGTTTTTTTAATGTTTATTTATTTTTGAGAGAGAGAGAGAGAGAGAGAGAGAGGCAGAGAGAGGCAGAGAGAAGGAAACAGAGGATCTGAAGCAGGCTCCTTGCTGACAGTAGCCCAACACAGGGCTCGAACTCACAGACTATGAGATCATGACCTAAGCTGAAATCAAGAGCCAGATGCTCAACTGACTGAGCCACCCAGGTGCCCCAGCTGTGGATTTTCTGGGAAGCCAGTGCCCCTAACTCCCTACATTGTTCATGCATCAACTGTATGCTCTCTATACATATTCCTGTCTCTTTTTTTTCCCAAGCATTTAAAAATGCCTAAACTGCGGCACCTGAGTGACAGTTAGTTAAGCAGCCAACTTCAGCTCAGGTCATGATCTCACAGTTTGTGAGATCAAGCCCCGTGTCCGGCTCTGTGCTGACAGCTCAGAGCTTGGAGCCTGCTTCAGATTCTGTGTCTCCCTCTCTCTCTCTGCCCCTCTCCTGCTTACACTCTGTCTCTGAAAACTGAATAAACATTAAAAAAAAAAAAAAAAAAAAATGCCCTAACTATTCTCAGCTGGTAGATGGTTTAAAAAAAAAAAAAAAAACAGACAGCAGGCCAGATTTGGTCCATGGGCCATTGTTGCCCAAACTCCACTTTAACCACTTTTTGAGTACCTATAGACAGTATACAGACAGTATTATATTTAATAAAATACCAAGTTACTTAAATATATGAGTAGAGTCTTCATACCTCTCTATCAGTATTATTTTCTCAATTTAGGGAAAACAGAATTAGGGGCAAAATCTTATAGCAGCCCACAGAATGATTTTACATTCAAAAAGTATGCTCATTCTCAGGAGCCTGAAGGAAACTACTCAAAACAAATTCCCACAAATCTGCCCTTTCCCCACCAAACGTAACCTAAACCTTGCATTCCCATCCCGAGGTCCCCAAATTCTGACATATAGTATTGATTTAGAGGTTTGTTTTTGTTGTTTTTTAACTGACACTACTTTGGTTTATATTTCACATGGTTTTCATACACTCTCTCCTTACATAACACTCTGGAATGCACCTCTAAAATTACTCTATTCCTGCCTACAGAGCCTGTGAATATGAAAGAGGTCACTATCTTGCCTAAGGGTCACTTACATGAACCCATACACTCCATGCTCCTCTCATTATTTTTCTCTAGAAACAAATATATACTTATATATTAATAGAATTGCCCTGGAAATGATGATTTAGTTAAAAATGACCCTAGGACTACATAGAGGTGATACTCCAATCCAGCTACTGAATACGAGAATTCAAGTTTTGTGGTGCTTTTGTTTTTAACAACTACAACAAATGCCACTGGGGAAAATAAAAAGACCCAGCAACGTTTGTTATTTCAACTTTCCAGTTTCCATTAGGTAAGGCTGAAATACCAGGCAAACTAGAGAAGGGATCTTTACACCAATTCAGGAAAACATGTCTAACATGTAAATTCTAAACCCTAGAGGATACATCTGCCATAGCTCATTCTTCTGTGATTAAAACATCAATATATAACTTTACCTTTGATGATAAGACCCTAAATAGCAAAGCAGTGGTTGATCATCAAAATAGAAGGCATATTATTTATTTTCAACTGAATTTCTTTTTTAAATCATAAAAAACAATAGTCATTGCAAACAAAGAATATATAGAAAATACAAGAATAGTAAAAATGACTCAAAGCATAAGCAATATACTATTTTTAAAGCTCTAATATCTTTCTACTATTTTCCCTACATTTCCTAATAATTTCATAAATTTTACAAAATCAGAGGTATATGTGTGGCAAAAGAACTGGCAACAGAAATCAACAAATAAGGGATCCAAATCTTCAATCTCTTCTGTTCATTCTTCTATAAATCTACCAAAAACACAGAAATCTAAATAAAATTATATACAAATGTACTAAGTCTTTCATCAAAGAATATTTCTAATAGTGAAAAAACTGGAACAAGCTTGTGTTCAATAATAAGAAAAGGATTAAATATATTCTTATAGTGGAATGAATGACAACTGTTAAAATTGCATTTTTTTTTAAAGAATTTAATGACTTGGGATCAAATTTTGATTCCTGCTCCTTCCCTTTAATATTATATCCTAAGCATTTTCCCAAGTCATTACATTCTCAAAATAATCCAATTTATGGAATTTAGATTTTAGCTTTACAGAAAAGCAAAGAGAAGGAGATTGAAGATAGAAATTTCTTACTTCTTGATATCTCTTGCCAAATATTTTGCTAAATATTCTAGCAATTTATACTCCCACCAGAAGACTGGGGCGCACCTCAATGAGACTTTAAGGTATACTCTCAAGTCACTAAGTGCAAATACCCAGAAAAAAATGTTTCATAAAAGTAATCATTTAGATTTTTTACATGCCTGTGAATAAAGATCATAAAATATCCAAGTAGATTGCTAATTCTCTCCTTTATTAACAGAATACCAATTTTGCAGCAAGCAGCCAAGATCTAAGGCAAAAAGTAGATCTCCTGGGGGTGCCTGGGTGGCTCAGTCAGTTGAGCATCCGACTTCAGATCAGGTCATGATCTCACAGCTCATGAGTTCAAGCCCCATGTCAGGCTCTGTGCTGACAGCTCAGAGCCTGGAGCTTGCTTCAGATTCTGTGTCTTTCTCTTGATCTGCCCCTCCCCCACTTGTACACTGTCTGTCTCTCAAAAATAAACAAACATTTAAAAAAAAAAAAAAAGATCTCCTGGCCTCCCTATAGCCAGAGGTGATACTATGATACCGTCTGACCAATGAGTATAAGGGGAAATCCATGAAGGAAATCCATGAAGGCCTTTCAGGAAAGCCCCTAAAAAGGGTGGAGGCAAGAGGCAGACTGCTGGCAAGCTCCCTTTTGCATTTTGACTTTCCCTTCGTTCCTAGAATGAGGACCTACACTTGGGCTAGACTTCTTATGTCCATCTTGAGATGGGAACATGGGGCAAGGATCACACCGAGATAGTAAAGCTGAAAGATGGAAGGACCTAGGTCCCTGATAATCAAGAAACCACCACACTAAGCCTGGATAGCCTAGTGCCAGACTTGTTTTATGTGGAAGAAAAATAATCCCCTAATTTGTTTGAGCCATTGGTTCTGGTAGTTACTTATGGGTGAACCTAACCCTAACTGATATATCAACTTACAGAGTTATTTTTAAAATTTTTTTTTTAACATTTATTTATTTTTGAGACAAAGAGAGACAGAGCATGAACGGGGGAGGGGCAGACAGAGAGGGAGACACAGAATCGGAAGCAGGCTCCAGGCTCCGAGCCATCAGCCCAGAGCCTGACGCGGGGCTCGAACTCACGGACCGCGAGATCGTGACCTGAGCTGAAGTCGGACGCTTAACCGACTGAGCCACCCAGGCGCCCCAAGAGTTATTTTTAAAAAACGTACAAAGCAGCTGGAATTGGCAGGAATTAATTAGTTCATTTAAATACTCATTTACTCTTCCATACAATCAATAGCTACTCTGAGCAATGGAAACACAGCAATAATGTAGCTTACAGTCTAAAAGAAAAACTGAACAATTAAGAAACAGTTTTATATGGGCACCTGGGTGGCTCAGTCAGTTAAGCATCTGACACTTGATTTCAGCTCAGGTCATGATCTCATGGTTGTGGGATCAAGCCCCATGTCAGGCTCTGAGCTGGGCAGGAAGCCTGCTTGTGTTTCTCCTTCCCTCTCTCTCTGCAACCCACCCCCCCCAATTCACTCTCCCTCTCTCAAAATAAAAAAAAACTTTTTTTATAAATCAGATGGTATGGAAAGAATGGTATGCTATGGCAGCAGGTAAGAAAAAGCATTTAACCCAAACTGTTGAAAGGTAAATGGGATCAGAGGTGGTTTTCCGGGTGATCTGAAATTTAAGTTGAGACCTGAAAAGGGAAATGGTAGTGTTAGCCAGACAAAGAGACAGTGAGGGAGGAGTATTCTAGGTGGAGGGAAGAGCATATGAAAAGACCCAGAGGAAAAGAGGGACCGTGACATATTGTAGGGAATGCAAACAGTATGCTTTGCCAGAGCACAGAACTGGAGTGGGAGTGGGGACAGCACTCTTCCAGAGAACTTCCAAAAGGATAGACACCGACCCTTCTCTGCACCAGACCTGACTCTGACTTTTTTGTTCTTTTATTTCTCCAAATACCAATTAAGGACCCAAAGAGGCAAAAACAAAGATATCAATTATCTTTTTATTTTGAAACTCTCAAAATGTCAGGTACCACCAAGGTGCAGGTACCTGCACCCTTCCAACTTTCTGCCTTAGGGTGAGATTCTTCAAATGCCTGAAACATTCTTTCCTCAGAACTCCTGGGGCTTGCCCAACAGAGAAGTGGAATAATCGAGGATTCACCCAATACTAGCTATCTGATCATGGAAAGGTTAGGCTGGTGAGTACAGAAAAGTGTCATAATCAGATTTACTACAAGGAAGAATAACACACTGGCCATAATATAAAGAAATGGATGGAAAGAGGACACAGGTTATAATAGCAGGGGCGAGAGATGATGCAGGCCTAGATTAGAATACTTACAATAGAAAGCAGAGAGGGACACCTGGGTGGCTCAGTTGGTTAAGCGTCTGACTCTTGATTTTGGCTCAGGTCACGATCTCAGGGTTCATGAGTTCAAGCTCGACATCCAGCTCCATGATGACAGTGTGAGCCTGCTTGGGATTCTTTCTCTCCCTCTCTGTCTGCCCCTCCTCTGTTCATGCACAAGTTCGTTCTCTCTCTCTCTCTCTCTCTCTCTTTCTCAAAATAAATAAACTTAAAAAAAGAGAGACAGAGACAGAGAAGTAGATTGTGCTTCTGAAATTTAGTAGATGTGCTCAAGAGGACTGAGCAGACATGCAGAGGGAAAGAGGGTGAAGTAAAGGGTAATCCTAGACATCTGGCTAGGCTTCCGAGAGAGGAAGGTAGCAGAGCACAATGATTAAGACTACAAACTCTGGGATTCCATTTCCACCAATTAACAGCTGTGACCTTGGGGAAATTACTTAAGCCACATACTCGGGTATCCACATCTGTATGATGGGAATAACAATAGAATCTACCTCAAA
Organism: Panthera pardus; assembly: GCF_024362965.1. Taxonomy (NCBI): domain Eukaryota; kingdom Metazoa; phylum Chordata; class Mammalia; order Carnivora; family Felidae; genus Panthera; species Panthera pardus. Next base: position 75,947,570 of record NW_026526688.1, read on the forward strand.
AAATTGTGTGAGACTTACCTGAAAGTCCTGAGCACAGTCCCTGGCACATAGGGAATGCTGGATAAATGTCAGCTACATAAAGGGTGATGGTGATGCCATTCACCAAGACAAGGAACATGAGAGATTTCAGGGGCGTAGAAAGAAGAGTTCTGTTTTGGATATTTTAACTGGATCTGCCTGTGGGATATCCAGTAGGCAGCTGATTATATGAACTAAAGCTCAGAGGGGAGTTCTGAGAGTCAGGTGCTACTTTCGAAAGGGTGGTATTAAGGGGTCATTTGAGCAAGACCTGGCAGACATGCAGAAGCGGGCCCTGAGGGGAGAGCACATAGGTGAGATGTGGAGGAAAGAAGCTCCTGGGGAACCCTGACATTCAAGGGATAAAGGAAAAAAAAGACTGAGAAGGAGCAGCCACTAAGAGGGAGACTCACGAAAAATATTTCTAATAAGATTGTACCATAAAAATTAAAGAAACAAAAATATGAATGGCATGGGAGGGGAGCAGCAAATTTTCTTCTACCTTTCTAGGTTCTTTTGGCTGTCTATTAATTAAATTGACAAAAGACAGATTAACAGTAGAAAAACAGATTTCATTACATACATTCAGGAGTCCCCAAAAATGTGACCCACAGGCAGTTGGGCAGTTGAGGCTTATATGCCATCCTGAGCTAAGGAGAAGGGGGTAGGGGTGTGAGACTTCAAAGGGGAGAAAGACAATTTACAAAAGGTGGGAAGAGCTAATGTTTGGAAAACAAATGTTTTCCATGCCATTCAAAGACAATGAGATACGAAAGGAACCTGATTTCCAGGCCTTGCCAAGCTTCCCCCAAGCTTACCACACTTAGACCACATTCCTTATAGTTATCTCTGGTGACAGTTCTCTTCCTGGACCAAGCCCCCTATATAAATTCTTTTAGGCCCCTAAGAGGGAGGGGAAATCTCCGAGTCTTTTGGGCCTCAAATTCAGCTCAAAGTAATCCACATGCCAAAGTGGCACATACCAGGGAGGCATGGTCTCAATTCCTTCAAAAGTCAGATGAGGGAAACATCACACAGAGGGAACAATCTCAGAGATTATAAATAAAGGGTAAGGACAAAAAGACCTCAGTAAAAAGCAGTATTCCCTCAGTAAAAAGCAGTGATTATTTTTATAAATTACCTAAAGAACCACATAATGAAATCTCCAAGTTTACAAGAATCAGAAAGCTCTGTTAAGTGAGCAGACTGCCTTATCAATGAGGATTAGCATCAGAAAAATCTCCTACAGTAATCTAAGTAGTCAAGAAAGAACAAGATTTTTCAAGGTAAGATTCTGATTTTTCAAAATCAGAACATACTGGTTTCAGTGAAAAATAATCCAAACTGCACTTTGCAAATAAAGTTCTGGCCCCCAAGCTTCAGTTACTGAACCTCCCAAAAAAGCCATTTTAAATCCCATTGCTTTATAACTTGAAGGAAACTCAGAGACATCCACTGGTTCAGATCATAAATATGAAAATTTGCTGAAAAGTAGACAGCGGAGTCATCCAAGACCTACTGAATCAGAATCTCAGGGTATGAGGTTAGAAAAAATTTACTGCTTTTTAAAATTTTTTAAACAAGCTCACTAGATAATTTGTGTGCACACTAATATTTGAGAACCCTTGCTTTATCTGATCAGGAAACCAAGAGCTAAAGAATATGAATGACGGGGCACCTGGGTGGCTTAGTCGGTTAAGCATCTGGCTTTGGCTCAGGTCATGATCTCACCATTCATGGGTATGAGCCCCATATCAGGCTCAGTGCTGATGGCTCAGAGCCTGGAGCCTGCTTCGGATTCTGTCTCCCTCTCTCTCTCTGCCCCTCCCCCACTTGCACCCTGTCTCTCTCTTAAAAATAAATAAACATGGGGCGCCTGGGTGGCTCAGTCGGTTAAGCATCTGGCTTTGGCTCAGGTCATGATCTCACCATTCATGGGTATGAGCCCCATATCAGGCTCAGTGCTGATGGCTCAGAGCCTGGAGCCTGCTTCGGATTCTGTCTCCCTCTCTCTCTCTGCCCCTCCCCCACTTGCACCCTGTCTCTCTCTTAAAAATAAATAAACATGGGGCGCCTGGGTGGCTCAGTCGGTTAAGCGTCCGACTTCGGCTCAGGTCATGATCTCACTGTCCGTGAGTTCGAGCCCCGCGTCGGGCTCTGGGCTGATGGCTCAGAGCCTGGAGCCTGCTTCCGATTCTGTGTCTCCCTCTCTGTCTGCCCCTCCCCCGTTCATGCTCTGTCTCTCTCTGTCTCAAAAAAATAAATAAACGTTAAAAAAAAATTATAAAAATAAATAAACATTTAAAAAAAATTTTTTAACGAATACGTATGACTTGGACAATAGCATATAGCTAATGAGAATGACTGAAGCAATTCTCAAACTGTAATATGCATCAGGATCATCTGAGGTCTTGTTAAACATAACTACCTGAGCTCTACCCTCAGAGTTTCTGATTCAACCTAAGAATTCACATTTCTTTTTAATTTTTTTAATATTTATTTTTGAGAGAGAGAGAGTGCACACACATGCGAGCAAACAGGGGAGGGGCAGAGAGAGAGGGAGACACAGAATCCAAAGCAGGTTCCGGGCTCTGAGCTATCAGCACAGAGCCCGACACAGGGCTTGAACTCATGAACCACAAGATCATGACCTGAGCCGAAGTCGGACACTTAACCAACTGAGCCACTCAGGCTCCCCAAGAATTTACATTTCTAACAAGCGTCCAGGTGAAGCTGATGCTGTTCATCTGGGGACCACACTTTGACAACCTCTGGTCTGCACTAGAGCCATTAAAGACTTTTCTCTGTACACTGATTCAGGGCAGCCTTATACCCTTAAAGATCAAGAAAAGCCAATGCGTTTCAGGAACGTTGTTGAAAATAAATAGAAAACATGACCAAACATAAATTACATACATTTATTCTAAGCCGTTCTAGTAAACTGGAAGAAACATACAGAGCTGGAAAAGATCCAAACTAAGCTAGAATGAAATTACAAGGGTCGTGGAACATATGAAGAAATAAAAATAACTGAATAAATAAAAGGACAAATTTCACAAAACAATTTAAAGATAGATCGTGATTTTAAAGTCTATAAATTATGAAAAGATACATGCAGAATGAACAAATTTCAGAATGAAAGCACTAGGTAGCTGGTTTGATTATTTGACTGTACAAAGTCATTTTAGGTATCTCTTTATGTTATTTGATGGAGTTTTGGAGTGGTGGGGGTCCGGAGCTGACAGCCAAGAAAGAATTCTTTGGTGCCAAAAGGTGATTTTATTAAAGCACGAACAGGACCCGTAGGCAGAAAGAGCTGCACTGGGGTTGTAAAGAGTAACTGATTATATACTATGGAATTGGGGGAAGTAAAGGCAAAAAGGGAGGCCTCTAAAAGGACTTTCATAAGTGAAAGAAGACTCCTAAGATACCTGAGCCCTTGCTATTCTCAAACTGAGGTTATTTTCCCTCTAGCAAGACATTAACATGATGACAGTAAGAGGTTCCTGGAGAAATGTTATCCACACTCTGTATTTGCCTTAAGTATTTGTCAATGGGCTGCAGGTTATAAAGAAATTTAATTTTACCTGCCATTTCCTTCTTGCCTTTGTTCCCCACATCACTATGGAGGGGAGGGTAATGTTGGGGCTCCAGGAAACTGAGCCTATAGGTTTCTGGAGATTAGGCTATTAATAAGATTGAATTTTTCTTGTAATTTACTATGATATTCGTAAACTGATGGAGACTCATGTCCTGCATGACTGTGATCTCTATCAGTTAACCATTTGTTTTCTCCTTTCTTGTGTTCTTGCATAGCCAGGAGTGTCAGAGGAATAACATCACACATACCCCACCTGGGGGGTTGGCGTTTGCTACCTATCAGCTTGCCTTATGCTCCCTCAGCATTATTTACTCAGAAAAATCTAGTCCAGTTTTGAGGCTAGATTTTTTATTCAAAACCACTTTTGACAGTGGTTTCCCACTGGTTCCACACAAAGCCATGGAAGTCACTCACCACCCCAATTCTGCATGACTCAGACATCCCGGATTTACGTCCGAAAGACAGCATTCTAGTGCTGCTATCACTGTGGCTCTTCTCTCGTGTAGACGAGTCTTAACCCTGAAACACTACATTCAAATATGTAATTCCCTCAACAGCTCAGAATATCTGTAATTGCCTCTGTCTACCTGCTATTTGTCTCACTGTTCTGAGAACAAAATCCCTAACAGATGAATTCCACTGACAGCATCTCCCCAAGACTATCATACACATTTTATATCATATTGTCTCCAACTCCTTTCAAACCCACTTTCCATCTGTAGTACTTACTGTGCTACCTTTATTATCTGCTACCATTTCCTCTGAAGAAAGTAATGCGCCTAAGTATGCAATCCTTTCATTATCCATGCCACTCCTACACCCGCCTGAACTGTTCCCTCTAAATTCTGCCCAGGCTTTCCTCTCAGTTACATATATTTGCTACTATATTCTTCCCACTCGGTGCCCAGTACCCTCCTCCCCTCCCAAAAATAACCTGACTTCTAAGGGTACAATATCTGATGTCTGACCTTTCCAAAACCAGTGTAAATATTCTGTTGACACACACACACTGCTTTTTACAGCTAAGAGGCAAAAACAGGTTCCAAATAACTTCTGCTACACAGACAGGTGAATGTTTGAGCTGGCTACAGGTTTTTCCCAGGATTCATTACTGGCTATTCTTTACCACAAAAACGTTGATTCTGTTACGATCTTGAAACTAAAGCTCCATAAAACGACAAGATCCTTCATTGGCCAGAGTTAACTGAGAAAAGCCCTGTATCAGGTCTCATACACACACACCCATACCTAAAAAACAAAACAGAGTTTACCATAATCAAAGCCCAAATACAAGAAGTCACTGCCCACCAATTAACAAACATAAAACTTAAACACAGGCTTTACACTAACCTACATTTATTAAACCTTAGTCTAAAGTGGGCTTCATATTTATAAAATAGTTTCTGAAATAGTCTTTTTTTTCTTTTTGTTTCGTTTCTGAAATAGTCTGACATATCTTCTTAATTACAAACAGAGGAGTTTCTGGGAATTCCTACATAGATACAACATAGCCATTTATGATTTTCTGCTTTTCTTTTCCTTATCCTAAACTGTTTTTAAAAGTACAAACTTCACTTCAACAAACAGTGTTGGGAAAACCAGATACCCATACACAAAACAATGAAGTTGGACCCTTACTTTATACCATATACAAAAATTACCTCAAAATGGATCAAAGACCTAAAATAAAAACTAAAACTAAAAAAACTCTTAGAAGAAAAGACAGGGGGAAAGCTTCATGACCTTGATTTGCACAGGCAACAAAAGTGAAAACAGATATACTGAACTATATAAAAATTTAAAACTTTGGTGCATCAAAGGACACAATATACAGAGTGAAAAGGCAACCCACAGAATGGGAGAAAATATGTGTAAGTCATATTTCTGATAAAGGATTAATATCAGAATATAGCATATATTAAAAAAATACAACTCAAAACTAAAAGACAAATGACCCAATTAAAGAATGGACAAAGGACAAGGGGTGCCTGGGGGGCTCAGTTAGTTAAGTGTCCGATTTCTGCTCAGGTCATGATCTCACAGTTCGTGGGTTTGAGCCCCACGTCAGGCTCTGTGCTGGCAGCTCAGAGCCTGGAGCCTGCTTCGGATTCTGTGTCTCCCTCTCTCTCTCTCTGCCCCTCCCCAGCTTAAGCGCTTGCTCTCTCTCTCTCTCTCTCTCTCTCTCTCTCAAAAATACACATTAAATTTTTTTTAAAAAAATGGACAAAGGACTTGACTAAACATTTCTCAAAAAAAAGGTACACATAGGGCCAACAGCATATGAAAAGGTGTTCACCATCACTAATCATTTGGGAAAGGCATATCAAAACTACAAGATACCAACTCACATCCATCGGAAAGTCTGCTATTAAAAAACAAACATAACAGGGGCGCCTGGGTGGCTCAGTTGGTTGAGCGGCCAACTTCGGCTCAGGTCACGATCTCGCGGTCTGTGAGTTCGAGCCCCGCGTCGGGCTCTGGGCTGATGGCTCAGAGCCTGGAGGCTGTTTCCAATTCTGTGTCTCCCTCTCTCTGACCCTCCCCCTTTCATGCTCTGTCTCAAAAAAATAAATAAACGTTAAAAAAAACAAACAAACAAACAAACATAACAGATGTTGGTGAGGATGCGGAGAAAGAGGATCTCTTGCATTGCTGGTGGGAATGCAAACTGGTGCAGCCACTCTGGAAAACAGTATGGAGGTTCCTCAAAAAATTAAAAATAGAACTACCTTATGACCCAGCAATTGCACTACTAGGTATTTATCCAAGGGAAAAATGTATGCTGTTTCGAAGGGGCACATGCATCCCAATGTTTATAGTAGCACTATCACCAATAGCCAAAGTATGGAAAGAGCTCAAATGTCCATCACGGATGAATGGATAAAGAGGATGTGGTATACATATATACAACGGTGTATTACTCGGCAATCAAAAAGAATGAAATCTTGCCATTTGCAACTATGTGGATGGAACTAGAGGGTATTATGCTAAGCGAAATTAGTCAGAGAAAGACAAATATCATAGGACTTCACTCATATGAGGACTTTAAGACACAGAATAGATGAATACAAGGGAAGGGAAGCAAAAATAATATAAAAACAGGGAGGGGGACAAAACATAAGAGATTCTTAAATATGGAGAACAAACAGAGGGTTACTAGAGGGGTTGTGGGAGGGGGGATGGGCTAAATGGGTAAGGGGCATTAAGGAATCTACTCCTGAAATCATTGTTGCACTACATGCTAACTAATTTGGATGTAAATTTTAAAAATAATAAAAATAAATAAAAATTAAAAAAACAAAACAAAACAAAAAATCAATAACCAGTGTCAGTGAGGATGTAGAGAGCTCTTGGGTACCATTGGTGGGACTATAAAGTGACGTAGCTGCTAAGGAAAACAGTGCTTCATAAAATCAAAAATGGAATTACCATTTGATCTAGCAATTCCACTTCTAGATATATACTAGAATATATAATAATATATATATAATAAAATAACTGAACACAGGGACACAAACATATTTATACACTACATACATAGCAGCAGTATTTGTGACAGCCAAAAAAACTGAAGCATCCCAAAAGTCCATCAGTTGATGAATGGATAACACAAAAATGTAGTAGAATATGATTTAGCCTTAAAAAGTAAGGAAATTCTGGGCCTGGGTGGCTCAGTCGGTTGGGTGTCTGACTTCAGTTCAGGTCATGATCTCACGGTTCATGGGTTTGAGCTCCACATCAGGCTGAGTGCAGAGCTTGGAGCCTGTTTCAGATTCTGTGTCTCCCTCTCTCTCTGCCCCTCCCCCGCTTGTGCTGTCCTTCTCTCTCAAAAATAAACATAAAAAACTATATATTTAAAAAAAGGAAACAAGCATCTCAAGATAATAGCCTTCACTTAGAAATCTACAGTCACATTTTTATTTTACATTTATCTCTCAATATTAACATGCACAGAATGCTATAATATTGCACATATCTTTTAAAGTAAAGGTATAATCTGTAAACTTGAAAATATCTAAAAAATAACACACTTTATACGCAAGGCTTACACTACCTAAAAATAGTAAATTTATAGGAACAATTACTAAAGAATGTACATGGTAATGAAAATAACATCGTAACAAAGGCTACTGTTTCATTTCATGTTAATACTCCCTTTCATTGGGGGGGTTCAAAGAGCTTCACAAAATTTCAGGACACTATAAATTTTTCCTTTTTTTTTTTTTTTTTAAGTTTATTTATTTATTTTGAGAGAACGAGAGCAGGAAGGGGCAGAGAGAGTGGGAGATAAAGAATCCCAAGCAGGCTTCATGTTGCCAGCATGAAGCCCCACATGGGGCTCAATCCCACAAACTGTGAGATGATGACCTGAGCCAAAACCAAGAGTTGGATGCTCGGACATGGGAGGCATCCAGGTGCCCCAAGTCTTTTTTCTGTTTGAATCATAAATTGCATAGCAAAACTTTCCTCACTGTATTTACTGGAAAACACTGGGCTGGATGATAAATGAGTGTAGCATAGATTCCAGGGGCCTCCAGTGCCTCCCCATTCCTCTTTCCCAGCCACACTTGAAGAAGATATCTGAGGTACAACTTATTAGCAAATATGAAGAGCAGATATTTCATAAAATTTAGCATTTGGCATCTGGATGTCAGAAATAGATTTATGATTTGCACCTAAGGAAAAAATACATCCATTTTGAATTTAGACATAAAGTTCAAAGTACAGTTTTATTCAATTACACCCTCCATTTGATCTAATGATAAGCTACTTGAGAATGTAGTCCTGTGCTATTATATTCAAAGCAAATATCAAAGAAATAACTATGCAACAACAGCTTCACATTAAAAAAAAAAAAATACAAAGATTAGATAGAGGTATGCTTTTACGACATTGGGGATGTCAATCTTTGATGGTATTTACTTGACAAATGCAGATTCCCAAACCCCTCCCCACACCATTCTGATTCTGACACCCTAGATTGGGGCCTAATAATTTGAATTTTTAATGTGCATTTTTAACAAGCACCCTAATAACACTTGGAAAAACAATGCAAAACACACCACCAGTAAGATGCAAATTACAAGGCGTAGAGGTATACCTGAAGTTTAGATCCCATCTTATTTAACCTCATTAATACAGGAACCCTTTCTACAATGCAGACTGATTGATTTTAATAAGAATACCAACATATACATAGTCAAATAGATAGCACATGCTTCTCTGCAAACTATAAGCCCTATTGTTTAACAATACTACCATTGTTTGAAACTTAGAGTCACCTCTTCTTTAGAATTAACTTTTAATACAGTGTATAAGCCTTCAAACACACAAATTACAAAAAGGAAAACTGTTTTCATTATGTTACTGTACCTTGTGGTTTTTGATCAAAAGTAGAGCCCCACAGATTCATCACCCTAGCTCTAAAGAAGTTTAGACTACTTCCCAAATACACCCCCACAGGGTTGAGATGTGCCACCACAGAAAATAATGATGTTTACGAGTGCTACTGGAGAGGGGCGCCTGGGTGGCTCAGTAAGTTAAGCTACCAAAGTTCAGGTCATGATCTTGCGGGTTCGAGCCCCACGTGGGGTTTGGGCTCTGTGCTGACAGCTCAGAGCCTGGAGCCTGCTTCAGATTCTGCGTCTGTCTCTCTCTCTGCCCCTACCCCACTTGCGCTCTGTCTCTGCTTCTCAAAAAAATGAATAAACGTTTAAAAATTAAAAAAAAAAAAAAAGAATGCTACTAGAGGATAGAGATGTAGATCCAAAAAACACATAAATAAATTGGTTTTTTATGTTTATGTAAATGTTTTGAGTATAGGACAGCCTCTCAAACTGTTGTGAACAAGATAATGTTCACTTGGATGTGTAAGTTCAAGTAGGTTTTTTTTTTTTTAAGCCTGTTACAGAACAGTACTGAACTCATACTAATAGTAATGAGAAGATGTTACCTGAGATTGCTGTCTTTGATAGCGTAGTGCTGGGCTGTATTTGCTCAATTCACGCTATCAGAGGGGCAGAAAAGATTTCTCCAACACTTGGCACTGTTGGAAACTCCCAGAAGAAGACTTCTGAAATCTATAGAAAGGAATAAAAAATATCCCACGATCATTAATAAACTGCTAAAACCCAGTCTAAGACTCTCTAGTCTTTCTCCCCTCCCTTTCCCCACCATTTGTGGTACACTGAGAGGGTTCTCCTCAGATCGCACCTCTCTTTATCAAAAAGAAAATTATAAGCAAAAGTAAATTTTTACTTAAACACCTGAATGTTCGCCAAAAATGAAAGACTCCCTTTGGGTAGCAGAAAGTAGAGGATTCCTCCATTGTCTAAGAGATGTTAGACAACTACACACTTCTTTCAGAATAGAAGAAAAAAAAAAACCATGAAACTAAATAAATCCATACCCCTGCATCAGCAGCATTGTATTAAGATAATGACAATACAATACAAAATAGTCAAGGCAGGGCCACAAACAACTTTCACAATCAACTTTTTAAAAGTGTGGAATACTCCCAAAATATTCCCTGGTACCTCTGACCTACCCTGACTTTGACAGTTGAAAGTTCCAGCTTTTTTGCCAGCCCATGAGCAAGGTTTACTTTGGTCTTAGACACACATCTCCTATCATCAGGCCTAACTGGGAAGATAAGTTTCACAACACAAATGGATGGCTTAATCCCTACTGTACAGCCAGAAATACAGGAGTCTGAAGAATGTTGGGAAATTATCCTACCTGAGAGAAATACAAAGAACACCTAGAAGTGTCCTGGAGAGCACAGCAAAAACACTAGCTCCAAACACAGAGTACAAAAGGCAGAAGCTAATGCAAATGCTAAACAAAACCACAAGAAGTCACTGTTCAAGATCAAAATAGGTGGAAGCTAGACAAATGTCCAGGTAAGAACATCTTATAAGAAAACAATAAATGCTACACTTAAATTTGGCCCTTAACTACAGAGAACTGATGGTTACCAGAGAGATGAGTGAGGGGATGGGTTAAATAGGTGATGGGGATTAAGGAGTGCACTTGTGGTGATGAGCACTGGGTGTGTACAGAAGTGTTGAATCACTATATTGTACACCTAAAACTATTACACTGCCTGTTGACTCTACTCGAATTAAAATAAAATTAAATTATATGTATATACATATATATACACACACATACAAACACTTAACTGTAAAGCAAAAAAAAACCATTTAAATGCCCAATAACTGGGGAAGAGTTAAGTAAATTTGACACAACATAATTTACTTAACCGTAATTTTGTCAGCCATCAAAAAACTTTGAGTTTATAACAATAATGGAAAATGCCATTTACCATATGAAGAAAAAGCACAGTGCAATGTTGTAATTACATATGATCACAACTACTTTTGCAAAACCAAGAAATAAGATGCAATATGTTCTGATATAGTTATAAGTATTGGGTAAAATATTTCCCCAACTTAGGTTAAGGGGAACAATTCAAGAGTCTAGTACAACAAATACGTCTTTAAAATCTGTGTGTAACAAGGATGAGCCACTCGTTAATGCAATATATTAAAAGATGGCTTCCTAGAAGTCACTGTCAGAGGTTTTGTGTATGTGTTTGGAACGTAATACCTTTTCTTGTAACAAAAGTTTCACAAAAGCGAAAAAATGGGGAGGGGGGAGGGAGACCTCAGTGCAACCTAAATCTTCAAAACTGGGCACAGTAGTGGTACTGACCAGGCACAAGAAGAGTGAGTATGAGGCACAGAAAATAAAAGGTAACATTTTACATGCAAATAAATTCTTATCATTAAAAAGGAGACAGAAGGCCCCAAATGGAGGCACTTGTGCTAAACTCCACCTCAGCAAACCAAGACTTAATACCTAACCTAACTGCTTTTCCAACCCCCTCCCCATCCCCCTAGGAATGTAACCTTTAACCAATCAACATGGAATTAGCTGAACAGCACTAGGGAGATAATCTACCAAATACACCCCCTCCCATCTCCCTTAGGGTGACAACCTTGTCGGAAACAATGTATTCTTTGCTAATAATTTCCATTTTCTGCCCCCACCCTCCTGCCTTTAAAAACCTTTCCTCTTCTACAGCTCTATAAAGCTCCTTTCTGTCGCTAGACGGGAGGTTGCCCAATTCATAAATCAGTTAAACAAGGCCAGTTTGATCATCAAATTTATTCCGTTGAATTTTTGTTGTTTAAAAATACCAAAATATCTTCAGTACCTTCAAATCTGCCTTCTTCACTCTAATGAATTAATCATTTATTAAGCATCTGGGACAGCGCAGTATAATTCATAATCAAATCTACAGGCATTTAATCGCAAGAGGTTTTACAAGAGAACAGAATGCTACTTTTTCCATAATCCCACATGAACAGTTTCATCATCATGCACTGGAGAGATACAGGCTCTCCTAGTACCTCTTAAGAATTACAGATTGCTTCCAGATGCTTTTCAGGTGATTTCGAGCCTTTCTTCATTCTGTGACTCTTGAATTATGAAAGGGCATCTCTAATTCATGAGAAATACTTCTCCCATCTTAGTGTCCATTATCATATATCACATATCCTCCCCTTACACTCTAAATTTTTAGACACACACATATGCTTTTACTTAGGTAAAAAGGCATCGTGTATGTATCACTAAGGGCTTTACTGAGAACCATTTCTATTTTACCATAATGATTCCGCCAGCAGCAACACTTTGGAACTTCAAAGGAAGCAGAGTCCTTTGACAGTAATGCACAGAATGACATCGAAGCAAGGTTAAAAAGAACTCAAGTAAATTGAAAGGACTCTCAAAAAAATTCACTGGGTCTTGGTAATTCTCTTGGTTGTCATCTCATTTAAAAACAAAATATTTCTCCTGCTTAAAAGGGGGGGGGGGTGAGTAGGGAGTTAGCAGTTAACTGTTCAGTCACACTCAGATCTCTGCTCAGGCAAGTACTCTCCTAACAAAACATTCTACCTCCACATAATAAAATCAAATTCAGGCTCACACTCTTCTGTGTAACAGCTAGGTTACATCCCTAATTTCAACTGAGAAACAAAATTTAAACCTCATTTCCTGATGGCATAAATTCAGTGAATTTAGACCTCTGCTGTGCTGAGTTCAGAAATCTGTTAGCAGGCAGAAGCACACAAAAAGCACAGCGAAACCACCAAATGAACACGGGGCGGGGGTGGGGGGCAGGGAGGATAATTAATATCCACATCATGGACTTCTCCCTATAATCAGTACAACAGATTCAGGGGGTTTACACAGGAGGTGTGGATTTATCCACAGCACTATATTAATTGACCTGTGCTATAATCAAGTGCTTTCCTGGAGGGTAATTAAATCAATCAATCAAAACAGAAGTCTCAAAAAGTTCGACAAGTTCATTCAAATACATGCAATAGACTATGAGCTAATTATTGAATAATTTCATCCTCCAAAAGAGCTGACCTGAGATAGACTATATCCACACGTGGAAACTGTAGGATAGAACAAAATATATTCTACATGGTCCTACAATCTTCAATGATTCCATTAAGCACATCAATAACAACTCAGCCTTAAAATGCACGGACCTAAACCCAATCCCTGAATTTTACAGACAATAAAAACGAAGCACAAGGCAAAAGAGGCTGAGTGACCTGTTCAAGATCAAACAGCTGGTATGTGGTGAAGACAGAGGGAGATACCCTATCTTCTGACCCACAGTGATGCCACCTTCTCCACATTATACGCTCACGATTCCTCAACTATCTACCCATTAAGTTGATTATATTCCTCCGCCCCACCCCCCCCAACAGCAAAACTTCTAAAGCTTTGGGAAAAGCTGAATCAAATGAAGCTTCAATCTTCAATTTCCCTTCAATCAATCCCTGAGATGTTGCATTACTTTTATAGAGTCTCTTATTTACCCAAGAAACCCAGTGTAATCTGGATGACTTTGGGAAGGTATCAACCAAGAAACAAATGAGTGAGTTGTAGCATATCACAGAGGAGGAAAAGCAGGCAGAAAGAGATGACAAATATCTTAGAAATATATCAAAAATACACATTTATTAAAATGAATAACAAAGGTGAACAAAGTCAAAATCTAAGTATTAAAGTGCTATTTCCCAATGTGACAACTACTCAAAAAGATGTTTTTTAAAGGAAAAAAAGTAGTAATTGTTGTTTAAAGTTCTGCATTCAAATAAATTTGGAAAACACTGCATTCTAAATATCTCGAACATTCACAAAGAACATTTTATGTATTAAGGATCTAAAAAAACCTGCAAGAAAGAAGCCTGCTTAGTTTTAATCCAATGTTGCCCAATTTTATTTGGCATCTTTGGTTTGCAGAGCTTGTACTGACATCCTCCAAGAAACATACTTCAGAAAAAAAAAAAGAAAGAAAGAAAGAAAGAAAGAAAGATACTTCAGGAAGCATATATAGCATTTTTGATGAACAACATGAGTATGACCCTCATTAAGCATCATTTATAGCAAGATGGGCTTCCTCTTCTAGACCCAATCGTTAAAAATCAACTCAGGAGATAAACCCTGTAATTATAATGCAAATAGCCACCACCACCACCATGTAATATGTGCTAAGTGCAAGGCATTGTGCTAAGTGTAATTGTTTTTAAAAGGGGTGGGGGTGTCTTCATATTCAAATTATACTCCCCAGAGGCTGTATCTATTCATAAACAAGCAAAATACTTTAACACAGATAAACATATTATATAAACTATCCTATACCTTGCATTTTTCACCAAACACATACTGGCAATTTTTCCAAGACAATACATAAAGAGATTCATGGGTATTTTTTATGACTGCACTAGTTTTCTAACGTACAGATGTAACAATGTATTTATTCAGTTGCCATGGATGAATATTTCAGTTGTTTCCAATCTTTAACCAACATAAACACTCCTACAATAATTATCTTGTACATAAATCACTTTCTCATACAGGTAATATATATATACATGTAAGATACATTCATAGTACATATGTATATACAGTATATCTCAGAGGATATATTCATATCTAGGATAAATTTCTAGAACTGAAGTTCCCAGTCAAAGGATATGAGATTCTTTGTTATTGTAGATTCTGCCAAATTGGCCACTAAAGAGGCTATTGTTTTGCATTCATACTCTCTACAGTGTAGATCATAAACCTTTTAAATCTTTGCCCATTTAATGGAGATAAATGGTACTTTGGCATAGTTGTCACGTACAAATCTGTTTTAATAAACGTATTAACCATCTTCTCATGTTTAGAAGCCACTGTTATTTCCCTTCCTTTTAAAGACTATTTGTATCCTTTGTCCATGTTTCTACTGAGTTGCTGGACTTTTTCTTATGGATTTGTAGGATCTCTTTATTAGAGAAATTAGTCCCCCTTTTTGATATAAAAAAGTAAACATTTTTCCCAATTTTCTTGTTCTCTGACTTTCCTTATGCAGAATTTTTTTAGTTTTTTTTTTTTTTTTTTTTTCGGGGGTGGGGGCAGCAATGCGATCAAGTTGGTCGATCTCTTTGGTGGCTTCTCAGTTCTCTGTCTTACTTAGGCCCTATGCAGTCCAACGTTATAAAATAGCTTCCTCATGCTGTCTTCTAGAACTTATTTTTTTAATTTGTTTTATATAGCTTTTGGCTTAACATTTGAGGTACCGCTCTAAATAGCTTGTTCATCCCAGATGGCTACCTGCTCATCTGACTACTTATCAAACACAGCATCTTTCTCTAATTAATCTGAAAGGCCATCTTTATCATACACTAAATATGGTATTTGGTAATACCAATGTTTCAACTATCACAGCCTTATAATATATTTGAATCTTGTTTATTTTTCCATGCGAACATAGAATAAGCCTGTTTAGTATCCCCCACCAAAAAAAAAAAAAAAATCCTATTGTTATTTTCACTAGAACATCATCAAACACACATATTAATGAATATAAGGAGAATTGGCATATTTTTATCCAAGAATATGACAGGCCTTTTCATATCTCTTTTGCATCCCTCAGCAGCATTAAGTGCCTGCCTACATATACATCATATATATTTCTTAAGTTTATTCTTAGGTATTTTATACTTTTGTACGCTAATGGTCTTTTCTTCCATATATCTTCAAATTAGTTATTGTTGGTATATATGAAAGTTGTAAATGTTGACATAATATCTTGGCATCCAGGCACATTTATACATTATCTGTATTTTTTTTTATTTATTTTGAGAGAGAGAGAGCACATGCAAACAGGGGAGGGGCAGAGAGAGAGAGAAGGAGAGAGGGAGAGAGAGGGAGAGAGGGTATGGGGTAGGGGGAGAGAGGGAGGGAAGGAGGGAGAGAGAGAGAGAGAGAGAGAGAGAGAGAGAGAGAGAGAGAGAGAGAGAGAGAGAGAGAATATCCCAAGCAGGCTCCATGCTGTCAATAGAGAGTCCAAGGTGGGGCCCAAACTAACGACAAGATCATGACCTGAGCCGAAATCAAGAGTCAGACACTTAACTGAGCCACCCAGGCACCCCTATACATTATCTTTATAATTAGTTTTTCACTTGATTCTCTTGGGTATTCTAGTCGTATATTCTTGTCATTTGCAAATATATTCATTTGCAAATATATTCATAGTATGTTCTCAAATCTCCTATTAAGCCTAAGATGGCTTTTGGAATGAGATGGACATACCTTATTTTGCTAAGAATATTTTCCTACTCTATTTTATAAAGTTCTTTGAGACCAATAATTGATATTGAATTTTATCAGATGGATTTTCTATAAAAATGATATGATTTGGGGGCACCTGGGTGGCTCAGTCGGTTAAGCATCCAACTTCAGCTCAGGTCATGATCTCACAGTTTGTGGGTTTGAGCCCCGCCTCAGGATCTGTGCTGACAGCTCACAGCCTGGAACATGCTTCAGATTCTGTATCTCCCTCTGTCCCTGCCCCCTGCCACTCTCTCAAAAATAAACATTAAATAAACATTAAAATAAAAATGATACGATTTTTTCTACTGATATTTAATAAGATAATGAATGTTGTTAATAAGCTTCATACTACTGAATGCTTCTTGTATGCCTAAAACAATCTTCATGTATTATAAAGTACATACTCAATGTGTTTTCTCACTCCATTTTCTAAGCAACCCTACAAGGTGGGTACTGCCCTCACAGCTGCTCTGGCCCTCACTCATTGCAGGCTGGCTCTCCTCCTTGCTGCTCCCCAAACAGCCATGCTTGCTCTCACCTCAGGGACTGTGCAGACTTGCTCCTCCCTGAGATCCCCAGATACCTTCATATATCATTCCTGTCTCCATTTAGGTCTCTGCTGACATGTCACCTCAGTACAAAGCCCTCCCCTATCTACCTCACATAAAACAGAAAGAAAGCGCCTTCTAGTCATGTCATTCTATCCCAAACCTGTTTTATTTTTCTTGGTAGCAACTGTTACCATCTAAAATACATTCTATTTCTATTCGTTTATATTCCGTTTCTCCCTGTAGAATATAAGCTCCACAAAAGCAGGGGTTTTGCTGCTTTGCTCACTGCTCACTCCCCAGCACCAACAGCCCTGACACAAAGAAATATTCACTGAATGAATGAATGAATGAATGAATGAATGAACAAATGAATGAATACCCATTTTTTTAAGTAGTCTCTGCCCAGCGTGGGACTGGAACTCATGACCCCGAGATCAAGAGTCACACACTCCACTGACTGAGCCAACCAGGTGCCCCATGAATACCTATTTGATAGACAACAAAAGTGAAGTTTAAAGAGATTATGTAACTGGGGCACCTAGGTGGCTCAGTCAGTTGAGTGGCCGACTTTGGCTCAGGCCATGATCTCACGGTTCGTGAGTTCGAGCCCCCTGTGTCGGGTTCTGTGCTGACAGCTCAGAGCCTGGAGCCTGTTTCAGATTCTGTGACTCCCCCTCTCTTTGACTCTCCCCACTTGTGCTCTGTCTCTGTCTCTCTCAAAAATAAACAAACATTAAAAAAATATTTTTTAAGAGATTATGTAACTAAAATCACACAGTGGCAAAGCAGAGACTGAAACCCAAGTTTAACTTTCAATTCCCTACCCTTAACCGTCAAAATGGTGACAGGTGATTTGAGCTCACAGAAAATGCTCATACTATCTTATCAACACTGAAGCACAAATTATTGATGCCTTTGAAAGTCACAGGAAAACTGTAGATAGTCCCTGTATGAGATAAGCACAAGAATCAGAAGATGGCCTCCAGAGGTTTCCTACAAAATGCATGGGCATTCTATTAGGGCAACTCTCTCAATACCTATGAACCTCACACAATTCCAAGCATCAGGAAGCTCTGACCTTCATCCACATATGTCCTTGGATGCCCAGCAGGTAAAACTCAATGCTTCAGGGCCAAATGCCATTCGGCACACATTTACTAACAGCACCAGTAGATGGAAGTACTAGAACTGCACCGCCTGTCCCCCTCACCCCCAAGACTACCCAGAGTGTGGCCACTACACACATTGGGAACACGGCTTTGAAAAACTATCTGCTCTCTCAAAGCCTAAGAATCTTTTTTGGTTTTATGGCGATTTACAGTTGAGTCTTCTTCATGCTCTTTCCCTCTTCTATCACTGGGACACTTTCTTGAACCAACTTTAGGGTAAAAAACAAAAATTTTTTTTCTGATATCCATTTCTGATATTAAATGTTACCTTTAATTTTTTTCAGAATTCAGTCAAACTGTATTTTAGAACTGTGTGGCTGGTCCAACATTGCAATGTGTCACATTTAATTCCATCAATGTAAAGCATAATGAGCAAAGATTGAGCTAGTGAGGCATAACTAAATGTTTTGAACCTGTGAATTTAAAAAGCAAGGCTCATTTACGTTATTTCTAAATAGTAAATAAAATCATTTTCCAACATTTCACTATCAAATTACAGCAATTTTTCCACCAGCACACACTTGAGGAATGCCACAAAAGGGCTTTTCTAACAGTTCATGCTATTGTCGCTCATAACCTCCTAAATATTTCTCTCATTGGCTTCTATTCAAAGATAAATAGAAGGCAGTAAAATTTATGGAAAATGTATTCAACTGCTTAAAATACATCAAGCAAAAGGGAAAAGATTTTAGAGCTATATTATGAGTTGTGAAATTATATCTCCTTGATATCTCCTTAGTCTCCAGCTTCAATGATAGGTAACAAAACCGACCAACTGGTCAAGTTCCAAATCACCTCCTCCATGGAGCCCAAATCTCTCATCTCAAATTCTCACCTTGGTCAAGGCCAGAGTCAACACCTGTCCTTCATGTTTTTGCACAACGTCACTTCGTAGCCACAAGTACAAGCTTTCACACCAGAGAGGAAGCAAATGCCAGTGCAAGGGACACGTGTCCGCCCTCTTAAACCAGGCTGCTGATTGTTCCCTTGACTTTCTCAGCTGTCAAGATAGCAAAAGGCGGAAAAGGGCCTTTCTGTGAAACCGGAAAGTGTAACCAGATAAGTCTGCCCTTTAAGCAATTCACAGAGAGAAAGGTAAAATACAAGCCTGGTTACGGTTTAAAAGTTAGCTATGAAAACTATAAGCTAGCACACTTTACCAACATGTTGCAAGATTTTAATAAAGTAAGATTATTACAGCGAAGTCTATTCAAGTCAATTTTTACATATGAGCCAAGGAAGAGGCATGAAAGAATTTTTTTAAAGTAACATTTAAAAGATACCATACTTTATAAAATTAAGGGAAAAAATGGCAATTGTGCCAGTTCAGAAATGCCTTACCAAAGGGAAGTGAGGAAGTCTAAAAAGCATTAAGTATAAAAAGAGAAACCAGGGTATTAAATTAAAAAAGAGAGATTAGCATTGAGAAAAATTCACTAACTTAATAAAACTCAGCTTAATATAAGAAAATAATTTATTCACCTTGCATAATACTCCTTCATCTTATTTATTCCTTTCTCTAAGAATTCTGGACCTCTTTATAAGTACTGTCCACTTAATCCCTCATTTACCAGTATGAAAGGAAAAGGCACTGCTATTACCATTTGCAAACATGCAAAAGATTTTAGTGTTTAAAAAAAAAAAAAAAGGACAAGGGATCTAAAGTTTCAGGAAACTTCAAAGCAAAGAAGACAGGAAGTAGACTCTTTTTTGGCCTGGGGTTTGGGGAGGAGATGTGGCTAAAACATACAATAAAGGCAAATATATATATAACATAGGACTGGCTTAAGTAAGCAAACAGGTCAGGAGTATACTGGCCAGCAGTCTTGCAGGAAAAATAAGTTTGGCAGAATCTCAGTTTACACTCCAACATTCAAAAATATCTTTTTTATATCAACTTTTGTAGCAAGTTACATAGCAAGTTCATGCTTTACAATTCTTAACAAACAGACCAGCATCGGGCATCACCACGCGCATTTCTTTCTTTGAATCTTAGAAGCAAGAAATGTTCAGAAGCATGAAACAGCTGACAAAACTCTAACCTTAATATGAAATCCCTAACAGAAAACACGAAGACAACAAAGTGAGACAAGTCGCTACAAAAAATAGAGCAAGAGGAAAAGATTCCACCATTTTCAGGCACAAAAAGCAAAGCACAGTAAACATTCTTTGCAGCCACAGGGCACCTTGTACCTGCCTCTATTAATATTTGTTTATGTTTTTATACCCCTAGGAGGTTATGATCTCCTTGAAGGCAAAGACCTGGCTTTATATCAGCCTGGTCTGATAGGCCAGTGAATTCACTGGCCGATAGGCCAGTGAATTCAAATAAATGAACCAAGTGTTGAGTCAATTAACCTCTCTTAAATTCTCTTGACAAAATATATTCACAGCATTCATATCATGTAAATTTTATTTCTATTAAAACAATACCAAAAAGATCATGACCTCAAACATATATTAAAAGCCAAATGGTAAGGGAAAGGCTTGTTTTAATTATTAAGGCAAAGCTTTTTTTTCAATCTTATTTCCATTATTGTTAAGGTATACTGTAATATTAGTTTCAGGTGTACAATTATAGTGATTCAACACTTCCATGCAATACCCAGTGCTCATCACAAGTGCCCTCCTTAATCCCTGTCACCTATTTAACTTATCCCCTCACCCACCTCTGCTCTGGTAACCATCAGTTTGTCCTCTATAGTTAAGAGTCTGTTTCTTGGTTTGTCTCTTTCTTTCCTGTGCTCATTTGTTTCTTAAATTCCACAAGAGCGAAATCATACAGTATATGTTACTAAGGCAAAGCTCTTGTGAAGTCAGAAACTACGTCACTGGACTCTAATATAAACATAGTATGTTTCACAAGAAACAATAAGCCTTTAAAAATCACACAAGTATTTCCTAACCCCACATATGTCCAGAATCCTTAACTGTCCAGACAGGTGAATACACAACCTCAAAATACCCACCAAGCTATATATGGCTTCTGGGTCTGGTGACTGGCATGGTGTTGAAACTCATTTACTTTCTTTATTTAGATGCAAACAGATGCTATAATAGGAGGCTCCATTGTAGGAAGCACAGATTCAGAGTGCTGGTTTTGGGTTTGTTTGTTTTTTTTCTTACAAGAATCTGAGGTAAAAGGAAATTCAGGGAAATCTAGATGCCTGCTTTGCCTCAGGCTCCCTCCTAGCCTCAAGTATTTCAATCTATTCTGCTTCTTCCTAGAAATATAAAGTCCACCACCACGGGTTAGGGGACTAATTGGAACGTGGCCCTGGAGCTCGTGAACTTACCACCTGCCCCTCATCTCTCTTAATCTCCATTGCATGTGTACCCATTGATTCCCCTGAGATCAAAACAAGGCATCTCATTCAAGTAAAAAATATGATCTTCAGTATTGTGCTCTGACTTTGAAAAGTGAGGTCCACATCAGGCACAATTAGCTAACATCATACCCACTGTCTCTGCCCCATAAATTAAAATCCTGGAGCAAAAATGCAGTGTGGCCAAAGACCAAAGAAGGAAAATGAAGACCTCAATAGAAAGATGCAGACGGCAAGGATATTATTAATTACCCAGTCTAAACACCTAATACTGACATCAGTGACTAGAAGAATTAAGAGCTTTCTATGATCAGTCAGGTCTCACCAGACAGATTGTAAGAATGCTAAGCAGGACAATGTATCACGGGAATCTACTCCTGAAGCCATATACACTGAATGTTAGCTAACGTGACAATAAATTATATTTAAAAAAAAAAAAAAAAAGAATGCTAGGCAGGAACCCTCTTCTCTGTATTCTCACTACTGTTCAACAAATCACAGATATATAAGCCCTAAAATACAGAAATTAAATGAGAAAAAAAGTCTAAATGACATTAATATGCATATTTGTGATAGAAATATGGAGTCACTTGCTCAAAGTGAAAGTCTAAATGACATCAGTATGCATATTCCTGGTAGAAATAGGGAGTCACCTACTTAAATTTTCATAATCAAGTATGACACTGACAGAAAGAACCACCACCCCCACTTACTAATGCCTTTTCTACCCACCCAATGCCATGGAACTGAAATTACTGACATCTTGATCCTTTTCGGTGACCCTACCGAAGTGAAAAAGTAATTCAAGTCAGAACAAGAATCTTTATAAGAAGTTTTCAAAGCACAAATATTCCTTTTGGAAAATGCTCTGGCCCTAAGCCCTCAGCACAGACACCTTTTATATGCCAGCCTTCCTTAACACACAGAATCTCATCACTGACTGAATCACAGATACAATGCATTTGCAAAATAAAAGTAAATTAAATGTCCACATATACAGCTTCCTTTTCTACATTAAGCAAAAAAGTACAAGTGGAATACAGGAGGCACTGACCTCTAGCTTAAACACAAATGGAATTACCCTACCACACACATTACTTAAAAATGCAAAGCACAATCTCAAGTTAATTTGTCACTTGGAGAAATCGCTGTGCTTTTAAGATGAGAATTCACTTATGAGAGGCTCTTAGCAGTTTTCCCCTTAACCTTCTCAATTTATCTTACATTTGCTACTCTTCCATAGCAAACTTTTATGTGCAATTTTAAGGCTGTGTAATATAAGTTACAAGGGCACTAGTCTTTGAAACCCAAAGAACAATCTAATGAAAAGGAGGCGATGCTACCAGCTGCCAATGACTTGCCCTCTCCTGACGCAACATGCTAAAAAAATATGATCGGGGGGTTTTCTATGATCTTTATGAAGGAGAAAAGAAGAGGGGTTGGGGCCAGCTTACATTTGACTGTGAAGTGGGGAGAAATGAGATCTATAAAATTTTTATTTAAACATAAGGAACAGCAAAAAAGAAATCCCCAATTTTCACAGGATCCATTTCCTTTAAAGAATAACAATTTTAGGGGCGCCTGGGTGGCTCAGTTGGCTGAGTGTCTGACTTCAGCTCAGGTCATGATCTCATGGTCTGTGAGTTCGAGCCCCACATCAGGCTCTGTCCTGACACCTCGGAGCCTGGAGCCTGCTTCAGATTCTATGTCTCCCTCTCTCTCTCTGCTCCTCCCCTGCTCATGCTCTGTCTCTCTCTCTCTCTCTCTCAAAATTAAACATTAAAAAAAAAAAGAATAACAATTTTAGGTGCAGTTAAACAATCAGACTTTTATCCACAATGAACTTTCAATACTAGTCTAGGCATCATCCAAGAGTATTCAGAAGTAGTCATAGGGGCACCTTGGTGGCTCAGTCGGTTGAGTTTCTGACTCTGTTTCAGCTCTGGTCATGATCCCAGGATCATGGGATGGAGCCCCCGCTGGGCTCCGTGCTGAGCATGGAGCTTACTTGGGATTCTCTCCCCCCCACCTCTCTTTCTGCCCCTCTCCCCTGTGTTTTCTCTAAAACAAAATGAAAAAAACATCTTTTTAACAAAATAAAACAAAAAAAGAAGTAACCAGAGCCTGAGCCAGTGGGAGTGTCCTATGCATTCAGACCATGGGGACAGATAAACCTAGCGACAATTTCACGTTTTTTCTCTAAACCTCAGGGTCATCAACTGTAAACAGGGATAATATCCTCCTGTTCTATATACCTGAGAGGATTGTACTTTTTAAAGAAACTACTCCTGAAACTACTGAATTAGCCATTGATAGCAACAAGTGTGCATCCTCCCTCCTGCTCAGAAACAGAAATCATGATTCTAGAAGTAAAGAGCCAGTCTCGCTTTACTTAACATATGTACAAACACTTGAGGAGACCACAAGGCAGGCTAAACTAGGATTGCCAATCCCTCCGAAAGCTCTTCCACCTCAGATGACTGCAAATCTAGTGAAGACTTCTTACAACTATTATCCCAAAGCAGCTAAAGCAATAGTTAATCAGTTTGGGGGAGGTATCAGGGGGACAGAGATACTTTCCAGAATCTGATGAAAACTACAGACCCTCTATCCACAAAAAAAATCATATTCATACATACAAGCAAATCTTATTTTTCTGATCTCAGGGGTGATTCTTGGATCTTACTTACATTCAGAATCCCTAGCTACAGGCTGTTGAATGACTGCCTAGTTAATCAGGGAGACACAAGAGAAGAGGAACAGGTTTGCAATGCTGAGACAGCTAAGACGAACGTGGTCATGTAAGTGCTGCATTGGGAATCCTCCAGCAGACCCTCCCTGGAGACACGAAGCTGAAATGCCTGAGTGGCCTCAGCAGCATCCAGAAGAATGAGGCCCTGACTGCTCCAGCAGAAGATCACTTCCTCTCATAAACAACCAGGCTCCCTACTAACACCTGGAACACCTAGTGTTCAGACACATCTAGTCGCGGCTTCAGAATTTCCACATCAAAGTTACCAAGGGGTGGTAATCTAATTGGAAGTCAGAGCTAGGCTATTTGTTTTGAAGACAAAGTTGGGGCGCCTGAGTGGCTCAGTCGGTTAAGCGTCCGACTTCAGCTCAGGTCATGATCTCTCACTCCGTGAGTTCGAGCCCCGCATCGGGCTCTGTGCTGACAGCTCAGAGCCTGGAACCTGTTTCAGATTCTGTGTCTCCCTCTCTCTCTCTCTCTCACCCTCCCCTGTTCATGCTCTGTCTCAAAAATAAATAAAATGTTAAAAAAAAATTTTTTAAAAACCTGTCTTGAAGACAAAGTTGCTGAGGACTTCCTATAAGATAGAGATAACATCAAATGTCCACAACAGAGCAAGAAAAACTCTATATATAGAAGGCAAGGGGACAGGGGTAGCTGTCCCATGCTAACCCCCAGACTACTGCTCTGACAGCAGAATCACCCAGAAAGCTTGTGAAATACCAACCACTAGGCTTCATCTTCAAAGTTTGTGATTCAGCAGACTCATGGAAGAGGCCAAGAATTTGCATTCTAGCAAGTTACAGGGGCTGTGGCTGCTTCTAGTCCACGGGACCCCACTTTGAATATCACAATTAGAGTCTATCCCACATAGGGCATCCCAACTTCCTAAGCACATCCATAGTTTCAGCCATATGCCATACTTGCCATCAAATAGAAAAACCAGTATCACTCCATCACTCAAGTCAGATTCTTACCTGTACCTAACGTGCACGTTGGTTGGGCTAAACAACAAACAATAAGCTTCTTCATGACTGGTGAGTGTCTGTAAGTAATTCACACTACTTCCTACAGGGGAAGAACTCTGAGCAGTTCTGTTTTAAAACTGTACCCTCAGGAAGCAATAAACAGCAAATTGGTGCTAGGAATATTTAAGACTTAGCAAAACACCCATTACCTCCAGAGCTGTGGTTTTCAAATTAAGCTCCATAGAGCCCCAGATGGTGTATCTGTATACCTCAAGGGTTGGGGTGGAAGGGAGTAGAGAGATAAAAGAGGCTTTTGGCCTCTCGTTTCAGTGCCTCTCTGAACTTAATGTTCAGTTGTTCTCCAATTTACACAGTGGCATAAATTACATTTATTAGTGCTTGTACTGTCCTTTCAAGGCAAAGAAAAGTTTAAAGAACTCTGGACTTGACTACCTTTAAGAGTCCCTCCATTTCTATAAATCTATTAAATACAACAGCCAAAGGCTGACCGCCCCATTATAAAAATAAAAATACCAAACTGGCCGAGAGGGCTGACAAACGGCTAAAAATAGCATCAGAATGAGTGGTTAGCAGTCAGATCACATTTGTGTCTGGTAAGAAGGTCTGGATGTCACACACAGGAGCTTCTAAACTCACTGAGGGCAGCAAATGAACTTCTGTAAACGGGATATAAAAAAACAAACTCCAGGGCATCTGAGTGGCTCAGTTGTCGGTTGAGCATCCAACTCTTGGTTTTGGCTCAGGTCATGATCTCGCAGTTTTGTGAGCCCTGTGTTATGCTCTGCACTGCCAGCGCGGAGCCTGCTTGCGATTCTTGGTCTCCCTCTCTCTCTGCCCCTCCCGTACTCACTCTGTCTCTCTCAAAATAAAGAAATCAATCAATTGGGCGCTTGGGTGGCTTGGTCGGTTGAGCGTCCGACTTCGGCTCAGGTCATGATCTCACGGTCCGTGAGTTCGAGCCCTGCGTCGGGCTCTGTGCTGACAGCTCAGAGCCTGGAGCCTGTTTCAGATTCTGTGTCTCCCTCTCTCTCTGCCCCTCCCCTGTTCATGCTCTCTTTCTGTCTCAAAAATAAATAAACGTTAAAAAAAAAAATTAAAAAAAATAAATAAAATTAAAAAATAATAAAAAAATCAATCAAACCTTAAAAAAAAAAAAAAAAAAAAAAACCTCCAGTAGTAATTACCTTTACTTAAACTTGCCCCATCAAGCAGACACCTTACAGAAACAACGGTCTTTTCAATAAGGACTGTGGTGATATTCTGAGACATAGAGCAAGATGCCACATACTCAGGATTATTACCAACAAAGCCATCTACGAAACTGGCCAAACTTTTCTTTATGATGCATATTTGTAAGCTACCAGGCAAGTTATGCACAAAGTACTGGGATCATCACTGCAGTCCACAGGTGGACCACAGCTGAAAAGACAGAACGGAGCACAGGTGGATGGGGGTGTGGTGGTATGGGGGAGGTGGACAACATCTCTTTTATTATGCTTTAACGTAAGTCATCCATAATTCCAGTGTTCAGAGTCACCTTGGAGGGGCAAATGAGGAAATGGAACTTTCTAAGTGAGGAACCATCCATTCCTGGGATGCCAAAGCTGTCTATAATGACCAGAATGCCCTGTTATGGAATGGAAGATATGGGTTCAGGATTCAAAACAAAGACAGTAAGAGCATCTTCAAACACATACCATCATCCTATTTTCAAACAATCCCTTTGGTTACCTTCTTTGGCTAGGGCAGCTCCCAGAAGCAGGAAAAAGGGATTATCTCAAAGATCAATCCAATTCCAACAGAAAATCTAAACCACTCAGTAAAACTCATCTCTCCTAAACCAAAGCAGCCAGAATGTCCCCATTCGTATCTGTTCTAGGGACCATTGTAGAACGAGGGTGGTGAGAAGAGACAGCACCAAGCAGAGGTATTGTGAATTCATTATTTCATTCAAGAAACATGTCTCCTGAGTACTTAATATTCAGTGATGAATATTACATAGTCCCAAATCTAAAGGAGCTCACAGGGGCCCTGAAAGACCTACCCTCAGCCAACCAATACTGTAAAGTTATATCTAATTGCACAGAGAATTAGGTTAGAGTCCAAAGTCAAACTCAAGGCAGCAATTACAAACAACTGAAACTACCCCTGAAAATTCCCTGAAATTCCTCATAAATACAATACTATGCTGTACAATCCTAAGTCCAAGAGAACCAGTTTTTCCTGCTCTCTAGAAAAGACTATTACCTCTTCAGGTAAACACCAGATGAAGTACTTGGCCTGTATTTTACAGGCCATGTGGTTAAACCCAATTGGTCTCTCTGAGAGGAAATGAAATCTCCCTAACACAGCAGGCTCCTATCTCTCATCTCATGTTCACTCTAGGACCTATACTCATCATAATTCAATCATCATTTCTTGACCTTTTTTTTTTTCTTTTGGCCAAGTGCATTAGTTTAATTCCCATGAGTGAAATATGCATATAATGACTATCACCATCTTAATATTTACCCAAAGGCATGCCCAAAATGCCACCATTTCTTTGAGTCCACACACTGTGGAATGCAAACATTATCCCTACACAAGAGAATGACTGTTTTTACCAAATTAGCTCCAGTTATCTGGAGAGACCAGAAACACCAGAGAGTTTTGGTAGGTAAAAAGAAAATCAAGAAAGATCCAGAATATGTAATATATGTTCAGCAAATTGGGGCTGTCAGGAAACAATGTGAATCCACAGTATACCCCAGGAAGAGAACTGGAGGAACCAAGAGAAAATTCTGATGCCATATATCCAAAGTTCTTCATGGTCAGCCCTACCCTCATACATTACAAAGAAATCCCATTCCCAAAGTCCTCCAGATGAGAAACATTTCAAGAAAAAGAGATGGGCCTATCAGGCTATTCTACCTTGAGCCAACTAGACTACCCAGTTGATTATATAGTCCCAACTGCTCATGCTTTCCATTGCCTTCAAGGTCACACAAACTCATGTGGCTCCAAACATAGCCCTGGAAATTAATACAGTCCCCCACATCTTTTTCCATTTCTCTTGTCCCCCACACAATGGGAAGAATGGGTGCCACACCCACACACCTCAGACTCTCCTGGGCAGCATCAACAGAGTAAGCCTGACCACCGCTCGGAAAGCCAGCCCTCCCCAATTCCCACAGGCGCGGGTATACTTTATTCCAGTCAGCAACAAATGTCTTCTCAGGAAACAAAGCACTCACCGCCAGCCTCTTCACCTCACCTTTTCTGTAGCCCTTTCTCCTCTCTCTGTCATACAGTAGATTCTGCTGCTGTTGCCCCTGAGCAAGCTCCCTCTCTAACCAGTTTTCCCTCCACCTTATCAATATGTTTAGCTCACTGCACATCCCTCTCTCTTTGTCCGCTCCAGATTCCACCTCATCTTCACGTTTAGGGTCAAGCTTCTAATCCTCTGATACTTAGCCTCTGGTTCCCCAGAAGAACAGGTGGCACATTTAAAGGCAAAAATGCACCCATAAAAACTGTTTATACTAGCCAAATAAACATATACATTTTCATACAACTACACAATTTAAGCCCTGTTCCATTCTTTTGGACACAAATGTTCAGCAACCTGCCACTCCTCCGTGACAGCCTGAAATCATTCCTCTCTGCATTTCCCCCCTACAGTGAACTTCCGATCTGCTCAGAACTTGTACTTGACCTCGGTCCATACTATGACCATCTTAAATTCTTCAGCTGATTTTGGAACCGAGAAATTTTAAGCAGGCAATTAAAAAAGACTAGTAAACCTGCTCTTGACAGGACTAGATTTAACTCTAATGAGATAAAATGACAACCACATGGCTTGCTGCCAAGGCATCATGAACAGTTTTAAAAATTAGATTCAAAATAGCTGATAAAATCTGAAAGACAGAATGGACCTCTATCTATACATTGTATATTTTGCTTGGTTTGCACTGTGTGAAAGATAGGAAACTCAGAATATCAAGATACCAGTTTAGGGAGAGACCTTCAATTCAAGATTTAGGAAGAGGTGTTGAGAGAGAGTGCTATAGCAGAATACTTACTAACTAGATGTAACTATTTTTTATCGGCAGCCAATGTGAAATGTGTAATGCACAATATTCCTAAACTTTATGCACTGAATGTTTTCTTTTTCTGTCTTGCAGAATAAAATGGTCACTTCTTTGCTAAAATGCTCACACCTCAAGGCGCCTGGGTGGCTCATGAGGTTAAGCGTCCAACTGCAGCTCAGGTCATGATCTCACGGTTTGTGGGTTCAAGCCCCGCGTCAGGCTCTGTGCTGACGGCTCGGAGCCTGAAGCCTGCTTCAGATTCTGTCTCCCTCCCTCTCTTCCCCTCCCCAGCTCGCACTCTGTCTTTCTCTCTCTCTTAAAAATAAACATTAAAAACAAAATTTTAAGGCTCTCTCACACAAACATTTCAACCTAATAACTGGAAGAAGATCTACAAAAACTATTTAATTTAAATTGAATACATTAAAGTCTTCATACACATTTGAAAACACTGTGTCAGTATTCTTATTTGCACAAGAACGTATCTTCACACATCAAAAAGAAATGCCATCTACTGCTAGGCATACACAATTTCAATAAAAAAAAAATGGTTTCCCATAGGGGCGCCTGGATGGCTCAGTCGGTTGAGCGTCCAACCTCAGCTCAGGTCCTGATCTCCCTATTCTGAGTTTGAGCCCCACATTGGGCTCTACACTGACAGCTGGGAACCTGGAGCCTGTTTCAGATTCAGTGTCTCCCTCTCTCTCTGCCCCTTCCTCACTCGTGCTCTGTCTCTATCTCTCAAAAATAAATAACCATTAAAAAAAATTTTTTTAATAAAAAAAAAAATGGTTTTCCAAAGCAGGGGAAAAAGTAAATTCTTAAAACATGAAAAATCCTAAGCATTCAAAATAGTTGACTTGAGATTCCCTTCATTTCATTTGCCACGAAAACACAGAGCATCTGTCCCACAACAGAAAACCAAAAAACACAAAAACTGAATGTGACACTGCCTTCACCTTCATACCACCACCACCAACCTTAAGAAAAGGTTATATCGTTTTGGCAGCTCCACAACAAGGGCCTCCATACGTAAGCCATTCTAGCTTCAACCACTGTTCTGGTTTCTTGCTTCAGAAACTACGGTCTTAAACCTGACACTGGAGATAAATAATGGAGATTAACGCAGTATTACCTTGAACAAGCAATTAAAAGAGGCTGAAAAGCAGCAACTAAACCCCAAACCATTTGCTCTTGCACAATAGGAAGCAGAAGATAATCTTGTTTACTAAACATAAATCACTGGAGATCTGGCCAAACTCTTAGATGATATTCCAGATGGAAACACTGCAAAGACAAGAGCTGCTTATGTGAGTATTTTCTTCCAACTCTAAAAACAAACTGGACCAGTTTTTCTTGTTGCTTCTAGGAAAACAATCATTTTAAACCAGGGAGGTGATTCAACAGAAGGGTTTCCCTAGACCCACTCAGGACCTATTTTTGCTCCCACCCTTGCAGCCCCCCCCCCCCCTTCTAGCAGGATTAGGTTTCTTGCAACTAAGTTTGCTTCTTCCTGCTTCAGTATCTATTTAAAAGTCTTCACACGGCAGAAAGCAAACTCCATTAATCAATCCTACTTTCTTACATATTTTTGTGGTATATTCCTATTTTTCAGGGGAAAAAGTCAAGATACAGTCCTTTCGTGTGTGTGTGTAATTTTTAAATTCTCTTTAGGGCTCTGTGAGTTTATCCAGACAGGCCTCTCACAGAGGCTGCTGTGTTTGCTAGGGTTCATGTTCACATGCTGCCAGTTAAAAATCGCTTGGCTTTACTTTTCATTTCCTTGAGTTAGAGTCACTTAGACAGAGAGGCTTTGAGAGCTACAATGTGCAGAGTCAGGGGCTTGTTTGTTTAAAGGTGCTACGTTCACAGCCGAATATTTTGATTGTGCTCCTTAATTCAGCAACCAAAGGTTTGTCAAGAGACTTTCTTTATTACTCTCTTTCGACTAAATATCACGGGAAATGCCAGTGATCCTGACTCAGATCTGCTGTGTCCCAGAAAAGCCACTCTGAGGCTTGAGTGGGGGCATTAGTGAGATAACCAAACAGGAGACCAGTGCAAAGGAGTCTGTCCCCACCCCTACACACACCCCCACCCCGCCCCATCCTCACTGCCCCCCATCTCCAGGCAAAAGCCTCCTTTCATTTTCAAGTGTACTGTAACAGGAAGCCCTGGATTAAATCTCAGACCCCATACGTTTTAGTTCTTTAGCCTACAGCTCTAGATATTCCCTCATACACATTTAAGCCAATGGTGCAAATATCCCAGGGGATCTTACTCACATCTGCCAAAACCTACATTACAAGCTCCTACCAAACTTCCATTTCGTCTGATTTTCCACTCCTATATGCTGCACACATTCCAACCCCACCCCCATCTCCTCCACCTCCACTATTACTTTATTCCCTAGCAAGGTAATCAAGTCCCCAGGCACCTAGTAAAGACTTTTCTAGAGTCTGTGCACACTGCAGCAGACATGATCCTGCTTTCTTCCTCTTCTAGGACCAAGAACAAACACTGCCCCTTCTCCCGGGCCTGGCAGCTTCCTCTAAGACCACAAAGCAAGCCGGTAGCTTAACTCTGAGTAGCTTAACCACTGACAATTTCCTTCCTACTCAATATAGCCAAAGTTCTGTGGCTTAAAATCAAAGCCTCACAAAGCTCAAGATCCAGAGCCAGGCAAAAGTGGCTTTGACTCTGCTCCTTACCATCTCTGTGACGTGGGCAAAAACCTCTCTAAGTCTCAGTTTTATCTCCAAAATGGGGATAATAATAGCATTTACCTTTATTGTGAAGACAGAATGAGATAATACATGTGCCTGGCACAGAGTAAATGTCAGATATTTTTGTTATGATATTAGTACTCTACTGTTGTTATTACTACAGGGATAACTGGCATAAACTGGTAGGCTTCAGGCCAAATTTGAACTTTGTTTGGCTGTCATATATACATCACTTTTGTTTATTTATTACTTTTGGAGAGGTAAGCATGCTCCAGTCTGTCACAGTCCTCACTATTCCCCCCTTAAAACCTTATATCTCATTATACTACCTATCTGGCCCCTAAATGTATGTTACCCCCCTCCACACCTCCCCAAACTAAAGGTCTCAGAGATACACAGGAGTTTTGGGGGTTTTTTTTAAAACAAAAACATTCTAGAGCTAGGGTAGCTAGGCATTATACTAAAAACAATTCCTTTTTAAAAACCATAGCAAGGAGCCACCATTTCCAAAAAGGTTAAGACTTCTCCCATCAATCAAAAGGCAAACAGATGACAGGTGAGAAAAAAGGAATAAATTCTACTTTGTAGTTTATGGTCAGTAGCAACTTCCAAAACATGGAGAATTTGCAAGGTTCTTCTAAAACACAGAATCCACTGTTAGCTTTGCTGGTCTGGAACAAAATGGACAAAAATAATACCAGCTTATCAGAAAACATACTTCAAAAGCCAGACTCTTTCCTAAATGCAGAAGGCCATTATATCCAGGCAATCTCTTGTTCCAAATGCACCTGTCAGAAGTCAAGGTCTTAAATTCACCTATAGCTTTGTAGATATCAAAAAGTTAAGCTGCCTGACATTTAATATTTTTCTCTTCTTACTAACTTTGCCCACAAAGATTTTCCATAAATGATAAAAAGCATAATAAGTAACCTTCTTCATAATACATATAATTTCTGGAAAAAATACACGTCAAAAGTACAAAAAAATTAAACACTATAAGACTGTAAAGATATAAGAGATTTATTGATATAAAATTACATAACCATAATTCTCTTTATTAAAAAAATCTCTATTTCCTATCATTCCCAAGAGGCTATCCATTGAAAACATTCTCTTTAAAACAAGATCATTTCCGGGGCACCTGGGTGGCTCAGTCGGTTAAGCGGCCGACTTCAGCTCAGGTCATGATCTCACGGTCCGTGGGTTCGAGCCCCGCGTCGGGCTCTGTGCTGACTGCTCAGAGCCTGGAGCCTGTTTCAGATTCTGTGTCTCCCTCTCTCTGACCCTCCCCCATTCATGCTGTCTCTCTCTGTCTCAAAAATAAGCGTTAAAAAAAAAAAAATTAAACAAGATCATTTCCAAAAGAATAAAAATAAAAACATGATCATTTACTTCAACATATAGTTGTCCCTTGAACATGGTTTTGAACTGCATGAATCCACTTATACAGACTTTTTTACAGTACTATAAATGTATTTTCTCTCATGATTTTCTTAATATTTTCTTATTTCTAGCTTACTTTAAGACTACATTATATAATGGGGGGCACCTGGGTGGCTCAGTCGGCTAAGCATCCGACTTCAGCTCAGGCCATGATCTTGCAATGTGTGAGTTTGAGCCCCGTGTTGGGCTCTGTGCTGACAGCTCAGAGCCTGGAGCCTGCTTCAGATTCTGCGTCTCCCTCTCTCTGCCCCTCCCTCTCTCTCTCTCTCTCTCTCTCTCTCTCTCTCTCTCTCAAAAATATATAAACATTTAAAAAAATTAATTAAAAAAGACTACATTATATAATACATATAACATACAAAATATGTGTTCATTGACTGCTACTGGGAAGGCTTCCAGTCAACAAGGCTATTAGCAGTTAAGTTTTTGAAAAGTCAAAAGTTATACATGGATTCTTGTCTATGCAGATGGTTGGTACTCCCTAACCCCCAGGCTGTTCAACTCTAAAAGGACTTGGGCTTCTTTCAAGGTTTACAAAAATTTTCAAAATAACTACAAAATAAAAGGCAGACGAGGTCAAAATTACCATCACAACAACCAATACAGTGATTTTGTATGAATCCAACTCATATTTACTCTTTATGGAATGTGCACACTCTCTGATCTGAGAATCCAAAGTAAACATAATTAAAGTAATTTACAAAGAAAGAAAAAAAAAGGGCATTTTCCACAATGTTAACATGGTTTATTTCTGGAGGAATCGATCTTAGGGAATTTTTCTTTTGTGTATATGTTTTCCAAGTCTTCTGCTCTATGATATATATTCCTTTTATCATCAGATGAAAAGTGTTTATTTATCTATTTTAAAGATACTATACCTAACTACTATTGAGGTTCAGGATATATTTCCTAAAGGGCCAAGTCCCTTAAGGAGTCAAGGGTCAGTATACGGAAAGCAGCTCTCCACCAGGACTCCTTTGCCTTCACTTCCTCTCCTGAGAGGTTTAAGGACCAACTCTCTCCCCCCAAATGCTATGAATGCCATAGCATTTACCCTCTGTACCACACGATGCTCTGTACCTTTCTGCGGCCAGCTGGATGTGTTCCCTAGCGCTCAACACTTCTACCCTCTACTCCTGGCTACTTTCAATAGGAACTGCATTTTACATGTATTTTATAGACCTCTCCAGAGGTTAGCAGCTCTCTCAACACAGCAGACTTCTGACACCTATTTGTTAAACATAAATGAAATAACCAATTAATAATCAATTAATTAATAGTAAAGTAAACTCAGCCTTCTGCTTCTTTGCCTTTAGAGGTAGCACTGTATTCTGTGTAATAACAAAGACTGACATGTGGTCCCAATGACTGACATCAGGACTACTGATGGGAAGGCTTTCAGAAAACACATCAAGCACGGGAGGAAGAAGTGGCTTCTCCCTGAGTCAGCCCTGCCCAAAGTAAGAGAACAGACCTGGGGGTGCCACCTCTCAAGACAGTAATGAAATCCACTCCAGTTCCTGCATCATTCCCATAGAAAAGCATGTGATGTCAGCTGCAGACTCCTAATCCAGCTTTACTATCCCATAGAGAATCCAATCAGCAAACAGTAAAAGGCAAGAGGAGCTGATCCCTCCTGGGGGATACCCTGCCTGCCTTTGGTGACAGTGGTGGAGATCTCAGTTTACAAAGGCTGTGAAGCACTGGCAGGGTTTTCAGGGATCTTAGACAAAGCGCTATTATTACAGTGACGCTGAAGATGGGCTAATCACAGAGGAAACATCCTTATATTCTTTGGCTTCAACGGCTTTAATTATATTTACTGTGAATTCTCAAACCAGTGAGTATACCAATGTGTGAAGAAAAACAGGAGTTGGGTGTGTAAAATTAATTTTACTGGTTACGAGGAAGCCACTGTGAATTTGGAATTGTTAAACTGAGCTGCTTCAGAGTCAAGTAATCATCTATACAAACTGGAGTTTAGGATGGCAAAGCAGGGGAGGCGGTGAATTGACTGCGATTTGAACTCCCAATGAGGCTGGGTGGCTGTGTCCCAAACCACAGGAAAGAATGATTTCTGTTTTGCCACCGTGAGCCACCAAGAATTGCTGTTGGAGTGAAGGGAAATCCACACAAGTGAACAAGAAAAATAAACCCTAAGATTTTCCATTTTTACACACAAACAAAAGCTAAAGGATGTGTTTATAAATATTTCTAGAGCACCTGGGTGGCTCAGTTGGTTAAGCTTCTGACTTCGGCTCAGGTCATGGTCTCACAGTTCATGGGTTCGAGCCTGCATCGGGTTCTGTGCTGACAGCTCAGAGCCTGGAGCCTGCTTCGGATTCTGTCTCTCTGTCTCTCTCTCTCTCTCTCTCTCTCTCTCTCTCTCTCTCTCAAAAATAAACATAAAAAGAAATTCCTAACGCAACCTCTTTGATTCTAATCTTTCAGGCAGTTGTAATGCAACATTTATGGTCAAACATAACTCCTCCGTGATTTCAGAAATGCTCTTTAGGAAGCATCAGTGCATTTCTGGGGTTTGTGTTCTACAACCACCTCTGCTGGAGATTTCTGAGGTCTGATTTGCCCCATTTTCTCCACTGGACTGTAATTGTTAGATGTGTTGAGCGTTTTAAACAAACACAGCTGTCAAGACTTAGGAAAATGGAAATTTGCTGGGGGTTTGAGGGTGGGAAGAATAACAAACTTAGTAGCCTTTTTAGTTCTGCAAAAGAGTTATTTTACAGTCTTTGCAGTAAGAAATGCCTGTATTTTGGCATACCTGGTCCTGTATCACACACGTAGACCCCAAGTTACCTACAGCAGCAAAGTTATTGGCCCAAACAGTACAAAAAGTGGCTGCCAGGGGCGCCTGGGTGGCTCGGTCGGTTAAGTGTCCGACTTCGGCTCAGGTCATGATCTCACAGTCCGTGGGTTCGAGCCCCGCGTCAGGCTCTGTGCTGACAGCTCAGAGCCTGGAGCCTGTTTCAGAGTCTGTGTCTCCCTCTCTCTGTGATCCTCCCCCGTTCATGCTCTGTCTCTCTCTGTCTCAAAAATAAATAAACGTTAAAAAAAAAAAAAATTTTTTAAAAAACAAAAAGTGGCTGCCAGTCTTCCACACCAACAATACCAATGCTTCCTGGTGAGCCTCCAAGATGATACGCCTGAATCAAGAGGCATATAGATGCCCTATCACAGCCCTTCGAGAGTCAACTTTTTATTTAACCTAGTGGTAATTAAAAGGCCGTAGTTTATCACCACCTTCCTACCACAAAATCAAAAGGGCACTGCATTATACCTGAAAGCTTTGATACCTAGTAATACCATCTCTACCATCCAAAAAAAGAAAAACAAAGACAAGAAACAAATGCTGGTGAGGATGTGGAGAAACTGGAGCCCCTGTGCACTACTGGAGGGAATGTGAAATGGAACAACTGCTATGGAAACCAATATGGAGCTTCCTCAAAAAAATAAGTATTAATTAACAGAATTACTGTATGATCCAGCAAACCCAATTCTAGCTATATACCCAAAAGAACTGAAAGCAGGATCTTGAAGAGATATTTGTACATCAGTGTTCAGAGTAGCATTAAGCAGAAAGCAACCCAAATGTCCATCAATGGATGAATTAATAAACAAAATGTGGTATATATGTACAATGGAATATTCTATCATTAAAAAGAAGATAATTCTGATACATGCTACAACATGGATGAACCTTGAGATATTATGTGCAGTGAAATAAATCAGTCACAAAAGAAAATAAATACTGTAGGATTCCCTGTATATGAGGTACCTAGAGCAGTCAAATTCGTAGAGACCATTATAGCATGGTGGCTGCTAGGGAATGGGGGAAAGAATGGGATACAGAGTCTCAGTTCTGCAAGACGACAAAAGTCCTGGAATGGATGGTGATGATGGTCGCACAACAATGTGAACGTACTTAATGCCACTGAACTGTACATCTTGTTAAAATGGTAAAATTTGTGTTACGTATTACAGTAGTTTGCTTGGGCTGCCACAACCAAGTTCCACAGACAAGGTGGCTTAAACAACAGAAACTTATTTTCTGGAAGCTAAAAGTGCAAGATCAAGGTGTCAACAGGATTGGGGTCTTCTGAGGCCTCTCTCCTTGGCTTGCTGGTGGCCATCTTCTCCCTCTGTCTTCACAAGGCTTTCCTTCAGCAACTGTGTTGAAATTCTCCCCTTCTTACCAGAGCACCAGTCATATTGGATTAGGGCCCACCCTAATGATCTCATTTTAACTCTATCACCTCTTTAAAGACCCTGTCAATACAGTCACATTCTGAGGTACTGGAGGTACGGCTTTTACCTATAAATTTGGGGGGAGGGAATTCAGCCAATAACATGCATATTTTACCACATTTTTAAAAAATAATAATGAAATAAATTGGAGCAGACATGGGGGAAAAAAAGAACAGCCTGTGGGAAGGCCTTGCAGAAGGAGAAGTTTGGTGATTGGAGGAAATGAAAGAAGGCCTGCAAGCCTGCCTCGAAGGGGAAAGTGACAGCTAGTGTCATCAACAGAAGACAAACAAAAAGACAATCCTTGAAAATTCATTCCAAAATTTACAAGCTCAAAAAAAAAAAAAAAAAAAACCTTCTAAAAAGAACAGCCATGACAAAGAATAAGCAGCTTATTTAAGAGAGGTATTGCTAGTTACCATACGTGGGTATTTTAAACTGTTTTTTTTAATTAAAAAAAATTTTTTTTAATATTTATTTATTTTTGAGAGACAGAGAGAGCATGAGCGGGGGAGGAGCAGAGAGAGAGGGAGACACAGAATCCCAAGCAGGCTTCAGGCTCTGAGCAGTCAGCACAGAGCCTAACGCGGGGCTCAAACTCATGAACCTTAAGATCATGACCTGAGCTGAAGTCAGCCACTTAACCAACTGAGCCACTCAGGCACCCCTGAATTAGCTTCTGAAAGACCCCTCTGCACTCAAAAGGGGTCATCTTTGCATTTTTGTTAATGTCCTAAGTTTTCCAAAACTTCTCTTTTCTAGCCTTAGGTTTTTTTTAATTAACACTATGGTGAAACACTCATAAAATTTACCATTTTAACCATTTCATGAAGTTTTTATTTATAGAAATATCACCACTTTAGAGAAAACATCCCTAAAGTTAACCTCAGGGTACATTGTTAAATGGAGAAAAGACTGGGTGGTAATTAATACTATCATTTTACATAAAGCCAACTTACTTTTCCATTCGATTTCAGAAAATTTCTGAAATGTGTTAAGTGCAGAGTCAAGAAAAATACCAGAGTTGTCACATTAAAGCCCTGGATCAGCATTCACAACCCAAATCCCCTTCTGGCCGTGTGCTGGCCAGCCTGCGGTGTGGTACCACTGAAACAGATCTGCTGGAACCCAGCATCCCAGGCATCATCCTCCAACTGTAATAGTATGCATTCCAGAGAAAACGTTCTGAGTCACTGAATGTCGGCCAAAATTTTTTCACAATAAAGGCAGATTAGGAGAGAAGGGAAAATAACTGCAAAATGTTCGAAGTGCTAAAACTTATTTCTCAATTTTGTCCAAGAAGAATCACAACCAGAAAGAGAAAGAGAGAACACCATAATCATATAAGCAGAAAATCAACTATTGGAGATGAGCACTTCCTCTTCCTCCTGGTGCAATGGAGTCTGCCTACCAAAACTAAATTCCATCACATATTATAGATATACAGATATGCATACCCTCACCTACATATCCAAGCTATAGAAGAAACACCCACCAGTCATTAAGAGAAGACTAACTGAAAAGGGCGCCTGGGTGGCTTAGCCGGTTAAGTGCCCGACTCCCGATTTCGGCCCAGGTCATGATCTCATGGTTCATGAGTTAGAGCTCCGTGTCAGGCTCTGCACTGACAGTGCAGAGCCTACTTGGGATTCTATCTTTCTCTCCCTTTCTTTCTCCCCCCTCCCCCCCACCCAGCTCATGCTTGCTCACACTCTCTCTCTCAAAATAGACAAACATTAAAAAAAAAAAAGAGAGAGAAAACTAACTGAAAAAAATGACAAACTTTCACAGAAGAAAGCATGAAGGATTAATAGCCATATGAAAATATATCTCTAACCTCATTAATAAAGAAAATTAAAGTCACAAGAATGTAAATTATACTACACATAAATTACATCTCAATTTCTAAAACACACAATAAGATAGGATTTCACATCTACCAAACAGGCAAAATTTTTTACAAATCCGATCATACAAATGTTGTCCAGCCACAGGCAATGTCCTTCATCCTGATACAACCACTGGTAAACAGTCATCATCACCTAGTAACACGTATAATCTCTATGACCCAACAATTCCACTCCTAGGTTTATACATTAGAGAAGCTCTAGCACATATACAATAGGAACTATGTTCATACCGATCTTCCTCATGATTGCAAAAAGTTAACACAAATGTCCCTCAGCAACAGAAAAGATAATTAAATATGGCATATTCCTATGATGCAATTCTATACAGCAAATAAAATACAGCTTTGTGAATAAACATGGATGAGTCTCAAAAACATAATCTGGAGTAAAAGGACAAGGTAGAGAAGAATACATGTTACAGGATTCCATTTTTACAAAGAGTAAAAGCAGCTAAAACTAAACAATATATTGCTTAGAGATAAATACACATAAGGTAAGTCCTTTTGTTTTTTTTTAATGTTTATTTATTTTTGAAAAAGAGATAGGGTGTGAGTCGGGGAGGGGAAGAGAGAAAGGGAGACACAGAATCCAAAGCAAGCTCCAGGGTCTGAGCAGTCAGCACAGAGCCCAGCGCTGGGCTGGAATCCACATACCGTGAGATCATGACCTGAGGTGAAGTCAGACACTTAACCAACTGAGCCACCCAGGCAACCCCAGGGCAAGTCCTTTAAAAAAAAAAAGGGGGGGGGGGCCAAGAGAATGGCTAAAAATTAAAGAATGGTTAGTTACCACAGGAGGCAGAGGGGAAGAAGAGTTTCATATGTATTAAAAATATAATATTCCATTTCTCAAGCTATCTAGTAGGCACCAGTATTCATTTTATTATTTTTATTTAAATTATACATACACTGATACATACCCTTTTGTATGTACATGTGTATATATGATATATCTCTCTTTTT
Source organism: Panthera pardus (assembly GCF_024362965.1). Taxonomy (NCBI): domain Eukaryota; kingdom Metazoa; phylum Chordata; class Mammalia; order Carnivora; family Felidae; genus Panthera; species Panthera pardus. The sequence continues at coordinate 75,988,043 of NW_026526688.1, forward strand.
AAAAAGTAAAAAAAAATCCAAACACCAAATGCAATCTTTTTTTTTTTTTTTTTTTTTTTTTTAAATAACAACCTGGTAACATTTCAGTTTCAAAATAGTTGACGGCCTGGGTGCCTCTCCTGAATTCCTAATGAAGTGAAAGCTTCAAAAAAACAAAACAGAAGAATTTCAGGAGATTAAAAAAAAGTTTGCTGAGAGAGAACTTCAAATGGACCGAGATTTCAACACATTCTAGAAAACAGGAAAAGGGAATGTGCTGACAGATGGAGCATGAGGAGAAAGCAGCTACCCAAGGACCACCAAGGAGACAATCTGCTCCACAGAATCCCAGTGAGACTCCGGGCTCAGAGACAACAGGTATCACAGAGTGAGAAGGATGACACAGAGCAGGAAATAAGGGGGTGACGCGATGACAGTGCGCACTACTACCCCACCTCCCTCAGCCTCTCACAGAGCCTCCAGGCAGCTTAGCTAAGTATAATGACAGACAAAACATCTGGGGTTCATCTTTAAAAGAACAGAACCAAATTGACAGTAGGGAGTGAGAGATGCCGCACGAAGGCTTCCGATGTGAATTTTGTTCTCTCAGAATAAATCCTCATCATTACGGCATTTGGGGAAGAAGTAAAGCTGCCAGGTGACAACGCAGCCTCTCCCGGCCCCGCCTCCCCTCAAATCTATTTAGAATTGTTACTTAGGGGTGCAGTGCAGCTGGGGGGGAGAAACTCTACATACAGATCTTTTTAGACTCTTCCAGTCTTTCATTCTTTAATCATGAAAATGCAGGGGTGCCTGGGTGGCTCAATCGGGTAAGCGAAGGACTTCGGCTCAGGTCATGCCCTCGTGGTTCAGGAGTTCAAGCCCTGCAGCAGGCTCTGTGCTGAGAGCTCAGAGCCTGGAGCCTGCCTTGAGTTCTGTGTCTCCCTCTCTCTCTGCCCCTCCCCCGCCCATGCTCTTGTCTATCAAAAATAAATAAACATTAGCAAAAATTACGAAAAAGCAAACAAGCCTACAAGGAAAATCAATAACATGGGGGGCGGGGGGAACCTGTCACTGAGAAGAAACAGTTAATTCAGGAAAAGAGAAGAGCACTTTTAAAGGAAATCACTCTAATGCAACTCAAAGATTCCAAGAAGATACTACAGCTATTAAACAAGGAGACACAATGAAAATAAAATGATTGGAGAATAATCAAGAACTTTTTAAACAATTTTGATGATGTGATTACTAAAATGAGAAGTCTGTAAAAGTACTGCAAGATAAAAATAAGGAAATCTCTCAAAATGTGTAATGAAAAAACAATGAAAAATAGAAAAGATTGGAAACAAAGAACCAATGCAGGAGATGCAGTATCCAACTAAAAGCTGCCCAATCTGTATCATGTTCAGTCTTCCCTGACCCAACCCCAATAGGTCACTAAACCCAGGGTGGCTACCTGATCCAGGAGAAATAGATCCATTGGCAGAACTAAGCCAACCCAAGCGCCCCTTTTGAGAATCTGACTTAGGAAAAATACAGGCTCTAACATGAGCCTAAAACCAAAGGTCATGTCAGTGCTAGTAGGTATAAATATGTTGGCCCATGGTACAGAGAAGGGAACAGAGAGGTAGAGAAAAAGGCAGAACAAGAGAGGAGGCAATGTGACCATGATTCTTGACTTTTTCTCCCAAGCCATAGTCCCTAACGGGTCCACTGGTACCACTGAGATTGGTTGTTAAATCCTACATTTCAAGGGTTGGGGTTTTTTTTTGGCTTTGTTTTTGTTTTTTAAGTGAACTGAGTGGGCTGCTGTTCTCTGCAACCAATAAAACTCTGAGTGAGACAGCAGGTATCTCTTGTCTGGAACTGCACAGTAACCAAGAGATACCACATCATGTCTGCTCCACCATGGGAACGCCCTGCCTTTCTGTTCACCAATCCTCTGTGCACAACACAATATTGGCTCCCACTGCCTGTCATTCTGTCAGCGTCCCACAATAATGTGAGCTGTGTGGTATTGTTGAACATTTTTAAGATCATATGTGATCAAACACTCCCAATAATTAAAATGTCAAAATCCAAGAGTAAACATACAGTGTATTCAATGAAAACTCGAAACTGTGGAACAATTGGGAAGAGGAGGAGAAGGTTAACTTGCCTTACAATATGAACAAGAGAACAAATGGTTCAAGATTTGGAAGGAAAATGAACAAATTAACGTCTTTTGTATCCTCGCAGAGTTTTTCAATCAGTCTGAAAAATTAGCCAGGCAAAACCCCTCTTTTGATGACATGAATAAAGCTGATTTACTCAGAAAGGACATGGAATGCCATTGTCTAGATTAACCTGCACTGAACAAGAAAAAAAATATTCTTTGAAGTTCAGAAAATGAACAGAACCCTTCTGCCTATTTGGAAGGTAACTTTCATGCTTCCCTGGGTAACCAGAGTCAAACCACAGCGTTAAGAATCTGAAGCCAATCTAAGACAGTGAGAGACAAATACTGTACAACTGAGCAAGGGCAACAGGGCCACAGCTGAAGGTGAAGGGATAGAGTGTGTGTTCACAGGCTTGCATGGTTAGCAGCCACCAAGCCTAGTCTTCCCTAGACCTTCTGATTTCAGAAACCAGTAGAACTATACATATATATACAGGTACACACACACAGGCACACACACATTCCACCAATACAACCGCCAATTTTCTTTTTTCTAAGTAAAGGTAATTCATTTGAATACATTACTGTGACTAGATATTATTACCATCATTTGATTTTTTTTTTTAATTTTTTTTTCAACGTTTTTTATTTATTTTTGGGACAGAGAGAGACAGAGCATGAACGGGGGAGGGGCAGAGAGAGAGGGAGACACAGAATCAGAAACAGGCTCCAGGCTCCGAGCCATCAGCCCAGAGCCTGACGCGGGGCTCGAACTCACGGAGTGCGAGATCGTGACCTGGCTGAAGTCGGACGCTTAACAGACTGCGCCACCCAGGCGCCCCTGATTTTTTATTTTTTTTTAACATTTATTCATTTTTGAGAGACAGAGCGTGTGGGGGGGAGGGGCGGAGAGAAAGGGAAACACAGAATCCCAAGCAGGCTCCAAGCTCTGAGCGTTCAGCGCAGGGCCCCACGCCGGCTCAAACTCACGACCCACGAGATCATGACCTGAGCTGAAGCCTGACACTTAACTGAGTGAGGCACCCAGGCGCCCCTGATTTTCTTTTTCTGAAATGTTTATTTTTGAGTGAGAGAGCGCGTGCGCACAAGTGTATACACACGTGTGAAGGAGGGGCAGAGAGAGAGGTGGACAGAGGATCCGAAGTGGACTCTGCGCTGACAGCAGAGAGCCCAGAAGTGAGACTCGAACTCACAAACCATGAGATATGACCTGAGCTGAAGTCAGATGCTCAACCAACTGAGCCACCTAGACGCCCCAGCATCATTTGATTTGCAAAAAGGACACTTTAATGCCCCCTCCAAAGAAAGTAGGAAGAACTTGATCTTAGCACTTTCTAAAACCCTAGAGAACTTCATCACAGGCTAGTAAATACACTTCCATTAGGTCAATTTTGCACCACAGCTTAGCAGGTTTTGCTTTAGTTAGGATTTGTGATTCATTCCCTCACAACAAGTTCATTACGCTATTAGCCCTTCCCTCAAAACGGTTATTACAAAGAAGAGAGGGGCGCCTAGGTAGCTCAGCTGGTTAAGCTACTGACTCTTGGGTTTCAGGCCATGAGCTCACTGTTCCTGAATTGGAGCCCAGAGTGGGAGCTCTGCGCTGGCAGAGGGAAGCCTGCTTGGGATTCTCTCTCTTTCCCTCTTTCTCTGTGCCTCCCCCACACACACTGTCTCTGTCTCTCTCAAAATAAATAACTATTAAAAAAAAAAAAAAAAAGGTTCTGTTTGAGAAGATAGATTCAGGCCCATCTACCCTGTGTGAAAACGTACTATTTCTGCTCCAAGAGTTTTGATGCCAGTGACTGTCTAAATCTCCTGGAAAAAATTGCTCTAAGGTGTGGTTGCCAACCCCTCTAGGACTTTGCTCTTGGTAACATGAAAGCAGTGTCATTGGTGGAAATAAGAAAGGCACGAAAGGGAGTTGCTTTAGAAGAGAATCAAAAGTGATGTATTAATAGACATGTCCACTAGGCAACTGAAGATTCATTCATTTGCCCAACAATATTTATCAAGCCCCTACATGGCACCTACAATGTGCCAGACACTTGAACAAAAAAAGATAAAAGATCCCTGCCTTTGTGAAGCTTACATTCAAGCAGGACGATAGAGACAAACGATAAACACAGTAAAGACATTATATGGTATGTAAAAAGTGCTTTGCAAGAACAATATAAAAGGAAAAACAAAGGTTGGTACTAATCTACAAAGAAAAAAAAAAAAAAAAACACTAGTTGAACCTAAGAACGGATGAGTTCCCCAAGGAGTAGACTATTTGGCTAAAATGCCTTCCACTTCTAAAGTTGTACCATTCCAGATCAAGGATATTGACATAAATAGCCTCAAGCTTCTCTTTTAAACAGAGGGTAGGATCAAAGGATCACAGGATTGTTGTGGGCCTGAAGAGATATCAGAGACCCACCACCATGGAACTGTCATCTTCCAGTCGAGGACATACAGGCCTCCAGAATTTAGGTAAGGTCATCTTAGAGAGAAAGACGACTGGGAGAAGAGGAGTTCCAGAACTCTCTAGCCTTTTTTGTAACTTTTAACAACAGTAGCCCTTTTGGTCACTTTAAAAGAGCTTCAAACTCTATTGGAGGCAATGAAAAATATTTTTTAATTACATAAATACATGGTTTTGCCATATAATGCCAATAATAAAAACAGAAAGCACTTATATAGCACTTACTTTGTGCCGGACACTCCTCTAACTACTGGTCATGAATAATAAACTTGCTTAATCCTCAGAACAATCTTATGAGGCAGTCAGACTCCAGAGTCCTTGCTTTAATGCCATGTCACACCCTTCTACTTATTTATGCATAGCCTCATGGAGCATAATCTTTATCATTAATTAGGATACTAAGGTCTAGAGTTTTCATTTGGCCCTAGCAGAATTAGAACATATTTGCATGTCAAAAATGCAGCTATTTAAGCTTTGTCTGAGGAAGACATGATTTAGAAAAAAAAATTGAAACTATATAATATAATCAGTATTATGCTAAATAACTGGTAGTCACTGATTCAATAACAAGTCCTTGAGGTATGTTTCCAACTACATACTATTTCAAAGATACTCTTTCCAGACCCTAAGCATTTTTTTTTTTAAATGAAACTCTGGTAAAGCAGGGGTTCATGTTTTTGTTAATTGGACAAATCTTACATGTTAGTTTTCTGAGGAGAGTAAGGGAGAGAAAAACAAATAAAAAAGCTTCTCTGGTTAGAATTTTTCTTTCCTTTTCTTTTCTTTCTTTTTCTTTTTATTTTAGAGAAAAAGAGAGAGAGAGCATGCGTGCAAGCTGGGGAGTGAGGCAGAGGAAGAGGGGCAGGCGGAGAAGGAGAGAATCCCAAGCAGGCTCTATGCAAGGCTCCATCCCACGACCCTCAGATCATGAGCTGAGCCGAAATCAAGAGTCAGACATTCAACCAACTGAGCCACCCAGGCACCCCTCTGGTTAGAATTTTTCTAAGCATCTGGTATTTAAAGTTTTACTACTAGAATCATGAGCTTACCAATAACATATGATAATGGGGGATAACTGATAAAATACAACATTTTTAAATTAAAAACAAAAAAACAAAGATTGCCCCTTCTCAACATACCAATACAGATTTTATTTATAAAATTTATAAAAATTTAATTATAAAGAATGAAATCTTACCATTTGTGACAATGTGGATGGAACTAGAATGTATTATGCTAAGTGAAATAAGTCAGAGAAAGACAAGTATCACATGATTTCACTCATATGTAGCATTTAAGAAACACAACAGATGAACCTAGGGGAAGGGAAGCAAAAATAATACAAAAAGAGAGGGAGACAAACCATAAGAGAGTCTTAACTATAGAGAACAAACTAAGGGTTGCTGGTGGGGTGTTAGGTGGGGAGAAGGGCTTCAAGGGGTGAGGGGCATTAAGGAGGGCACTTGTGGAGATGAGCACTGGGTGTTATATGTAAGTGATGATTCACTGGATTCTACTCCTGAAACCAATACTACCCTATATGTTAACTAACTTGAATGTAAATTTTAAAAAATTGAATAAATTCAACATATTTCAATAATAGCCCACATCATATTATATCAGAATTATATTTTCATTTTTAACTGATTAGTCAATTTGAGCTTTTGTGAAAACATAACCTTGGTACTGAAAATTATAAAGCTGTTTATACGATGAAAGTTACTCATTTGCTCAAAAAAAAAAAAAAAAGAATAAAAAAAAGTTTAAGAAGTCTGTTCACTGAGGGGCACCTGGGTGGCTCTGTCAGTTAAAGCTTCAACTTTGGGTCAGGTCATGATCCCATGGTTCGTGGGTTCCAGCCCCGCAATGGGCTCTGTGCTGACAGCTCAGAGCCTGGCAGAGCCTGGAGCCTGCTTTAGATTCTGTGTCTTCCTCTCTGTCTCTGCCACTCCCCTGCTTTCTCTCTCTCTCTTTCTCTCTCTCTCTCTCTCTCTCTCGCTTTCGCTTTCGCTCTTGCTCTCTCAAAAATCAACATTAAAAAAAATTTTTTTTAAAAAGAAGTCTGTTCACTGAAATGTCATAGGTAAAAAAAAAAAATCTGTTTTCTACCAAGTTGCACAGATGTAGATGTGTCTTTAAAAATTCCTATACAATTAAAATGGATTCCTTTTCTTTCAAAATAAATAAATAAAGTTGATGATCTTTTGCTTTCAGTTAACCAGATTCATTTTCATTTCAATGGACCTTCCTGTATAAGAGCTTTGACTATGTGCCACATTCGATTAGAATTCACTCCACATTCGTTAGTTGTACTAGAATTTAATCATATAGAATAATAGTTGAATACATGGATCACTGGTTTCAGCTCACAACCATTTTATTACAACTCTTCTAGAGGTGACGTAATCTGCATTTCACAGCAGGTATAATAACTATAGTATATATGTGCACAGATCTGAAAGCAACTTCTAAACCCACACTGATTAGACTGCTCCTCTCCTAACTAACCCCTTATCTTTTTTCTGTGAGAGGAGAAAACTGATTTTTCTTATCGGAGCTAAGTTGGGAGAAGCCAGGGTCCCAATTTTGATGCAGCAGTATATTTAGATATGACACAATGAGGAAAATAGCATATGTTGGTTCCAATATTCAACATTCTTTTCTCATCCTTAGGAGCATCACATTTCATTGTGTTATATTTTCAAACATATAATTCCTCTGACCCTCAGCACATTTCAAAACCTTCTCTGGCATACTGCCTCTTTCTTTCTCCTTATTCTTATCACCATGGAGGGCCCAACATGCAGCTATTTTTGAATGACCTACTAATGCTCAAGTCAGCCACTATTTGAGTGCCAAATGTGTGCAAGGCCCTGTGATAACAATGTAAAGAATATAAAGAAAAGTATAGAATTCTTGTCTCCAAACAGCTTTTAAACTAGTAGGAAAAGATAAGTGTACCAATGACTATACCACCAAGGTAGAATGACAGGGAGAAGAGAGGTGTTCTAGACATTTAAGGAGGAGGAGGAGGAGGAAAAGGAGGTGGGCAGGGACTCTAAGCTGTGCTGCAGCCAACATGTAGAGGGAAACATGATCGGTTATAATATTCAGTGTCCACAGGGTAAAAATAAACTAGTTGCTCAGAGAAAGAACTATTTTTTGATACTGAGATCAGAAAGAAATTCAACCACAGTTCCTGACAGGAGATTCTACTGAAAGTAATAAAAACCATAAGGATATATATATATATATATATATATATATATATATATATATATTTACAATAAACAATAATAAGTGTGAGTAGGGCTGAAAAGCTCTAATGAAAACCAAGAAATTCAACATGGACATGAGGCAGAAGAGCAGTCCTCAGCTCTACTATGACCGCAAACTCCATACCTATAGCACTCAGAGAAGATACTGAAGCATTAATCACCACATTTAAAACAACTGCATTTCTTCTTATAGAGTAAGAGGAGGTCTAAATAAGTAAATGCCACTGTGTTATGCAACTAAATTCATGTTTCCTTATACAAATCTAATCACAAAGATATTTCGATGTCAACAATTGATACTTCATGTAAACAGAAAGTAGGTCATCACATGATTCTCTACGTGAAAAACCTGAAAGACTCCACCAAAACACTGCCAGAACAGATATGTGAATTCAGCAAAGTCACAGGATATAAACAGAAATGGTACAGAAATCCACTGCTTTTGTATACACCAATAATGAAGCAGCAAAAAGAGAAATCAAGAGATTGATCCCATTTAAAGACCATAAGATACCTAGGAATAAACCTAACCAAAGAGGTAAAAGATCTGTACACTGAAAACTATAGAAAGCTTATGAAAGAAACTGAAGAAGCCACAAAGAAATGGAAAAACATTCCATGCTCATGAATTGGGAGAACAAATATTGTTCAAATGTCTATACTACCCAAAGCAATCTACACATTCAATGCAATCCCTATCATAACAGCAGCATTCTTCACACAGCTAGAACAAGCAATCTTAAAATTTGTATGGAACCAAAAATACCCCAAATAGCCAAAGCAATGTTGAGAAAAGAAAACCAAAGCTGGAGACATCACAATTCCGAACTTAAAGCTATATTACAAAGCTGTAATCATCAAGACAGTATGGTACTGGAACAAAAACAGACACTCAGATCAGTGGAACACATAGAAAACCCAGAAATGGACCCACAACTTTACTGCCAAATAATCTTTGACAAAGCAGGAAAGAATATCCAATGGAAAAAAGACAATCTCTTCAACAAGTAGCACTGGAAAAACTGGACAGCGATGTGCAGGAGAATGAAACTAGACCACTTTCTTAAACCACACACAAAAATAAATTCAAAATGGATGAAAGACCTAAATGTGAGACAGAACATCCAAATCCTAGAGGAGAACACAGGCAACAACCTTTTTGTCCTTGGCCACAGCAACTTCTTACTAGACACATCTCTGGAGGCAAGGGAAACAAAAGCAAACATGAGCTATTGGGACTTCATCAAGATAAAAAGCTTCTGCACAATGAAAGTAACAATCACAAAATCTAAAAGGCAACTGACGGAATGGCAGAAGATATTTGCAAATGACATATCTGATAAAGGATTAGTATCCAAACTCAACACCCAAAAAAACAAACAACCCAGTTAAGAAATGGGCAGGAGACGTGAATAGACACGTTTCCAAAGAACACATCCAGATGACTAACAGACACATGAAAAGATGCTTAACATCACTCATCATCAGGGAAATACAAATCCAAACCACAACGAGATACCACCTCACACCTGTCAGAAGGGCTAAAATTAACAATACAAGAAACAACAGGTGTTGGTGAGGATATGGAGAAAGGGGAGCCCTCTTGCACTGTTAGTAGGAATGCAAACTACTGCAGCCACTCTGGAAAACAGTGTGGAGTTCCTCAAAAAGCTAAAAACAGGGGCGCCTGGGTGGCTCAGTTGGTTGGGCGTCTGACTTCAGCTCAGGTCATGATCTCACAGTCCGTAAGTTCGAGCCCCGCGTTGGGCTCTGTGCTGACAGCTCAGAGCCTGGAGCCTGCTTCACATTCTGTGTCTCCCTCTCTCTCTGCTCCCTCCCTGCTCATGCTTGGTTTCTCTCTGTCTCAAAAATAAACATTAAAAAAATTTTTTTAATAAAAAAAAAAAAAGCTAAAAATAGAACTACCCTACAACCCAGCAATTGCACTACTGGGTACTTACCTAAAAGATACAAAAATACTGATTCGAAGGGGCACGTGCACCCCGATGTTTAAAGAAGCATTGTCAATGATAGCCAAATTATGGAAAGAGCCCAAATGTCCATCGACTGATGAATGGATAAAGAAGATGTGGTATGTGTAGGTACACACACACACACACACACACACACACACACACACACACAGTGGAATATTACACGGCAATCAAAAAGAATGAAATCTTGCCATTTGCAACGAGTGGGTGGAGCTAGGGTATTAGGCTAAGCGAAGTAAGTCAGTCAGAAAAAGACAAATACCATATGATTTCACTCACAGGTGGAATTTGAGAAACAAAACAGATGAACACAGGGGCAGGGAAAGAAAACTGAAATAAAAACAGAGAGGGAGACAAACCATTAAGAGACTCTTAAATATAGAGAACAAACAGGGTCTCTGGAGTGGGGAGGAGGATGGTTTAAATGGGTGGTGGGCATTGAAGAGGGCACTTTTCGGTATGAGCACTGGCTGTTATATGCAAGTGATGAACCACTGAATTCTACTCCTTAAACCAATACTACAGTGTATGTTAACTAACCTGAATTTAAACAATAAATTTTCTTTAAAAAGGAAAGTAGGTCATCAGTCTGAAACAAACAGAAGTCTAGTTACATTTAGAAATATGATTTTTAAAACAAAGTTTCCAAAAATATCTCATTTGACATCATTTGATTCTACAAAGGTTTATTTTACCACTTAAATTTACATCAGCAGAAGTTTGTATCTTCCCACTTTACAAGAATTAACAAAGTAGTTCGAGGAAAGGATAACACTTTTTCAACTTTAAAATAAGAGGAAAGTTTCTACTGGAGAGTAAATCCAATAATAACAGATACTTGGCTATTTTTACTAACAGATTTGTGTTAAAAAGGCATCTAGTTCCTGATCTGGCCACTGAAAGCAAAAGTCTCCTTTTATAGAATGGAAAAGATCATTCTTAGATAACAGAATCCAGGAATGATTGGTGGTAAGAGGTCAATTCTTTTTACCTAACCAGTGATCTATTCATTGCTTGGGTGAACAATCCACAAACATTACACAGTCTTCTGCAGTGGAGTCTGCATGAATTGACTAGAAATAAAAGCATTACTAGACCACATTAGTTCAAATTCCAGTGATTAGTCCCCAGCCATTATTAACAACTCTGGGATTCCACATGGACCAAATATTAAAATTTATAAAAGACTGACAAAAAAATCAATTCTTATTGCAAAAATTCATATACCTGAAAATGAATAACCGATCAAGAAGAGGCAGAGAGGGTAGGGTCAACATGCAAATATTTACTCATAAACTTGGCTCTCACTGTTGCCTAATTTTTCATTTAGTTCTGCAGTCTGATTATGTATCATGTGCCTAAAAATTATCAATGAAGACAGGTTCACAGAGAATAAAGAACATATAAATTTAAAATAGTTTGAGTCCTTCTATTTACATACTGATCTATCACATTCTAAGTACATCTCATCCAAATAGTTAACAGCATACAAGCATTATTTTGCCCTCATCTCATTCCACAAAGAATTTGAGGTGACTTATGAGAAATGCATGTATTAAGGGAAAAAAACTAAAAATGAGGCCAAAGGAAACCATAAATTAGAGAAGAAAATAAAGACTGTGGCTGGGAGAAGAGATATTGGAATAGAACTTAAGTATGGAGACTGTAAGGTCCTACATAGTTAATACAGTTGAGCAGAGACTTTGATTTTGTGCTTCCTAACAGCTGAAGTAAAAAGGTAAATGTGACCAGTTATAGGATTGTCTATGAGGAACAAAAATTTGCAATCCTCTAAGGAAGCAAAGATGTTTACTATTATTTACTATGAAATAAAATGCTCTTGGAGACACTGAAAGATGGGATGTAAAAATGTCCCAATAGCATCTCAACAACAAAGGAGGTCACAAAGCTGGGGCCTTTTATGTTGTCCCTGATTATAACTGAATTCTACAGTAGAGTCAAGATAAAATGGCCCAGGTGCACAATTTTTCAAGCAACACAGAGGACTGAGCTGGAAGTACAGGGCTGGAGTCGAACAATGTAGTTTGACTAAGAGATTATTAGCACTAAAGTACAAGAGCGAAAATAAAAATAAACAGCCAAAACTATCATGTTTCTAAGTTTCCATCCTCACCTCCTTTCTCTCTTTGAACTAGTCAGTCCCTGGCCCAATGTCATCTATCCTACAACTGGAGCTGCTTAATTATCACCCCAGCCTACATGTTCTAACCCAGAGCTAAAATCCTATTTATTTTCCCTTACTTATCTAACACTGTTACCTCAAGGTCCCCACCAGCAAATTAACTCCACAAATCCCAAACTCCTCTAAGTAATGTTTCTCAAACAGATTTTCCTCCTACCATTCCTTGTTTGTATAGAAATCCTATCCCCTCAGGCATCTTACATTCTTGAAATCAACTCTTCTCCTCCCCCTCCTCAACTTCCCACATCTGATCAGCAGTCTACCTTACCATTCCTAGTGGCACAACTGCCCCATTGTCTCTAAACGAGTCCCAGGAGCCCCCTACCAGATCACGTCACCATTATCTCAGGGCCCTGAATTATTGCTCAGTCACTTCTCTCTCCCCATTCCAATTTAGGGGTTACACTACTGCAAGAATAATATTTCTAAGGCTGTGATTATGACCATCCACTAAAAAAGCCTCCAGCGGGTTCCCCCTGCTTACCTGAAGCAATCTGGCATATCAGGCCTAATGACTTATCTCTCTCCCACACAGCCTATGCCCCAGCCAGCCAGTAAGTCTAGCCACTCCCTAAAATAAACTGGATCTCTCCATTTTTGTTCATGCTAATATGCCCATGAGATGCCCTTCCCTTCACCTCTGCATGTTTAAAAAAAATTTTTTTAAGTTTTTATTTATTTTTTAGAGAGAGAGAGAGAGACAGAGCATGAGCAGGGGAGGGGCAGAGAGAGAGGGAGACACAGAATCCGAAGCAGTCTCCAGGCTCTGTGCTGTCAGCACAGAGCCCGACGCAGGGCTCGAACTCATGGACCTTGAGATCATGACCTGAGCTGAAGTCAGATGCTTAACTGACTGAGCCACCCAGGCACCCCTCACCTCTGCGTGTTTAAAGACTAAGCTGAAAGGTCACCTCCCTCAGAAAGCCTTCCCTAATTCTCTCCGTGGAAAGTAACACTTCCTCCTCTCTCCTTCCCCCCTGCGCCTGTCTAGGGCTGTCATTCCTCACAGTAATTATCACGTCCTATCATTAGTGTCTTCCCTGTCTAGCCTATGCTTGAGTCTGCTCCACACCTACCACCCTAAACACACATCTGGTCCTGTCAGCACACTGCCTGTAGTAATCCCTCAGCTCTCATGAGGATATGCAAGGCCTTCAGAGTGGGAGTCACCCACAGCACGTTGTCCACACATCAGTCACTGCACACACTGACTCACTCTGTAGCGGGCGGTCTACATGTGTGTCTCCTCCAGGGAGAGTATCAAACCTTACTTATCTTTGCAATCTAGCGTAGCCACCCAGCAACTCTCTGCACGCCACCCTATTTTCTTTTTCTGCAGGTCTTGACACGCTTAGGTATGGTCTGTCTCCTTCCCACTGGAACATACACTCAGGGAGAATACAGACCTTGCCTGCTTTGTTCACAACTATATTCCCAACACCTAGAACAGTGCCTGGCACATAGCAGGTGATCAAATGCTTCACATGATTGATAAACAGATGAATGATTCTTAGTGTCTAGCCCTGTCCTGGCACACCACAGGTGCCAAATTAATGTCTGCGGAGTCAATGAATTCTGTCATGTGTAAGTTATTTTTGTATATGTTTTACAGGCTCTAACAGTTGGTGATCTTGATATCCTCTCCAGCTCCCAGCATAGTGCTTTGCACATGCTACACCCTCGATAAACTTCTACTAAATTGAATTGCTGGTTCAATAAAAGCCCAAGTAATTTATTAATTTATCTTTTCAATCTGATTTCATCTCATCTTGTCAGTAAAAGGAGTCTATTTTTTCTCATGCCACATGACGTCTTCCTCCTGGAGAAAAGGCAGCCCAGCTGGAGGTTAGATCACCAGCTGTGCTGTCCAAGAGGTCTGGGTTCAGATCCCAGCTCTGGCACTGATCACCTACATGACGTTGAGAACACTATTTAACCTCTCCTGGCTTCAGCTTCCTCTTTGAAACAGGATCAGGAAATGTGTCATGCAAAGCAGCCTATTTACTTCACAGCTAAATGAACGAACAGTCAGCCCTAAATCCTTCATTACACCTTCTTTACCAGCGTTAAATTGTTCAACTCATGTTAGAACATTTTAACATATGTTGCCTGAACTTGAGTAGATCATTATTTGAAATAGTAAGTATTACAACACCTGGGTGGCTCAGTCACTTAAATGTCCAACTTCAGCTCAGGTCATGATCTCACAGTCCATGAGTTGGAGCCCCAGGTCAGGCTCTGTGCTGACGGCTCAGAGCCTGGAGCCTGCTTTGGAGTCTGTGTCTCCCCTCCCCCACTTGCACTTAGTCTCTCTCTCTCAAAAATAAAATAAAAACATTTAAAAAATTTTTAATAGTAGGTATTAGTTCTCCATTAATTTTTCATGACCTCACAGTGTTTCAGGGTTCATCCAATGAGCACAGGTAACCTGAGCACATTACTGCCATCGTTCCTAAGACTTCCCAGAGCTACAGCAAAATAATGTCCCAAGATGGCACTACCTTACACAGAAAATCAGTTCTCTTTCCTGTAACACACAGAAAACAGCACAACAATCAGATAAGTGATGAGCGTAAGAATTGTACCCATCAAATACATTATATAATAACATGACCCCGGCTTAAGACTGGATGATTCACAAAAACTGATAATAATAGAGTGCTTAATGCTAAAGTTAGTATGTCTCAGTCAAAATGCATTCGACAGCATTCAAATCCCTGTGGGGGGACAATAATTCCATTAGAGGCAGAGAATGGTTGGCCAGGGCTCACAAAGATGAATGAATGTCACTGATTCACGTATGAGGTTATGACTCAGTCACAGAGAGCAATCACTGAGTTTCACAGACAGAAAACACAGTGAGTCTTATGCACAAACACTGAAAGGTCTTTTTCTAAGAGCTTTATTTAACAAGAAGCAGTGACCTGCCAGGAAAGACATTGAGCATAGAACCACCGTTTAAAAGACCAAAATCAAAAAGTTAGTTCTCTCACAAATCTTGGTATTATTGCTTAGCTCAGAAAATGTATTTGCAAAAGGAGGCACAAAAAATACATTTGCATAAGTAAATACTATCCACACTGAAGCAGTGTGAAAATGTAAGCCTTTAACTGGCAAGTTGTAAACCAAACAAAACGCTAAAGAAAGTCAAATCCCTGTTGTTCAGGTGTAAGCAAAAACACTTGAGAATCAAAGGTCAATGGAACTTTTGTTACTAAAACTTGTCACTCAACTGTTGGCTTACAGAGCTGTCTACTATTCTAAAACCATCTACATCAGGAAGAGATGAATGCATTTTCTCAAAGGTGAGCAAGGGAAAAATACAGTGCTGATGGTCACCTGAATGGAGCTGTGACAAATGTCCTGCTTGAAGACGAACTTCAATAGCTGCAGTTACCAGTTCGGTGTATCCAAAAGAGTTCCCACAGATTAAAGGGTACAGACACAGGGGCGCCTCGGTGGCTCAGTTAAGCATCCAACTTCAGCTCAGGTCATGATCTCTCAGTTTGTGAGTTCGAGCCCTGAATTGAGCTCTGTGATGACAGCTCAGAGCCTGGAGCATGCTAAGGATTCTATGTCTCCCTCTCTCTCTCTCTGCCCTCTCCTGCTCATGCTCTGTCTCTCAATAATAAATAAATGTTAAAAAAAATTTTTTTAAGACACAGACATATGTGGGTTAATTTCAATTCAGTTATTTCTGCTCAGGATCAATGCCGACTTAAGCTATTGGAGAAAGGGAATACATACAACTTCTTTGCAAAATCAGGAGGTAAAGGGGCAATCCTTAGCAAAAAAGAGGTTAAGTGCTGGTTGACTAAGTCAACAAAACTACTGAATAAATAATCTTGAATAGAACTTGGCCAGACTCCTGGATACTTTCCAATGGAAGAATATGGTCCCAGTTCTGTGATCTTTCATACCAACAGAGACTTCTGCAAGACACAGAACTCAACATCTAAGAAATTTAAAGCACTTTATAATGGTTAACTCAATCCCTTATTACATTCCTTTCCAGGAAAAAACAAATTTTGCAAGACTCATTTTGCCCGTGGAGGATGAAAAGCGTAAAGATGAAGTGAATGACTTAAGAAAGTAAAATGCATCCCTCTCCCTCACGGCCAGAAACAAACATGAAACATCCTTTCAACATGAAGGGTGACTTCATGAAAGATTTTAACAGAAACATAGCAGAACCCACACATCCACAGGAATATTAGCCTCTTCAAAGACTACACGCTGATTACAAAAATGCCCACCAATGGTCAACATATTTTAGGAACAACTCTTTTAAGGCTGCCTTATGTTTATAGCATTCTTTTGAAGTTTTTAACTGTGGCAAATTTGGTTCCTTGAAAGTGGAATTGGTATCTGTAAGTGGAAGTACTTTTAGAATCATCAAGCTGGATATTTTTAATCAAAAGGTAAGTCCTTTTTTTTTTTTTTAAATTTTTTTTAAGTTTACTCATTTATTTTTGAGAGCAGAGGAGAGGCAAAGAAAGAGAGAAAGAGAGAATCCCAAGCAGGCTCCACAGTATCAGTGCAGTGTGCAACTCAGGGCTCGAACTCAAGAACCATAGGATCATGACCTGAGCCAAAAACAAGAGTTGGACACTTAACTGACTGAGCCACTCAGGTGCCCCAAAAGTAAGTGCTTTTATTAAGCAGCCTGTAAACTTCTTCCGAAAACAATTCTTATATGTTCCAGAATTCCTTTCTAACAACAGCAGCAGAATAAGCAGGCAACCTCCCCGGATGACCCCTCTGAAAGGCACACTTCACTTATGACAGTGTCTTTGGTACTGGCAAAAGTGATTACATGCACTTAATCAGTTAGGTAACAGCTATGCCTGATTCCATTTTCTCATGTTTTTCTTTCATTCAACAAATATTTACAGTGCACCTGTTATGTGCTAGGTACTAAGTCCTAGGGCAAAAACAGGCCCACTACTTTCCCTTATGAAGACAATTTATATAAGCACATAAATTATCACCCAGGGAAGGGGGGGGGAGGGGGGAGATTCATGGTGATATAAAAGCCTGCAACAGTGAGACCCAACTAGTATAAAAAGGCTTCCCTGAGGAAACAAGGTTTGAGCAAAAGATAAACAGGACTTAACTAATTAAGCAAAGAGGACTGACAGGGAGAGATATAGACATGGTAGGGGTGAGGAGGAATGTTCGGAGTCATGAACAGCATGTGCAAAGATTCTGTGGCTTTTTAAAAGAGTGTGGGCACCTTAAGAACTGAAGGAAAGACAGTGGTGCTAAAGTATTGTGAGCTAATGAGTAACGGGTGTGAGACAGGCTGGCAAGGTAGTCAGGCTGGACCCCTCAGAGACAGGCACACAGAGGATCTTTTTTTACCTTCAGAGTGATGAGAAGCCCCAAGCCTCCTAAAATGGGAGGGAAGGTGAGTGAGGAAAACAACACCATGAAATCTGCATTGTTTACAAATCACTGAGGCTGGAATGAGGAGCCAAGTGGGGAGTGGATAGGGTGGAAGCAGGAAGACCAGGTAAGAAGCTACTGTAATAATCTAGAAGAGAGGGTAGAGTTAATACAGATAAGAGAAATGAAAGGGCTTGAGAGATACCAAGGATGTCAACTCAGTAAAGGATTGGATGGTATTCTCCATTTGTGGTTTACTCAAAGATCATGCTTTGGTTTTACCCAAGAGTTCCTTATTTGTTAATTATTTGCAAACCAAAAAGCATCATGCAAATGCCAGGATACTTTCTCAATCAGCTTTCTAAATCATATTTTAGCTTCTTTTAAATGAAGAAGAAAAAGTAGCAAAGAAAAAAACAAAATTTAAGAAGTATCTCATTTTATGTAAAAATATGTGCTCCTGAAAATTATGCTACACCTGGGTAATAAAAGAATCTATTTCATAAAGAATATTACTGAGTAAATATTTCTTCCTTGCACACAAGCATACACTAAAAAATGCAGAACAGATTATCGTGATACTTTATCAAGTGAAATGTAAACCACTATCTTGATTATTTCCGTAAATCACTTCTCCTTTATTGCAGGGTACATAAATTGGGTGATTTTACAACCCTTAAAAGATGGAATGGCTGAGAAATTTAATAATCACCAGCAAGTTTTATAATAAACCATTTAGTAAGCAACTAGAATGCCCAAGAGGCTTGCAAGGATTTAAATCTATTCATCCACCAACGACTTTATTCACATGGAAAAGTCATTTTTATATCTACGTTACAACATGCCACCTCCAGTCCATACCCTCCAAAGAAACGTAGCTTTCCTATAAGCCTGAAGACAATGTCATAACAATATAAGAAGCTCAAAATATAGTCAGCCTTATAGACTATACCCATATACCACCACAAAACTCTAATTTTGGCCACATGTCATTTTGTCTGACTATATAGACCAATTTGTACTACAGCTCAGAATGAACACAAAAGAAAGAACTGGGTTTTAGGAGTCTCGTATATCAAAACAAATGTACCAGCTAAATTCTAATTCAATGAGCTAAAAAGACAGTCTAATTTTGAGATTTTGCAACTAGAGTTTATACCAACTCTTCAAAATGCAGCTTTTACCTTGGGAAGGAAAAAACTGAATACGAAAAACACTGAGGAAAGAATTTAAAATCATGGAATGTCAATAAACTGACTTCTGAAGACTAAATGCACTTTTAAATATGCTGCTTTTGGCAACTAAAGTCACGACTCAGGCATTATTTTATCAGAGATTCTACATGTGAATTTGTTTTCTTTCCTTAAAAAAAAAAAAAAAAAACCCTTAACGTACACAAGTATATGTAAAGTAATTTGAATAGTCTAAAACAGTATCCTGACAGTCATTATCATTTATAGCACATTTATACACTTAAGGCTGAATTGGGCATATTGCAGTGTTTTGAAAAATAATCGTATTTCTGACATACCACAATAGCACTGAGAAATGCTGTGCTCTACACCATCGTGTGGTTATTTTAAATGTATAACTTGAGGGGCGCCTGGGTGGCTCAGTCGGTTAAGCATCTGACTTCGCCTCAGGTCATGATCTCGCGATTTGTGGGTTCAAGCCTCATGTCAGGCTCTGTGCTGACAGCTTAGAGCCTGGAGCCTGCTTCGGATTCTGTGGCCCCCTCTCTGCCCCTCCCCCGCGCGCGCGCGTGCACTCTCGTGCTCTGGCTCTCTGAAAAATAAATATTTAAAATAATTTAAATATATAACTTGAAATCTTTCCAGCACAGGGGTGAGAAGGAGCAATCATGAAAAATTTCACTATGGGGGGGGGGGGGGGCTGGGGGGGGTTAAGGAAAAACAGAGTAAAACAGACTAGATTTCTCAAGATTTATAACACTGCAGTATTACCTAAAAGAGTAATTCATAGAAAAATATTAATTACTACAGAGCTATGCCAGGGAATGTGCTCTACATGCCAACTTGTGGGTCACTGGGACATTTTATGATCACATGAAAACACAGCTGAAAGATGGGTTCTAAAATAATGCAGAACAGATTATCTTTCATAATTTCATCTGCTTGACAAAGATGTAATGATACAATAAGTTACTCTGCCCGAGAGTCTTCACCAACAACAGTGACACTTCTCATGTGATCACCAAGATTTTAGTACAGAAGAGAAAAAGGACTTCCCTTAGCTAAGCCTCAGGTCATCTTATAGCTTACAATTTCTGATTCCAAGTAAACAGATTTTCATTTGCCCTCTATCTCTCTTGAGAAACATAAAGAAATGTCTAAAAAGCTGGTGAAAAGTTGAAGGATGTTAGAAATCTCATACCTAATTTTCATTAGCAGGAAAAAAAATTGAGATTTGTATTTATCAGGAGTCAATGTAGCACACTGTCCAGATTCTCAGAGAAACTAAGAAATCCTGCTCTGAGAGTCAACCTTTCTCGTTTGTTTTTACCTTTCACTACAGAAATATTCAAACACAAACAAAGTAGAGAGAACAGTACACTTAACTGCCGAGACTCATCTCAAAAATTAACAATTTATGGCCAGTCATAATTCAGCAGGTTATAATCTTTCACTTTGCTCCTTGCCTTTGCTGAGTTGTTTGAAAAGTGAAAGCAAATCTCATATACCCGTATGGAAGGTAAACAAAATAAATGGCCCCCAAAGATATATCACTTCCTAATCCCCAGAAGCTGTGAATACTACCTTATCTAGCAAAAGATGTGACTATAATTTAGGATTTTAAAAAGGAATTTACCTTCATTTACATGAGGAGGCTCTAAATGCAATCACATGTGTTCTCATTAGAGGCAGAAGGAGATTAGATACAGATGTACACAAGAAGATGACAGGAGATTAAGCAGAGAGATGCCACCACAAGCCAAGGACAGCTAGCAGAAGCTATAAGACACAGGAAGTCTCCTCTAGAAACCTCACAGGGGAACATGGCCTGCCAACACCTTGAGTTTAGAATTCTGACCTCCCACAATTATGAGAGAATAAATTCCTGTTGTTTAATCCACCTAGTCAGTGGTAATTTGTTAAGGCAGTCAAAGGAAACTAACACAATACTATATAATCTGAAAAAAAATGTAGTATGCATCCTTAAAATAATTTTTAAATTATTTTTAAAATAATACCACTATTGGGTCGCCTGGGTGGCTCACTCAGTTGAGCAACCAACCCGATTTCAGCTCAGATCACGATCTCATGCTTCGCGGGTTCAAGTCCCACATCAGGCTCTGTGCTGACAGCAGGGAACCTGCTTGGGATTCTCTCTCTCTCCCCCCTCTCTCTCTTTGCCCCTCCCCACTCACTGTCAAAAATAAACCTTTAAAAAAAAAAGGTCTACACATGTTTAAAAAATAATAGCAATAATTCCACTATTATTCCTCTAAATCCTTTAATTTATCCACTCTCTGGAGTTTAAATTGTCCAGATTATCTAACTT
The DNA here is from genome assembly GCF_024362965.1 of Panthera pardus. NCBI lineage: Eukaryota > Metazoa > Chordata > Mammalia > Carnivora > Felidae > Panthera > Panthera pardus. The sequence goes on from NW_026526688.1 coordinate 76,009,053, forward strand.
TGTATAATTTATAGCTTTGTAATTAATTTATCCAAATCAAGATCCAAACATAATGGACACGTATCTCAAGTCCCCTAATGATAGCTTCTCTTCCCTCTGTTTTCCTTGTCATTTATTTAATCACACTAATGGAGTAATCTGTCCTACAGGAACTTCTACATTCTGGATTTGGCTGGTTACCTCTCCGTGGTATTGTTTAACATCGTCCTCTTTTTCCTGTGCTTCTTATAAACTAGTAGTTAGGTATAAAAGTTTGATCTGAATTACATGACATTTTCTTTTAACAAGAAACCTCACAGACAACCTTGTATACTTCCTATCCCATCAAATTAGGAGGCCTGTAGTATCTACTTCTTTCTCTTTTTGTAACATTAAGATTGATCAGTGGGTTCAGGGATTATTAGCCTAATCCATCAATTATAAAGTCTGCCATCAGCCTCTGACCCCTAGTCACTGGTGACCATTCCTAATATCTATTATTTCACCGGGGTAACAAAATGGTTATATTTTCTTTATATCATTCCTTCCACATTTGTTAGCTAGAATTCTTCTAAAAACAAGATTTTTTCCAAACTATTTGGTTACTCTGAAATACAGCTGTTTGGCTTTTTTTTTTTTTAAACAGGAAAGGTACTATAAATGCTTGATAACATCTAATTTTTAAGGGAGTGCCAGGATGAACACAACAAAGAGACTACAAAGACCACCTTGTCTATACTCAATGAGTGTAACTTTCTAACTGCATTCAAGTTAGTTCTCAAATTACCAATTCAAATACTTGGTCTACAATATAAAACCTATTTTTAAATAAAAGCCAGGATTGGGGCAACTGGGTGGCTCAGTTGGTTGAGCATCTGGCTCTTCCTGATTTCTGCTCAGATCATGATCCCAAAGTCATGAGATCAAGCCCTATGTCAGGCTCCATGCTGAGCCTAGAACCTGGTTAAGATTCTCTCTCTCCCTCTGCGCCTTCTGTCTCTCTCTCTCTCTCTCTCTCTCTCTCTCTAAAAAAAAATAAATAAAAGCCAGAATCCAACACAACATGTCAATTTGATGTCAGTTCTTGGGATTTATGCCCTATCAGATCATTCTAAACTCCTCAACTAACCACTCCAAACCATTCAGTCTGGGTCTACTGGATCCTATTTCACTAATACAAACCACCTTCTCATTCTACACTGTGCCTTTGGTTTAGTGTTCTTCACATCTGCCTCTCTCTTTGCAAACTACTAAAGCTGGCCTTTTCCCCTCCAGGAGTCAAAACACCTCCTGCTCTTGCTGTCCAACACGGCTCCTCTCTTCTGAGAAAAGCACAATCCTTCTTTTAGGAAACTGTTCCTCTTCCTCACCCCAAATAGGTATTTCTAAATGGGGCTGCCAATAACCAGACAATCGGTGCCACTGGCCATAAGGACAAAGATGTCACCCAAGAGAGGTCAACCAGAGCCATTCCTAGGATTCAGAGATTTGGACTAAGGAAAGAGGGTCAAGCCCCCTCTGAGTGATTTTTGGCTTGCTGGCAGCCATGCCCCAGCCACGTGGAAGCAAATGACCTAGAGAGAAGGAGAGACAAGAGACAGAGAGTCTTGGAGCGCCTGGGTGGCCCAGTGGGTTAAGCGTCTGACTTCAGCTCAGGTCATGATCTCAAGGTTTGTGAGTCAGAGCCCCGCGTTGGGCTCTGTGCTGACAGCTCAGAGCCTAGAGCCTGCTTTGGATTTTGTGTCTCCTTCTCTTCCTGCCCCTTTCCTGCTCACACTCGGTCTCTCTCTCTCCCAAAAATAAACATTAAAAAAAAGAGAGAGAGAAAGACAGTTTTGGTGATACAGGAGTTTTTGGTTTGGGCTTCCCTCACACTCACCTCACCTGTCCTATATTTTGGCCATGTGAGCCAATAAGTTCTCTTTCTGTACAGTTTAATTTCTATAATTTATGACCAAAGAAATCCTAATATGATCCCTACCATGATTCTTGAAGACTTTGACCACAGTCACCTCTACCTTCATTTGTCATACCTACTTTCATCACATACTATCCTAATAATTTTATGTGTCAATTACATATCTGTTGCCACATATATTTTCCAGACATATATTTTACACACTTCTTGACCTCCCCCAAACAGTCCCTAGAATGGGGCTAATAGACCTGAGTATATAAATAACGATTGCCGTGCACTGATTTTTACTTCCATGTTAAGCACTTCACATCGGTTATTTTATTTAACACTCACAGAAATAAGGGCATTATTATCTCCACTTGATGATGAGGAAGCTAAGATTTATCCAAGGAAAGTAACTTGTTCAAAGTCACACATTTACAAATGGCAGGGTAGGGACTTGAACCCGATGTGTATTTAAACTGCCATCCTGCTTCCCACAATATAAATCCTTGCTACTTAACTTACCAGAAAGCATAAATGATCAGAGACTTCCATGTAACCCCTGAGTTTCCACTAACCTCAAAGTGCATTTTCCTCCATCATTAAAAATAACATTAATGTATTGATGTATAAATAAATGAACTATATGAAAATAAGTATCTTGAAAAAGTTATAATACAATTTCACCAAGATTGCTACTGGCAGCCTGAAGACTAAATGCTGGCATTTCTCTTAAAGTAATAGGTAAAAGGAATGAATATTTAAGACTACTCTGTCAGAACAAGTTGTATACAACTCCCCTGGCAGTGATATTTCAAAACAGCAAAAAGAGATTTGTGAGCACCTGTCAACATGTGACACGCCTACAGCTCTCCAATTGCTCAGAGGAATATTCCTGTGTCATCATTAGACACTAATAGTTATCGAGCGCTCCCATGGCTTGGAGGCAGGAACAGAAGGCCTTTAGGAAGAAAATGGTTTCATCTTCACAGCTAAAAAGGAGAGAGGCCAGGACAGTAAAAGCAACTTACTGGTGGAGAATCTAATCACCACCAGTTCTCACCTCTACAGTATCTGCATCCTTTGGGCCAACTTTCTCAATTTCATGCTTGTGCCTCCAATTCCTGCTAGCCAAGTCCACGTGTAGCTCTTGCTAGCAAATGAACTTTGAGGCAATAGTTTTTCGGCATCCAGCCAAGTATCTTCCATTGAAAAGAGTCCCATAAATGTATATTGGCGGTTGTCTGTTTCTTTTTTTTTTTTTTTTTTTTTTTTACCCTTTCTCATTTTTATCACAACAAAGTGGTTTTTTTATCACTTTCTCATTTTTATCACTTTCCTTGAGGACCTGACACCGTATAGGCACAGTTCTGGGGAACAGAATGATTGTTCCTAAAAGGCCAGAGGACATTGAAGAGGCACATGTAATTTTGGAACAACACAGTCAAGGGGAGGTATGCCCAGCACATACTGAAGAATGCATCCCCTGGTGAGACAAGACATACTGTCTCACTTGCTGACTTGAATACTTTGGTAAAAGCCCCTAAAGAATGGAAAGCTGTCACAGGCTTAAGAATATCTGAAATGAGATCATATAGATGAAAGTGCTTTGTAAACCATGAACAGCCAAGGGACTATAAACTTCTGTTGTGATATGGCTATTATTACAAACGCACAGATCTGGGGAACAGGTAGTTATATGGTTTGAAAGAACTAACCTGGTCTGGATAGAAGTGATCTTTAGTAACCATTCTCTTTCAGAGAATACAAAAGAATACAAAAGAAAAGCTAAGCAACAAATGGTAGGGAGTGAAGACCTCCAAGTTAGCAAACTCCCACTCAGTTCAACAAATTCTTACTGAATGTCAAGCACGAGTCTATGTCTTGGGATATACAGCCAAAGACAGCCAATACTAATATGGCCAAAGATCGCTGTCCTTTTTGGAGCTCTATATTCTTACTAAGGGAGAGAGTCAATAAACAGTACACATAATAAATAAGTAAATTATAATATGTTAGAAGATAAATGCAGAAGAGCAGGGTAAGGAAGATGGAAAGTAGAAAGTGTTTCCAGTATTTTGAGCTTAAAAGATGAGCAGACCATCAGTACAGCATGTGACTCTTGATCTCAGGATCATGAGTTCGAGCCCCATGTTGGATGTGGAGATTACTTAAAAAATAAATAAATAAAATCTTTAAAAAAAAAAAAAAAAGATGAGCTGAAGAACAGAGCAGAATGAGGTCGGATTTCCAATGGTGTTCCTCAAAAACTACGTTCGGTTGTGGGAAAATGAGGAAAATCATACTCTGCTTGAATAAAATTTGCATAAAATTTGACAAATCTAAATTCCCTAGGAACATATAGCTCATTTTATTATTTCTTTTCCTTCACCCTTGTTCAAAATTATTGACAAAAATGTGCTATATAGCGTATTTACAGAAGAAGATACAAAAAGACTTAGCCAGAAGCAGAGCAAAGGGAATTACGAGAGACACGAGCAAAGCAGATGACAGTTAAAGTAAACCAGGCAAACCAGTGCCTCAGGAATGGGCTCATTTCAACAAGACTTTAGGACTCAATTTTTTTCTCAGGCAAAGTTGGATCTAGTTCAAGGATGATATATAGGTTTCATTTCTGGTAACAACCCCAAACAACTTGCAGAGTCTCCCTGGAGCATGGCATTGATAAAGACTTTGGGGTCTTGTGGCAAATGAATTAGACATTTCTTACTGGGTTCAATACGGAGGGTAGGCAAGGAAGCATGATTTGCCTTCCCTTTCCTAGGTAGATCTTGGTGCTTTAAAAAAAAAAAAAAAAAATCAGTAGACATTCTCTGGCCACCTACTAAGTAAAAATTAACATCAATAACAATGGAGGATTTGGAAGGATAGGGCTGGAATTCCTAAAGGATTCTTAAATTCCTAAAGGAATTTATAATCTAGTTGGGAAGAAGGTCAAATGTATACAAGATGACACTGCAAGGCATCAAATGACTCAGCTTGTAAAATTTCAGTCCAGAGATTCACATGCCAAGAAACTGCTACAGCAAAAGATAGCCAAGAAAGACTTAGTGGAGGACACAAGCTCTGAACTGGGCTTTGAAGAATGTGCATCACTGAAATAACTAGAAAAAGGAAGGGTTACTCCCAGCAGAGTTGGATGAAAAGGCATAGGTAGCATCTGCTCCAGAATGAGAACAGACCAGCATGGCAACCAGATCATAGATAGATGCCTTGTGTATCACTCAGGATTCTCCAGAGAAACAGAACCAATAGAAGATTTTACACACACACACACACACACACACACACACACACACACCCCACAGACAGAGAGAGAGATTTATTATAAGGAATTGGCTCAAGCAATTATGAAGGCTGAAAAGTCCCACAGTCTACAGTTAGCAAGTCAGAGAAGCAGGAGAGCCAATAATACAGTTCAAGTTCAAGTTTCAGTCTAAAGGTAGAGATGGATGGCCTAGATCAAAAACAGTCAGGCAAAGAGTGTGAATTTTTTTTATTCAGCTTTTTGTCCAATTCAGGTCTTCAACAGATTGAATGAGGCCCACCCACAACAAAGGCAATCTGCTTTACTCAGTCTAACAATTCAAATGTTAAATCTCATCCAAAAATACTCTCACAGACATACACAGAATACTGTTTAACTAAATATCTGGACATCCTGTGGCCCAGTCAAGTTGGCACATAAATTTATCACCCCACTTTGAGTTGAGTCATTACCAGTAGGAAACAAGGACCATGATCAGTGACACGGGCAAAGATACACTTTATAAAATCAGATTGACTTTAGCATGAAAATGGATTCGAGAAAGAAAAACCAGAAACAAAAACAAGATTTAAAAATATAATTGTGGACACCTGGGTGGCTCAGTTAAGTGTCCAACTGTTGATTTCAGCTCAGGTCAGGATCTCATGGTTCGTGGATTCTAGCCCCGCATACAGGCTCTGCATGGAACATGCTTGGGATTCTCTCTCTCCCCTCCCTGCCACTTCCCTGCTCAGACACTCTCTCGCGCGCACATTCTCATGTTATTTTTAAAATAAACATTTTAAAAATATATTATAATTGACCATGTGACAGTAAGAAGTAGATAGATCATCAACAAACAAACATGTATAGGGTTCTATTTGATATAAGGTATTCTGCTAGGTGATTAAGATGCACTTACTCATAAGTGCTACCCTATAGTTTAATTTGATATCTGGATCCAAACGTAGACCTGCCCAGCAGGAATTGGAGAAGCAAGCCTAAGATTCCAAAGGTCAGCGAGAGGATGCAGATTTATAAATTATCCACATGGGGAAGAGAGCCAAGTTGAGAGTTTGCCCCTGACATGCCTATACGGAGAAGCCCAGAGGACAGCAGGTTGAGTCAGTCAGGCTCGAGTCAGGAAGCCTAATCAGACCTACTCATTTTGTGATTCACTGTGAAGGAATGACCACTCCTCAGTGACAGACTAACTCTAAAACATGTTCAAAAGGTAGGATTACTTTAAGGGGAAAAGAACGGGAGGCAGCAACACAAGCAGACCCCACACACCCAAACTCAAGTTGCAAGTGGGTTCTCCTGTAGCAACTCCAGCGTCTGCTTTTCAAATAGGACATGCAAGGTCTTAAACAGTAACACATTGGAGAAGTACCAGGAGGAAATGCAGAGAAGGTGAAACTTAACCAAGCTGATAAGAAATTTGCATTAACCATTAAGCATTTAATACAACTCAGGTAAATAGTGTTTCCTGAAGCAAATCAAGGGTAACAACAGTCCCGCCGTCAGATTTTTCACACGCATTTAAATGACTACATCTTGCTTAAAATAAGCAAAATGTCAACATTTTGAATATATACACAAATAGGAGAGATTTTAAATACTCACCTTAAAAAACTGACTTCATGTTACAGAATAGACAATAATCAAGAATACATTAGACAGGTTGCATCTTCCCAAAAAGATCAAAATAAGAGCATATGCCAACTGTAAAGTACCCCCATGTCTTAAGAAATAGTTTTATTAAAAAAATTTTTTCATATAAGAGCACCTGGGTGGCTCAGTCAGTTAAGTGTCTGACTCTTGATTTCCACTCAGGTCATGATCTCACGGTCCATGAGGTCAAGCCCCATGGCAGGTTCTGCACTGTCAGTGCTTGGGATCCTCTCTCTTCCTCACTCTCTGCCCCTCCCCTGCTTGCTCGCTCTCTCTCTCTTTCTCAAAAATACATAAATAAACTTGAAGAAAAAAGAAAATGTTTCATATAAACAAAATGTCAAGAAACATTTCCCCTAATAAAACAAATATGGACAGATGTCATCTTCATGCTGAAGATGCACCAAATATTCATGCTAACAGAGCTACTTAAGACACTGTTAAAATACACTTACACATCAATACATGCATGTATACATATGTGTGTACACACATTTATATACGTTTTCTATACTCGTTTTGATATATTACAAAGAAAATACTAAAATGAATGAATCCCAAGTACAAGTTCCATGAACACAAACCAAACAGAAGACACTCATTTTGAGACATGAAATCTAATCCTCTAATCTAATAGCTATGAACAAAGCTTGAACTCAGTGAAACTATTAATCGACTCTCTCAGAGAGTCAATAAACACTTTGCCACAGGAATCCCTGAGATGTGCTTGCTTCAATGACCCTGAGTCATGAAATTTATCCAAGTAACATTTATCACATTTATCAAAGTATCGTTTTTCACATTTTTCACACACAGAAAAGTGAAATCCATTCCTGGCACTTTCTATAAACCTAAAGGTCTTAAGATTAACCCATTACCAGTATTTCATTAGAAGTAAACTTTAACAATATAAGAAGAGCTAAGATACGCTCATTCTGTGTTCTGCACCACCTAGTGGATTCGCTGAACTCCTTAAAGGCATGTCCTAGAATAACGTTCTTCGGAAAATGTTTGGGGAAAAAAAAAAAAAACTATGCTCCATTAAAACTAATTAGCAGCTCGGCCAACAACTGCAGAGTATTTTTATAGCTGTTATCAATTACTATCTTCTCTTGGGGAAAACATTAAAACCAAAAGGAACTTGCAATGTGAGCAAATGAGGCAAGACCCACCTAAAAGCTCAGAGCCTTTGCTACTATGACCTCCTATTTCAGTGTCTGATCACATATGAATCATTTCTATCTTCAGTCTTACACATTAAGAAAAAAGGTGTTAACATAATTTTACACGGAGGGACACTATTACAGGAAGTATAAATTAGAGAAATTTAATATTTTCATGTCTTTGACTTTCACAAAACTTCACTATAGAAAACATTCACACAAGTGTACTTTAGGGGATATTCTCTAAAATGCTGTTCTTAATATAGAAAAATGGGAAACCACCCAAATTTCCAACAATAGGAAACAGTTTAAATAACCTGTGATGTGCTATTACACAGCCGAAATGCTCTGTATGTAGGGGCATGGAAATACTTTTAAGTTATATATATTAAGCTAAAATAAAAACCAAGTTGAAAGAGTTGAAAGTTGTTTAGTATTACCCATGTACTCGGTAACAACCTCAATAATATTTTAATATGGAGATAAGTTTGGAGGAAAAACATGTACCTATTTATAGCAGTTTCTCCAGAACATTAGATTACAGTGCACTTCAAATTTAAACATGACATATTTCCATAATATTTGATTGTTGAATAATATGTATTATGTGTATAATCAGAAAGAATAAAGTTTTATTTTAAGTTAGTGATATACTTCAAAGGGAAGTAGGAGAAAAACTTAGGATAAAGAGAAAACATAGATGTTAAAAACTTTTCTAGGGGCGCATGGGTGGCTCAGTCAGTTGAGCGACCAACTCTTGATTTCAACTCAGGTCATGACCCCAGGATTGTGAGATGGAGCCCCACATCAGGTTCCGCAGTAAACATGGAGCCTGCTTGAGATTCTCTCTCTCTCTCTCTCTCTCTCTCTCTCTCTCTCTCTCTCCCTTTTGCCCCTCTCCCCCGTTTGTGCGTGCCCTCTCTAAAAAACAAACAATGCCAAAAAAACAAAAAACAAAACAAAACAAAACCACTTTTCTATAATTGCTCTAAAATAACATCTGTCTCTACCTCCCTTTTAGAAAAGTTATATCCTTCTCAGAACTCCAAATTTAAGCCACACACACAGATACTGGAAACACCTCCTTAGCTAACATCTCCTGTTAGTCACAGCTTCTCAGGATAGAAGTTGAGCCCAAATTCCAGTACTTATCAAATTCAACTGAGCAATGCTGTCACTTCCTAAACAGTTGCAGACAAACTGCATTCAGTGTCTCTAATTCTAACTACAAGTTAATACAGAATTCAAAAGAAAAGGTACAGAGTCTGCAGACTCTAAAGATATTTGAAGCTTTTTCATAATGGAAATATGAGGGGTTAAGAGATAACTACTCTTGAATCCACAGTTCCATAACCTATTTAAACATTGCAAAAAAAACTAGATCAAAGTGGAAAAGAGAATTGCCTAGAAAGGTAATTGTGGAGAAACAAACATGGGGAAATGTTCCACTGCCTGGGGAGGGTATGAACTTGTGCTAGGAGAGGTTTGTCTCTACAGTCATGGGACCCTGACAAACATTTAAACTCCCATACCTCAATCTGCTCACCTGCAAAATGAAAAAACTGGCCATAAAGAGTCGCTATAGTCCTTTCAGTTCTAAAATTCTGAAAACAGACCGCTATGCTATTCTCGCCAAAGGATTTTTTTTAATAGTATACCTGTACACATCACAGCATATACGATACAAAGTTGTAAAGTAACATAGCCAAAAACAGCAGACTCCTGTGTGTCTCTTCTCCACCCCTGAATTCCATTCCCCAGAAGAAGCTCCTTCAACTCTGCAAGATATTTCTTCTGGTAATTAATTCCACATTTGTAAATCACACATTTAAATTAGAATTTCCCAGGTTTTTTTTTTTTTTTTTTTCAGTTTTAGACATTATAAAAAGTCCTTTTCTCAATCTATTGGGGCATTTATTCACCCACCCCACTTCCCCAGGTATAGCCACACTGTCGAGATGCAAACGATATAAAAATTACATACACATATATGTGTGTACATATTTACATATCATCCTGTTCCCAGTGAGGTCACATTTTGGTTAATAAATAAGCTTTCATTTCACATCCAAACACTTCACAAAATGTAGCAGGCAAAAAATTAAAAGCTTGGCCTCTGTATTAAAAATCCTGGATTCGGTTTGAGTCCATGATGTATAGCAGCTGAGTGTGAAAATGTGCTAAGGAAACCTAACTCAAAACTGGAGATGGGAACCCACGAAGAGAGGTCTCTGAGACGCATACCACTTGTGGTCACAGCTTGCGTAGTCCAGGAAAAAAGAAGAAAGGTTTCCTCTCAGCCCAGCAACAGTAAGCTGCCCTTGCCTATAGCCAATGAGAAGACACCACCACTTAGAACTCTCATTTTCCTCCAATAAACTTTTGTTCAAAACAAATCCCTCTAAACTTCCTCCTTACCTCTATAAAGAAACACTCTCCTTTGTTTGCCTATGGTACCCCGTAGTTTGTTTGTCCCAACTGTAATTTTTCCACTCTTCCCAAATAAGCTCAATTTTTGCTGGCTGAACAGTTTACCTTTTTTCTTTTAAAAGGTTGACATTTCTATGGTCAACAAACCTTCAACAAAGCAAGAAAGAAAATCCAATGGAAAAAAGACAGTCTCTTCAACAAACGGTGCTGGGAAAACTGGACAGAAACATGCAGAAGAATAAAACTGGACCACTTTCTTACACCATATACAAAAATAAATTCAAAATGGATGAAAGACCTAAAATGAGACAGGAAACCATCCAAATCCTAGAAGAGAACACAGGCAGCAACCTCTTTGACCTTGGCCAGAGCAACTTCTTACCCGACGTGTTGCCAGGGGCAAGGGACACAAAAGTAAACACGAACTACTGCAACTTTATCAAGATAAAAAGGTTCTGCACAATGAAGGAATAATCAGCAAAACTAAAAGGCCGCCTACAGAATGGGAGAAGATATTTGCAAATGACATATCTGATAAACAGTTAGTATCCAAAAGCTATAAAGAACTTAGCAAACTCAACACCCAAAAAACAAACAACCCAGTTAAGAAATGGGCAGAAGACAAGAATAGACACTTTTCTGAAGAAGACATCCAGAAGGCTAACAGACACATGAAAAGATGCTCGACATTACTCAGCATTAGGGAAATACAAATCAAAACCACGATGAGATACCACCTCACACCTGTCAGAATGGCTAAAATTAACAACACAAGCAACAACAGGTGTTGGCAAGCCCAAAATCAAACATGAATTGCAAGGTTTTCTTGGACTGGCAGGTTATTGTAGCAACTGGATCCCAAACTTTCCCCTTATGGCCCAAGATTTATACACTTTGTCAAAAACTACTAAATCTGAATCTAACATCTGGAAGATTCAGATAACATGACTTTTCAAATCCTAAAAGTTAAAAAAAAAAAAAAAAAAACTGTCCTTGGACACCCCAATTGTCAACTCCCTTTCTGTATATGAAAAAGAAGGGAATGCCCTTGAAGCACTCTCCCAAAAGCATGGAGATTGCCATTGATCCATTGGATATTACAGCCAACAACTAGATCCTGTAGCCTGTGGATACCCCATGCCTCACACCTATGTCTTTTACTTTCTCTTATAAAGACCACTAAGGAAATAGTCATAGGATCTCCTTTAACCATCTTTGTGCCACATGCAGTTTGAAGTTCTTAACTCTCATCATAGCATCTTTCAGTAGGCTGTCTCACTTAGTAAGTCACTGTAATAACTCATCACTGTAATAAATCACTGTAAAAACCTTAGCCCTGCTACTATTTTTCCCCTCTTACTCTGACGAAACCCCCCATAACTGCTCAATACCAACAGATCACCCTCTGACTCCCTGTGATGACTTATAGAAAACTCTTTGAGTAACACTGACTACTCATGGTTCACTGATGGTTCTTATGTGCAAAATGAAGATGGTAAATATCACGCTGAGTATGCAATATCAACTCCTTTTGAAGGAACTAAAGCAGCACCATTAACTTTGGCTACTATGGCCCAACAAACCAAACCATACACACTGGGGCCTGTATCCTAATCAATGGCAAAACTGCCAACGTTTACACAGATAGTAGATATACCTTTGGAGTGGCTCATGACTTTGAAATGTTATGGCAACAATGTGGCTTCCTTCAAAGACAAAATTAAAAGCAGACTTTTTTTCCAGAAATTATTGGATGCTATACTATTATCTGCTGCTTTGGCTATTACTAAGATTCCAGAGCATTCTAAGCTTGACTTTTGGAAAGCTAAAGGAAATCACCTTGCCGACATTTCTGCAAAATAGACTGCCCTCCAAAGTTCCAAAGTCAAACTTCTGTCGTGGTCCAAAGGAACTCATCTTCAGATGATAATGTGGAGAAACTGACTAGAGACACCCAATGATTAGCACAAGAAAGGAAAAAACAGTATTGGCAATCGGATGGTTGCTGGTATAAGAAGAGAAACCTCTGGTTTGGGTCAAATAAAAAAATAGCCCTACCAGAAATTCTAAAACTCCCACTACTGACAACTGTACATGCATCAAACTATCAGTTGATATATAAAATGAGATGTTTAGGAACCAATACTGGTAGGGAAATATTAACAAGGCTTCAGAAAGTGCCTACTTTACTCGTCCCACCTGCCCAAAATAAAATCCAGGGCAACCCGTGTGCACAGTTCCTGGGCACTTTAAATTGCCTAATGGACCATTCAAGGTTTGGCAAATGGATTTATTCAGCTACTTCCATCTTACGGATATAAATATGTTTTGGTAATAATTTGCATGTTTTCCCACTGGGTCAAGCCTTTCCAGGTAGACAGGCTACTGCCTCTTCAGAAGCTAAAATCCTATTGGAAAAGCATCTATACACAGGGAATCCCTCTTGAGCTTCACAGCTACCAGGGAACCCGTTTTTACTCGTCAAATATTATGGCAAGTCTGTGCTGTTTGGCCAGTTCTACAGCATTTTCACTGTAGTTATCATCCTCACTCCTCAGGACTAGTCAAGTGAACAAAAGGCATCATCAAAACCCAACTGGCAAAATTTGTGGAAACTCTCCAAATGCCTTGGTGGTTGGTTGGTTCTTCTAAATCTCAGATCCACCCCCTTTGGAGCTCATAAACTCTCATCCTTTGAGTTATTTACTGGGTTCCCTGTAAATCTAGCTTCCACGTCTTTTTACCTGCACCTAATAAAAGGAGATACAGTTCAATATTGCGAATGTCTAATTACATCTCTTGAAAATAATCATGCTCAAGTAGAGCAATCTTTTCACAGTGTGTTCCCAGGAGATGAAGACCCAAACATTACACCCTGCAACCTTGGCATTTTGTTTATTGGAAAAGATATCTCCAATAAGACTCTCTTCAACCACACTAGAAAAAGGTGTTTACCAAGTGTTACTGACTAATCCCTGTGCAGCCAAAATCCAAGGAGTAGACTCCTAGATCCATGTGTTCCATGTAAAGAAAACTCTAAAACTTGACTGGACTTGTACACCAACTGGTGGCCTCAAATTAAAGATTTCCAGGAACTGAAGCCGACAACAGCTGGAGCAGACAGCTTTCCCCAGGATGATGGCATCAGGCCAATACTCTTTCTGCTTTTTCTTATCTGTTTTCTCCTTCTCTATCCTGGAGGGACAACACCCTCCTTCACGTTTCCCAATCCCTCACAAAACAGGGAAACCTTCCTGATAGTTCAGATTCTGTTGAACAAACCCTGTCATCCAAAACCCCAATCTGTCCAGGACAGCCATGACCTTGTAGTCTTCCTCACAGCAACCTTCTCCTTCATCTCCACCACAACCACTAACTATACCTGCACCTCTATGGATATTTGTCACTAAGTCAAATTTCTACAACCACGTTTTCCTGTACCTTGGTTTGATCTCTCCCCTGCCATAACTCTCAATGCAACTAATCATACCAATTCCACCCATACAGTTTCCCATTCCCACTACTACCTTAGGTCTGCTTGCCCTAGCCAAACAACCTCCTCTCTATATGGCCTTTGAGAGCAAAGTCCACAGAACAATATGGTTTCTCCCTACTTGTTCCTCAAACACCACTGACCCTTAGCTTGAAAGGACCAACTGAAAAATCCCAATTAAGAGCCCTATTAATAATCAAACCCTAGCAGGAATCTTATATGCACCACCTGGTTTTATCTTTGTGGCAAACCGGCCTCTCAGTGGGCCTATGAATGTTTAGACAGCTGGCAGGTTGGAGGCCAATGCTTGCTAGAATAACTGTCTCTGTGAACATCCACAATAAATCTGAAGCCTTCCTGTGGTCTTCCTCCCTAAACCTTCAACTCTGCATTCACCAGGAACTCCCCAGAGGTATACAGGGCTCTGGATGCCTCTATTGTAGGTATTCACACCAATGAACAAATTATTAGAAATCTCTCTCTGGAGTTGGGAAAACTTGCCAATTCCTCTGTTAAGACAATAGCAGTCCAACCACAATTATTTGACTCATTGGTTAAAGTAGTTTTGGACCATCACATCGTCCTTGATTACCCACTTGTTAAATACAGAGGTATTTGTGTGATAGCAAGCAACTAACACACATGAATAAATTCTTCCAAAGAACCAGAAACCCAAATACATAAAATTAGGGAACAAGTACATTGCTATAGCAAATTCCACCTGATGATCCGTGATCCTTTGATCTCTTTGGCTAGTTACCTTCAGGTTTAGGCTCCTGGTTTAGGACTATTACACAAACTGGAGTCATTATTCTGCTCATTTTATATAATCATTTTCAAACTTTGTACCTGGTGCCTGTCAAACCTTTGGGTAGAAATAACATACCCAATAAGATGATGCTGGCTCAATGCATCAAGATGATCTCCAATGCTTACAACCTAAGATATAGACTTTAGATGGGAAATGCCTGAGAGTTCTCTCTTCCACTCACCCTTGTTACTCAAATGTGGCCTCAACAGTTTCCAATCTGGGCACTTTTCCTTGACATTGGACAGGACCCTAGGAAAGGTTCTTCCTCACATCAAGAAATAAAAATGTTTCTAATAAGAACAGATGACCCAACTCTTGATCAGTGATGCTCTTAAAGAAATATTTTGATCACAATGGGGAAATGTAAAAATGTGTTACGGAAACCAGACTCAAAATTGGAGTTGGGAAGCCAAAAAGGGAGGGCTCTGACACACGTACCACTCGTGGTCACAGCTTGCACAATCCAGAAGAAAAATTTCCTCTCAGCCCAGCAACAGCAAGCTGCCCTCACCTGCAGCCAATGAGAAGCCACTACCGCTTGGAAATCTCATTTTTCTTCCAAAGAACTCGTGTTCAAAAGCCCTCCCAACTTGCTCCTTTTCTCTATAAAAGGATACTCTCCTCCTTTATTCTCCCAACCTGCCTATAGTTCACCATCAATTGCCTGTCCTGAATTGCAGTTCCTCTGTTACCCTGAATAAATTTGGCTGAACTGCTTACCTTTTCCTTTTAAAAGGCTGATAGAAGGGGCGCCTGGGTGGCTCAGTCGGTTAAGCGACCGACTTCGACTCAGGTCATGATCTCACGGTCCATGAGTTCGAGCCCTGCGTCGGGCTCTGTGCTGACAGCTCAGAGCCTGGAGCCTATTTCAGATTCTGTGTCTCCCTCTCTCTGACCCTCCCCCGCTCATGCTCTGTTTCTCTCTGTCTCAAAAATAAATAAACGTTAAAAAAAAAAAATTAAAAAAAAAATAAATAAAAAATAAAAGGCTGATAGAAGTATATACCTAGAAGTTCCTTATTTTCTCTGAATCTTAACTGTTTCCCTCCTATATAATCTAAATATAATAGCACCCACTACAAAATGGTTAAATCACAAAGCACAAATATGGTACATGTCAAAGTACTTTGCTAATTATAAAGCTAATCATAAAACATACAGAAATGTTACTTTCTGCTCTTGCCTTTATAAGAGACCAGATCCCTATAAATGAAATCCCTGACATTATTGGTCACTCTTGAGCACTGTTCCTCTACTTAGGCTGAGTTAGAAGTCACTGAAAATAAGAGTGAAATAGATATCAATTGTGTTCCAAGGCCAGAATCTGAGTGTCCAGTTCTTCAAAGGGCTCACGTGTACACAGAATATAAAATAAATACCTAAGCATGGATTTGAGAAGGCAATTTAGTTTTCTATTCACCTGGAGAGGAAGCTTCCTTACCAAAATTTTATTTTAAGTAATATGAGAACAAAATTTCAAAAGTCACCCCTCAGGCAACTCTTGTTTCTTCTAATATGTACCTCTCTATTTTGAAATAATTTGTTTGTACATTTGCTTTTTGACTTGTAGACATTATCTATTGGCTTCCTATTATGATAGAATGAACTTCGTAGAGAAAGTGTTCTGAGCCAAACTTGAGATATTATGATGCAGAACTGTCCAGTGATGCATTACTCTAAACCACCCTTTCATTTCTAGTCTTCAAAGGCCTACGTTAAAAGCAATACAACCTAGAGTGTCTCTGTTTAGAGACAATAAGGAAGCTAGCTGGGCAGCTGGGCCTAAAGTATTAGACCACTCTAAACCTCTCTCTGAATCTAGTTCAGGGATGCTCGGTTTCTTTTGCCCTTTTCACCCACCCCACACGGTTTAGTCCTGTTCCTAAAGCTATAGGACAAATGAAAAAGGAGACCCCAAACAGTTTCAGGACAAGCGTGGGCATAATTCTTATGAGTTCTATGGAAAGGGATTAACTGGAGCTAAAAGAAACCAGCTTTTAATTATCTGAAAAGTTATCTAAAGCCGACAAGATGCAGCATTAAAATTTATGGACTGAATCTCCTGCATTACATCTGTCCAAAGGAGACCACTAATGTTCTCCAAATGCAGACTTCGGCTGGGGTACGCTAGGTTTGAGGCAGGGACAACATCGGGTCCAGTGCCACGTTTACAAGTAAACTTGAGGTCAGGCAGGTGACCCTGTCAAACAGGCATGGTACATTAAGGAAAGGAAATCTTTTCTCTCATTAATCAACAGGATAAAGGTGATTAAGCAGGAATTATTTTTCAATGACCTACATAATTTCATCAGGCTGCTATGGCTATTAGCAGACAGCAGATGACTTCCTAACAAGATGAATTTGATAGCACAGCCCTTCCCGAGAAGGCTGGGTGTGGGCCCAATCGGTTGACACTGCCTACTACTACTCCTCAGCTTGGGGATCATTCCTCCAATGGGGATATCTCCCCGTCACTGGATGGCTGAGGCTGCAGCACTTGCTGAATGGTGGAAGCCGGGTCTGTTAAGGGATGGATCCAGGTAGGTGAGACAGAGGTCACGTGATTCCCGAAGTTCCAAACAAACAAGACTACAGCTGCTACCAACACCTCACCCTGGCCAGGCTTGAAATAGAACAGCAGCTAGTTCATTCCCTAGCAGAAACGGGGTTAACAAGGAAGCATTGTTGGAGTCGGGGCGGGAGACAGACGGACAGGCATGCAGGCACGACATCAATAACAACCACCATGATTTGAACGCAGTTTCATTAGAGACCTTACGAAACTGAGCAAGAGCCACCCAACAAGTCCGCCCTTCCACCGGGAGAGTGCTACAAACCTCAGAGGGACGCCACCTCGGTCTCCCGTGAAAGCGAGGTGGCTTGGGGAGAAAAACTGAGCCCCAGATCTCTTCGCCTCTCCTCCTCCCGTAGGACCCCCGCTCTCTGGCCCCAGGGACCAAGGAAAGAGGTGGAGAGCCCTGATGACATCTTTCTCCGTCAAAATAAGCCGGCTCTCTCTCTCCCGGGGTCAGTCACCGAGTAACGCCGGGTCCCGCGGCTCTCGCAGCCACCTCGTCCCCGCAGTGCTGCGGCCCGATGCAGCGATCTAGTTTGGGGTATTCCCAGTGCAACCCCCATCCCAATACCTGCTCCTCCAGCCCAGTCGGCGGAATGCAAAGAAAGGACGCGTCTGCTCTCCCCACTCTCTTAACCCCCTAAAATAAAAGAAGTCCTCAAGCGGCAAAGCTCCAAGCAGGGTGCCACGTACCTGCCCGCGGACTCGGCTCCTCCTTCCACACAGTGCGGGACGCTCCGGACAAGTGTCCCCAAACTGTCGGGAAAGTTTGTGCCGCCGTCCAGGGTACACCGGACCCCGAGCCGCCACCCGCGCCGGACTCCAGGAGGGGCGGAGAGCCGGCTCCTCCCCGCCCGGCTCCAACTCAACAGCCCGGCCCTAGGAAGAAAGTAGGAGAAGGGAGAAGGTTTGAGCGCAACTTTCCGACCATGCGTCAGCGGGCGGCTGAGCCGCGCGGATCCGGGGCTCTGCACCACTCCCCCCTCCCAACTCTGTGCTCCTGGGAGCGCGAGCGGGGCGGGGCGAGCCGGGGCAAGGCGGGGCCCAACCTGCCCGGCAGCCCTGGGGAGCACGGGGCCCGGCCCCGCCCCGGCCGCCGCCAGCCCCGCCCCCACCCCTGCCCTTGGGACGCTCGGCAGCCAGGTGCGCCAGGGCTTGGGCTCCGCGGCGCCGCAGCCTCGCGCGGGTTTCCAGGGTGAAGGGGGAGGAGCCTCGGAGGGAAACTTTCCACCGAAACTTAACCCGGGCGACGTGGAGTACACCCCACCCCGCCTTTAGGGGCTCGTCTTTTGTCAGCACTACATCCCTTCACACACAACCGCTCTCACACCTCCCCACCAACGAAAAAATAAATCAATATTTATGAACCAGCCACAAGGCTGGTTTCTTGGGTCCTGCGGGGTGGAGGAAGTCAGACAACTCCGCATGTCACGGACGTTTTAGATTTCTTGCTCCCCAAAGGTTTGACGGCAGCCAGCGGTGCCCTCTCCCCACTCCAATTTCTTTCACTGAAGCCTTTCTTTCTATCCCTGAGGTTTGAACTTTAAAACACTAACAAGGTCCCAAGAGAGCTGAGTCGATGACGGAAGCGTTCTCCTGTTATTTTACTGGCATATTCTACTGAAGTGAGCAGGGGGAGTTTTACTCTTGGCGGACTTAAGGAGTCAGGGTTTTGGGGAACGGAGGGCAGTGAGCAGGTGTTGCTTTTTGTTTTTAAGGTGAGTCAGCATTGTTGCAATTGTTCGCGAGTATATGTGTGCGTGGCACATGTTCCCTAGCAATCCTCCCCCAACCCCCAGATGAGGGCTTTTTAATGTGGACAGTTCTACAGCAAAAAGGAACCATCCCCAACTCAGGACTCCCCAGAAAATGGCACAGCAGGTTCAGGATCCATTACCCCAGCACCCGGGGAGAGGAGTTGGTGGTGGTCTTTGGCCCGGCGCGGGTCTCCTTTCCAGAGCCCAGACCTCCACGGTGTAGGGCCTAGCCTCTCCTTTGCCCTTAGACACTTGGGGCTGTGCCCATTGCCAAAGTAGGCGGCGCTGACTTCCCTCCCCTATTCCTGCATCTCCCACGCCCCCTGGGTGCTTGGGCAGCAGAGTCAATGCTCTGCTTTCTGGACTTTAAAGCCAGGAGGAGGAATCAAATTCTTAGGTAGAGGCCTTCTTGGCATTTTCAGAGCCCTGTGGTTGGCATGGCTGAAACTTGAGGTAAGCCAAAACCTGAGCAGGTCGGGCCACACCACAACTTACAAAGGTGGATGTGGAGGATTTTCCACCTCAGCAGCGTCCTGCTGGCACCTCACCAAATTCTCCTTTGGAGGAGTATCCTCCTCCCTCCATTCTCAGTGAATGGCGTCCGGGGAAAACCAAAATCAGGTATATCTAGTTTCAAGTTCTCTCTTGCAACCATGGTAATGGGATGATAGGAACTACACACTTCCTTCTAAGGCTGTCTACGACCACTGCTGTGGCTCATGGAAAGCAGCACCAACACAGGTTGCACTTGCTGGGAGTCCTTTCAGGATTCACTAGCCTTTCACCTGTAACAAGTGTAGACAAGGGTCTCAAGTAAAATCTGGGGAAGGACAAGGGAGAAAAAAGGGGAAAGTTCTACCCAGCAGGTCACCTTGGCCTGCTCTAATAATTGGAATGTGGGGAAATCATTAGTGCTTTTTGCATGCTAGGCATTCTTCTAGGTGTTGGAGACAAAGGGGATAACAAAAAAACTTAAAAATTCTAGCCCTAATGGAGCTTACCTTCCAAATGAGAGAGAGACAGATGATAAATGTGTGGACTGCCATATGATTAGAAATGCTACGGAGAAAAATTAAGCAGGGAGGGGACATGAGGAGGAACAGGTTTTTTGTTTTTTTTTTTTTCAAAATTTTGTTTAAATTCTAGTTAACATATAGGGTAATACCGGTTGCAGGAGTAGAATTTAATGATTCATCACTTACATATAACACCCAGTGCTCAACACAAGTGCCTTCCTTAATATCTGTCACCCATTCAGCCCATCCCCCCCTGCCCACTTCCCCTCAGCACCCTCGGTTTATTCTCTATAGTTAAGAGCCTCTTATGGTTCTCCTCCCTCTTTTTTTCCCCTTCACCTATATTCATCTGTCTTGTTTCATATGGTATTTGTCTTTCTCGAACTAATTTATTTCAATTAGCATAATACACTCTAGCTCCAACCACATTGTTGCAAATGGCAAGGTTTCATTCTTTTTTGATGGCTGAGTAATATTTGTGTGTGTGTGTGTGTGTGTGTGTGTGTGTGTGTGTGTGTACACATGTATACACATCTTTATCCATTCATCAGTTGGACATTTGGGCTTTTTCCATAATTTGGCTATTGTTGATAATGCTATGAACATCAGGATGTATGTGCCCCCTTCGAATCTATATTTTTATATCCTTTGGGTAATGCTTGGTAGTGATTGCTGGATCATAGGGTCTATTTTTAACTCTTTGAGGGACCTCCATACTGTTTGCCAGTGTGGCTGCACCAGTTTGCATTCCCACCAACAGTGCAAGACGGTTCCTCTTCTCATCCTCGCCAAAACCTGTTTCTTGTGCTATTAATTTTAGCCATTCTGACAGGTGTGAGGTGGTATCTCATCATGGTTTTGATTTGTATTTCCCTTATTATGAGTGATGGTGAGCATCTTTTCACGTGTCCGTTGGCCATGGTGCTCTTTTAAATAAGAGCATCTAGCAACACCTCTGTAGGAAGTAATATTTGAGCAAAGGCCTAAAGGAGCAAGATATCTGGACAGACAACTTTCAAGGCAGAAAGCACAGCAAGTACAAAAGCCCTGAGGCAGAATTATGCCTGAGTGCACTAGGAAGAGCCAAGAGGCCAGAATGGCAGATCGAAGAAGGTAAAGACAGGGAAGAGGTTGGGGTGAGACAGTTCAGGTGAGGCTTTTACTCTGAGTTGGGAGCCATTGGAGAGTTTAGGGTGGAAAAGTGACATCTTCTGTCACATTTTAATAGGATAACTTTGCTAGATTGAGTATAGACAGTAGTGGGTAGCAGAAACCAATTAAAAGGCTACTGAAATAATCTAAGAGCAAGAGGGTAGTGACTTGGACCAGGGAGATATGGGTGGAGGTGATGAACTGACAGGAATCCCTCACAGATTGAGTGTGAAATATGATGGAAAGAAAGCAAAGAAGACTGAGGTGTTTGTCCTGAGCAGCTGAAAGGATGCAACTGCCAGGGCAAAGAAGACGACTTCAAAAGGAGCAGGTTGGGATAAAAATCAAAAAGGCCAAAGGGATGACAGGAAAAAAAAGGACACATAATTTGAACAATCGTCAATTTCCTCAGTTTATAAAATGAAAAAAATACCTACTTCATTAGGGTTGTTTTAAGGATAACATGAATTAATCCAGTGAAGTGGCTAGCACAGTACCTAATAAATGGCAAGCAGTTAAGTTTCCTGTGTACAATATGAATTTCATACATATCCACTCTGCCCTCTGGGGATGAAACAGAGTCATTGTTTCAGAGGAAATAAGTCTTACTAAAAGGAGAGGGAAAAGAAAACAAAGAAAGAACATGAAATAAAAATACAAAAACAATGGAATATTACTCAGCCATAAAAAAGAATGAAATCTTGCCCTTTGTGACAAGGATGAACCTTGAGAGTGTTGTGCTATGTGAGATAAGTCAAACAGAGAAAGACAAATACTATATGATTTCACTTATATGTGGAATTTTAAAAATAAAATCAGACTCATAGATGCAGAGAACCGACTACTGATTGCCAGAGTGGGGGACAAAGTGGGTGAAAGGGATCAAGAAATACAAACATCCAGTTATAAAATAAATAAGTCATGGGAGAGTATTGAACAGCAGGGGAAATACAGTCAATATTATTGTATTAACTTTTTACAGTGACAACTGGTAACTAGACCTATTAGGATGATCATGTATATAAACAATGTATATAAACATAAAATTGCTATGTTGTATACCTGAAATAGGATATTGTATTTCAATTATACTAAAATTTAGAAAGATGGAAAGTCATAGTCAATGCAGGAAAAAAACAGAAGAAATGAAGTCCAAGAAAAGTGTCTAATAAAATCCATGTTATAGTAGTTTCTCTGGAGTTCTAGTCCCTCAAGGAGACAAACTAAAGTATCAGAGTTTGATAGTTTGGGAAAGGAATTTGAAACATGAAAAGTTTGTAATAAAGCAAAAAAAAAAATAAAATATATATAATAAGCAAAGAATTTTGGGTACTACTCCTTATAAAAAATTATTTCAAATAAGATGTAAGAATAGAAAAATATTCAAAAGAGAATTCTAAAAAGTAAAATTAAAAAAAACACAAATGACCACTGTATTTTAACAGTCCAGTCATATCAATTAAAGCTAGGATGAGAAACAATTATTTTTTATTTATAAATTTGGCAAGACTAGAAAAATTATAAAAAGTAATATTGTTGCATGTTGGATAATTTCATATCATGCTAAAGGAAGCTATAGTAATTTTTAGAAATGTGTATCTAAATATCGAAAATGTTTATACTTTTCAAACTAGAAATTTTACTTCCAGGAATTTATTCTAATATTCAAATATTTGCTAAAACTTTACATATAATGTGGCACCTGGGTGACTCAGTCAGTTAAGCATCTGACTTCTGCCCAGGTCATGATCTCACAATTCATGAGTTCAAGCCCTGCATTGGGCTCTGTGCTGACAGTTCAAAGCCTGGAACCTGTTTCAGATTCTGTCGCTCTCTGCCCCCCCCCCCCAATTAAACATTAAAAAAAAAACCTGTACATATAACAATGTCCATCACCGGGTCATTTAAGTATAGTGAAAAGAAATATCCTAAGTATCCAACAAGACAGAATTATGGTAAGCACTAGGTTATGGTAAAGCCATTTATGTTATTATAGGCAGATTTTTTTAAATATGGATGAATATCTATTAAATGAAAACATGTTCACAATATATTATAGTAACAGAATAAGCCATGGGGCACCTGGGTGGCTCAGTCAATTGAGCATCCAACTCTTGATTTCGGCACCACATTGAGTGTGGAGCCTGCTTGGGACTGTCTCTCTCCCTCTCTCTGTGCCTCTCTCTCTCAAAATAAATAAACATTAAAATAAAATAAGCCTACCACAAAACAGAATGTAAAATAGTATTTTCCTGGGGTGCCTTGGTGGCTCCATCAGTTGAGCGACGCACTTTGGTTCAGGTCATAATCTCGTGGTTCGTGAGTTCGAGCCCTACATCAGGCTCTGTGCTGACAACTAGGAGCCTGGAGTCTACTTTGGATTCTGTGTCTCCCTGTCTCTCTGCCCATCCCCTGCTTAAGCTCTTTCTCTCTCAAAAATAAACATTAAAAAAAATTTTTAAGGAGGATTCTCCTTAAAAATTGTCATCCCTATATTAGGATGACTATTTATTTTCTTTGTTCCTTTCTCTATTTCCACGTTTTCTGCCATAAGCAAGTGTCATGCTCTCTTGGGAGTGGAGCTGCTGAATATATAATGAGATTTAGTGAATATTGCCAAAAGTTTTCCAACATGGTTATACCAATTTATACTCCCACTGGCACTATATAAAAGAGTTCTAGTTTGAAACAATGCATTTTTAACATAATGTATCCAATAAACAGCCATTGATTTGAACTCTACTACTTTAGAAGTTAAAATGATTTCATGGAAGATAGAAGTACATTGTTGTGAATGCACAGATTAGTAATATAATGCCAACCCTTTCTAAGTTGTATTTTTCATTATCTCATTTATCCTTACCCTTTTTAGCTGTGTTATATACATTAGTCAAAGTATTCAGATTAGATTTCTTTAATGCAGCAGCTGCACAAGACTCCCTTTTCTTACTTCCTTTATCCCTGCTTTAAAATGTAATTGTATTTCAAATTGCCTTACACATTTCCCTCAAAATATTTAAAACATCAAAATCCATGATTATGTGAAAAAAGGAGAGCAGTATCTCATTAGTACTTGCAAACACTCTTCTTTCACAGAGCTCATGGGACTATAGTCTCTATCTTAACATCTCTGTGAGAAAGCGAACAAAGGCTATCAGCTCTGTTTAACAAAAACAGAAGTTCAGGTACAGCAAAGGGAAGAGGGCAGTTTGAGATGAGGATGTCAAAAAGATCCCTTCATTGACCCAGATACCTTGGAATCTAATCTAAAAAGACACAAAGACATTGTCATTTATAGTCAGATTAAATCTAAATATAAATTGTCTCCTAAAGTTGCTTCTCTTAAGAAGAGCTTAGAAATGAACAATGTGTATCTTGTTAGAATATTAATCATTCTGTCAAGAAATTCTAACAAATACATTAATAATAAAATAAAATTGCTTTTCAATGGTCTCATCTCCTGTGGAGATTATCAAGTGGTCAAGGTCTACCTACTCCACTGATGAAATATGTCTTATTTATTATAAAAACTCTTTTCAAATCCACCTGTCTTCTCCTTTAAAGAAAGTCAGGGTAGGGGCGCCTGGGTAGTACAGTTGGTTAAGGGTCTGACTCTTGACCTCAGTTCAGGTCATGATCTCACAGTTCGTGAGTTCAAACCCCACATCGGGGTCTGTGCTGATGGTGCAGAGACTGCTTGGGGTTCTGTCTCTCCTTCTCTCTGTCCCCTCTCCCTCTTAATCTCTCCCTGCCTTCTCTCAAAATAGACTTTAAAAAAATGAAAATAAAATGAATCACTGTAGCATGTTAACAGCCTAAGCTCTGGAGCAGATGCAGCCGACAGGAGTGTGTTCAAATCCCAGCTCTACTGCTTTCCAGCTGTGTGACCTGGATCAAGTAACTAAGTAACTTCATTTCTTCTTGTGCCTCAGTTTTTGCTCTAATAAGAGGTCATCGTAGTAACTATATCACTAGTTTGTGATGAGGATTATGTAGCTCCCTGAGCACAGTGTAGAGCACATGATAAGCACTCAGTAGATTTAGTTTTCAAGGCAATTTTTAGGAATTTGTAATGAGGAAGTAATTCTAAAAGTGGATATTTAAGTACAAGTATTATCATACCAGCATGAATTTATAATATCAAAATTTTGGAAGTAATTTAATTATCAAATAGGAATGAACTAAAGTAAATTATGTTCTATCCAAACATAGTCAGTCTACCACATAGTATGATCTCCATTTTATTTAAAAAAAAAAAAAAGCTATAAAATAAAACCCCTGTGTACATTCAGAACTACAACGTACGGTTGTGCAAGTTGTTCACTGCACAGGATGCCTGCCCTTGGAGCAAGTAAGATCTGAAATCTAGCTGTGCTCCGCTTATCAAGCTGTACACCCTGGTTCAAGATTGCATTCACCTAGAGAACAGGATGCCTTTTTCTGAATTGCCCAAAGGGTTAGTATGGGCTAGCATCACCTATGTGTAAATCTGGAAAAAAACAAAAAAGATTGAAAAAACACAAACCAAAGTATTAACTCTGATTATCTTGAAGAACCAGGATTCTAAGAGATATTTGCTTCATTCTAATTTTTTATATTTTCCCAGCTTTCTACAATGAATATGTTACTTTATGGTAAGAGAATAAATTTTACTTTTTAAAAAAGGTTGTGTCAAAAATGCAAATCAAAACTACAAGATAAAGCCTCACACATATTAGAATGGCCACTATCAAAAAAAAAAAAACCCCACAGAAAATAAATGCTGGGGAATATGTGGAGGAAAGGGAACCCTTGTGCACTATTGATAGGAATGTAAATTGGTGCAGCCACTATGGAACAGACTAGGACAGTTCTTCAAAAAGTTAAAAATATACTTACCACATGACCCAGCAATCCCCCCCTCACATAAAACCAACAGAATTGAAAGCAGGATCTTGGAGAAATAGTTGCACACCCATGTTCATAGCAACATTATTCACAATAGCAAAGAGGAAAAGGTGGGAAACTCTGGCATTGTCCTTGACTATCCAGCTCATCCAAAGTCATGCCCACTTCCTGGAGACAGTGACTGGTCTATGCAAGAAACAAAGTTTGGGTCTAGTCTTTGCAAATCAGAAAGGCAGTCCCAGCTCTGGAATTCTCCATAGGATCAGGCTGAGACTACCACAGTTCAACTGCTCACTTAGCAGGATCCTGCTCCCTTTACTCCCCTACAGGTGTTGAGCCTGAGATCATAGTCCAATAATCTCCCTAAATGCAAATCTCTATTTTAGGGTCTGTTTCCTGGAGGACCCAACCAGGAACAATTGTTAAAGAAATCTTTTCCTTTCCTGATAGTCTCCTATATTTTCTTCTTCACTTTTATACTTGATCTTTTATAATTCATTTGGAGTTTACTTTTAGATAAAATCAGGATCTGATTATATTTTTCTTCTTACAGTGAGCTAATTTTCTCAGTACCATTTACTAAATAATCCAATATTTCTTTGATTTTATTTCTCTATGGCAAATTGCCTATATACACAGGTGTGTTTCTTGACTTTCTACCCTGACCTCTTGGCTTAAAGATTTGATCCTGGAACACTGTTTCGAAAGCTCTGGCTTATTTTTCAAAATTGTCTTTAGATATTCACCAAATACATTTTAGAATCACTTTATTGACACGCCTCCAAAAATCCTTCTGGGATTCTTTTTAATTACACTGAATTTATATTTTTGAGTATATTTTGAGTAATTTAATCTTCAAAATGTTAACCCATCCCATCTCTTAGCAGGATATTTTGCTTCATTTATTCAAGTATTTTTAAAATATCCCTTAATAGGGGTGCCTGGGTGGCTCAGTCAGTTAAGCGTCCGACTTCAGCTCAGGTCACGATCTCACGGTCTGTGAGTTCGAGCCCCGCGTCGGGCTCTGGGGCTGATGGCTCAGGACCTGGAGCCTGCTTTGGATTCTGTGTCTCCCTCTCTCTCTCTGCCCCTCCCCCATTCATGCTCTGTCTCTCTCTGTCTCAAAAATAAATAAATGTTACAAAAAAAAATTTTTTTTAATAAAATATCCCTTAATAAAGTTATATAATTTTTTCCACAATTATTGTCTGTACTCCTTAATAGCTCAATTTCTGTATATCATATGGTTTTGTTGCAATTAAAACGTTTTCTATTACTATTTCTAGTAATTTCATTGCTGGTATGAAGGTATGAAATTTATTTCTATATATTGATCACACATCTGGCTCTCTTGCTGGACTCTCTTTGGTTCTCAAGTTTGGTTGAATCTGAAGAGGATTTATATAAATTACCAACATCTGAAAGTGACATGTTGTAATGCATTCACCAATTCTTTCCAGTCATCTAGCATTAGAAGAGGTTTCTCTCCTTTTAAGTCTCCAACTCCCATAAGAAAGAGCAGAAACTTGCTTTTTCTAGACTCTTGTACAGATAGAACATGGATTTTGAAAGGGACACTAATGAGCTAAAGGAGAAACCACCACAACGCATCATTCTGCAAGATATAGAAAACAGAGACCGGCTTGGGGGAGAGATTCTCTCACTAGTACCCAGTGCTCACAGTGGTAGCATTGGCAATGCTCTCTGCCGTGTCGACACAGAGTGGGAACAGCGCTGTCTCCCCTACAGCAGACCTGCAGGGTGATTGGTGTACATGCAGTTCCCAGTTATATGGCTTCTAAATCTGTATCTGTTGCCAATGTTACAGACTCAGTAAGCTGCCTAGTATTGTTTAATAAGTTATTTAATAAGCTCGATGTGGTTTTTATAGATTTTAGCAAAACTAACAGTTATATTTCACATTTATTGTTATCTTTTTGCAATGGCCAAGACACCAACTCTAACTTGAAAGGCAGTCGTCACGGTAGAGATCATGATGTTGTTCTCAAACCTAAACAGAATACAAAGCAGTTGCTATTAATTGTCTACCCGATTTCAAGCCTTCAAGTTTTTTCCTTTCTACCAATTTTGTTTACAGAGGCAAAACTGCAGCTGCCCTTGCAACTAAAAGGTGGTCGTGTATCACAGTCAAGCCAATGGAATGTGATACAAGGTCCCTGTGTGAGCTTTCAGAAAGCCTGGCAGGCTAGGTTCCACATCTCTTTGCCCTCTCTCTACCTGCTTCCTCCTGCCTGGATCATGATTACCTAGAAAAGCAAAAGCCACCTTGAGAGGATGAGGGGGGAAAAGCTGGATATGTGAGATGATGATCACGAAGTAAGAAAGCTAGAAGAGGCCTAGAACACTGAAACTTTGTCAAAACATACACCAGAGCTATACTGTCCACCTCTGGACTTCCTGCTATGAGGAAAAAACCAATCCCTTGTGCATTTACCACTATTTTGGTTTCTTTTACATACAGGAAACACACTCCTAAGTAATACAGCACCTAAAATTTTTCTAAGTATGATGTTTATTATGAATTTTTGGTTGATGTCCATCATTAGGTCAAAAATTTTTCCTTAGATTCTAGATTATAGATATCTAATTTCTGGCATCTCCAGAATTGTTGTGCAGGAGAAGGAGCCAGCAGTCATGCTCAATTCACTATCTTAGCTAGAATCAGAAGTCTTTGACTTAATGCATGAAACATTCTTGCAAATATATTTGTGTAAGTACATATACATGCCTTAAGGATAAGGAATACACCAGGTGTGTGTGTGTGTGTGTGTGTGTGTGTACATAAGCATTTATTTCCTTCCTTCCCTTAAATACTGTACACACAAAAAGAACCTACCAAATTCCAAACCTTCTATGATTAGAGTTATAGGAATTTTTTTTTTAAAGGGAAGTAAATTTAGCTGGAGCTACCTAGAAATGTCTAATAGTTGGGGCACCCGGGTGGCTCAGTCACTTAAGCGTCTGACTTCAGCTCAGGTCATGATCTTGCAGTCCGTGGATGTGAGTCCCACATTGGACTCTGTGCTGACAGCTCAGAGCCTGGAGCCTGGCTTCGGATTCTGTGTCTCCCTCTCTTTCTCTGTCCCCCTCCCCCACTCAACACTCTGTCTCTCAAAAATGAATAAATGTTAAAAAATAAATAAATAAGAAAGGTCTAATAGAATGGTATTTGAAAGTTCTACATCAAGATGGTAATGTAGGAAATTCCTGACCTCCCCTCTTTCCATGAATAAACTGAATCAACAGCTACACATGAAACAACTTCCTCTGAAAAAACAAAAAACACAAACTAGCTAAGCAAATCCTATGTATCAGACAAAGGATGGGGGAAAAAAACACATTAAAGCAGGTAGGAGTAGCTGAGACCATCTCAGACACACTGACACAAAATCAGGAGGGCAATCGAAACCTGGAGCTTCTACCTGAGGAACTAAGGATTTTAAGCCTGCATTGGTCACATCAGTGTTCAACACCTGCACCTGAAAGAGAAGCCCGCAACATGCGAGCTTTGAAAACCAATAGGGCGCATGTCCACAAGACCAACAAGGCTATAGAGAACTGAGAAACACCTCTTAAAGAGCTCACACACTCAAACTTACCCATCACAGGGACCAGTGCAGAGGCAGCCAATTTAGAGGAGCCCAAACTTTATGTAAACAATGCTTATTTAATTATCTTAAACACCTGTCTGGAGGGCAGGCATCTAACTTAACACACATCAAGGAACATACTGGGGCACTCTCTGGGAACAGAGGCTGGCATGCCCTATCTGCACTCTCCTTCTGCCTCACTCCAGCTCACCATTATCTCCTGGAAAGGAATAATTACCCTCCTCTGGTCTCCAATTTTTGTAGCTGTCACCAATGGACACCTAGATCACCTGGTGCTAGTAGCCAGTGGGACTTAATGCTTGCAGTTCCATAGGACTGTGTATGTTTGCATACTTTAAAAAATATATTTTTTTTGAGAGAGAGATCATGAGTGGAGGACAGGGAGGGAGAGGGAGAATCTTAATCAAGCCTACACCCAGGACCAAGCCTGTAGCACAGAGCTCAATCCCATGTCCTTGAGATCAAGCATTGGATGCTTAACCGACTGAACCACTCAGGTGCCCTTATGTTTGCATACTTTAAAAGCTGCTGTCTGAGTAAACAAAAAAATAAAAATAAAAATAAAAAATAATAAAAGCTATATCCTGAGGGACTGGCTTCCAATCAACCTGAACAAATGTACTGACTGGGATCCTATTCTTTGGGAAACTGACAAGTTTCGGCATACTCTCAATGACTGGGATCCACTAGCAATAAAATAGGCTGCCTGGGTAATCATGAAGGTTTGAGAGCCTAGAGCTAGGGCAGGGTTGAACAATAAGTTTCATCTCCTAAACAAGGTCACTCCTCCAAGGCTGGGAGAGGTGGCTGTTTTATCAAAGACACAGAAACCAACAGAGTCAAACAAACAAATGAAATGAAGATACAAAGAAATGTGTTCCAAATTGAAGAACGAAATAAAACACCAAAAAAAAAAGTCCTTAAGGAAACAGATAAGTGATTTACTTGATAGAGAATTCAAAATAATGGTCAGGAAAAATCTCATAGAACATAGGTGAAAAGTGGATGAACAGAATGAGAACTTTAACAAAGATGGAAAACATAGAACTACTGGGGTGTGTGGATGACTCAGTTGGTTGAACATCCAGCTCTTGGTTTCAGCTCAGGTCATGATTCCAGGGTCATGAGATCAAGCCCCACATCATGCTCTGCACTGAATGTGGAGCCCGCTTGGGATTCTCTCTCCTCTCTCTCTCTCTCTCTCTCTCTCTCTCTCTCTCTCAAATAAGAAGAAAAAAGAAGAAAAGAAAATATAGAACGACCAAAAGGAAGTCACAGAGCTGAAAAATCAATAACTGAACTGGAAAATATAGGGATTCAACAGCAAATTAGATGAAGCAAAAGAAAAGATCAGTGAACTTTAAGAAAAGGCAGTGGAACTCACCCCATTGGAACAGCAAAAAGAAAGTGGAAAAAGAAAAAAAAAAAGTGGAAGCTGCCTTAGGGATTCATGAGACAACATCAAGTGGACCAACATTTGCATTACAGGGGGCTCAGAAGAAGAGGGGCAGAAAACATAGTTGAAAAATAATTGATGAAAACTTCCCTAACCTAGTAAAAGAAACAGACATTACAATCCAGGAATCCCAGACAGTTCCAAAAAAGATGGATCCCAAAATATCTACACCAAAACACATTATAATTAAAATGTCCCAAGATAGAGAGAGGCTGGGAAGATGCGAGAGTAAGAGAACCCTAAGCTCACTACATCCCACAGATACAACTAGGTAACATTCACATCAGTGTAATAACCCAGAGGGGACTGGGTGGCTCAGTCAATTGAGCTTTTGACTCTTGATTTTGGCTCAGGTCATGATGTCATGGTTTGTGGGATTGAGCCCCATGTTGACAGCACGGAGCCTGTTTGGGATTGTCTCTCTGCCCCTCCCCTGCTCATACTCTGTCTCTCTCAAAATAAACAAACATTAAAAAAAAAATATGAAGACTGGGAAAACAAACTCCACAACTAAAGGTAGAGAATAATCCACACTAAAAGAGAGTAGGAAGGGTGAAGATGCCATTTGGGAGTGAAACAGACATTGTCTGTGGTAGAAAGGGAGCCGGTAGCAGGTGAAGAATGAAAAGGAGACTTTCCCCGGGGGGGGGGGGGGGGAGGGGGGGGGTGGCTACACATGAAAAACAAATCCCTATGACATTTGGCTCTTAAAGCAAGAAGGGAGGAGACACCACAGACCCAGGGCTTGGAGCAGCTCAGAATAATAGCTCTTCAAGTCTGCAATAAAAAGTGGCCTCCAATAAAACTACATTGCAAAAAAATGGGAAAGAAATAGAATAAAAAGAGTAAAAAAGTGGAAGAGGCAGAGCCTAAAGAATTTGTGGTGGAAAAAGTACTGGACTGATGTGTAGCGAATGGGAAGGTGGAGCATTTACTGAAATGGAAAGAATTTACAGGTACTGGCAATACTTGGGAACCTAAGGGAAATTTAGATTGTCCAGAGTTAATTGAAGCATTTCTTACCTCTCAAAAAGCTGGTAGAGGAAAAGATGGTACAAAAAGAAAATCTTTGACAGTGAATGTGATGAGAGCAAGTCAAAGAAGAAAAGATAGACTACTGATAAACCAAGTTTGCCAGAGGTCTTGATCTTGGACAAATAATTGGTGCCACAGACAGCAGTGGAGAATTAATGTTTCTCATGAAATGAAAAAATTCAGTAAAGGCAGACTTGGTGTTGGCAAAAGAGGCAAATTTGAAGTGTCCTCAAATTGTAACTGCTTTTTATGAAGACAGACTAACTTGGCATTCTTGTCCAGAAGATAAAGCTCATTGTTTGCATTGCTTCATCTAAGATATAATATATAATATATAATATACAATATAGAGGAAATCTAGGTCTTGATTTTTTAATTTACTCATGAGAAAAAATAACATTCTAACGAAAATCAAGTTTGATATGTTTCTTTTGAAGTAGTATTGGGGGGTTGTTGGGGGGGGATGGGTTCTGCAGCTATAGCACTGGTTACTTTGAACAAATAAAGGCTTTCTGTAATTGCTTCCTTTATCAGAAAAGAGCATTTGAGACATGGTATATTATTCTCCCGCATTAGAGAACACCTTCTCTAAGTGTTGGGGGAAATCTTTATAGTCATTAATCACAATGTGTTCAACTCCTATATGCCTATTGACCATTCTGAGTTTTTTGTTTATTTGGGGACTTTTTATGCATATGCTTAAAATACGTATGTAACCACTGGGTGTTGTATGGAAACCAGTTTGACAATAAATTTAATATTAAAAAAATAAAATAAGTAAAAATAAATAAATAAATAAATAAATAAGCAAGGCAGCAAGGCAATCATGAATTTCTAAAACTAGGTCATCAGATATAAGTTCAGTTGATTGTGAGTTTTGAAACTGTTTATCAAAATTAAATAATTTGATTTGATTTGTATTAGAAAAAAAAAGTATGTAAATGGTTTTCTTTTCTCCTCCCCCCCCCTTGGTTTTTTTTTTTTTTTTTTACATTCATCAAAACATCAACAGCATTTTATAACCATGGATGAGCCTGTGTTGCTGGAATGCCATCATTTTCAGCAACATAAGAAATAAATCACATAAATAGAAATTTTTCCTGAAGCCTTAAACTTTCAAATTTTATAATTGGAAGATTTAAATATAATGTAAACTTGGGGCACCTGGGTGTCTCAGTTGGTTAAGCATTCAACAACCCTTGATTTCAGCTCAGGCCATGATACCAGGGTCATGGGATCCCCACTGAGTATGAAGCCTGCTTAAGATTCACTCTCGCTCTGATAGAGTCCCAGACAAGAGGCACCTGGGTGGCTCAGTCAGTTAAGTGTCCAACTTTAGGTCAGATCATGATCTCACAGTTCTTGAGTTTGAGCCCCGAATCCAAGCCTAGAGTCTTCTTTGAGTTCTGTGTCTCCCTCTGTCTCTGCCCCTCCCCCTGTCTCTCTCAAAAATAAACATTAAAAAAAAAAATTTTTTTTTTGACAGTTTCCCAGGGGCACCTGACTGGCTCAGTCGGTTGAGCATCCAACTTCAGCTCAGGTCATGAGCTCACAGTTTGTGGGTTCCAGCCCCACGTCAGGCTCTGGGCTGACAGCTCAGAGCCTGGAGCCTCCTTTGGATTCTGTATCTCCCTCTCTCTCTGGCCCTCCCCTGCTCATGTTCTATCTCTGTCTCTCAAAAATGAATCAATGTTTTTTTAAAAAAAATTTTAAGCGTTTCCCAGACAAACAAAAAATAAAGGAATTCATGACCACTAAACCAGCCCTGCAAGAAATTTTAAGTGGGACTCTAATAGTGGAGTGAAAAAAAAAAAAAAAAAAAAAAAAGCAGCAAAGGATACAAAGGACCAAAGAGCATCACTAGAAACACCAAATCTACAGATAACACAATGGCAATAAATTTATCTTTCAATAATCACTCTGAATGTAAATGGACTAAATGCTCCAATAAAAAAAAAAAAGATCTTTATTCTGCCTACAAGACACTCGTTTTAGAATTAAGGACACCTGTAAATTGAACATGTGGGGATGGAGAACCATCTATCATGCTAATGGATATAGAAAGAAAACTGGAGTAGCCATACTTCTATCAAACTAGATTTTAAAATTTTTTTTTTAACGTTTATTTATTTTTGAGATAGCGAGAGACAGAGCATGAATGGGGGAGGGTCAGAGAGAGAGGGAGACACAGAATCTGAAACAGGCTCCAGGCTCTGAGCTGTCAGCACAGAGCCCGATGCGGGACTCGAACTCACGGACCGCAAGATCATGACCTGAGCCGAAGTCGGACGCCTAACCGACTGAGCCACCCAGGCGCCCCCTTTTTTTTTTTTTTTTTTTTTTTAAATTTTTTTTTTTTAACGTTTATTTATTTTTGAGATAGCGAGAGACAGAGCATGAATGGGGGAGGGTCAGAGAGAGAGGGAGTATCAAACTAGATTTTAAAACAAAGACTGTAATAAGAGATGAAGAAGGACATTATATCATAATTAAGGGATCTATCCATCAAGAAGAGCTAACAATTGTAAATATTTATGCCCCCTACACGGAATGCCCAAATACATAAATTAATCACAAACATTAAGAAACTCTTAGATAATAATACCATAATAGTAGGAGACTTTCATACCCCACTTACAACAGTGGACAGATCATCTAAGCAGAAAACCAACAAGTAAACAATGGTTTTGAATGACACACTGGACCAGATGTACTTAACAGATATATTCAGAACATTTCATCCTAAAGCAGAATACATATTTTTCTCCAGGGCACATGGAACATTCTCCAGAATAGATCACATACTGGGTCACAAAACAGCCCTCAACAGGTACAAAAAGATTGTGAACATACCAGGCATATTTTCAGATAACAATGCTATGAAACCTGAAATCAACTACAAGAAAAAATTTGGAAAGCCCTCAAATACATGGAGGTTAAAGAACATCCTACAGAAGAATGAATGGGTTAACCAGGAAATTGAAGAATAAAAAAATACATGAAGCAAATGAAAAGGAGAACACGACAGTCCAAACCCTTTGGGATACAGCAAAGGCAGTCCAAGAGGAAAGTACATTGCAATTCAGACCTGTCTCAAAAAGCAAGAAAGGTCCCGGGGAGCCTGAGTGGCTCAGTCATTAAGCATCTGACTCTTGGTTTCGGCTCAGGTCATGATTAATGGTTTGTGAATTCAAGCCCCATATTGGGCTTCATGCTGACAGTATGGAGCCTACTTGGAATTCTTTCTTCCCCTCCCCCATTCATTCTGTCTCTCAAGAATTAACAAACTTAAAAAGAAATTATAAAAAAAAAAAAAGAAGCAAGAAAGTTGCCAAATACACAACCTAACCTTACACGTAAAGGAGCTAGAAAAGGAAGAGCAAATAAAGCCTAAAGCGAGCAGAAGAAGAGAAATAATAGGGGTGCCTGGGTGGCTCAGTAGTTTAAACATCTGACTTCATCTCAGGTCATGATCTCATGGCATGAGAGTTCAAGCCCCACATTGGGCTCTGTGCTGACAGCTCAGAGCCTGGAGCCTGTTTCAGAATCTGTGTCTCTCTCTCTGCCCTTCCCCCACTTGCTCACATGCTCGCTCTCTCGCTCTCTCTCTCTCTCTCTCAAAAATAAACATCAAAAAAATTTTTTTAAGGGAAATAAAGATTAGACCAGAAATACACATTACAAAACAAACAAACAACAACAAAAGAGATCAATAAAACTAAGAGCTGGTTCTTTCAAAGAATAAACAAAATTGATAATTCCCTAGCCAGACATATCAAAAAGAAAAGAGAAAGAACCCAAATACCCAAATAGATAAAATCATGAATGTAAGAGGAGAGATCACAACCAACACCACAGAAATACAATTATAAAAGAATACTATGTAACATTATATGTCAACAAACTGGGCGATCTGGAAGAAATGGGCAAATTCCTAGAAACTCACAAACTATCAAAACTGAAACAGGAAGCAATAGAAAATTTTAACAGACCCATAACCAGCAAAGAAATTGAATCAGTAGTCAAAAAATTCCCAACAAACAAGAATCCTGGGCCAGATGGCTTCCCAGGGGAATTCTATCAGACATTTAAAGAGTTACTGCCTATTCTTCTCAAGCTGTTCCAAAAAATAGAAATGGTAGAAAAGCTTCCAAACTCCTTCTATGAAGCCAACATTACCTTGATTCCAAAACCAAAGACCCCTCTAAAAGGGAAAATTACAGGTCAATATCCCTGATGAACCTGGATGCAAAAATTCTCAACAAGATACTAGCAAATCGAATTCAACAGTACATTAAAAGAATTATTCAACATGATCAAGTGGGATTTATTCCTGGGCTGCAGGGCTGGTTCAATATTCACAAATCAATCAATGTGATACACAACATTAACATAAAGGATAAGAACCATATGATCCTGTCAATAGATGCAGAAAAAGCACTTGACAAAATACAGCATCCTTTCTTCATAAAAACCCTCTCAACAAAGTAGAGATAGATGGAATATACCTCAACATCATAAAGGCCATATACGAAAGACCAACAGCTAATATCATCCTCAATGGAGAAAAACTGAGAGTCTTTCTTTTATGGTAGGGAACAAGACAAGGATGCCCACTCTCATCATTACTATTTAACACAGTACCGGAAGTCTTAGCCTCAGCAATCAGAAAACAAAAAGAAATAAAGGGCATAGAAACCAGCAAAGAAGAAGTCAACTTTCACTCTTTTTTTTTTAATTTTTTAATGTTTATTTATTTTTGAGAAAGACACAGAACATGCAAGGGGGAGGGGCAGAGAAAGAGGGAGACACAAAATCTGAAGCAGGCTCCAGGCTCTAAGCTGTCAGCACAGAGCCTGATCCGGGGCTTGAACCCATGAACTGTGAGATAGTGACCCGAGCTGAAGTTGGTTGCTTAACTAACTGAGCCACCCAGGTACCCCAAAGTCAACTTTCACTAATTGCAGATAACATGATACTCTATGCAGAAAATCTGAAAGACTCCACCAAAAAATTGCTAGAACTAATACATGAATTCAGCAAAGTCACAGTATATAAAAAATCAACATGTAAACATCTGTTGCATTTCTATACACAAGTAATGAAGCAGAAGCAAAAAAAAAAAAAAAAAAAAAAAAATTCAATCCCATCATCACATTTACAATTGCACCAAAAACTATAAGATACCTGGGAATGAACCTAACTAAAGAGGTAAAAGATCTGTACTCTGAAAACTATAGAAAACTTATGAAAGAAAATGAAGAGGACACATAGAAATGGAAAATCATTCCATGCTCATGGATTGCAACATTATTAAAATATCTATGCTACCCAAAGCCATCTACACATTTAATGAAATTCCTATCAAAATACCACTAGCATCTTCACAGAGTTAGAACAAGCAATCCTAAAATTTGTACAGAACCACAAAAAGCCCCAAATAGCCAAAGCAGTCCTGAAAAAGAAAAACTGGAGCATCATGATTCTGAATTTCAAGCTATATTACAAAGCTGTAATCACCAAGACAGTATAGTACTGGCACAAAAACAGACACATAGATCAATAGAACAGAACAGAAAACCCGGAAACAGACCCACAACTATATGGTCAACTCATCTTCAACAAAGCAGGAATATCCAATGGAAAAAAGATAGTCTCTTCAAAAAATGATGTTGGGGGGCGCCTGGGTGGCTCAGTCGGTTAAGCGTCCGACTTCAGCTCAGGTCATGATCTCACGGTCCATGAGTTCGAGCCCCGCGTCGGGCTCTGTGCTGACAGCTCAGAGCCTGGAGCCTGTTTTAGATTCTGTGTCTCCCTCTCTCTGACCCTCCCCCGTTCATGCTCTGTCTCTCTCTGTCTCAAAAATAAATAAACGTCAAAAAATTTTTAAAAAAATGATGTGGGGCGCCTGGGTGGCTCAGTCGGCTAAGCATCCGACTTCAGCTCAGGTCATGATCTCACAGTTCGTGGGTTCGAGCCCCGCGTCGGGCTCTGTGCTGACAGCTCAGAGCCTGGAGCCTGTTTCAGATTCTGTGTCTCCCTCTCTCTCTGACCCTCCCCCGTTCATGCTCTATCTCTCTCTGTCTCAAAAATAAATAAACGTTAAAAAAAAATTTTTTTTTAATAAAAAAAATAATAAATAAATTAAAAAAATTTTTAAAAATGATGTTGGGAAAAGTGGATGGCAAAATGCAGAAGAATGACCTGGACCACTTTCTTATATCATACACAAAAATAAATTCAAAATGGATGAAAGACCTAAATGTAAGACAATCCAAATCCGAGAAAAGAACACAAGCAACAACCTCTTTGACCTTGGCCAGAGCAACCTCTTACTAGACATGTTGCCAAAGGCAAGGGAAACAAATGCAAACATGAACTTGGGACTTCATCAAGAAAAAAAAGCTTCTGCACAATGAAGGAAACAATCAACAAAACTCAAAGCCAGCCTACAGAATGGGAGAAGATATTAGCCAATGACCTATCAGATAAAGCGTCAGTATCCAGAATCTATAAAGACACCCTCTCCAAAAAAAAACCCACCCAGTTAAGAAATGGGCAGAAGATATGAACACTTTTCCAAAGACAACATCCAGACGACTAACAGACACATGAAAAGATGCTCAACACTAGTCATTGTCAGGGAAATAGAAATCAAAATCACGTCACACCTGTCAGAATGACTAATACTAACACAAGGAACAACAGACAGTTGGCAAAGATGCAGAGAAAGGCTACCCTTCCTGCATTATTGGTAGGAATGCAAACTGGTGCAGCCACTCTGTAAAACAGTATGGAGATTTCTCAAAAAACTAAAAATAGAACTACCGTATGACCCAGCAATTGCACTACTAGGTATTTACCCAAAAGATACAAAAATACTGATTCAAAGGGATATCAACAAGCATTATCAACAATAGCCAAACTACGGAGAGAACCCAAATGTCCATCGACTGATGAATGGATAAAGAAAATGTGGTGTATATATATCCAATGGAATATTATTCAGCAATCAAAAAGAATGAAATCTTGCCATTTGCCATGATGTCGATGGAGCTAGAATATATAATACTAAGCTAAATAAGTCAATCAGAGAAAGAAATACACCACATGATTTCACTCCTGTGGAATTTAAGAAACAAAACAGGTGAACATATGGGAAGAGGATGGAGGGAGAGAAGAGGGGAAAACAAACTACAAGAAACTCTTAACAATAGAGAACAAACTAAGGGTTGATGGAGGGAGGGGGGCCAGGGGGATGGGCTAGATGGGTGATGGGTATTAAAGAGGGCACTTGTGATGAGCACTAGGTGTTGTATGTCAGTGATGAATCACTGAATTCTACTCCTGAAACCAATACTGCACTGTATGTTAACTAAAATCTAAATTAAAAAAAGAAAAAGAAAAAGAAAAAGATTCTCCCTCCTTCTCTGCCCCTCCCCCACAAACAAAAAATTGCTTATCATGTAAACAATTTAAGTTGGACAATTTAAAAGCAGCCATATCAGAATCCATATCCATATCAATAGTTCTATAAATGCAAATTTATTTGTAAGATCCCTGAAAGGAAAATTTTGTTGCTACCAACAACTGCCCACCTAAATGAGAAATCTAGATAAATCCTGGTTTAATTAGGTAAGCAAAACTTAGCTAAATGGACATTTAAAGCTTCCTTCTAGTGAACCATTCCTTTTCAAGAAGTTGGAATCCTTGCGCTGTATTCACTAAAAGGTCATTATTCATGGAATGTATAAGACTTCATTCATGGAAACCTAATCATAATCAGATGAT
Organism: Panthera pardus; assembly: GCF_024362965.1. Lineage (NCBI taxonomy): Eukaryota > Metazoa > Chordata > Mammalia > Carnivora > Felidae > Panthera > Panthera pardus. The sequence continues at coordinate 76,049,072 of NW_026526688.1, forward strand.
TAGAGAAGTTGACAATTTAACACCTGCTGGAATAAATGGGTGGACAAACTTCTATAATCTAAATTCTTGACCTGAATGTTTTTTCTTGATCCCAACTCATTCCTTACATGCATGCTCAATCCTCTCAGTATTTGAAATACTGGTTCAGCAGAAACCAGGAAAAATTATAATTTTGTAGTCAGAATGTTATCCAACTCTATGTTGTTTACTTTATTGTAAATACAGGTAAATAGTTGTCAATAAATTTTATATTCCTTAAAAAATTTATATTTTTAAGGAATATTTAAGGAATATTTTATATTCCTTAAAAAATATAAATAAAAGCGAAAGGGGCCAAATTTCATGAGTTCTTACAACCAGTTAGACTTAAAGCCCAAAATTCTTAAAATCCATTGGTTTGATTCTGGGAGAGCCTGGAGGGCATTAGGAGGCCGAGTTCCCATCCTTAAAGACAGAGCCCAAAAGCTCATGCAGATATAGCACAGAACCAGCAGTTTGAAAAATGCCTGGACTAACAGGAGGGAGAGTAATTTACTCATCTCAGGGTATGACCTTGAGAGATAGGGATCACAGGGAGACCCCACCAGGAACAAAGGAACTGTCATATGCCATTTCCCTATCCCACCCCACAGTATAAACATAGGGCCACATGCAGGGACCAGCACAATACCAACACTTGCTACCTAACTTGCTTATGACAAGCCACCCCACACATGCTTTAGCAGAACTGTCCTCCCCAGTTACACCTGCAGGGCACTGCAGACCCTCTCCCCAAGTAGAGAGGCATAAACCCCACCAATGTCTCATCTCCCAAACAGGTGTTTTATGGAACCTCAGTTCCAGCATTTTGGTGGTGGCGTCAGATATCCTTTAGAAACAGACCAGTGCACACCTTGTTAAATCATGCCCAACCCCTGCTAGGAACCAAATGCTGCCCAAAACAGGAAAAGAGAGCCTCTGCAGACAATTGGACTGAAGGAAAAAGAAGCCAGGACTCAACAGCAGAACACACACAACACACATAAAAGACACTTCCTGAAGGGCCAGGCCCTGGGGAACAGGGGACCCTGCACTGTAGGGCATTATAGGACCTCTTCTTCATAAGACCATTACTGTCAACAAGAGACATATCTGACTTTTCTAACACAGAGAAATAGACACAAAGAGTTAGACAAAATGAAGAGTCAGAAAAATATATCCCAAATGAAAGAATAGGACCAAACCACAGGAAGAGACCTAAAAGAAATAGATATAAGTAATATGCCAGATAGAGAATTTTAAGTATTGATTACAAAGATACTCACTGGACTTGAGAAAAGAGTGGAGAACAGTGAGACCCTTAACAACCAGAGATGAAGAACACAATAAATAAAACAAAAACTCAATCAGTAGTATACATACCAGGCTATGGGGGCATCTGGGTAGCTCAGTCAGTTAAGTGTTCAACTCTTGCTTTTGGCTCAGGTCATAAATTCCCAGTTTATGGGATCGAGCCCCACATCAGGATCCATGCTCACAGTGAGAAGCCTGCTTGGGATCCTCTCTCTCCTGCACTCTCTCTCTGACCCTTCCCTACTTGTACTCTCACTCTAAATAAATAAATAAAACAAACTTAAAAAAAAAAAAAAAGAATACCAGGTTAGATGAAACAGAGGAAAGAATTAATGACCTAGAAGAAAGAGCAACCATAAGTAACCAAGCTGACCAAATGAGAGGAAAACAAATTATGTAAATTGAGAATAGTCTTAGGGAACTCAGTGACTCTGTCAAGTGTGATAATATTCATATTATAGAAATCCCAGAAGAAAAAAGGGAGGGGGCAGAAAATTTATTTGAAGAAATAATAGCTGAAAACTACCCTAATCTGGGGAAGGAAACAGACATCCCAACCCAGGAGGTACAGAGACACCCCACACACACACACCAAAAATCAACCCAAGGAACTCCACACCAATACACATAGTAATTTAAATGGCAAAGAGTAGTGATAATGAAAAAAATTTTAAAGCAGCAAGAGAAAAGATAACAGTTATATACAAGGGACACCCCCTACATCTATCAGCAGTTTTTCAGCAGAAACTTTGCAGCCAGAAGGGAGTGGCATGATATATTCAAAATGCTGAAAGGGTAAAATCTACAGCCACGAATATTCTATCCAGTAAGGCTATCATTCAGAAAAGAAGGTATGATAAAGAGTTTCTCAGACAAACAAAAATTAAAGGAGACCATGACAACAAAACCAGCCCTATAAGACATATTAAAGGGGACTCTTTGAGTGAAAAGGAAATGCCATAAGTGAGAGTATGAAAGGTAAAAAACACAAAAGCAGTTTAAGTCTTTATGTAAAAAATCAGTCAAGGGATTCATAAAATAAAAGCATATAAAATATGATACCATATTCCTAAAATGTGGGGGAATATTTTAGGAGTGGAGTAAAGAATGGGTTCAATCGGGGCGCCTGGGTGGCTCAGTCGGTTAAACGTCCAACTTCGGCTCAAGTCACGATCTTGTGGTATGTGAGTTCGAGCCCCGCATCGGGCTCTGGGCTGACAGCTCAGAGCCTGGAGCCTGTTTCAGATTCTGTGTCTCCCTCTCTCTCTGACCCTCCCCCGTTCATGCTCTGTCTCTCTCTGTCTCAAAAATAAATAAATGTTAAAAAAAAAAAAAAATTAAAAAAAAAAAGAATGGGTTCAAATTTAAGCAATCGTGAACTAATATACACTGCTATATGCACAAGATGTTATATACAAACCAAATTGTAATAAATCAAAAACCAGTAATGTATATAAAGAATAAGGAAAAAGGAATCCAAGTATATTACCCAAGAAAGCCAACAAAACATGAAAGAGAGAAGAAAGGATCAGACAAAAACTACAAGACAACCACAAAACAAGTAACAAAATGGCAATAAGTAACATATCAATAATTACTTTGGGGGTCACCTGGGTGGCTCAGGTCATGATCTCACAGTTGGTGAGTTCAAGCCCTGCATCAGGCTCTGTGCTGACAGCTCAGAGCCTGGAGCCTGCTTCAAATTCTGTCTCCCTCTTTTTCTATCTCTACCCCTCCCCAACTCGAGCTCGCTCACTCTCTCTCTCAAAAATAAACATTGGGGCACCTGGGTGGCTTAGTCAGTTGAGTGTCCAACTTTAGCTCAGGTCATGATCTCACCTTCATGAGTTCAAGCCTCACATCGGGCTCAGTGCTGACAGCTCAGAGCCTGGAGCCTGCTTTGGATCCCGTGTCTCCCTCTCTCTCTAACCCTCTCCCACTCACACCCTGTGTCTCTGTCTCTCAAAAATAAACATTTAAAAAAAATTTTTAATAAACATTAAAAAAATAATAATTACTTTGAATGTAAATGGACTAAATGTTCCAATCAAAAGATATAGGGTAACAAAGTGGATAAAAAAACAAGACCCATCTACATGCTGCCTACAAGTGACTAATTTCAGACGTGCAGATTGATAGTGAGGGGATGGAGAAATATTTATCATTCAAATACATGTCAAAAGAAATCTGGGGTAGCACTACATATATCAGACAAAATGGATTTCAAAACAAACACTGTAATAAGAGATGAAGAGCACTATATAATAATAAAAGGGACAATCCAACAAGAGAATATAACAATTGTAAATATTTATGCACCCAGCATGGGAGCACACCAATACAAAAAAAAACTTAATAACAAACGTAAAGGAAATAATTGATAGTTATACAGTAATAGTATGGGACTGTAACACCCCACTTACATCAATGGACAGACCATCCAACAGAAAATCAACAAGGAAACCATGGCGTTGAATGACAGACCAGACCAGATAAACTTAACAGATATATTCAGAACATTCCATCCTAAAACAGCAGAACACACATGGAACATTGTCCAGAATAGATCATATATTAGGTGACAAAACAAGCCTCAGCAAATTAAAAAGGATCAAAGTCATACTATGCACCTTTTCTGACCACAACACTATGAAACTAGAAATCAACCACAAGAAAAAATCTGGAAATACCACAAATACATCAAGGTTAAATAATATGCTACTAAACAATGAATGGGTCAACCAAGAAATCAAAGAAGGAATAAAAATTACATGGAAACCAATGAAAACGAAAACACAACAGTCCAAAATCTTTAAGATGCAACAAAAGCGGTTGTGAGGGAAGTTTATAACAATATAGGCCTACCTCAAGAAGCAAGAAAAATCTCAAACAATCTATCTTTATACATAAAGGAGCTAAAAAAATAAAAAAAGAAGGAAAAGAAAAACAAAATCCAAACCAGGAAGGAAATAAAGATTAGAGCAGAAATAAATGATATAAAAACTAAAAAAATAGAACAGATTAATGAAATCAGGAGCAAATTCTTTGAAAATAACAAAATTGATAAATCTCTAGCCAGACTCATTATAAAAAAAAGGACTCAGAGTCACAAATAAAAGAGAAATAAAAACCAATACCACCAAAACACAATTATAAGAGATTATAAAAAATTATATGTCAACAAATAAGACAACCTAAAAGAAATAGATAAATTCCTAGAAACAGAGAACCTACCAAAACTGAAGCAAGAAAGATTAGAAATTTTGAACAGAACAATTACCAGCAATGAAATTGAATCAGTAATCAAAAAACTTCCAACAAATGTAAGTCCAGGGCCAGATGGCTTCACAGGCAAATTCTACCAAACATTTAAAGAAGAGTTAATAGCTATTCTTCTCAAACTATTCCCAAAAACAGAACAGGAAAAAATACCTCCAAATTCATTCTGAGGCCAGTATCTCCTGATACCAAAACCAGATAAAACACTAAAAAAAAAAAAAAAAAAAAAAAAAAAAAGACTACAGGCCAATGTCTCTGATAAGCATAGAAGCAAAAATCCTCAAAATATACTAGCAAACTAAATCCAACAATACATTTTTAAAAAACTGGGGCGCCTGGGTGGCTCAGTCAGTTAAACATCGACTTCAGCTCTGGTCATGATCTTGAGGTTCACAAGTTTGAGCCTCGCATCAGGTTCACAGAGCCTGCTTGGGATCCTCTGTCTCCCTCTCTCTCTGCCCCCCTCCTCAAAAATATACATTTAAACACATTAAAAAATAAAGTACATTTTAAAAATAAATAAAATTTTAAAAAATCACTCACCACGTTCAAGTGAGATTTATTCCCAGCATGCAAAGTGGTTCAATATTCATAAAAAAATCAGGGCACCTGGGTGGCTCAGTGGGTTAATCATCTGACTTTGACTGAGGTCATGATCTCACAGTTCATGAGTTCAAACCCTGGATGGGGCTTTGGGATGCTGACAGCTTAGAGCCTGGAGCCTACTTTGGATTCTGTGTGCTCCCTCTCTCTCTGCCCCTCCCCTGCTCATCCTCTGTCTGCCTCTCTCAAAAAGTAAATAAATAAATAAATAAATAAATAAATAAATAAATTTTTACTATTCACAAATCAATGTGATATATCACATCAATGAGGATTAAAACCATATGATCATTTCAATAGATGCAGAAAAAGCATTCCATAAAGCATAACATCCATTAGGGTTTGTTTGGGTTTTTTTTAGGTTAACTTATTTGTTTTGAAAGAGAGGGAGCGAGCAGGGAAGGGGCAGAGAGAGATAGAGAATCCCAAGCAGGCTCCAAACTGTCAGCACAGAGCCCAACACAGGATTTGATCTCACAAACCATGAAATCATGACCTGAGCTGAAATCAAGAGTCAGATGTTTAAACAACTGAACCACCCAGGCTCCCCAACATCCATTCATGATTAAAAGTCTCAACAAACTAGGTCTAGAGGGAACATGCCTCAACATGATAAAGGCCATATATGAAAACCCCACAGCTAACATCATAGTCTATGGGGTAAAACTGAGAGCTTTTTCCATAGGGTCAGAAACAAGACAAGGATGTCCAATCTCACCACTTTTATTCAAAGTATAAGTCCTAGCCACAGTGATTAGATAACAAAAAGAAATGCAAGGCATTCAAATTGGTAAGGAAGAACCAAAACCTCCACTATTTGCAGATGACATGATACTGTATAGAGAAAACCCTAAAGACTCCATAAAAAACTACTAGAGCTGATACATGAATATAGTAAAGTTCCAAGACACAACACCAATTTGCAGAAGTCCATAGCATTTCTATATACTAATAATGAAGCAACAGAAAGAGAAATTAACAATCCCATTTACAATTGCACCAAAAATAATACCTAGGAACAAACTGAATGAAAGAAGTGAAAGACCTGTACTCTGAAAACTATAAAACATTGGTGAGTGAAACTGAAAATGAGACAAAGAAATGGAAAGACATTCCATGCTCATGGGCTGGAAGAACAAATACTGTCAAAATGTCCATACCACCAAAAGCAATCTACAGATTGAATGCAATCTCTACCAAATACCAAGAGCGTTGTTCACAAAACCAGAACAAATAACCCTAAAATGTATAAGGAACCACAAAAGACCCCAAATAGCCACAGCAATCCTGAAAAAGAGAAGCTGGAGGTATTACAATTCCAGACTTAAAGTTATATTACAGATCTATAGTAATCAAGACAGTATGGTACTGGCATAAAAACAGACACATAGATCAATGGAACAGAATAGAAAACTCAGAAATAAACCCATGATGATACAGTCCATCAAACTTCAACAAAGGAGGCAAGACTATCTAATGGGAAAAAGACAATCTCTTCAACAAATGGTGCTGGGAAAACTGGACAGCATCATGCAAAATAATGAAACTAGATCATTTTATTTAACCATACACAAAAATAAAATGAATTAAAAGTCTAAATGTGAGACCTGAAATCATAAAAATCCTTGAAAACAGTACAAGCAGTAATTTTTCTGACACCATAGCAACATTTTTCTAGAGGTCTCCTGAGACAAGGGAAATAAAGCAAAAATAAACTATTAGGAATATATCAAAATAAAAAGTTTCTGCACAGCAAAGCAAACAATCAACAATCCTTAAAGTCAACATATTGACAGGGAGAAAATATTTGCAAATGACATATCTGATAAAGGGTTAATACCCAAAATATATAAAGAACTTGTACAATAGCCAAAAACCAAATAATCTAATTAAAAATGGGAAGACATGAACAGACAATTCTCCAAAGAAGACATACAGATAGATGGCCAACAGACACATGGAAATATGGTCAACATCATTTATCAGGGAAATGCATATTGAACTACAATGAGATATCACCTCACACCTATCAGAATGGCTAAAATCAACAACACAAGTAAGAAGTGTCAGTGAGGATATGGGGGAAAAGAAAGACTCTTGCATTGTTGGTGGGAATGCAACCTGCTGCAGCCACTTTGGAAGACAATATAGTTGTTCCTCAGAGAGTTAAAAATAGAGCTACTCTATAATACAATAATCACACTATGGGATATTTACCCTCAAAAAACAAATACACTAATTCAAAAGGATACATGTACCCCTATGTTTATTGAAGCATTATTTATAATAGCCAAATTATGGAAGCAGTCCACATGTCCATCAATTGATAAATGGATAAAGTGTGTACATATTTACAATGGAATATTATTCAGCCTTAAAAAAGAATGAAATCTTGCCATTTGTAACAACAGGGATGGAGCTACAGAATATAAGTGAAATAACTCAGAGAATCACAAATACCATATGATTTCACTCACATGTGGAATTTAAGAAAAAAACAAGGGGGGTGGGAAGAGAGACAAAGCAAGAAGAAGACTCTTCCTCTATAGAAAACAAACTGATGGTTACCAGAGGGGTGGTTGGTAGAGGGAGTGTGGAGGGGATTGGTGACACAGGGGATTGGGTTTCAAGAGTCCACTTATGAAGAGCACTGAGTAATGTATAGAATTGTTGAATCACTATATTGTACACCTGAAATGAATATAGCCATGTATGTTGACTATACTGGTATTAAAATTTAAGAAACTTATTTTAAAGAATGTCAAAAGTTTTTTTTTTTAAAGGAGAGAATCTTAAAAGCAGCAAGAGAAAAACACTTTGTCATATACAAGGGAATCCCAATAAGACTATCAGCAGATTTTTTAGCAGAAACTTTATAGACCAAACAGAGCAACACAATATATTCAAAGAGCTGAAAGAAAAAAACTGACAACCAAGAATACTCAACCCAGTAATGCTGTCATTCAGAATTAAAGGAGATACAGTTTTCCAGAAATAAAAACTAAAGGAATTCATCACCACTAGACTGGCCTTTTAAGAAATGTTAAAGGGAATTCTTTAAGCTGAAACAAAAGGGTCCTAATTAGTAACAGGAAAACATATGAAAGTATAATACCCACTCGTAAAGGTAAATATATAGTAAAATTCAGAATAATGCTATAAAGGTTGCATAGATCATCACATATAAGATGGTATGAAGGTTAAAAGACAAAAATAGTAAAAATGTATCTACAATAATTAAGGGATACACAAGATAAAAAGATGTAAAATGTGACCTCAAAAACATAAAACATAGGGTAGGGGGATGTAGACCTTTAGGATACACCTAAATTTAAGTGGGTATCAATTTAAAAGACACTTATAGAGGCACCTGGGTGGCTCACTCAGTTAAGCATCTGACTTTAGCTCAGATCATGATCTCACGATTCAGGAGTTCAAGCCCCACATCGGACTCTGCTGTCACCATAGAGCCTGCTTTGATCCTCTGCCCACCCCCCCCCCCCCTTCCCTACTGGTTCTATCTCAAAATAAATAAACTTTAAAAAAAAAAGAGAGAGATAGGGACGCCTGAGTGGCTCAGTTGGTTAAGCATCCGACCGCAACTCAGGTCATGATCTCGCAGTTCGTGCATTCCAACCCTGCGTTGGTCTCTGTGCTGACAGCTCAGAGCCTGGAGCCTGCTTTGGATTCTGTGTCTCCCTCTCTCTGTCTGCCCCTCCCCCACTCGTGCTCTGTCCCTCTCTCTCAAAAATAAACAAACATTTTTAAAAAAAAAATTTTAAGGCTTGTTTTTAGCTCTTCCTGATATGAATTGGTCCACTTTTTTTTTAATTTAACATTTTCATCAAGCTTTCATGACTTCTGATTCTTTTCTCCTCTATTTGCAGGAGTCACCCACTCTAACTGGTTAGTGATAAACCTCTTCCTTAAAAAGAGAGATGGGGTGCCTGGGTGGCTCAGTTGGATGAACATCCGACTCTTGACTTTGGCTCATGTCATGATCATGGGATGAAGCCCGCATCTGGTTCTGGGCTGAGCATGGACCCTGCTTAAGATTTTCTCTCTTTCTCTCTCTGTCCCTCTCCCCTGCTTGTCTATTGTTATAGTCTGATGAACACTTGCCATTTATGTTTTACATTTCTCAGAAACTGTATTCTCTTCGTGGCCTGTTACATACACTCCATACTGGATGCTTTATCTTCAGACCTAGGCTACAAAATAACATTACACACTAAACTCACAGATACTTAGGAAACCTACAGCCAGTTTCAAGAGCTTTCTGTAAGTAGGCAGTGAGAGATTATAATTAAGCAGCTATATGGAGCTTTTAGAAAGGAAAATCCAACAAGAAAGTGTAGCTGTAGTGAACCATGATTATTCATAAAATTGTATGAATCATTGAAATTCACAAGTTTTCCTAATAAAAACTGCTTTCATCTTTGTCCATTTGGGCTGCTTTAACAAAATGCCACAGACTAGATGGCTTATTAATAACAGAAATCTTTTTCTCACAGTTCTGAAGGCCAGAAGTCCAAGATCAGGGCACTAAGGCCTTCTTCTGAGTTGCAGACTTCTCATTGCAGCCTCACTTGCTGGAAGAGGCTGGGAGCTCACTCAGGGGTCTTTTATAAGAGCAATAATCCCATTTACCAGGGCTCCACCCTCATGACCTAATCACCTCTCAAAGGACCAACTCAAAACACCATGGCTGTGGGGGGTAGGTTTCAACATATGAATTTTGAAGGGACATATTCAGACTATCACACATGCCCTCTGCCTAAAATCCCACTGAATTTGCAACTCTAATCATTGAAAACTTGGAAAGATGGCAGGACTATAAATTTGTAATTACCAAAAGGATCATTATCTATAAATCAAATGTATCAATATGAAGGATTATGGTGACTCACAGTAGAATAGTCACATATCTAAATATGTGAGTCCTAATGGTTACTCACGAGGACTTTTTATTCAGTTGAAAAATAAAAGCAGGTATCAGATTGAAACCATATTCAAGAAAAGCATTTTTGCAAAAAAAGCAGTCTTTCTTTCCATGAAATACAAAAATCAGTTTGAAAGATGTGCTAAAAAAAAACAAAAAGAATAAGGACTGGTAGGAGACACCTGTGCCCAGCATAAAACAGTGGCTCACCAAGTGTGCATCCTTCTCCGTCATCAGCATCAGCATTACCTGAGAACTTGTTAGAAATGAAGATGTTTTGCCTCCTCCCACGCCCCTGCCCTAAACCTACCAATCAGACCTCAGGGTTAAGGCCCCGCGATTCATGGTTTAACAACCCTACCAGGTGATTCTGATACATAGTAAAGTTTGAGAACTGCAGGTGTAAAACACAGCAGGAAGATATTTTAAAGGCAACTCTTCATCATACCTAATTTAAATTCCTCTAATTTTAGATAGCCTTGGGATTTGGCCATCCTCGGCTTGTCTATGATTTCTCAAAAAGAAAGCTATAAGATCTGGCATTAAAAAGGGCATTTGTGACACCCTGTTATCAAAATAATTCCTGATCTAAGCATATGATGCTTGCTGTTTTCTATCTGTCATCTGGACCTAACTCTGCGACACAAAACACTCAGTTCTTCTTACCCCTCCCTTTATCCTCTACTGCTCCTTAATCCCTTTCAGGATTCTCTGTGGTCCACAGGCTTTGACAATGAATTTCAGGTTCTAATTGTTTCTCAGAATTTGTGAAAATATGATTGATAAACAGTGAACTTTACAAAGCTAAGTAGCTTTAGAAAAAAATAAATAAGGGGCCTTATCTATAGCCTGGATATTCAGTTCTGCAATATAAAGAGTTACATTTTTGGGGGCGCCTGGGTGGCTCAGTCGGTTGGACGTCGGACTTCGGCTCAGGTCATGATCTGGTGGTCTGTGAGTTCGAGCCCGGTGTCGGGCTCTGTGCTGACAGCTCAGAGCCTGGAGCCTGTTTCAGATTCTGTGTCTCCCTCTCTCTCTGACCTTCCCCCGTTCATGCTCTGTCTCTCTCTGTCTCAAAAATGAATAAATGTTAAAAAAAAAAATTTTTTTTAAAAAGAGTTACATTTTTTAATTCTAGGCTTGTTTACAGTTCATTAGCATATTCCATTTGCAAGTATTTTTTTCCTTTTGAATGTGTTTCCTGGAGTTAGAATAGATGCCATTAAGATAAAACAATTGCCATTATTTACCAAAACGGCGTATGATTCAGTTATAAAAATAAGAGTATAGGCAGTTGATCATTTAAGAACTCTTTAAAAATGTACCAAACCTTGAATTTGGATTCTCTCTAATATCACTAAATATTGAGGAAAGCAGTACATTGTTAAAAACATATTGGAAAATCTGTCTTTTCCCCTTATCTTAAACCTGCAAGCTCTTTTACTACAGTAAGTAAAGCAAATAAACAATGATCATCACACAGTGAACTGTTGCTTAATTTTGCAACAGTGGAAATCTCTCTAGCACAGTAGTTCTCATCCTTGGTTGCATATTAGAATCACCCAGGGAGCTTTTTTAAGTACCAGTGAATGCCCAGGTTGTATCCCAGAACAATTAAGCAAAAATCTCTGGGGCTGGAAAGCAGATATCAGTATTTAGAGCTTCTCCAGGCAATTCTAGGGCACTTAAGGTTGAGAACCACTGTTTAAGTTGATCAAGGCCCTTTTATGGAAAGGATTCTATTTGGTGTGGTTAAAGTAGACATAGAATCTAAGGACATGAGTGTAGCACCTATTGATTATCACTGGTTGCTAAATCCTTAGCTCATGACCATTTCACATCACTCCATTTATTCAAAAATCTTTAGTGGCTATACAAAAACTCACTCAAAATGGATCAAAGACCTAAACATAAGAACTGAGTATAAAACTCTTACAAGAAAGCATATGGGAAAACTTCACGACGGTGGATTTGGCAATGATATCTCGGATATGACATCAAAAGCATGGGCAATAAAGTTGAAAATAAATTGGACTACATCAAAATTTAAAACTTCCGTACATCAAAGAACACAATCTATGGTATGGGAAGAAATATTTGCAAATCGTATATCTGATAAGGGGTTAATATCCAGAATAGAAAAAAAAACTCCTACAACTCAACATCAGAGAAACAAACTAATTTAAAAATGAGCAGAGGTCTTGATTAGACATTTCTCCAATAATATACAAGTGGCCAACAAGCACATGAAAAGATGTTCAACATCACTCATCATTAGGGAAATGCAAATCAAAACCACAATGAGATACCACCTCACACTCATTAGGATGGCTATTATTTAAAGAAAATTTTAATGTTTATTTTTGAGAGACAGAGTGTGAGCAGGGGAGGGACAGAGAGAGAGGGAGACACAGAATCTGAAGCAGGCTCCAGGCTTCCAACTGTCAGTCCAGAGCCCGACATGGGACTCAAATCCATAAACCACAAGATTATGACCTGAGCTGAAGTCAGATGCTTAACTGCCTGAGCCACCCAGGTGCTCCAGGATGACTATCATTAAAAAGAAAGAAAGAAAGAAAGAAAGAAAGAAAGAAAGAAAGAAAGAAAGAAAGAAAGAAAGAAGAGGAAGAGTGTCCATAAGGATGTGGAAAAACTGAAATCCTTGTGCATTGTTGGTGGGAATGTAAAATGCTGCGGCTGCTATGGAAAGCAGTGTGGTGTTTCCTCAAAAACTTAAAAATAGAATTGCCATATGATCCCACAATTCCACTTGTGGGTATATATCCCCAAGAGAATGGCAAGCAGGACCTGGAAAAGATGCTTGCACACCCATGTTCATAGGAACATTATTCACAACAGTCAAGAGGAGGAAGCAACCAAAACGTCCATTGACTAATGAATGGATAAATTATGGAAAAGGTGCTCATTTATGTTCTGAGCACAAGGCAAACTCAAAAGAGTATAACTTAATATTGGTTCTGTTGTTATTAGCACCTAATATTTATTGAATGCTCACCATGCGCTCAGTACAATGCTACCCACTTGTGGCAGCCCAGATGCTCCTCTCAGACCTCCAACCGCATCAATCTACTGGCCTCGGCTGCTAGGCTCTGAAACTATTTGGGCCAAGCTTCTGAAACTATTGGCTGCTCCCAGCCAATGCCTCAGCATTGGTAGAGGTACAGAGGCAAGCCCAGTCCTGGAGATACTCAACGCCTCTGAAAGGCAACTCAGTGGTCTGAGGGCTCCCTAACGGCTTTGCCAAAGCTTATGTAGCTTGCATGGCAGTCTGGGACGTTTCCACCCAACTTGCTTCTCTCTCTACTCCACTGATGGTCACACTGGCATTGTGGTCTGATGGCTCTCCCTGCCCTTTCCAGCTCCTTCTCCATCTTCTCTCACAGGGGAAAATCTAAAAGGAATCCTTGCATCTTTACCCCTGCTTCTTGCAGGACCTGTCTTCACACAGTAAATGCATTATTTCAGTCAATGCTTATAACACAAATTGTACCGATCATCTCTACTTTATAAATAGGGAAACTGAGGTTTAGAGAAGTCATTATCTCATCAATGGAATGATTAGATTTTGAACTGTAGTTTTTCTGACCCTAAAACAAGCACTTTCAATCAGTACATGAGTAACACAAATATTTTTATTTTATTTCATTTGGAAAAATGTCCTAAATATGGGGAAATACAGAGAATACTGTAATAAATTTCCACATGTCTATTACTTACAATTAACAAGAATGATTGGGTTGCCAAATGAGCTCCTGAATTTTTAAAATATTTGAATAATAAAATGCTACACTCGAACATTACAGATAGGAAAGGCCATGGGCCTGGGGCTGGGTATTCTATCTCCCTATCAGCAACTATTTTTATGATTTTGCTGTGTGTCCTTCCAATTCATATATTTTTTTATTATTTCATTTTCTTTTTTAAAGTTTATTTATTTATTTATTTATTTTAAGAGGGGGGAGGGGCAGAGAGGGAGGCAGACAGAGAATCCCAAAAAGGCTCTGCGCTATCAGCGTGAAGTCCTAACATGGGGCTCAACCCCATGAACCATGAGATCATGACCTGAGCCAAAGTCAAGACTCAGTGACTTAACTGACTTAGCCACTCAGGCACCCCTTTTCTGATAATTTTAATACATACATTTGTATCTATAGAAATAACATTGCTTTGTGTGTTTCTAAATTTTACATTAATGGATATTGTCTGTATGTCTTTTTTTGCAGCCTGCCATTTTCAAGATAAACTATATTTTTAAGATTGCTTCATGTTACTAATTCATTCTTCTAAACCAGTGCTTCTCAGCAGAAGGCAATTTTACCTCCCCAAGAGACATTTGGCAATATCCAGAGACATTGTTGGTTGTCACAATGAGAAAGGAGAAGGAAGGGCTACTAGCATCAAGTAGGGAGAGGCCAGGGATGCTGCTAAATACCCTACAATGCACAAGACAGCTCCCCACAAGAAAGAATTTTCTGAGGTGCATGGGTGGCTCAGTCAGGTAAGTGTCCGAGTCTTGATCTCGGCTCAGATCACAATCTCTTGGTTTGTGGTTTGGAGCCCCACGTCAGGGCTCCATACAGACAGCATAGAGCCTGCTTGGGATTCTCTGTCTCCCTCTTTGTGCCCCTCACCCTGCTCCTGCCTTCTCTCTCCCTCTCAAAAATAAATAAACTTAAAAAGAAAGAAAGAAAGAAAGAATTTTCTGGTCTAAAATATCAATAGTGCCAAGGTTTAAAAACCCCCACCTAAACTAGTGATCCTCAAAATGTGATCCCTGACTAGTGGCCTGAGCATCAAATGGAAATTTGTCAGAATGCAAATACCAGGGCTTTGCATCTCACCCAATCAGAAATCCAGGGGGTGGAGCCCAGCAATCTATTGTTTAACAAACCCTGTTGTTTAACAAACAATCTATTATTTAACAAATCTAGTGATTCAGATGCTCACTAAAGTGAGAACTGCTGATCTAAACTGTTGGCTAGTATTCAATTGTATGGAAACACTCCAATTTATCCTGGGAACCATTTCACATTTCTTATGAAAAACAGTGTCCTCTCTACTATGATGCTTTGTCTTCCTATTGCTTTATCATAAAATATATGCTGTAACAAACTCAAATGAATATTTTAGCAGGAATGAACATCTATTGAATGCTTACTATATGCTTGGCATTCTAAATGTTTTTCATCTGTTACTTACTCATAACAATCCCACCAAGTAAGTGCCAGTATTATCTAACTTCGCAGCTGAGAATCTAAGTTAACTTCTTAAGGGGTGTCTAGGTGGCTCAATCAGTTAAGTGTCCAACTTTGGCTCAGGTCATGATCTCACAGCTTATGGGTTCGAACCCCACATTGGGCTCTGTATTGGTGGTACAGGGCCTGCTTGGGATTCTCTCTCTCTCCCTCTCTCCCTCTTCCCCCACTTGCATTCTCTCTCTCTCTAAATAAATAAATAAACTTAAAAAAAAAAAGTCCCTTAAGTAAGAAATTTGCTTCAGGGTCACACAACTTAGTGTCTGGCTGAGTCAGGATTTGAATTCAGGCTGTCTGAAACTGAGACATTGCACATACTCTCAGAAACAGACCATACCATCCTAGCTTAATGTTCAGAACCTAGCATAATGAATGGTGCATTCAAGCATCTAACGAAAAAACGATACAGGAACAAGAGAAAAGGGTGCAGTGAAGGTGGAGTCTAATCTGCATTTGGCTTGCTTCCACCAGGCACAGAAGCCCAATTTTATCTAAAATACTTCAAAGCACCTGCTCCAACCATATACACAGGCATTTATATTTATATCACTAGAGCAAGAGCCTTCATATGAAATTTGGAGCAAGAATCTGGCTTCTCAACACTTTTTTTAAGATTAAAAACAGGATTTGGAATCAGGCTGAGTTCTGCTCTAAGCACATGAAAAATAGATACTAAAACTTTAATGTTATTTTTAGCCCCACCTCCCCTCAAAAAACTCTCAATGGTGGCCTCCCAACATTCACTGTAGTTTTAATTTTCCTTGAGTGTCATACTCTATTTTGATGTGGTATGAAAAGTTTAGTGACTTTCATCCTAAAATATTTAGGATGACACTAGGCATGCATCATATTGGGCCTGAGAGCACTGGTGTTTAAAGGGGGAGCTATTGGTATTTTGGTGGGACAATTCATTACATAGACCAGCACATTGCAGAAAGTTTAATATTGCTGTTCCCCATCACAAATTGCCATAAGTGTTCCTGGTTATGTGACCATCAAAAATGCTCCTGCACATTCCCCTAGTGCCTTGATACTCAAAATGTAGCTTTTGGACCAGCAGCATCAAAGTTACTTGAGAGATTATTGTAAATGCAAAAGGTAGGGCCTACCCCAAACCTAAACAATCAGAAACTGCATTTTAACAAAATCCCAGGTAATCTGTAAACACATTGAAGTTTGAGAAGCAGAGTGGGACTACCTGTTGAACACTGTTTCCCTAGAAAACTTCCTGGATTAGGAGGCACTTCCAAAACTGTTCAGACTAGAGATGCTACTCACTTAGTAAAGCAGTTATACTTTTGATTGAAAATCAGAGACTCAGAGCATTTCTGAAAAACGAAGCTGACCTCCAGTAGGATACAGTCAAATCGTATATGGGCACAAGTCCAAAAAAAATTGTTTGCACCCCTCAAAGCATTCTTGCCTATCATCAGTTACTTAGATCTATAGGTCAATATCCTGCTTTTTTGTTTAAACAGGTTTGTGTTGGATTTCAGTTACATGTAATGAAAAAGCCCTAGGAAGGGAGAGGCCACACTGTGAAGAGTTGTTAGAGGCCAGACTGAAGGACATGAGCAGATACTCCCAACGTGGGGTCTGCGAATGGTGACTGAAGTGCCAAGAGTGTGACCCTTTCAAGCCTTTAGGGTAAACAGGGAGCATAAGATGACCAGAGACCCCAACTGGTCAACTCTGGCCTTGAACAACTTTACTTATTTTTTTTTTTTTTAACGTTTATTTATTTTTGAGACAGAGAGAGACAGAGCATGAACAGGGGAGGGGCAGAGAGAGAGGGAGACACAGAATCGGAAACAGGCTCCAGGCTCTGAGCCATCAGCCCAGAGCCCGACACGGGGCTCGAACTCACGGACAGCGAGATCGTGACCTGAGCTGAAGCCAGACGCTTAACCGACTGAGCCACCCAGGCGCCCCGAACAACTTTACTTATTTACCCTAGTGTGCTAGTGATCATTTCTGTGTGTGCCTTGTTTAAAAAAAAAAAAAAAATACTGGGAATTATTATTGTCAGCAATAGGTTACTTGGTTTGTTTGTTTTATTTTAAATTGTGGTAAATACACATAACATTGGATTTGCCATCCTAACCGTTCTTAAGTGTACAGATCAGTAGCGTTAAGCACATTCACAGTGTCGTGCAACTCATCTCCACAACTCTATTCATCTTGAAAAATTCAACTCTATATTAGTTCAACAACATTCCCCCATTCCCCTCTCCCTAGCCCCTGGCAACCACCATTCTACTTTCTGTCTCTATGAATTTGACGACTGTAGGCACCTCATGTAAGTGGAATCATACAAGAGTTGTCTTTTGGTGACTGGCTTATTTCACTTAGCATACTGTCTTCAAGATTCATCCTTATTGCAGCATGTGTGGGAGCTATTACAAACGATTTTTTTAAAGGAAAGGATTAAAGCTTCCCTCCTCAGAAATATTTCACACTAAGCAGCATCCTTGTGGTTACAGCAGAATTTATCTGTTTGGAAGCCAGAGAAGATTAGGATGAACTCTGTGCCTGATATGATGCATTCCCAAGGGGGAAATTTACCTTGCTTGTTTTCATTGAACCCAGCAGTCTCCAAATTGATACAATAGTAAATAATCATTTTTTTAATAGAAACTTCAGTCTTGTACTTCTATTCAACTCAAGTAGAAATTTCCTGATAGTTTCGGTGAAAGAACCTGCAAAAACTGCTTAACCAGAAAGCTCTCAGGTGTCCAACTTACCCTGCTCACTGGTTTCTGTATTTGATAGGACATGGTAACCATATGAATCAAAACTGGGTGACTCAAAATACAGAAGAGGGTTTGATTCAGAATCTAGGTTCCTTTATTTCGTTGATTTTGTTTATGACAACTTGCAACCTTACCTTTCAAAATATGAATTGCATTAACTTTTGACCTATCAAAGAGCTAGTTTTATTTCCCCTTTCATGATTAAGAGGATAGAATTTTTCTTGAGTAAAGATTCACAGTTAATTCATGATTCTTTAGAGCTTTATGGTTACCTGTGAATACTAATGAGGTGGTCTTGAAAGAGTTGGTTGTTGATTTTTTTTGGTCGATTGGTTGGTTGGTTATTACTCTGTTGTACAGTGGAGGGATAAGGGAATGCACTTCTCTGCAAAGGGAAATTCTTCCCATTGGCTTAATGTCTATCTTCAAGCTCTTGTATGTTTATTCTTCTTTCCAGCCATACAATACCTTAAAAACACCTACCGTGGATGAAAAAGATTTTAAGAGAGGGTTTGCTAAACTGTTCCTAAAGTATTACCAGTTATGGGGGGTGGGAGGGCCTGAATAGAATTCAATGCTCCAAGAGCACTTACTGTGATTCCTGCCATCATTTTTGGAAACTTATAATTATTTTATCATTTAGAAAATAATTAAACTTGATAGATTTCAGTGTGCATTAGTGCATTAGAGCATATTCAATTCAAACCATAATAAGAGAAACAGCTTTACATTTGCAGCTCTGAATGGATATTTTCACTTTTGTCCCTAATGTTCATTAATTACTATAATTTTTCGGTAACTTTCCTTTCATTTAAACATTTCCTAAAGTTCTGGAGCTTGTAAAGGCAAGATCTTAAGAAAAAGCCTTTCCCAATATAAATTTTTAAAATAGTCCTATCCAAACTCTTTATATGTAATGACTCATCAGTAAGCTAGAAATTTTAACTTATTAAATATAATTGGTAAAGTTACCAAATTAAGCATTTCATGATACTGTTTTCCCAAGTTTCATTATTCAGTTGCTTCTAAATCTTTTGTGAGAGCAGGGGTACAGTGCAAGCCCAAAATACATATAAAGCTTTTTATAGTGCAGAAAACATAGTAATAATACTTAACTGTATAAAGCTTTACATTGTATAGTGTTTTCACAGAGCAAGTAATGAGGACTTATCAAGAATTCTCACAATGATTTCAAAACATTTCTTCCTGGGGGCGCCTGGGTGGCTTGGTCGGTTAAGCGTCCGACTTCGGCTCAGGTCATGATCTCTCGGTCCGTGAGTTCGAGCCCCGCGTCGGGCTCTGTGCTGACAGCTCAGAGCCTGGAGCCTGCTTCCGATTCTGTGTCTCCCTCTCTCTCTGACCCTCCCCCATTCACTCTCTGTCTCCAAAATAAATAAACGTTAAAAAAAAAAAAATTAAAAAAAAAAACATTTCTTCCTGAGTTCATTGATGTTCAAAGATATGTAGCATGTGCCAAATGTGTAGTAAGAATTTTTGGGCCTCCATAAAGGGTCCAAAACACCCTCAAAAAAAGCAAAAGACAAAATTTAGCAATAGTTTTCAAGGCAATGGGACAACGAAGGAGAATGATCCCTGGAAAATGGGAAACAAGCAAGGGAAGCCGTGTGATTGCTGCAGCTTACTGCTTTGGGAGAGGTTCCAGGCCCCAGGGCAGGGAGCCAGAATCCAGACACAGCCCAGTGAACTCCCTGAGCCAGGAGTCCAAGGTAACCAAAATGGTGAGCATCCACAGGACAGAGTACTGGAGAAGAAAGAGTTGCCCAGAGACACAACCCTGGAGATATACAGAAGGCCCCTTTCAGTATTCAGCAGAGTACTGATGAGTGCATGTATGTGAGGAAACTACCTGAGTCTTGGAAACAATTATTTGAAAGGCACAAATTACCAAAGCTCACTCAGGAAGAATTAACTTAAATATCCTATATGTTCATTAACAAGATTGAATATGTAAAGAACCTTCCCAAAAACAAAATGCCAGGCTCAGATGCTTTGCTTGTAAATGCTATAAAACAATCAAGGAAGAAATAATATTAATTATAAACAAACTTTCCAGAAATTTTAAGAGAAGGAAATACTTTCTGATTCATTCCATCTGGGCAGAATTCCCCTGACCAAAACCAAACAAACACATGACAAGAAAACTATAGTTCAATACCATTCATTAACATAGATTCAAAAAATTCTAAACAAAATCCAACAATATATAAAAAGGATAATACATCATGACCAAGTGGGGTTTACCCCAGGAATGCAGAGTTACTTAGCATTAGAAAATGAATCAATGTAATTCATCCATCTTAAACTAAAAAAGAAAAATCATATGATCATCTAAGTAGGTGCAGGAATGCATTTGATAAAATCTGACATCTGTTTTCTCAGCAAGCTAGGGAACTTCCTCAACCTCATAAAGGATATCCATGAAAAATCTACAGCTAACATCATACTTAACTGTGACAGATTGAATGCATTACCCCCTAAGATCAGGAGCCAGGTGTGGATCAACACTTCTTTTCAACATTGTACTAGAAGTTCTAGAAAGGAAGAAGTAAAATAGTTCTGATTTTCAGACAAAATTATTGTCTATGTGTAAAATCCAATATAATGTATACAAAAGTCACTAGCATAATTGAGCTTAGCAAGGTTGTAGGGTACAGGTACAGGATCAATGTACAAAAAAGCAATAGTATGAAACCAATCTGTAAGATACTGTAATGGTAGGCATAATATCATTGTACATTTGTTAAAAACCATGGAATATGCAACACAAGGAATGGCTCCTATGAGCCATAAACTATAGACTTTAGTTAATAATAATGTATAAATATTGGTTCCACAATTATAACAAATGTACCACAGTAATTTGTATGATGTAAATAATATGGGAAACTGGGGGGTGGAGAGGATATGTGAGAATTCTCTGTACTTTCCCATCAATTTTCCTACAAAGCTAAGAGTGCTTTAAAAAGTCTATTAACTTTAAAAACTAACTTAAATAAACTTACAATTAAATAAATCGTGTCAATTCCCCCCAAATTGATTTCTAGATTCAGTGCCATCTCAATCAAAATCCCAGCTGATTTTTTTTTTGCTTGAAACTGACAGTGATACTAAAATTCACATGGAAATGCAAAAATTCCATAATAGCCAAAACAACCTTGAAAAAGAAGAACACATTTGGATAATTAACACTACCTGATTTTAAGACTTGTTATAACACTATAATATTCCAAATAGATACAACTGGGGGGAGTGTAAATTGAAGCACTGGTTCTATATATCATTTGGCAAATGACTAAAGTCTTTGACTCAACAGTTCAGTTTCAGCAATTTCTACTATTAAAAAAAATCTAAGACACAGAACAAAGATAGTAAAATCATCATTATTCTTTGTGGCTACAAACTAGAAACTTAACAGAAAACCTTGGATTGCGAGTAACTTGTTCTGTGAGTGTTCTGCAAGACAAGCAAACATTTCTAATAAATTTTAACTAGATAAACGAGCATTGTCTTGCAATACAAGTAGTCTGTGACACCGGATGCCACATGATCACAACTGAGCTACTGGTTCTTCTCTCTCTCTCTCTTGCTGCAGGATTGTGGGTGATCATCTCCCATGCTCTGATGCTTGGTCTCAGGCCTCAGTGTCTGGTAGAAGTCAGTGATTTTTCAGAACATTGCAAGGTGCCCAAACTGGCACTAGTGTATTTTTTGTCACTTCAAAGCACCTATGGACAATCCTTTGCTTTTCCATACAAAAGTAAGCTTAAGAATGCTTTGCATCATCTAAGTTAAGCAGCCTGCAGGTATAGACCCTTTTCTCTGCTGCCTTATGACCAGTTACATTAAATACAGTATATGACAAGAGTTTATTAATACTGTAGTCAACATCGGTGTGAGCACATACAGCACAGAAAAAGGTTGAAAAGAAAGGTGGTAAGAAGAAGGAGATGATTACGATGGCAGTTAGGGAGGAAATCATCAGGAAGTACTAACAAGATATATGAATGGCCGAAATTGCAAGATTTTATAAGTAGTCTATATCTGCATCTCATCTGTAGAGAGATGGAGGAGGAATCCCTTACTTCAAATGAGATTAGGGAGGTGTGTAAAATGTGGGTAACAGTGCAAAATTTTGTAGAAAAGCACCACCGGAATAAGGCTGTGGCAGTGTGAGTGATAAATTTGTTTCAGGACAATGCAGTGTCACATTTCTGAGAAATCCTCAGAAGGAGGCAAAAGCAAGTGCCATTGAATAGGTTCCTTGTTAAAGGTACACGAAAAGAAAAAGATTCCAATGAGCCAATAGAGAGCAGTGATTCTGTTAGTGATAGTGAAAGTCATCCTATACAATAATCCTCCTCTCTCTTGTCTCCCTCACACCAGCCATGAAGGTTTCCAAATGTAATTGCAGGTTAATTTGTTTATTTTTCACTATATTTGGTATTTTATTATTTTGTATTATGTTACAGTATTGTGATCATTTTTGTATGAATATTTTTGGACTGGGGAACAAGTCATCTATATTTTCATTATTTCTTATGTGGAAATTTGCTTTGATATACTAGTGCTTTGGATTATGGGCATGTTTCTGGAACAAATTATGATCACAAACCAAGGTTTTACTGCATATGACAACAGGAGACTACTTGAATAAATTATGGTATATACTTACGTTAAAATAAGTATACATCCCAGCCATTAAAAATTATCTATTTAATGACATGGGGAAAACTGTGATATATATAATTATATATTTAGCAGGTCACAAAACAATAGGTTCCTGCTTTATTTTAAAATATGTTTCTTAGTGCCCGGCTAGCTCAGTCAGTAGAGCAGGAGACTCTTAAAATATCTGTTTCTTGAACTATTGGGACCCCATCAAAATAAAAAGCTTCCGCACAGCGAAGGAAACAATCAGAAAAACTAAAAGGCAACCAACTAAATGGGAGAAGATATTTGCAAATGACATATCAGATAAAGGGTTAGTATCTAAAATCTGTAGAGAAGTTATCAAACTCAACAAATAATAAATAATCCAGTGAAGAAATGGGAAAAAGACATGAATAGACACTTCTCCAAAGAAGACATCCAGATGGTGAACAGACACATGAAAAAGTGCTCAACATCACTCATCATCCGAGAAATACAAACCAAAACCACAATGAGATACCACCTCACACCTGTCAGAATGGCTAACATTAACAACTCAGGCAACAACAGATGTTGGTGAGGATGTGGAGAAAGAGGATCTTTTTTGCATTGTTGGTGGCAATGCAAGCTGATACAGCCACTCTGGAAAACAGTATGGAGGTTCCTCAAAAAATTAAAAATAGAACTACCCTATGACCCAGCAACTGCACTAGGTATTTATCCGAGGGATACAGGTGTGCTGTTTCGAAGGGGCACATGCACCCTAATGATTATAGCAGCACTGTCAACAATAGCCAAAGTATGGAAAGAGCGCCAATGTCCATCGATGGATGAATGGATAAAGAAGATGTGGTGTATATACAATGGAGTATTACTCAGCAATCAAAAAGAATGAAATCTTGCCATATGCAACTACATGGATGGAACTGGAGGGCATTTTGCTAAGCAAAATTAGTCAGTCAGAGAAAGACAAATATCGGTATAAGTATAACTTCACTCATATGAGGAATTTAAGATACAAAACAGGTGAACAACAATAATATAAAAATAGGGAGGGGCACAAAACATAAGAGACTATTAAATATGGAAAACAAACAGAGAGTTGCCAGAGGGGTTGTGGGAGGGGGGATGGGCTAAATGGGTAAGGGGCTTAAGGAATCTACTCCTGAAATCATTGTTGTACCATGCGCTAACTAACTTGAATGTAAATTATAAAAAATAAATAAATTATAGAAAGAATAAATAAATAAACAAACAAATAAATAAAAGATCTGTTTCTATATCTGACAAAATATTTATAGTTCTGGGGTGCCTTGGTGGCTAGGTCGGTTAAGCATCCGACTTCGGCTCAGGTCATCATCTCACAGTCTGTGAGTTCGAGCCCTACATCGGGCTCTGTGCTGACAGCTCGGAGCCTGAGGCCTGCTTCAGATTATGTGTCTCCCTCTCTCTGCCCCTCCCCTACTCATGCTCTGTCTCTCTCTGTCTCAAAAATAAATTAAAAAAAAAAACATTAAAAAAAATTTT